>NC_045546.1:56423287-57623287 GCF_009769535.1 Thamnophis elegans | reverse complement strand
TTTATTTTCTTTTTTAAACAAAGTTTATGGAAATCTGAGACATTCCTGAAAATAAAGAAGATGAAAAGAGTTGATAATTTGCTTTGCAGCATCCTTCCGCATCACCCTTTTCTTTCTTTCTTTTTACTAAGTTGCAAAAGATCAGAAGCAGCAAGAAATCTGGGAGTATGTCTGGATAATGTCACCCCATATGTCAAGTTGGGGACCCCAGATGGACATTCATTTGCCATCTTAACAACATTCAGGGCAGAAAACACCAATGAAATTAAGATGGTTTAAAGTCATATGCCATCTACTTTAAAGCAAACAAATGAGAGTACCAATTGGGAGAGTTAAAAAAAATCTGCCATTCTATATTCTGATATTTCAAACATCTTTCTCAGTCTGGGCAACACCAGGTGCTCTCTACTAAGACAATTTTTTCCCCCCAGCATGCAGAAAAGGGGATTCCTACCACACCATATGGGGAGGGGGGAGTCAGGTTAGGGAAGACTGCTGCATGAATTTTTTTTAATCTGTGCTATAGAACATTTTAAGTGTATTTTAATACTTAGAAATTAACAATAGGGTTGCCGTAACCTTTCCTTCATATGCGTTGAGTTTAAAGCTCCCAGAATTACAAACAAACATGGCCTCTCATTGGCCAATGAGAGTCACCGGTAAGGTCTTCGGGTCCCCGTGGAAAATCGGAGTCTAAAACCCGTCTCTTCCATATTTGTCCTTTTCTTCCTGCTCAGCATCCTGGCCATCTTCGCGTTCCCACGAAGCGTCGTGCTGCGGCTGTGGTTCAAGGCCGGGCAGATTTTACCTAGACTTCCTAACAATCCGTAACAAAATTCCCTATATTGTACTTCGAAGCCGAAGGGTCTTTTCGGGCAGAATTTTCTTTGCGTGTTTTCACGCGCGGCGCGTTTCCGAGAACGCTTTTCTCTCCCAAAACTCGCCTCGCATCTTGGAAATCGCGCCTCTTTCTCGGCTTGGGGATTCTGGCCGCCGTCGGAAAGAACTTGCTCTCTGGGCCGTCGGAATGAGTTCACTGTCTTCATTCATGGCTCAAGACGAGATGGCGGTTATCGTAGTGGACACTGAGTGCGACCCCGAAGAAACGTCCAGCTTCTCGGAGGCAGGTGAGTCAAAAGGTTTCCGGGCGGGGCATATCTACCGCGGCCCCACCCTTACCGGAGGCACAGGGAAAACGGGGAACTCTGAACAGCAGGGAAGAGGGACGAAGGCAGCAATGCATGTACACAGACAAAAAACAATGAATCCAAACAAAATCTTTCCTTAAATACCATAGAAAGCCAGTGTAAACCTGCTTAGGAGGGAGAGCCATAATCCCTGTTAAGGCAATGCTTGTTTTAGGTCAAACGAAGCTTTAGAAATAGTCCAAAGTTTTCATAGAAGGGATGAACTGAACAGATTCACTAGCCCAACCCTTCTCAGTGCTGGAATCCAGGAAAATATCGCCCGGAGAATGGGAGGCTGTCCAGGGAAGGGAGGCTCTCCCTTTTTAGCAGGCTGTTCCGCAGCTCTTATTATCAGGAAGCACTGCCTGATATTCAGATTTCGGTTTTCTTTTCTTTTTCTCATTTTGACTTGTAGGTCCTAGTTCTGCTCTTGGTTTCAGAAGAGAACTCTCCCACGCTTTTGGGACATAACTGCCATTTGATTGATTGATATATAAGAGAGTGTGTGTGTGTGTGTGTGTGTATTTGTATGTGTGTGTATATATATATATGTATGTGTGTATGTGTGTGTGTGTGTGTGTGTGTGTGTATATACAGATATATATATATAACAGATTCACTAGCCCAACTCTTTTATATATAAAATACTGTGTGGGTGGGTGTATGTATGTGTATGTATGTGTATATGTATATACTGTACATATGGAAAAACCTTGATTTTCAACTCTTTAATATGTATCCAACCTTTATTATTTTAACTCAAGATGGCAAACATACACAATATTCATTCCTCCCCCTATTTTCCTCACAACTGCAGTGTGAGCTGTGTTGGGCTGAGAGAAATAGTTTGGCCCAAAGTTACCTAATTGGCTCTCCTGTTAGAATTTTGTCCCTTATTTTTACTAAGCATACAAAAAAGTGTTTTGTTTTTTAATTTGACTTTGGCCTTTGACCATACATTTATGAATAAACTATTATAGATCCATATCATCTCTCTTTTTGTGTGGGCGGGGGTTGTGGATTTTTTTTTTGGCAGCCTTAGCACAAAAGTTCCTCACAGAGCTTGGTTTCAGATCCCTTATCATGCCCCTGGAGTGCTCTTCTGAGATTTCCTCCTCTTTCTCCATGTCCCTTTTTGAATGCCAAGAACTAGACATTGTACTTTGGGTGCTGTCTAACCAGTGCAGAATAATCCATCCAGTGCAAAGACTATTAGTAGTAGGTTACATCACTTATGTTAATACCGCCCAAAGCTTGCTTTTGCCTGCTGTGTGACTCTTCTTGCTCTTTTTTTAAATGAGATACTTAATTACAAAAATCCATAAACAGATTATACATTTCCTGTACAGAGCCCAAGAAATATCCCCCCCCCTTCTCCATAAGGACTGAAAATGGCAGGTAATTTTCTTCATGAACCCCAAGATACTGCTTAGTTGTCCTTGGGCATGGCCTGCCACAAGAACTGCCTTCCCAAGTAGAAAGTTGCTGCGCTAATCAGGTGCTGCTACCCATTTTGCACCAAATATAGCCATAAATATTAACTCCTTGCAATGCTACACCTATAATTACCATTGCCAGCCACTTACGGTAACTTTGAAAGAAAATAGGGCACTGAAGGCAAAAATCACCCAGAGTAAAGAACATGTAATTAATCCTAACGAGAAGATTCTGGACTCTGCTTCTGAAATAGCTTTCCTCCCCTGAGCAGATGCTTTCCTGGCTTCAAACACCCAGTGTTTTTGCCATCATCATCAACCCGATTCCACCATCAGAGGCCAATCATCAACCTCCCTGTGACATTCTTCACTGCCCAAAAGTCACACAATAGAAGTAAGATGATTGTCACCATACAGGCAATATAGTTGTTACTTTACAATTCACAAAGTAAGCAGACAATTATTGCACTGACCCGAAAGAACAAATGGAAAATAGAAGCTATAGTGTATTTTATTTTTGATTTCTTGGGCTTTCTGGACATTTCATCTTCTCCATCAAGAGGTAAAACATCTTTCATCACATCATTACTATCCTTGGATTGGAAGTCCTCCTCCAGGTCCTTTTCCAGCTCACCTCCCTCTCCAACATTAAAAAGTCCCTTCAGTCCTGATGTGAGAAACCCACTTAGTGTCTATGGCCCTCGCTCAACTCTTCTTGCTCTTGTTCAACTGGTGGTCCACTAATACTACTAGATTGCTATCTTTTGAGTGAGCTAACATACAAGGGTTCCACAAATCTTTTCCCCAATTTCTGTGGATAAGGCATTTGTTGAGTTCCAGGTGCTCTTTTTATGAGCTATTGTAAGCTATGGTTCTTTTTTCATTCTTTTTTTCTTTCTCTGTTTTTAAGTATATAACTGTCAGCTGCGACTTCATTTAATAATCAGGAAAGAAACCACTCAACTCCATTTGTTTGAAATCAAGTGTACTTTTAGTAATTATAAACGAACAGTAGCAAAGCTAAGCTGAATCTGGTTAATTAGGTGCGAAAGCAAAGAATATCATGTATAATTCAATCCCCTCCCCTTGGCACCCCAGTCCATAGTCCAATTATAATGCACCCAACTGTCAGGTGGGAGATAACTTCAAAAGACATCACCAGGATGGAATGCCGGACAGTTAACCTTGGCGGGAAACTCCCTTCCTCCACATGCGCAGTAAGATGGCCAGGTCAGTGTCTAGAATCTTCCTCCAGCACATCATGATTCCCCTCCCAAATACCATGCCCCCCCCATTACAATAGCAGCCAAAGCAGCAGCAAAGCAGAGGCTGACATCCGTCCCTCCTCCAGAAAAGGGCGGTCAGACCTGTAGAAACAAAAACAACACAAACAAACGGACACACAACAATACATAAAAGAGAGAAATGGTAAGGGAGAGAGAAAAAAAACAAAAGAAAGTAAAAATTAGGGGATTGTTCGACAATTAGGGCTTGTCAGGATAAGCAGAGTAGAACTTGTGGAGCAGACGAGGCGCCCGAACATGGGACCCGTCAACCCATTCAGTGTGAGATGGGGGGAAATGCTTCCAAGCCACTAGGTACTGAACACGGTTTCGCCGTTTACGAGAGTCCAGAATCTCACGGATCTTGAAATGTTGCTCACCCTCAATCAAAAGCGGAGCGGGTGGAGGAGGGAGAGGTGGTCTCAAAGAAGAAGTGCAGAGAGGCTTCAGGAGATTAACATGAAAAACAGGGTAAACCCGGTTGAGATGCTTAGGCAACTGGAGTCGGACAGAAACAGGGTTGATGATCTTGACAATGGGAAACGGGCCAACATATTTGGGCCCCAATTTCTTCTATTTCTGGGGCGTTTGAAGAAATCTAGTGGATAAATAAACTTGATCACCAACTTTGTACTCATAGGGCTTAGTCCATTACTTATCAGCCTGTTTTTTATGAGCGCGGTGCGCAGCATCCAGTGTCTGGAGAGCCAAAGGCCAAATGTCCTGAAGGCGATCACTCCACTCGGACAGCGACGACACTTGCGGCTGCTCGTGAGGAATCTCAGGAATGGGTACAAAATCCTGGCCGAACACCACACGAAAAGGGGTAAAACCAGTGCTGCTGTGGACGGAATTATTGTAAGCCACCTCAGCATGCGGCAACAAATCCACCCAATCATCCTGCTGGGAGTTGATGAAACAACGTAAATATTGTTCCAGTACAGAATTAGTCCTTTCACAAGCCCCATTAGTCTGAGGGTGGTGGGAGGAACTTAGCCCCTGGGCGGAGCCAATCCGCTTCAGAAATTCTTTCCAGAAGAGGGAGGTGAACTGAACACCCCTTTCCGAAATGATGTGGTCAGGCACCCCATGCAAGTGATATATATGAGAGATGAACATCTTAGCGAAAGGTTTAGCAGAGGGGATCTCGGAGCAAGGGATGAAATGGACCTGTTTGGAGAATAAGTCCATAACAACCCAAATAACAGTGTGTCCCTGACTCTCAGGAAGTTCGACAATGAAATCCATGGAGATCTTCTTCCACGGGGCCACTGGCCGAGCCACCGCCTGGAGTAACCCTTGGGGCTTACCCGGAGGGCGTTTAGCGGCAGGACAAATGGGACAACTGGCAACATATGTCTCAATGTCCCTTTTCAATGAGGGCCACCAAAATTGCCGCTTGACAAGGTGTAGAGTCTTGACGAGCCCAAAGTGCCCAGCCATCCAGGAGTCATGAGCCCATTGGAGAACAATGGGTCTAATGGACGCAGGAACATATAACTTCGCCCCAATCCAAGGCAATTCATCCTTCATAGTGCATTCATTCATGTGCTGTTGGAACCAGTCATCTCCAGTAAGGGCCTTTTTTAGGTTAGAAAGAAAGTCCTGACTGACCTCCACCTTAGAAGTTGCTTGACGTCTAGTAACAACAGGAGCAGCAAGGCTCTTTGCGGGAATGACAGGCTGGACCACACTGAGCTTAGAACAGTTGTACTGAGGGAGTCTGGCAAACATCAGCCATAAAATTCTTCCCCCCTGGAATGTATTTGAAGGTAAAATTGAATCTATTGAAATGCTGAGCCCAGCGCATCTGCTTAGGAGAAAGTTTTCTGGGCATTCTCAAAGCTTCCAAGTTTTTATGGTCAGTCCACAGCTCGAAAGGGTGTTTAGCACCCTCCAGAAAATGGCGCCACGTGGACAAAGCCCAGTGAACAGCAAAAGCCTCTTTCTCCCAAATGGCCCAACGTCTCTCCGTCTCGGTCAGTTTGCGAGAGGTGTAAGCGCAGGGTTGTAATTTACCTTGGCTATTAGCTTGAAGTAGTACAGCACCCACAGCCACATCACTGGTGTCAGCTTGGACCACAAAAGGTTCGTCCATGTCCAGGTGTTTGAGAACTGGTTCCTCTGCAAAAAGGCAATTTAACTTCTCGAAAGCAGCTTGACAGTCCATAGTCCAATCCAGCGGCTTGCTAGGTTTGGGTTTCGCCCCACCTTTAGACTTAAGGAGGTTAGTTATTGGGAGAGCTATCTTAGCAAAGGAGGGAATAAATTGACGGTAGAAGTTAGCAAAACCCAAAAACTTTTGCAATTGCTTACGTGTACGAGGAGCCTCCCACTCAGTGACCGCTTTGACCTTAGCAGGGTCCATTTCAATACCCCTGTGTGAGATGTGATAGCCCAGGTAATCAACCTTCTCCTGATGGAATTCGCACTTGGATAATTTGGCGTAGAGTTCAGCCGCCCAGAGTTTTTTTAGCACTGTGCGAACAAGCCTCACGTGTTCTTCACATGTTTCCGTGTAAATAAGGATATCATCTAAATAGACGATAATTCCTTTGTAAAGATGGTCATGTAAAACCTCATTAATCAGCTGCATGAAAACTGCTGGTGCCCCCTGTAGGCCAAACAGCATTACTCGAAATTGGAAACAACCAAGGGGGCAGTTGAAAGCAGTTTTCCATTCGTCCCCCTCTTTAATTCTGACTCTATAGTATGCTTCTCTTAAGTCCAACTTAGTGAAAATAAGGCCCTTCCCCAGTTGGGCCAGCATGTCCTTCATCAGTGGTAATGGGTACAGGTTCTGAGCTAAGATGCAGTTCAAGTTTTTGAAGTTCACACACAATCTGAGGGAGCCATCTTTCTTTTCTCTGAACAATACTGGCGCTGGTATCTTGGGTCTTGCTGGCTCAATGAAACCCCTTTCCAAGTTTTTATCAATGAATTTCCTCATTTCCTCCATCTCTTTAGGGGACATTGAATATATTTGGGGCTTTGGAAGCTTTACTCCAGGTAAAATATCAGTGGTGCAATTTGTGGGTCTGTAAGGGGGCAATTTATCAGCAGATTTCTCACTAAAAACATCCTTGAGGTCCCAATATTCTTTTGGAATTCTTTCCTCCCCCTCAATTCTCTCCTGCCCCCTGGCTGCCAGTGTGGGGGTAGTAGTATCAGAGGCTGGAGTTTCAACTTTCCCCTCAGGGGGTGTGGTTGTTCGAATCCGTAACCAACCCTCTCTCCAGTTAATGCGCGGGTTCCATCTATGGAGCCAGGGGAGTCCCAAGATAAGGGGCAGGTCCATCCCAGGGGCCACAATAAAAGTAATTAATTCCTGGTGGGTACCCATCCACATCTCAATGGGTTCAGTGGAAAAATGAGCAGGGCCGCCTCCCGCAATAGAACCATCAATTTGGCAAAAAGCAATAGGGACTTTTAAAGTCTTTCATTTTAAGCCCAGTTTCTCCACCATCTCAGGGCTTATCATGCAACGGAAACACCCAGAGTCTAATAGAGCTAAAAGTTTCTCTGTTGCACCAGAAGAGGGCACTCTAAGCTCAATTGGGATAAGCATAGGACCAGATCGGGAACTTACCCAGCACTGAGAATTCTCATCATCAGATTCGTCAGATGGGCTGGGGCTTCCATCCCCCTCCTCCTCTGCCTCGAAGCGTCGAGAAACATTCTCAGCAGCGAAGGCAGCCTCCCTCCTCTTGCTTGGAGTCTCCTCCGGTTTCCCCTCCCTCTGGGGGGATGGAGCGGGTTGAGTCAGTTTGATGCGGCAATTCATAGCACGATGCCCCTCCTTTCCACAGCGGAAACAAGCGAAAGGCTTGGCTTTGCCCTCAAAACTTCCCCTGCCTTCACTCCTTGGGCAGGGGGGTTTAGGAGGTGCTGGGGGGGATTTCTCAACTTCTCCCTCTCTCATGCAACGCAATCTGACTAAATCCAATTCCACGTCTGCCGCGTTTTCATACCAAGTTTCTAAACAACGAGGAAGGCGTCTGTTTATGCATTGCTGGTAAACATCTTTATCCAAGCCATCAGTGAATTGATCCAGCAAGGCCTCTTCCAACTACCCCCTCATATAGGCTGACAGTTCCTGAAATTCCTGCACATAGTCAGGCACAGTTTTCTTTCCCTGTTTAAGGGCCGTAAATTTCAGCCTAGCGCGACGCTCGGTCAAAGGGTCGTCGAACCTTCTCATGGCTGCCATAAATTCATCAAAATTCCTCAGGAGAGGGGAATTGCATTTATGTAGCCCGACCATCCAGTCGGCCGCTTTCTTCTCCAAAGCCATTAACACCATTCTCACTTTAGTTTCATCTGTCTCTAAATTAGGTCCATATATTTCCATATAATTCCAGACCTGAATAATAAACAACCCGAGGCCTCTGGGGTCTCCATCATATTTTACGCTTAAGGGTGGGACCTTAGCCATCTGGCGTCGCCTGCCCCCCCCCTGCTCTTGGAATGTCTCTAGCCACAGGGGGGGAGGCTGGATCTGGGTTTTCTTGTGCACATCCCCCTTCGGCCCCTCCAGTTTCCCTTAAGCCATGCATTGAGTACCTTTTCTCCAACTCCTCTGTCGGCTCGCTTTCCACAGCTCTCTCTCGAATTCGACGTTCACTCCATGCCTCTTCGAGGAGCCTCATGGCGTGGGAGATTTTGTAGTCTTCTTCTCCAGTGCCACTCCAGTTATCCGCTGGTTTTTTCTTTGGCCTCCTTCTCATGACTCCAGCTTGTAATTCTTCCAGTTCCTCTTTCTGTCCCACACCCCAAGTCCATCTGGGACGGACAGCAGGTTCTTCCACTCTCAATTCGGCCAGTCTTTCTGTTAGAGATGGTCCCGCCGCTGCCCCCATTCTTCCTCCTGGTCGCTTTCATGCAAAGACATTTTCTTTTCTTCTTGTGAGGGCACCCCCCTCAGAAGTTGTTCACTCTGGGATGGGTGCGATTGAGATTCAGCTTATTGTCACCTGCAACTTCATTTAATAATCAAGAAAGAAACCACTCAACTCCATTTGTTTGAAATCAAGTATACTTTTACTAATTATAAACGAACAGTAGCAAAGCTAAGCTGAATCTGGCTAATTAGGCGCGAAAGCAAAGAATATCATGTATAATTCAATCCCCTCCCTTTGGCACCCCAGTCCATATTCCAATTATAATGCACCCAACTGTCAGGTGGGAGATAACTTCAAAAGACGTTACCACGATGAAATGCCAGACAGTTAACCTTGACAGGAAACTCCCTCCACATGCGCAGTAAGATGATCAGGTCAGCGTCTAGAATCTTCCTCCAGCACATCATGATTCCCCTCCCAAATACCATGCCCCCCCCTCCCCGTTACAATGGCAGCCGAAGCAGCAGCAAAGCAGAGGCTGACATTAACCAGTTTGGAGTCTCCTTGGGCTTGAGCAGTATTCTAAACCTAAATGAATAAAGGATAGTTCATATAGTAGTTCATCTTTTTTGGTGTCTCCTCTTTCCCCCCTCCCCTTTCCATTCTGTTTCAGATTTGACATTTGAGGATAGACATTTTCCTGAGATCATCTCTGTCAGTTCAATGGAAGGAACACTTCCTGCCAGTCTGCTTGGGCCAAACGCAAGTAATGACTTTTTCCAAGCAGGATTTAAAAGCTATGATGAAAGATAGACATTAAGAGGTGACATGAGCCGAAGATAAATAAGAAATGGGAGATCATTGCCCTTCTGTGTTTGGTGCAGCCATGACTTCCAGGCATCATCCTTAGCAGCAATGGTTGTATTAAAGCAGAAATATCCATACAAACTAGCCAGGAATATTTATGAGCTTTGTGGCAGCTGAAAGCAGGTACACTTGCATCAACCACCTAAATTTTGAATCTGCACCTTATTTTTCCAGCAACCAAGAGAAATTGCCAGGAGTGTGGAGGGGAGATTGCTTCTTCACTCCCCATCTGAAATGTACTTAAGTGTGAACAACTATGAGATAGTATTCATGGTGTTAGTAATGTCTAATTCATTCCATTTTGCAGGACTTTTTTGAAATCTCCTTTTGCTTGTTTGTGTTATTTAGAACTTGAGCAATAACCACTGTACTCAGAGAGGATTTTTTGGCTCTAAAAAGAACTCTGTTCATTAGTAAGTTTATCTCTTCCTGCAGTAATGCTCCCCTATACATTATCAGAGTTATATGTCTCTTCACTGTGAGTGATGGAACTGGTGTTGATAATCAATTTAACAAAGCCAATGCCTTTTTCTCACAACTCCTTGTCTCAGAATTGGTATTTGTAAACAAGCTCACTCCCTTGGGTCATGGCTTTAGTAGTAGGCTAAATTAGGTGGGTTCTTGTCACATAGCCCTTCATATTTCCATGATTTGGTTAAACAATTCAAAGTGTGGTGAAGAAAGCACATTTGACAGAGCCATAGTATTGACTGAAGAACAGCAGAAACTTTCCACCTCTCTGTAACCTAGAGGCAGCTCTAAATTCTTGGAAGTAACAGAATGTAACAGATTAACAGAGTTGGAAGGGACCTTGTAGGCCATCTAGTCCAACTCCCCACCCAAGCAGGAGACCCTACACCATTTCTAACAGGGCTTTATAGAATGGTATTTGTACTTCACGTGATCTTGGTTGAATCCCTCTGTTAATGCAATTTAAGATTGTATTGGCTTTTTGGCTGTTACTGCACACTGTTGCTCATATTTAATTGGTTGTCCTCTAACCCCTTTCACAATTACTGCTATTAAGACTGGTTTCTCCCAGTCTATATTTGTACTTTTGATTTTTCTTGCCTAAATGCAAGACTATATTTTTCTGTACATTGAATTTCATTTTGTTATTTGTGATCTAGTGTCCAAGTCTATCAAGATCCATCTGGATCTTGAGCTTGCCATCTATACTGACACAGCTTGAAAATTAATGAGTAGTTAAGGTTGGCCTCTCCTCTCCCCTTCTCTCCCTCAGGCTTGCCCCACGGAAGCCTCACCTCTCCCCTTCTCTTGCTCAGGCTGGCCCCATTGATCTTCTCCTATCACATTCTCTCCCTCAGGCTTGCCTGACAGAATCCTCTCCTTTCCCCTTCTCTCCCTCAGGCTGGCCCCATTGATTCTCTCTTATCTCCTTCTTTCCCTAGGCATGCCCCACAGAGGCCTCTCCTATCTTATCCCCTTCTCTCTCTCAGTCTAACTCCTTAGCATCAGAGTGTTTTTCAGGTGGAAAGGGAGAGTAGAATGTCTAAACTCCCCGCCCGCAGGCCGGATGAGTCACATGCTGGCCACACTGATGCCCAAGTGGCAGTTGGAACAGAGTTCTTTTCAGATTGAGAGGGGGATTAAAACGTCTAACTCCTTAGCATCAAAGCACGTTAATAATATAAGAAATACAAATAATCTGATGGTCATTTTGAAAAATCCTTTGTTACTGAGCACCTAGAAGCCAAGAGGAATATATGTACCAAATTTCAAGTTTGTAGGCTTTACAGTTCTGGAGATTATATATATGGTTAATAAAAAACAATAGATAGATAGATAGATAGATAGATAGATAGATAGATAGATAGATAGATAGATAGATAGATAGATAGATAGATTGATTTTTACAACCCCTGGTAAGCCCCAATTATGGGAGGAAGCTAACTGCTTCCATCATCTGTCAATCAGCTCGTCACAAGAGCCCATCACGACAGAAACCCAATATTTTTACTGTTGCCTTTGTTATATTTGTGTTTTTTTATTTGTGCTGATAAATAAATAAAGGGAGACTAGTATAGATCTATTTCAAGCTATTTAGCGCTCATCAGCTAGCCATAGGTTCAAATCCCAGTAAGGGTATGGCTAGCTGATGAGAGCTAAATAGCTTGAAATATATCTATACTAGTCTCCCTTTATTTATTTATCAGCACAAATAAAAAAACACACACAGACATATATGTGTATGTGTATGTGTGTGTGTGTGTGTATGTATGTGTGTATGTGTGTGTATGTATGCGTATATATATGTGTGTGTATGTATGTATGTATGTGTGTGTGTGTGTATGTATGTATGTATGTATGTATGTGTGTGTGTGTGTGTGTGTGTGTATATATATATATATATATATATATATATATATATATATATATATATATATATATATATATAGAATTAATCTAAAAATATAAGTTCCAGGTGTAGTTATAAAAGAAGAAACAGACATTGCAATCTCCAGAACTTAAAATATATTGCTCACTTAGCTTTTGTTAGCCTCTGCTAGCCATTAGGCAAAGACACAAACATTTTCGGCCACCAAACCTGTAGTAAAAATGACAGTGGTAATTACAGGTGGGAGGTGGGTGGATGTGCCTATCACATGCGCAATGGCCAAATTGACTAATAGTGTATAAAGGCAGATATCTCTTTAATGGTAGTTTTTACACTCTGATGATATTTTATATGAATTATATAAATATATTTTAAATTCTAGAGATTGCAATGTGTACATACACACACACACACACACCACACACACACACACCACACATACATACATACATACATACATACATACATACATACATATATATATATATATATATATATATATATATGTAGGTATATATGTAGGTCTTTGGTTATTCGGGTTTTCTCCCACGTAAAATTGGAAGTGTCTTGGCGACGTTTCGACGAAGTCTCATTCGTCATCTTCAGGCTTGTTTGCTCGGCTTCGTGCTTCCAGGAGCAATGTGTGTGTGTGTGTGTGTGTGTGTGTGTGTGTGTGTGTGTGTGTGTGTGTATATATATATATATATATATATATATATATATATATATATATACATATATATATATATATATATATATATATATATATATATATATATATATTATATATATATATATTTCATGCATTTCTGTAGCAGTATAGTGGTCTTTTACATATAGTGCACTCCACGTCCTCTTTTATGGGGTCTGGGTTTTTTAACCCAACTCCTCCCTCAATTTTAGTTTAAAGCCCTCCTGATAATTTGAGCCACTCGTTTTCTGAAAAACATTCTTCCCAGTTTTTGTGAGGTGCAACCCATCCCTTGCCAAAAGCCCATTGTGGAGGTAATGCAGACCATAGTTCAGGAATCCAAAGTTCTTTTGGCAACACCAACCCTTTAACCATTGGTCTACTTCTAGAATCCTTTATTCTCTTACTGGATGTTGACCTTTCATTGGCAGTACAGATGACAAAAACTACCTAACACCTTAACTTTTTTGCCTAGCTGCTTTTATTCAATATTGTTTTCAGGTTTGTTTTTGTCTCATTGGTCCCTACATGTAGTAGTAGAAAAGGGTAGAAAAAGGTAGAAAAGGGTGTGGGTTTTATTATTTTGGTTAGGTTCTCAGCCATATCCTTGATTTTTGCTCCAGGAAGACAACATATCTCTCTGAATTGACTGTCTGGTCTACAAAGGGTTAGTTTTGTTCCCTTGAGAATCTAATCTTCTATCACCAACACTCACCTTTTTTTTCCTAGGGAGATACTGAACTAGACTGCAACTTCCATCATCTCCAGACATCACAATCTGTTTATTTATTTTTTTATTAGAGTTGTAATCCAACAAATCTAGAGGATGACAGTTTGAGAAAGACCCACTGTATAACCTATAAAACCATGACTGGCACACGTTGCTGCTCATGATGTGGACATATTGGTATAGAGTTGGGACGGAGAATTAGCTTAAAAATGGCTGAAGGATTCACTGATTATTTCTCTACATTGATAACTTTCAGGCATAATTAAAATTTCTAGAAGAAGGTATTCCAAAACCTCTCCAAGTTCAAACATGTTTCCAGGGGAAATAAAGTGGACTAATTCCTACATTTCAAATAAATTGATTATTTTTTTCAGGCTTCTTCAATGTGGTTCCAGACTTCTAGATTTCCCATACAGCATAAACATAGGCTTTTTGGCTGGGAATTCTGGCTGTTGGAGCCTATCACAAGTGTAATTTTGATCTGAAATTCAATTTAATTCTGAGACATTTTACATGATCACAACTGATAATGCTTTAAGTAAGATTTGCTGTACATATCTTACTTACTTAAACTACTATATAAAGTAAGAAATTTCTTTTCCCTCATTATATCTTTATCTGTATCAATAGAGAGCTACACTTCTGATCTTGACATTTCTTCAAGTTCTGTGGAAGAAATAAGCACCTCTAAGTTAAGTAAAGGTAATATCTAATTTTGTTTTTCCCAAGATGAATTACCATTTCTTCTGCTCAGTGCACCTTGAATAGCAACTAAACTTTGCATCCATGGGCTCTGAGTATATTGACTGTAATTTTGCACTGCAGCAAACCACAATTGGAACTGGCAATTTGGTAGTTAAGTGAAGCAATCACTATGTGAAACCATAACTCTGCTTATGATCTTACTTTCCTTTGTTAATTTTGCAAATGTGAGGATTGGTTGCAAAGTTACTTTTCCATCACTGTTATAATTGCAATCAGTTGCTACATGAAATAGTTCCTAAAGGAGTAGCTGTACAGCACAACATGAAGCAGAAAAGGCTTTTGGCCTATAGGAAGAAACTATCATAAACAGAAGTATCTGTAGGGTGTGGCAGTAGAAGACAAATGACAAAAACCTCATTGCGTTGTTATTATCATTCTGCACTTTAATGGTGTGGAGTGTGAACCTATTTGTCCTGTGATCGGAAAGATCCTCCTCATTTAGAACCTTTAAAAAATGAATTCAAAGAAAATATTTAACAGACATTCTATTCAATATATGTTTTACACTGAATTAAAGACTAATTCAAGTGAAAACTAATTCAAAAGCTCTATGTGAAAAGTGCCTATTCTTTTTTCTGTAGAAAATATTGCACATGAAGTGAAATATAATGAGAGGCATATTGAAGGTAAGATATTAATGTTTTTACCTATTAATTCAATTGTTGTTTTTGTTATTACTGTATTTTCATGAATTGCTGTAAATGGGATATCTATCCTCAGTTAAACAGCTTCCAAAAGATATTTTATTATTACAGCTTCTAAAATTGTTGTCCTGAGTTCTGTAGACAGGACTTGCTCTTTCTCCACCTAGATTGTAAATAAATTAATACAGTGCAATGCCCATTTTATTATTCATTTTGATCAAAAAAATGAGGCAATGAAAAAAATACTTAATCTTTGCCAACAAATTCTGAAAAAGATTCAACAGAAAAGAGTACTCTGTATATGATAAAGTTTATGTTGATAGTATGTTGACTTACAATATATACACATTTTAGGTACAAATACATTTGTATTTGCTATTAATACTATACAAGGATATTATTCAAGCAGCATTGCATTTTTAATTCTTTTTTTAATACACATATCCCTTTTTAAAAAATTGATTGATGTTTTATGTCTTAATCCAATCTTCCTGTGTCTTATAAAATGCTAAATCCCATTATCAAATCACAGAAATCTGTGGCATTAGATTAGATTACTCAAGTTAAATCTTCCTGGTTTTGTTTTGTTTGAAGAAATCTGTATATGCTGTGGAGGGTTTGAGATTCACACTCAACATCCTTTGTTTCATGGCGGAATGTGTGCTCCTTGTTCGGTGAGTAGCTGTCAAACTTGATCACTTCTGCTTCTGTTCTTTTAGCTTGAGTCATACTCCTTCATCCAACATAGTGAATCTTTCTGCTGGCTCTGGGATGTAAGAATTACTAGCCATGGCATAGAGTTAATACTAGCCTTCTTCTATGGCATAGAGATGCACTATCTGAGACCAAGAGATTGCAGAAATCCTCCAAAAGGCTTCAAAAGTTGTTTTTTGCTACTCTGGTGTTTAATGTGATTAACTGGAGATTAAACAATCCTATTTATTTACTATATTTCAGCTAGCGACAACTGCAAATATTTGATTGGCTCATATTCCTAGGAAGGTCAATGAAATCATGGGGTACAAACATGAGATAATGAGGCAGGATTATAAAACTAAAGGGGTTAGAAAGAAGAAAGGGGTAATATTTCATGACTGTTTTCTTTTCAGGGAGTTATTTTTGCTTTCTGAAAGCTCTATTCAACTCCCAATATTTATTATTCCTAACTTATCAACATTCCTTGGCCTTCTAAATATTTTATGGCTAAGCTGACATTGTTAATTTCCTTGGGATAGTATATTTGGATTAAAGAATTTTAACTGATCTCTAATATTCTCCTTCAGTATTCTTTCTCTCTCCCTCTCTCCCCCCCTCTCTCCCCTTCTCTCTTTCCCTCTATCCCTCCCTCCTCTCCCCCTCCCTCCCCATTAACCATGGTATTCTTCAGCACTGGGGGGCAATGAGTTGTGTATTTCTCCTTTTTGAGGGGGCAGTTTAAGTCAACTTGGATGGGAATGTATCTCAGGCCCCTGAAATATCTGAAGCCACAGCATTTAGGGCTTTCTCCAATTCTATTCAACAGGCTGTAAACATGAAACTATTCGGAGAAGTTACCTATCAATACAGGATCAGATGTTATCAGAATGCTAAGGCTACTCAATTTTATATCTTGATCCTGGGTCAAGAAAGCAATATGGCTGAGAAGCAATTAGTGTTCCTTGAAAATAAAACTAAAATGGATGTCTTGTAGATGTTAACTGAAGTAGCAATAGAAGAAGCTAGTGGGAATGATCAGCGGTGTTGGTATTATTTGTAATACCTATTTAGTATTAATACAGTAGTCATTTACAGCATCACTGGAAATGCCTAACAATCCAAGTAGTCTTTCTAAGTAAACTATATTCAGACTTCACTTCCTATTTATAAAATGAGACTAATTATTTTAGCCTACAATATTTTAAAGTGTTTTATAACAGGCTAAAATGTACATGTGCGTGTGTGTGAATTACGAGTAAACAATATTATGAATTACGTTCATATAGTATTCAGTAAATAGTATTATGAATTAAAATAGTATTATGAAATACGTTTTGTGTCCTTGTTCTTTTTATAAGGAAAGGTTTTTTGAAAGATTCTTCCTGTGTGATGATGATGGCTACCAAGCTGATTGTACCATCTGCTGCTGGGGCAAAACTCTAATAATGTGTGATCATTCAGCATGTCACAAGTGAGCAATAGCAAATGCTACAAATGAAAGTTTAAAATGCTACAAAGTGTGAAGCTGAAAAAGTCTTTGTTCTGCAATGAGACTTTAAATGGAAAGGGGAGGGGATAAAATATTCTTTTACTTTACTTGACTTGATGGTGCATGTGAAATCCTATTTATTAAAAATCATCAAAATTAATATCATAATATTCATCTATTTGCTGGATGTGCTTATTTGACAGCAAATGTTATGAAGTAGAAAGTGGTGCTCTTTCTAATAGGGAATGAACCATCATGAAAAAAAAACCCCATCAACTAATCTTTGCAGTTAAGACTATTCCCTACTCATGTCACCTTTTTTGGCAATTAGTAACTCTAATGCAGATAAAATATAAACCTCTAGATATTCCTGAATTATGAGTTTAGGAACCCCAATCAGCACAGTTAGTGGCAAAGTATGCTGGGACTTACAGTATGCTTCCTCCCTGATCTCCACATACTAAGGTGTGTGCCAAAGTTTTGTAATAGATTTTAAGAGTCTTTTGTATACTCTTAAATAGCCAAACATACAAAATACCTCAAAGGTATTTTAATAGCACTTCTTGGGACCAGCAAACTATGTTATAAAAAGGCCAGATATACTTAACAGAATGCAGCAAGGCTCAGCTGTTCAGGGAACAAAACAAGAAAATAATACTTTGTGCCTTTAAACAATTTTATTTTTAAATTTATTTAGATGCTTTTGTGAAGAATGTGTGGACACCCTTGTTTATCCTGGGTGTGCAGAAGAAATAAAAGAAACAACTACCTGGATATGCTTCATGTGTGCACCTCAATATGTAAATGGATTGCTAAAGAGGAGAATAAAATGGCATGCAGTTCTGAAACATTTCTATGATCAAGAATCCGTAAGGAAAAACTCATTTAAAAACATTCAAGTATTGCTTGGCTTTAAATTAACTGTAATTGGTTCACCGAGGAACTCCGGGAGAGGAAGCGCCGGAAGAGACGCCTAGAGCACTTGTGGAGATCCAACAAATCCGAATCGAGCCGAGCACTTTTAACATCGTGCATCAAGGATTACATCAGGGCAATTAGGACGGCAAAAAGATCTTATATTGCCACCTTGATTGCCTCCGCCGAGTCGCGCCCAGCCGCCCTGTTTAGGATAACTCGTTCCCTCCTAAATAGGAGGGATACGGGGGACCCCTTGCAGGGTAGGGCTGAAGAGTACGTCCAGTTCTTGGCGGACAAAGTTGCTCGGTTTCGGTCGGAGTTGGACTCCGATTCTGCAGATCCAGCCAAGGCACAAGGGGATAATCTGGCAGACCATCGCTGGGTTGAGTTTCAGGATGTTGTCCCTGGGGACATGGACAAGGCCATGAGAGCTGTGAGTGCCTCCACATGTGTACTGGACCCATGCCCCTCCTGGCTGGTTGTCAACAGCAGGGAGGTGACACGGGGCTGGATCCAGGCGGTTATTACTGCCTCCCTTCGGGAGGGGGTCTTTCCCCCCGCACTTAAAGCGGCGGTGGTGAGACCCCTCCTGAAGAAACCATCTTTGGATCCAGCCGTTCTTAACAATTACCGTCCAGTCTCCAACCTCCCCTTTGTGGGGAAGGTTGTTGAGAAGGTGGTGGCCTTTCAGCTCCAGCGGGCCTTGGAGGAAACCAGCTATCTTGACCCATTCCAGTCCGGCTTCAGACCTGGCTACAGCACAGAAACCGCTTTGGTCGCATTGACCAATGACCTCTGGAGAGCCAGGGATCAAGGCCATGCCTCCATCCTGGTTCTCCCTGACCTCTCAGCGGCTTTCGATACCATCGACCATGGTATCCTTCTGCGATGACTGCGAGAGGTGGGGGTGGGAGGCACTGTTTTGCAGTGGTTCTCCTCTTACCTCTCGGACAGGTCGCAGTCGGTGTTAGTTGGGGGGCAGAGATCGAACCCTAGGCCCCTAACATATGGGGTGCCGCAGGGTTCGGTCCTGTCTCCCCTACTTTTCAACATCTACATGAAACCACTGGGCGAGATCATTCGGCGGCACGGGATAAAATACCACCAGTATGCGGACAATACCCAGCTGTATCTGTCCGCCCCGTGCCAACTCAATGAAGTGGTGGACGTGATGAACCAGGGCTTGAAGTTGTTAGGGACTGGACGAGGGCTAACAAACTCGTGCTCAACCCGGATGAGGGCTAACAAACTCGTGCTCAACCCGGATAAGACCGAGTGGCTGTTGTGTTTCCCTCCCGCCAATTTGGCAAATATTCCATCTCTCAGGCTGGGGGGTCAAACATTATACCCCTCAGACAGGGTCCGCAACTTGGGAGTCCTCCTGGACCCACAGCTGACTTTCGAACACCATTTGTCAGCTGTGACCAGGGGGGCATTTGCCCAGGTTCGCCTGGTGCACCAGTTGCGCCCCTACCTGAACCGGGAGGCTCTCACAACAGTCACTCGTGCCCTTGTGACCTCTAGGCTGGAGTACTGCAATGTGCTCTACATGGGGCTGCCCTTGAGGAGTATTCGGCGACTTCAGCTAGTCCAGAATGCAGCCGCGCGAGCGATTGTGGGTGCACCTCGCTTCACCCACGTAACACCTATCCTCCGCGAGTTGCGCTGGCTACCTGTCGATCTCCGGATACGCTTCAAGGTGCTACTTGCCACCTATAAAGCCCTTCATGGTAGTGGATCTGGGTACTTGAGAGACCGCCTACTGCCGATCACCTCCACACGACCCATTAGATCTCATCGTTTAGGCCTCCTCCGAGTTCCATCCGCTGGCCAATGCCGACTGGCCACCACGCGGAGGAGAGCCTTCTCGGTGGTAGCCCCGACCCTTTGGAACGATCTCCCCGTGGAGCTTCGTACCCTCACCACCCTCCAGACCTTCCGCACAGCCCTTAGAAACTGGCTATCCCGTCAGGCCTGGGGCTAAAGATTGTAACCCGCCCGAATGGTATGAATGTTGTGTTTTAATCATGTACTGTCTTATATGTAAAAGTCTGTTTCCCCCCCCTTCCTTTGGATTGTGAGCCGCCCTGAGTCCCCCCAGGGAAAAGGGCGGCATACAAATAAACAATCTAATCTAATCTAATTTTTGTAGAGGATTTTACACAGAATAATTAGCTAAATTAATTGATTTCTGATAGGGATGCTATTCAGACAGAGAATACAATCATTGTTTTATCAGTAGATGATGTAAATGTAGAAAGTTGAAGAAATGTAGAACACCCTTCATACATGAAGCAAGTGGCAGCACACTCTTTCAGCTGACACTTTACAACTATGAATTCTGGCTAGATAGATATCATAACTTCAAAAGCAAATGAGCATTTATAATCCTTATCTTTCCTATCTTGTCAATTCTCATGTCCTGTAAAATCTTGTAGTTCTGAATTTTGAACATCTAGAAAATGCATCTATTTTTAAATGAAAGATTTTTCAGAATGGCTGGTTTAATTTCATAAACCTCCAGTTCACTCGTAATAGGGTAAAGAGAGGCAGGTAGTCTTTGAGACCTATTTGAGGGCATAGGAAGCACGCCCAATTCTGTTGTATTGCTCTTAATGTATAATCAAGCAACATTCTTTTTTTAGTATTTGATATTTGTATCAAATATTTTTTTAAAGGAATATAAAAATGAATACATATTAATATAAAGTAAGAAAAAAGAATAGAAAAAAATCAAAGAAAAAGCTAAAATTGTAAGATAAAATAGTAAAAGCAAAATACAAAACAAAGAAAAAAGATAGTATTTTCTTTATAATAGTTATAAGCACAATTACAAATTTACCTCTTACTCTAAGGTTACAATTAAAAGTCTCTCTCTCTCTCTTCAAAAGTCCATAACAGGTTTCTCATCAGCAATAAATTTAGTTCTGTTTTTTATTTTATAAAAGTAGCCAATGGAGCCATTTCAGCAAGTTGCATTATCTTTCATCAACCATTCCTCCATTGTGGGTAGGGCCAAATATTTCCATCAATCCGAAAGAAAAACCTCTGGTCTCAAATGTATATTAATCTTTAATTTTTTCTAATCAGTGTATATATTTGAATCCATATTTTTTTTTAGCTTTTTACACATCCAACAAGCTTGATAAAATGTGTCTTCTAGTTGTTCACATTTCCAACATAAATTTGAACTCCATTTATACATTCATCTAGGCAATTTTGATAGTGGTATATATCTATAGTACATCATTTTATAAAATTATCTATAAAATTATAACACAGTAAAAATTGCAATCCTTTCAACCACACATTTTCAGTCACAGCCACATTCAGATATGATTGGGAGACTATACTAAGATATATTTTATAAAGATTCTGTTAACATAAAGACACTTAAAACTGTCCAAAAAGGTAGATATTTTAATAAACTAGCATTAAATATAGGTATGATAAAATGTGCAATAATTATCAAAATGATCTAACAGAATGCTTAAATTATGTTATTGAACCTGATGTAGCCTTATTGTACTCATGTGATACATGTAATAATTGAAATACTAGTTCTAAAAATAAGAGAAAATGTGTGAGCTTGTAATTGTTGTTATTGGATTAATTAAATATTTAACAAATATTTGTTTTATTGATTGTGTTAGAACAGCCCTAATATATGGATATATCAGCTATTGTCTCCATGGGAGAGAAAGTCAATCCACGTGCTTTCACTTTTTGACAATATTACAGAGGGTAAGTAACTAGGTACAGTAATATAGACATAGTTCTCTATCCACATACAGTAGACTATAACTTTCTGAGTTCTCTTGACTCATTGGGAGCCAGCTGTCTTGCAAAACCATTTATCAATTGTGTTCTCTGCTCATTGCAGTCTGCATTTTACCAGCAGGAATTATTTAGATCATGGGTGTCAAACGTGCATCGTCATGGCATTGTCACGTCATGTATCATGACTTTTCCCCCCTTTGCTAAACTGGGTGTGGCCATGGCCAGTACATGATGCATCTGCCCCATGGGCTGGGAGTTTAACATCCCTGCTTTAGATCTTTGTGCAGGATACTGTACCTTTGGACTTTTCCAAATCTGTTTCTTTATAAATCTTTATGAAGGATAATTTACATCATGAACTAACCACATTAGCCTAAATGTTTCTGGGCTTCTATTTCATTTGCAAGAAGGTAAATGAGGTAGGTAGTTATAGAAGTCCTCCCCACACCATACACACAAATTGCATGCAATATTGCCTTCTGAATGCTACTTTTTAAATTAACATTTGCTTCATTCCATGTTCATTGAAAAATAAATGGCATACTCATTGAACCCATTGGTTTCTGTAAGAAATATTTCAGTCTAACTCTTACTGAAATCATTTCATTTATTATGAAAAATATCAACTACCTACAAGTGTCATCAACCTTCATTTTTGAGTAAATGAATATAATCAGTCAGTCAAAAAAACCACTATGTAAATATTGTCTGGTTAGCAGATCTGAGAATAATTAATAGTTAAACACATACCAATAAAGGGACAATATTTAATTTAATCCACTAAAAACTCTGCTGTTTATGTGAACTGTATTCTTCTATTATTATACTCAGGAGAATACTATACATACATGCAACCACCTTCCTCATTCCATGTTGTTTAACAGAGTTTAATTGGCTTTAACAGGCATCTTCATATATATCCAAGACAAACTGAGATCATGTATTATACTTAAGGTGTTTTACACTTCTCATTTCATCTCTCCAGAATTGAAAAGCTTTGGGTTTTTAGGGGAAAGGAGAGGCAATGGGTACCTAAAGTACATGGACGATGCCACAGATGTGATAAGAACAAATGTAAGTACAAGATGCTTTATACAAAATTTATTTTTCAAGATAATAGTCAGCATACTGTTAAGAGTGGGAGATGTTTGCATTGATTTATTACACTATGTTGATTGTTTTGTTGATTATTTTGGGGATTACTTTTTGTACAGTAGAGTTGATAAGAGGGCAAGCTGAAAGAAGGTAGAATGGGGAATTGAATATTTGGAAGAAAACAGTGGCAAGAGAAAGAAAAGTTAAAGATAGAAACAAAAGCTGAATTTGAAGATACCCTACTACACAAAATATAGTCATTCACAGTGGGATAGAGGCAGAGGTGGGTTGGTAATTTTTTACTACCAGTTCGGGGGCGCAATGCTTCTGTGCATGCACAGAAGCGTCTGGGTGGGTGGGCGGAGCCTCTCGCCACCATTACTACTGATCCAGGCCAAACCAGCAGCAACCCACCTCTGGATGGAGGGAGATTTAGTGCATGCTTTGAACCTGACTGGAACTGAGATCTGTGTACAGTAACAGCTGGAGTAACTGGATGCCCAGGAGAAGAACTATACAACTGTTGTGAACTTGAGGAAAAATTGGATTTTAAGCATAAACTGAGTAAGAGGCATAGGTTTGGGTAGGGAGAGTTGGATGCACCTCCCACAATAAATAAAAGTACTGTAGGTATTGGGCTTTATACTCATTCAGGTACCTAGTGAGAGGATTTTAGGGGAAGGCATAGAATGTTGTTTTAAGCAGCTGTACCAGGGGTTGGAATTATGGATTAGTTAATTAATATTCATAATTTAGCAATAGATTTGAATTTTTGAAATAAGCTATTGTCAGTGGGCAGAGTCTTACCCATTATGATACATTTTAATTGGGATTTGTAGATTAGGAAAAATTACTGTTTTTGTCCATTAAATATACGAATTTGTGGATCAGCATTATTAATGATCAGTATGTTAATTAATGAACCAATCAAGTTTCTAAAGCTGGTTTATTTTATTTACTAGATAGAAGAATGGGGTCCATTTGATTTTATTTTTGGCTCAACTCCTCCTGTAGCAAAATTTTATAAACATCCATCTGGTAAGCAACCTAAAAAAAGTGACTTAGGACCAGTGGTGAATCCTACAGGTTCACAAATGTGAGCATGCACATGTGCTCACTTTGCTCATATGCACCGTGTCTGTGAATGCGCAGTGTTTACGCATTATGTCGGGGTGGGTAGATGGAGCCTACTGCAGCCGCCGCTACCAGTTTGCCCGAAGCAGAGAGAACTGGCTGAATATTACCTCTGCTTATGACTGTTTTTCACAGTTAAGACCTCTGCAGCATCCACATAATCATGTGATCAATATTTGGAAACTTGGCAACTGGCTCATATTTATGACCGCTGCTGTGTCCCAAGGACATGTGATCCCCTTTTGCTAACGTGACCAGACGTCCTGCTTTTGGTGAGACAGTCCCGCTTTTGAACAATTTGTCCCGCATCCCGCGGCGTTTTAAAAAGTCCCGATTTTTTTAAAAAAAAAATTAATCAAGAACCCCCACCCCCGTCAATGGTGTCCCTCTTTACCAATGTTAAAATCTGGTCACCTTATTCATGTGCCACCTGTGGCACGCATGCCATAGGTTCACCATCATGGTATTAAAGCAACAACTAGTAAGGTCCCTCAAATCCTCCATGCACTAACGTGCCCTCATTGCGAGAAAAAGGAAAGTGGACCCAGATGTTGCTGAACCACATCTTCCAAGCTTCTTAGGAAATACAGCAATTTTGAGGTACCCTGGAAGTTGTATGTCCAAAAACAGCAACAATGCCATAAACTCATTGTGATCATCCAATAATTATAATGATAGATTCACTTTTGAATCACAGATTACACTAGTGAAAACACAGCTGATGATCCAGTCACTTATACTGGCACATCTCTTCCCCTTCCCTCTCCCTCCTTCCTCTCTCTCTCTGTGTAGAATAAATCTTTTTGTCAGATAAAGTGTCGGGTATACATAAAAAATAATGCTGTTCACCTTTACCCAATGGTGGGGAATGAACTGCAGTATTTGCAATTGCTAAGTGAAGGTAACACATATCACAAACCAATTTCATTTTTTTTTGGTACCCTGTATGATTTCAAGACAGCAACCTAGTGTACTCTGACAAAAGTTTATATGCCAGTTTAAGCTCAGCAATGGTGACTGCCTTGTTTTGATGGTCTTTATGGCTGAGGTGGGGACTTGAATCTGAATCATCTTAGTCCTAGTTGAGACATAACCCATTTGTTCCCACTGTTATTGGCTGTTATTACATAGTAGAATTTGGTGTAGTTGTAAAGGCTATCAAGCTAGAAACCTGGGGACTGAATTGTGCCTAAGAGTGAAGCCAGCAGGGTGAATTTGGGCCAGACATTCTCAGCCCTAGGAAGCAGGTAATGGCAAACCACTTCTGAGAAACCTTGTCAAGGTGAACTGCAGGAACTAGTACAGACCAGTTATTAGTCCAAAGTGACTTGAAGGCTCAAATAAAAAGGTGGGTACCATAAATCTATTAGAGCAATATTATATTTTATGAATTTAAGAATTTTAATATGCACTTCTCTCTTATCATTGCCCATAAGCATAGGTTGAAATTGACACTATAGAACTATGGCTGACATGAACCAATTACTAGTAATACAACAACTTTCCCCTTTCGTAGGTATAGTAAATTATT
Organism: Thamnophis elegans; assembly: GCF_009769535.1. Classification (NCBI taxonomy): domain Eukaryota; kingdom Metazoa; phylum Chordata; class Lepidosauria; order Squamata; family Natricidae; genus Thamnophis; species Thamnophis elegans. Next base: position 57,597,841 of record NC_045546.1, on the reverse strand, counting down.
CTAATTTATACAAGCTGCATCCTAACCATATTGGATGAGAATTCTGAGAGTGAAGTCCATGCATCTTAAAATTCCAAAGTTTGAAAAGCACTGCTGTGTGGGATTATTTTAGCCATTGACATTAGTGGCGGTAGCCAAAGAGCTAGATGCCGATTTGGTGTAACTTCTTGCTATTTCCAGATCCAGGAGTATACCTTCCATCATTCACAATCACCAAAATTGAGAGAGGTTGCTAGATCATTAATCTACATACATAAAACTTAACATACAGGTAGTCCTGATTTATGACCAGTCAACAAAACACTATGAGATATTGTAAAATGAATAACTCCTGTGTCACATGACTGAATTCCAGGTACTTGACAACACTTTTATGACAGCTTGCAACATCTCATAGTCACATTACTACAATTTGTGAACTTTTTTGTCAGTTTCTGGCATTTTTTGTGTTTCCCGATTTACAACCAGGTGATTTACTTAATGATTTCCCCTAAAAGCAGTCATAAATTAGGTTTGATCAAGTGCTTGATTGATTTACAACCATCATGACTAAAATCCCAGTCCCAATTGCAGTCATAAGGGTTACCCATATTATGTGCCAGTGAATTACTGATGTGAGACAACTCCCTAACTGAATGTTATTGAAAAGGTCCAAAATTCTGGACAACTAAGAAAGATCATGTAGTAGTTATCACTTTTTTTAAAAGGCTGTAATTTATTTTAGAAATAATTTTCAAAAGCTATTTACAAGAAAGCAAACTTCTTTCTTCCTTCTACAGCCTGGTATTTTTACCAATATTTTCGTATACTTCAGTATGGAACTCCTGAAGAAAAAATAATAAGCCATTTTTTTGGCTATTTGTAGACAACATTGTCTTGGATGAAGAAGAGAGAGACGCAGCTTCTCGCTTTTTTCAGGTAAGTTGGAAATCCGTTGCTATTGGGAAGTGAATGAACCGAGTTTGTATTAAGTATTTAAATACCTAAAATTCATATACAGTAGATTTTACTGAACAGTACAAAATATGACATTGGCTCTGCATGCATCCCTGGAGAGATTTCAATTCATCCTGTTGGCATCCATAATGAAACTCAAATGCAAAATCATGTGGTTACAGCAAGCTTGCATTAAAGCTGATTCCCAGTTTGTTCCCTAAGCCTCATACAAATGGCCTTGGAAAGCAGTTCTACATTCTCTTTGTGCAGGGATCTGCAAACTTCACGCAGCTTCCCAGACAATCCACAAAGTCCCCTCCCATTATAAAGTTGCCACAGGCTGAGAGCAAATGGTAATCATTGGAAGTCCTTTATTTCTTCTTCTTAGTATTTTTTCACAAGTGCAAGGTCTGCTTTTTTCAGATCAACTGAATAGTGATCCATTGGTTACAACAAGAATTGACTGACCTGCTTGTTACCTGAGCCTGATATTGTGGGCTTAGAGACACTGGTCCAAAGTTACTCAGCTAGCTTTCATGACTACATCAGAACCAAAACTCAAAGTCTCCTGGCTAAATTAAATGAACTTGTGTACATGTCAGTTTATGACTGTAATGCAGCCTGCCTATTACAGTCACAAGTCATGATAGTCATTAAGTGAGATGCCCACCGGTGACGTGCGGTGAGGTTTATGGCTGCTGAGGCAGTCCTCTAAAGCGCTTTCTTTCGCCCACCTGAGCTCTGACAGGTGGGCCGAAAGAAAGCAGCAACTCGCCAGCCTCAGGCGGGCGAGTTGGTGGGCTGCCGCTTTCTTTTGCCCGCCTCTGTGTCTGCGGCTGCCGCAGACACAGAAGCGGGCAAAAGAAAGCGGCAGCCCACCAGCTCAGAATCCTCTCCCTCCCTCCGACCCACATACTTTTTCCAGCTGTTTCACAGAGGATTTCAACTCTGCTCTCGCCTGCCATCATGAAAATGTAAAAATGTAAAGGAAAAAGGCAAGAGCTGCTGAGGTCAGGCCTGGGCTAGCTGCTGCCAGAATCCCCAATGGATGACTCTGCTTAACTGTTTAAAAAAGCCTCTAAAAAAATGCTCTCTACAGGAGGAGGAAAGAGAACCACGTGCCTCATCTACATAAGGAATTTTTTGGCTTTTAACCCTTGCTTACTCTGCTCAAGTGATCATAAAGTCAGACTAAATGAGGCACGTGGTTGTCCCGCCTCCTCCTGTAGAGGGCACTTTTTAGAGGCTTTTTTAAACAGTAAGCACTAAGCAGAGTCATCCACTGTGACTCTGGCAGCAACTACCTCAGTCTTTTTCTTTTATATTTATTTTCTTTTCATGACAGTGGTGAGGCTCTGCCTCCCCCGCTCCCCTGACTGCACGTCACTGGTGCTCACATAACTACTTTATCTTTTTTTTTTTTTAAATATATTTATTCATTTTCACATTCCATTTTACAATCACTTATATACAGAGTATTTGCCTATAAGAAAATAAAAAAAAAATAAAAAAAGAAAAGAAAACACAACTCATCATTCACAACCCCACCTGACACTTCCATCCTCCATACACCCCATCTACCCCTCCAACTTTCCTTTCCTCCCTCTAACGCTCCCCTCCTACTTCCCTTTCCCCTCAAACCTTCCTTCTCCCCTTACTCCCAACACACCCTCCTTGCATTCCCTTACTCCTTCCTTACTCCTCCCTCCTCTTTCCCTCTACCTCCCTCCTTGGTGTATTCCTTTATTCAAGTGTTGTTATTATAATCTGATAAAAAATAAATAAACCAAGGAAAAAAAAATTTTTTAAGAAAGAAAAGAGTAAAAAAAAAAAAAGGAGAAAAAAAAAGAACAACCGTATATAAGTGCATTCTTGTTCTTATTGAGACTATGTTAACACCACCCACCCACCCCCCCAAAATCCCCATCCCTACTCCTCCCGACTTCCCAGGGCCCACACCTGGCACTGCCTTCTATCTAAGTATCTTATATTCATATGGATTAAAATAAAAATAATATATTAAAGGAAAAAAAAAGACCAAAAAAAAAAAAAAAAAAAAGAAAGAAAAGAACAAAGAAAAAAAAGAAAAAAAGAGAAACTCTTTGTGTTAAGCTCAGCCCCCCATCTTTATCTATGCTTAAATAGTGTAAATCATTCTATCTATATTTTATTCTCGTCTCTTGCTTCTTTGTTATTTACCCCGACCTCCTGTAGACTCTCCCGTTCCTCTTCCTTAACCTTGTATTCAGATAAACATTATCCAAATTTGTAAAATAATTTCACCAAGCTTTCCCTTCTAATAAAAATTAGATAGCATAGATCATTCCGCATATTCAAATATACTTTCAACAAAAATCAGTTACCTTCCGTTTTTAAAATTATCTCATCCAGCTTTCCCTTCTAACAGAATTTAAACAACATAACTCATTCTGCATTCATTTACATTATACATTCAGTATCACCCCACCAATATACGTAAATCATTCCGCATGCATTTTACCCCTCATCCCTTGCTTCTCTAATATTTGTCACTATCAAATTATGCAAGCATTAGTTTAAAATCTAGCTCAAAATAATAGTTTCAACAAAATCAGTTTACCTTCTATTTAAAATAATCTCTTCAAACTTTCCCTTCTAACAAGATTTAAACAGCATAAATCATTCTGCATGCATTTTACATATATACATTCAGTATCACCCCACCAATAAGTTCCCCTTTTTCTGCCGGAGAGAGGTCGCAAACCCCCATTCAATCCACAACTTTGGTGAATATTTTAGAGTGTCTAAATCCTCAAACTCCGCTTTTCTGCTTCTCCGGTTGCTTGCCTTCTCCTTCGGCTTGTCTCTCCTCTTTTCCAAGTGAGTCAGGAAGTCCCGCCTTCAAAGTCTTGTAATAGAAATCTCGAGCCTCCGAGACAGAATTAAGACGAAGTTTTTGATTCTCAAATGTGACCGTAATGCCAGCTGGGGCCTCCCATCTATATTGAATCTGTTGATTTCTAAGCTCTTTAGTTAAGAAGGTATAGTCCCTTCTTGCCTTTAACATCTGGAAAGGTATTTCTTTGAAGACAATCAAGTTCTGGCCATCAATTCTCAAACTATTATTATAAAATTTTTGCACGATCGCGTTTCTGGATTCTTTTGTGGAAAAATATATAATTATGTCCCTCGGGAGCTGTCGCTGTTCCGCTACCAACGAATTCTGGCGATAGATTTTCCGAATCTGCCAATCAAGGTTAAGTCCCGGGCTTCCCACCGCATGGCTGAAGGCTTCAACAAAGGTCTGTTTCAAATTCTCTCGCTCCTTTTCGCGGAATCCTCTGACTCTTATTGCGAATGCCTTCTTATTAAAGTTTATCATAACGAGCTGTTCCTGAGTGTCTCTAATTTTTTGTTGTAAAATTTGAATATTAGTAGTCAAATTAGAATTAGCCTCCTCCAAACTTTCCAATTTATTCTCTATTTCGGCGGTATAATCTGACAGGGCAGACACGGCTGCAAACGTATTCGCCTTCATTTGGTCAATTTTAGACTTTAAATCACCATATAGCTCGTATACAAATTCCTTAATTTCTTGTTTAAAATCATTAAAGATTTGAAAAAAAAAATTCCTGTGTTAAGAATTCTCCAGTAGAGGGCGTAGGAGACAAGGGCTGCGATTCCAGTATAAATTCTTTAAATTCCTTCACAGATTCTTTAGGCACATTTGTAGAGAGACGCTTCGATTTTGACCTGGGTGCCATTATAAATCAACAAATAAACAGTGCTTTCGCTCCCCTCTGTTTCCAAAAAAAACAAAAAAAAAATTTATTTTGTTAAGGAGCGGTCTGCAGGAAGGTAAAACCGGCTACGTACATCCCCTATCAGTCACCAACGGAGAGAAATCGCCATTTTGAAGTCCATTTAAACAAAGAAGCCTCTAAGACGAATGGTGCTGGTATTTACGATAGTAATAAAAGCATAAATCTCACAGGAGTGGGACCCGCCCGTATTAATCCTAGCTTCAAACAACTTTGCTTTGTCCTGGGGGGGGGGGGCTCGCCTGTCTGGGGCTGCAAAAAAAAGGCAGCTGAGAAGAACTGGCTGGAGATAAAAGCTCCGCTCACAGCTGGATCTAATCTCTGTCCACAGCCAAAAAAAGGGAGAAAGGCTGTGAATTACGAATAGACCCTAACACACAGAGCTACTTCCTGCCCCTTTCTTAGCCAAAAAGGGGTGATATCTATGATCTTAATTAGATATACAGACCAGATCTCTGAGAGGAGCTCGGTTGAGCTCTCCTCGGCAACAGGCTCCGCCCCCCGGATCCACATAACTACTTTATCTAATGATCCCAATAGCTGGCCTGCTCTATCCTTCAGCCTTTCTGAAGGCTGCATGGCACCATTCAGGAAGTGGGTGGCATTCCATTGTGGTCACTCCTAAAATGGTGCACATTTCCAAGACAGTGTCACGTGGCCTCCACTGTTTAAATAGACCATGCAGTGGAGCAGTTGTTTCCTGAAAATCTACCAAAAATTAAAATTAAGGGTGGGAAGGAGTCTGTGAAGCAGGGGCACAAAAGCAGGCCCAAGACCTACAGGAATGCAGAGGGATGGAATGGGAGGGGGGAGATAGGCAGGAGGGAACTGCAGCATCCTTGCAGTTGGTCATAAGAGTGGGCATATTGCCAAGTGCCCAAATTTTGTTTGCATGACCATGGGGGCACTGCTAGAAGTATCATAAGTCCCTTTGTTCTGCAGCATCATAAATTTGAACTGATAAATGAATAGTAGTAAGACGAAGACTACCTACAGTTCTGTATTATGTGGAATGGTCATTGTTTGGAGAGGACATACTAATGGTTGAGGTATAAATATGTTTGTTTTACAGATGGAAGCAGTTCTCAGATATAAACAAGATGACAGCAATGTCCAGAATGCAGTGCGTATCTGGAGCAACATTCCATCTGTTAATAGGTGAGTAATTTGTTTCTCAGTTTAACTTAGCATGTTCTTTTAAAACTGAATTAATGTAAAGTGTTGTAAATAATTTAGGAAATCCTCTTTAACAATTCTTTGCTTTTTCTTTTACTTTAAAAAAGCAATAACAAATTTGCAGTAACAATTTTTCAGAATTAGATACAGCTAAAGTGCCTGAATTTGTACATACCTACTGTAAACTGGAATGTTGATAAATATCATGAATTACAGCATTCTCCCACATCTCCTAACAACAGTGTGCCGTAAACTATTTCATCTCCTTCAGATATTTTGCTGGATTACTGTGCCTTTCATTCCCAGGAACTATAGATATTGGTAAATGAACCAGGGGAAGCTAGATAATATTTTGTATGAACTCTCACACAAAACTTTATTATTTGACATCAAGTCATATTCCAGTTTAAATCAATTCCTACAACACAACCGTGGGTGGTAAGTAGATAAGGTTTGCAACAACCTTATTTAGTTTAATAATTTACCAATGCTAAAGGATGATTCCAAGAATGCTTTAGCTAACTATATAGAGTAACTCTTGGTAATTTTGAAATTTTGCAGTTATTCTCCAAATATGTGTCATATGAATATATAGCATTAGCAAGAAAAGATGAACCAATGTAGTTTAATTTGTATAATTATCTTTGTTAAATATAATTTGGCTTTCTGCATTTCCATGTCATGAGAACTACAATATAATTTCTCTAAATGGAGTAAGTGTATAAAATGAGACTAAACAACAGGGTGCAATGTTGTTTATAATAAATAACATTTGAAAATATGAATCAACTAGTCATTTTCATTTTGAGGAATTGTGGCTACAGTTTGGCTTCGTTTTTCTACCAGAAGTTTCTCTAATAGACAAGGGCAATGTTTGCTCTATATTTTTTTTATTTGATCTCTAAGGGTGTACAGGTAGTCCTTGTTTGTTTTAGAGACTGTTCGAGATTACAACAGCACTGAAAAGTGACATGACTGTTTTTCACATTTACAACAGTTGCAGAATTCTGATTAAAATTAGGGGTGCTTGGCAACTGATTTAAGATGTTTGCAGTGTCCTAAATGTGAGCATGTTTTGTGAACCTTAGCAACCCTCTGACAAGCAAAGTCAATGGGGAAGCCAGATTCACTTAACAAACATGTTACTAACGTAACAACTGCAGTGATTCATTAACAACTGTGGCAAGAAAGATTATAAAATGGAGCAAAACTCACTTAACAAATATTTCATTTAGCAACAGAAATTTGGAGCTCAATTGTAATCATAAGTTGAGGACTACCTGTACTTTATTCAACAATACAAAGGAGAAAGGAGAAGGAATTTCCTCTTCTACAGTAGGTGCATTAGAAAGCCACCTTTTTTTGGCCAGAGAAGTTCTGTGCTTTTAACACATGCAAAACTGAAGAGGAACATGCTTGGAAGAAGGGGGAAAAATCTACCTACCATATTGGTGTCCAGACACATTATTTTGTCATGAATTTGGCATCAGCATCTTTAAATGTAGAACTACATGCTGTATTGCACAGTGAGGCCTTGTAAGATCTCCAAAGGTAAAATGGCCCAAGTAGAAAACAGGATAATCCTTTATGTTAAGATAAAATAAAAGTGTAAGTGAAATGCTGAACAGCCCACTGAAAATATGTAGATTTTTTCATGTGCTTTGTTGCCTTTTTCATGTGCTTTTGTTTTTGTTACATAAACATTTTCTGATTCCTTTCTAGCAAATACTCTGCTTCAGCATTGAACATGGATTTATCTCTCTTAGCAGACAACATTTGCAGATCTAGAATTTTCCCTCAACGTCCTGCTACACTGATTAGAGAGTTTTTTTGTTCCTTTGAAAGACTATTTTAGGGCCTTTTCATAAGTCAATCTTTTGCCTTGAATCCAAAGCAAAGGTGACTTTTGCAATCTGACTTTTAAAGAGTATCTTGCTGTGCAGATGAAATTATGTTCAATATGAAGATCATTTTCAGTATTTGTTTATAACAATTATGTTCATGATGAACATAATTTCATCTCCAGATTCATTTGCATCAAGCTACTGATCAAGCTCTTCTTCTCCTAATCTGTTTGCAATATGGTTTAAAACATTTATAGACATATTATTGCTATGTCATCCAACTATTGCCTTTTAAATTTCAGTTTAAATCGTTTTTTCATCCCACATATATACAAACTATGTGTTTCTTTTTTGGGAAGTTACATGCATAACTTCATGCTGAATATATTTAAGTTAGTAAATGCAAGTTAAATTTTAAAATATTATATATATGTTTATGTTTAAAATATTAGATATATATATATCATATATATCATATATATCATATATATATATATATATATATATATATATATATATATATATATATATATAATCATAATGCCCTGATAAACATAGAAATATCATAATTCATGATTCCAAATGTCTCATAGGAAAAATAAAAAGGAAAATGACCAATGATAAACAATGAAAAGATCATACTTGCATTGATATATATCTAAATAACTATTTGTAATAAAATGTTTTCTGCTCTTAAAATAGAAATAATTTAATTTTTTATGATGAGTCTCATAAAAATAAATACCTATAAAGCTTGTGAAATCTTCTTGTCATATTATTCTAAATTCTCTTGACTGAGGACTCACGCTTACTGAATGTCCTCCTAACTACAGCATGAATATACCCAGTAACCTTTTTATATATAACATTTCTTTGTGAAATTTATTTCAATTCAACCCTAATCTACACTTTAAATTTGTCTTTAGCGATGTTAGTTTGAAAGGAATGCTTTTCCTGTTGTCCTCACAGAAATTTTGGTGTGATATGATCTAAGGCACTTCATCAGCAATATGGTTCATGGTGGGTGGATTGTTTAGAATAGTGTGGGTATTTATCTCCCCGCGTTGCTGGGCATTGCGCATCATGACTATTGTATCTTGCTGCAAAAAAACCCTAAACAACTGTCTTCTACAGAACACCTGCCTATAAAGATAAAGGTAAAGGTTTCCCTCGCACATATGTGCTAGTTGTTCCTGATTCTAGGGGGTGGTGCTCATCTCTGTTTCAAAGCCGAAGAGCCAGCACTGCCCGAAGGTGCATGGAACACTGTTGCCTTCCCACCATTTTTACATGCTTTTGAACTGCTAGGTTGACAGAAGCTGGGACAAGTAATGGGAGCTCACTCTGTTATGTGGCACTAGGGATTTGAACCGCCGAACTGCCTATCTTTCTGATCGACAAGTTCAGCATCTTAGCCACTGAACCACTACGTCCCTCTACATCTCCCTATACATAATGGGTAATTTTGTGCTTTCCATAGACTTTACAAAGTCTTATATGAGTTCCTTATATACACAGGCTTAGTCTTTTGAAAATGCTAGACCCGTGATGGCGAACTTATGGCACGCATGGCAGAGGTGGCACACAGAGCCATTTGTCAGGGCATGTGAGGCATTGCCCTGTCAGCTGGCCAGCGTGCATGTGTGTGCTAGCCAGCTGACTTTGGCCTTCTGACTTCTTTTGAGGCCATTTTTCACTCTCTGGAGGGTTAGTCTCCGGAGCGCGAAAAAACGGCCCTACAGGCAAACCGGAAGTTCGGGAACATACTTCCGGTTTCCTTGTAGGGCCAGTTTTAGCCCTCCGGAGCCTTCAGGGAAGCCTCCTGAAGGTTCTTGAAGGCCCTGGAGGACAAAAAATGGCCCTATGAACAAACCGGAAGTGACTTCCGGTTTGCTCATAGTGTCATTTTTTGCCCTATGGAGCCTCCTGAAGGCCCCTGAAGGCTCCGGAGGACTAAAACCGGCCCTACGAGCAAACCAGAAGTCCGATCCTAAACCTATGGTTTGCCCGTAGGGCTGGTTTTTTGCGCTCTGGAGGCTTCAGGGAAACTCCTGAAGCCTCCAGAGGGCTGCCAGCGGAGGTGGGGGAGGCTGTTTTCACCCTCCCCAGGCTCTTATAAAGCATCTGGAACCTGGGGATTGTGAAAAAAGCACGCAAAAAATGGGGGGAGCACTGGTCATGCGTGCATGTGCACTGGAGTCATGTGCATAGCATTATGGGTGTGGCATGCCCATGCATGACCCCCCTGCGCTCCCCCCGCTTTTGGCATTCAAGCAAAAAAGGTTTACCATTACTGTGCTAGACCATCAGAAAACTTTGAAAACCCCAGTCCTTTGCTGCATAAGTTGGTTTTAAACTGCGAAATACAGTCAGAACCTGTGTTGCTGCCTGTATCATCTATGTGTACCTTATAGGCTTTTCATTGCTTCTGACACAAGTGGCGTTACACGACCAGTTTCAACTAGGAGGAGGAGGGTCTATTTTGCCTTTGCCACATTTTACATGTATATGGTGTGAGTTGCTACTACTCAGTACGTGTATTACCATTTGCAGCACTTGATTTAGGAGTTTATTACCAATCATTCCTTCCAGCTCTATTCAGCCCACTTCTCCCACACCAGTTAGTTCAAAGGACACATCCCAGATGTAAAGGAATGTAGGATGATGTGTTAGAGGAGAGTGTACTGTATCCCTAATGCTCCTTATTCCTTCCTCACATCTAGCCTGTTAGTCTATTTCTGAAGATGGGAATTGTGTTTTTTAAAAGAGTGCTAAATCGTGTGCAAAAATAGTGTGTCAGCTATAGTACTCTTTTCACATGGGTTTCATATTATTTCAAAAGAGCACTAAATCTCCTTTCAGAAATATCAATATCAAATATTACAGGTACTTGAGAGACCACCTGCTGCCAATTACCTCCCACAGACCCATTAGATCTCACAGGGTTGGCCTCCTCCGGGTGCCATCTACCAGCCAATGCCACCTGGCTATTACCCGGCTATTATTACTTCTCTGTGGCAGCTCCGGCCCTCTGGAATGAACTCCCCGCAGGGATTCGGACCCTCACCTCTCTCCAGGCCTTCCGAAAAGCCGTCAAAACCTGGCTTTGCCGGCAGGCCTGGGGGTGATGAGCTCCCTCCCCTCTCGACATGTATGGCTGTGCGACTGTTGTCTACTTTTATTATTTGTATTTTGTCTTTTATGTTCCCCTTTTTTTCCCCCTTGAATTGTTTGCCGCCCTGAGTCCTCCCGGAGAAGGGCGGCATACAAATAATAAAATACAAATACAAATACAAATACAGGTATGAAATGATCCATTAGGTAGGCCCATTGAGAGACAGCTAAACCAACCATTCAAGTCACCATAATTTCACTTTCATTGAAGGAAAGACCAAATTAATACCATGTCACCATGCTCTTAAAAAATTGTGCTCATATTCTGGTACATTCATTTTCTTCATTCTTTTCATTCAGGTTAGGTGGCAATCCACAGCTACAGAAACACAACAACCTCTTCTATCAGGATCACTTTCAAAACTCTATTTAAAACTATGGTTTCGGACATCATTTTCATAATTTCACACTCATAGCCATTTATTTATAGTCAACATATTAGATCTGCAACAATCAGCATGCTGGTTCACAAAAAAAAAAAAGAATTAGGTCAAATTTTGCAGTTACACAATGCCATTAAGTCCAAACTTTTTTCAGTTCATAGGCATACATTAGGAAAAAATGAAGAAAAACAAACTAGTTAATTGGGTTTTCATTTTACAAGTTCATTTTACAAATTCACATAGTTCAAAACTGATACATTTTTATGCTGCACTGTAATATAATATCTTGGGAAGAAAAAAATATAAACAGTCAAACTCCTGTAGAACTTGTCATTTTACAAACACAACATATAAAAAGATTTCCTGCTGCTCAGAACAGTTTTAGAATAGTAACCAGATCCGTAACAAACTTATCAATTTTTTTAAAGTAAGTAATGTTATTACTGAAGAAGAGAAATTGTTGCAGTTGTTTAGTACATGTTAGTTACTATGGACATTTTAGTCTTTATATTGAACTATGAACATTTTTTGTTTATTCTTATTCAGGAAAATTTTATTCTTTTTGTGTTTTTCTTATACTAGTAGTAATACTAGTTTTAAGTAAACTAAGACCAAATTGTTTCATTGGATTGTAAACTGAATGATGATAAGATGATAAGAGAAACAAGAGAACTTATGATCATTATCAAGCCTTTATATAAGGTTTATGTATTAACTTTTTTGTTTTTTGGACATGAATGTAAATCTATCCAGATATTCATGGCCACTGTAACATTAGTGCAATGTGTGCTTTTAAAGTTATTAGTAATTTTATTGCAGTATCCAATCTGGGTTGGTTACTGGGACCAGAGGTTTTATCTTTTGAGCTTTTGGACTTCACCTGTTGGAGTCCACCTTCGGGGAAACTTCTCTCTAGCAGCGTGTGTGCTGTTTTATGTGTGGTATTTATAGTGCCTGTTGTAAGTGGGTTTTTAGATGTTGATTAGGGTGTGTTGATGGTTGGCTTTTAACTCTTTATGATTAATGACTTAATAGCCAGCCATCAACACATCTTAATAGATACCACACAGAGAACAAACAAACTCTGCTAGAGAGAAGTTTCCTGAAGATGGGCTCCAGTCTGAAAGTTCTGAAAAGTCTGAAGATAAAACCTCTGGACCCAGTGATCAACCCAGATTGGATCCTGTAACATTAACCTGGAACACACCTGGGCCGTCGTTTGTGAGTAATTCTATTTATTAATTTTTCAAAAAGAGATACTGTATACGGAAGATTTTACCATGTCATCTTTCTAATGAAAAAATTTCTAATCTTTTTTAGAACTTGCCAATCACTATTCTAGATTATTTAGAAAAAAATACTTTTGTATTCCAATGATTTGTTAAACTGAAAAAGGAAATTTAACAAAGCTAAAGGAGGATTTGTGGTAATTTTTTATTTAAGAAGACATTGATTTCTATTTGTATCTTACAGACCAAGTATTTTGGTTCACAAAGCAGTACAGGTAGTCCTCAACTTATGACCACAATTGAGCCCAAAATTTCTGTTGTTAAATGAGGCATTTGTTAAGTAAATTTTGCCCCATTTTACAACATTTCTTGCCACAGTTATTAAGTGAATCACTGAAGTTGTTGACCTGGTTGTTAAATGAATCTGGCTTCCCCATTTGCTTTGCTTGTCAGAAGTTCACAAAAGATGATTACATTACTCCAAAACACTGCAACTGTCATAAATATGAACCAGTTGCCAAGCAACATGTTAATGGGGATGCTGCAAAGGTGGTAACTGTGAAAAATGGTCATATATCACTTTATCCAGTGTCGTCGTAACTTTGAGCAGTCACTAAATGAATTGTTGTAAGTTGAGTACTACCTATACTTTTTCACATAGACACCACACACATTTCCATCCACTCAGCTTCATTAAGTGAAAAATTATTAGATATCTCTGCAGTTTTACAGAGATTACTATCTATGAATAGAATTCAAATTAACAAATCACAATCTGGCATCCAGTTAAAATGTAATGAATCATCTTTCTTGTAATCTAAATAAGCAAGAGACTGATTCCATGAAAAGGGAAATGTGTTAAACTTACCTCTCTCCATAAACTATGGAAACAATGCCTTTGGAGTATTGCTGGTAAACAGACATGCTAATTATTTTGTTCTCAATGTTCTGGAAATTGGGGAGGTTAAAAAAAATACCAGCTTTAAGTTCAGAGACTTCAAGTGAGAAATTATCAAGATAGTCATATCTCTGAGTCTCAGTCCAGTTAAAAGATAAAAATATATTTGAAGGACTACTTGTCCCCTGTTACATCCTCCCCACCCACCAGGACAGCAGATCATATTATGGGTCTCATTGATTAGGGACTGTGGTGTGATGGAACCATGAAAAAAGGCCGTCATGATCATCCCTTCTTTATGAGGAAACATCATTTCCTCCATAAGGTACGATTGGCTTACACTCTGTTGCTTTTTGAAAAGATCCTAAAAATGTGGTTTTGTTAGTGGGCCTGAAGACCATGAATGGAAAGGGGGCAGATCAAGTGGCTGATTTGACTGTGTTGCTGCTACCATGGGATGGTGGGGGTGGAGCTGTGGGGGTGGGGGTGTTAATGGGTTTTTATCATATGGTGGATATTTTAAATTTGGTAGATCACTTGGAGTCACCTACGTGTGAGTTGGGCAGCTATATTAATTTTGTTTTAACAAATAATAAATGTAGAACCAATCTTACCAAAATCTAAACTTAGTATTGTATATGTTAGCTATAGCATGCTTTTTCAAATATCTCAAATCAACATACTTTATGTTAATCAAGCATGAATAGTTCAGCTTTTTTATTTTCCCTTCCCTAATAGTATCTTAGCTTTTATTAACAGAAGACTAGTTTACAACTATAAACAGGTTACTCTTTTCTTATGTTGAAATCAGGATCTTATTCCTATAGAAAATTTTAAATTATAATTATTTTCTTCCCAAGAAGCCTACTTCTACTCAATGCAAGGGGACATAATTCAACATGTGCAAAGGATGCCCTCAATCTCGAAGTCACAAGGCTTGGATCTTTATTCTCAGAAATTGACATACAATTTCCCCCTCCAAAGAACCGATATAATAATTTAACCAAAAAATAGTAAGGGGAAAACAAATAACCTAATATCCATATGATTGGAAAAAACCTGCGGAAAGAAATCAGTTGAAACAAATATGTAAAGTGGATTTAAATAGGCTAGAATGCAGTAACGTTTATTCCACCCCATTACAAACAGAACTTCCAACCTACAACACCAAGTGTTTTAGTTAGTTTTTAGTTTGTACAAAACCGGAATACTAACTCGGTCGAAGCCTATATAGTCATTGCCCTAAATTGGGAAGTCTCTTCCCCCACAGTCAGAAGGAAACTGACGCTTCCGGGTCGGGTTGGTTTTTTTCCTGAGGTGCTGAGACTGAAGGGAAAGGGACTAGAATGCAGGCGGCAGTTTGTGGGTCTGCGCTGCTTCAGTGCTGGGAGGGCTGCGTGGGAGTCTCTGGCTAGTGGCTGAGGAGCCCTCGCCTGTCTTCGGCCAGCTTTCGCGGACGCGGCCCGGTCATGGTGGCCCCCCTCGAGGGGTGAGTAAAGGAAGGAGTTTCTCTCCAGCATACAGTAGCGGCGGGGCGATCAAGTATTGAAGTCGGTTTAAAATGTGATAAGTACAACCAACAAAGTATTTGCTGAGCCTAGAAGGCTAGCAAATCCAAGAACTTCCGATCGACTGAATGGTCAGGAACCGCGATGCCTGTTGTATATTTTCTGGCGAGAACTCAAATTCAGGGGCATCAGAAACGGTCAATGAAGCGACAACCCCAAGAAGACGATTTGTATGCAAATTCTAAACGGTGGATTAAGTTACTCTTAGTTGCCAGAATAAGCCTTATAGGACTTAATTCTGAATAAATAGACCAGACTGCAAATGATAGTTAATGAAGTACTTTTTCTTCA
Source organism: Thamnophis elegans (assembly GCF_009769535.1). Classification (NCBI taxonomy): domain Eukaryota; kingdom Metazoa; phylum Chordata; class Lepidosauria; order Squamata; family Natricidae; genus Thamnophis; species Thamnophis elegans. The sequence goes on along the minus strand of NC_045546.1, from coordinate 57,582,542 downwards.
TTTGCATTTTCTGAGCACTGTTTCTAACGTGAAGGGATTTGTTGAGATGTTATTTTAATTATCAGCTTTGAAGGGTATTTTTTCCTTGTAAGATGAAACGAAGATGTATCCAAATCGTTTGTTTTCTGTTTATATAATTTGATTTGATGTATGGTGTTTTGATTTGACATGCAGTTAGCCACACAGCTCAGATTACTTTAATTTGATTCACTGAATCCAAGCAATGTTTAATCTAGAGATTCAAATCAGTTGATTAGTCTCTACTTGAACATATCCAGGAAAAACAAAACATTTTATGGGACAGTTGATTCCAATTATCATTTTTTTCTTTTTCTCTTCTTTCCCTACTGTTTATTTGGAAGCTGTCTTTATTAGCTAGATTATTACATTAAAGCCATTCTCTTTCCTGTGATATGGAACAAGGAAGGGCAACTCATCGTTTTTCTGTCCTTGTCTTTTCATTGAAGAGACTCTAGTATCTTACTTCTCTCTTCTCAGAGCTTAACCTGCTCAGCTTCTTCTGTCTATATTAATATAGGATTCAGATCTTAGTTCTTTGATCATTTTGGTTTCTGGCTTGGAATCTATTTCAGTTTCTCTTAATCTTTCTTAAAGTATAATGCCCAGAACTAATTAATTTATTAAACATATTTATATAAACACTTATCTATCTAGAGCAGTGGTCCCCAACCTTTTTATCGCCGCGGACCAGTCAGCCTTTGATAATTTTACCGTGGCCCGCTGAGCGCACGCAGGGGTGGGGGGGGCGTTGTTCGCGACCCTGCGCCCCTGCCTGCCCACCCCCTCTGCCCACAGGGCTCCCGCGAAGCGGTTCTGGGCACTAGCCCAGAGGGCGGTCATTGGTCGGCGTCCTTCAGAGGTGCGGGGAAAGGTGCATGAGCCTGTTCAGGGTGTCCAAGTTCCGGCACGCCGAGGCCAAAGTGGCCCGCAAGGAGGTGGGTTGGTGGGCGTGGTCGTCAGCCATGCTTACCTCCGGATCGTCTCCCCGGTGAACCGCCGCCCCCACCTGCCGGGACGGGCGGCGGTTCCCTCCTCGCCCCCTCCCCACGGTGGGCTCCATGGGGAGGAAGGGAGCGGCTCTGCCCTCGGCCTCTCGGCGATCCCACTGAAGAGGAACGCCGGCGCTTCCGGAGGCCCGCCCGGCTGCCGGCTGAGCCGTGCTCGCGTGGGCGCCTCCCGAGACACGGTCAGACCTCACCCAGGGGAGCCGCGGCCGCCCTCCCGGCTACTTCTTGGCCGCGGGGCAGCTCCGACAAGCCGAAGGGAAGTCGCCGGGACTGCATCCGGGGAAGCCTCGCCCTGCAAATTAGCCGGTCGGGGGGCGATCAAGGCGGCTTCCCCAAGAGCCCCTCGCTGCGATGAGGCTGGCTGGGCTGGGACCGTATGCCCACTGCCAACGGGGCTGGGGCCGCTCGGCAGGTGCCTTGCCGCTTTCGCTGCAGCCGGAAAGCGGAGCTGCCGGGGTTCGCAGGCCAAGCAGCAGCGGGGGATGCGCCGAGCATCGCATGTGGCGAAGCCGGAGCCCTGGCTAGGGAGGGCGGGTTAGCCCTCCTCTCGGCGCCGGAAAAAGCTTCGAAGAGCCTCTTCAAGCGGAGCCGCCTTGGCCGCTGAAGCTTCCGGCTGCAGAGGAAGCGCCCGAAGGGCTGTTTCTGCGAGGCTCCCGTTCTCTGCGTTGACGCCTGTTTTGTTCTCGGGGCTTCCGTTTCCCCGCAGCGGGGCCGCCTGGGACAGCGAACACCCGGCTTCCGCGGCCCGGTGCCAGGTACTCCACGGCCCGGCACCGGTCCACGGACCGGGGGTTGGGGACCACTGATCTAGAGAACCGAGGTGGCGCAGTGGTTAAATGCAGCACTGCAGGCTACTTCAGCTGACTGCAGTTCTGCAGTTTGGCTGTTCAAATCTCACCTGCTCAGGGTTGACTCAGCCTTCCATCCTTCCAAGGTGGGTAAAATGACGACCCGGATTGTTGTTGGGAGCAATATGCTGACTCTGTGAACCGCTTAGAGGGCTGAAAGCCCTATGAAGCGGTATGTAAGTCTAACTGCTATTGCTATTGCTATTGCTATTACTGAAAGAAACTCTGGCCAGCACAAAGTTATTTGTCATGTGATAAAGTTCTTAAGGGGCATCTCACCCTTAAGTAGAAAAATGGATATTTATTTCCTGTGACTTGAAGAACCTGGTTTAATTATGCATAAGGAACCTCTTTGTATGACTTTGAGCCATCAATCACCTTTCAGTCCAAATCTCAGGAAGCAGTCATACAGACAAAAGAGATCCTTTAAGTCTGCCTCTATAGAAAAATGACAAAATATTAAAATAAAAATAGGAAAGTGGTCTCAGAAGGATGTCATACACAATACTGTGTACACAGTATTTAAAACTTGTGTTTTCCTTTTATCACACTTACAAAAGAAATTTGGGGTAATGCATGAAGCACAAATACTTTATCAGCCTTTCCCTGATTTGATATTACTGGTTTTTTTCTTTTTCTTCTTATAGTGTTCTGTTTTTATTTTTGAATGGGCTGTTTAGATATGTATGTAAGCTACCAACATTATATTTTATTGTGGCAGCATACAATTATGATTAAATACAGAAATGATAAAATAGTGAAAATAATGAACTCAATTGGTTCACGTCTTACTCCTATTTATTATATCGCTTATGCTAAATCTTATTATACATTTTCCTCAATAGTTTGTGGAATTTTTTAAAATTACACATTCTAATGTTTAATTTGAAATGTATGGTTTATATTTTATTTAGCTTTGGACTCTTGGTCTTGTTTCTTTGGGTTTGGAGATCTGGTAAGTTATTATAATATTAGATTTATTCAAGTATAAAGCAAGTTTTTAAATACTGTATGTGTTAATGCAAATTATCACAATTATTTTGACTTCAGGGCAAATTATACAAAGGCAAGGATATTTTTTTAATGTGGTTGCCTGTATTATTCTAAATGCAGTTGAACTATTAAATTAACTTTCCCTTACTCTTAAATATTTTTCAATAAAATACCGATATTCTCAGGGACTTTTCCTTAAATAATCTGAACCCCAATATAGATTTTAAGCTTAGTTGCTGTGATAATGACAACTAAGACAAGGACAGACCAAGTATTGGATGGAATTATATTTCCATTAGATTCAACTGAAATTATATCAGTTGAAAGATTGTTGATAGAACAGGTATGATAAAGAGGAATAGAGGCCAGCAGGGATGTTTCTTATTAAGAATTCAGTCAAGTCCATTCTTCTTTTGAATTTGCCATTGTGTTTTCCTCAGTTGTGTATGTTTTCTGTTGATATTTTAAACAATTGGCTGCCCAAATTCACTGCTGCAAGACAGATGGCCATATGAGCAAATCAATTACTCGTTTTTCCAGTATGAACTGCAAACACTGAATAAAGAGAATGCACACAAATGCATTGTCACAGCTGCATAACAGATCTGTACATAAATATCCAGAACAAATAAAGTTTCAGTACAAATTTAAATACAGGAGCCCAGTGACCTTTATTTTATTTTATTTATTATTTATTTAATTTCTATAGCCACCCATCTCAACAAATGTCTCTGGGTGATGGACATCATAAAAACATAAAACAATGAAAACAATATAAAATAAATATCCAAGAACAAGTAAAACTGTTGCGCTTAACATACTTGGGGCCCTACCCTGAGGACTCCAGGCATGCAGTTGGATCATTACAGCCTTATGAAAGGCCAAAGGGCTGGGATCATTCTAATCTCTGAAGGGCAGGAGCAGGCACTTCTTTTATCCCCACCAGGCAACATTGCTTGGCTCATTGGATCTCTAACATGGCCAACTTGCTGGATTAAATTGGATGAGAGAGAAAGGTGTTTTAGGTCAGTGGTCCCCAACCTTTGTGGCCTGGCTCTGGTGGGAGAAAACCTGGTTGTGCAAGAGGCAGGCCAGCACATGTGCACAGCTGAACTCGTGCGAACGGTAGGCTGGTACACACATGCATGCACACATAGCTCAACTGCAAGTTGAGCTGCACACGTGTGTGCACGCCGGCCCACTGCTCACACAAGTTGAGCCATATACGTGCATGCATGCCAGCCTGTCTCTTGCATGGCCCACTCCGAATAGGCGACTGCCCAGGTAACCCAGTGCCAAGCATGAAGAACACCAGCAGTCAATGCAGCTCATGTGTTGAATACAGTTGAAGCTTCTGAACACTCTTCAAGGGCAGCCCCATGTACTTCTGAATAATATTTAAGAATTTCAGGAGTGAAGAGAATCAAACAAAGCTGAATCTGGAACAGTGACTTCAATTTTAACTTTGTGAAAATGAAAAGTAGATTATATGATGCAATGCATTTTTTTTGTATTTTCTTTCTTTTATAGCTGAAACAGAAGTGATTGGCATAATAGGAAGCAGTATTGAATTGCAATGCTGTTATCCAGAAGAAGAATCCTTAAACTACAATAGGAATCGAATATTCTGGCAAATAAAAGACAGGTTTTCATGCTTTGTAGCTGGTTATTTTCCTAATGAAAATATGGAAGCGCACCAGTGTGAAGAATTCAAACAACGGACTCTATTAAATGAGCCAAAACAAGGCAGTGCTTCTTTGCAGCTGTCAAACATCAGGATAGCAGATGAATTTATTTATCAGTGCATAATACAGAAAAACACAAATGGACAGTTTAAGCTCATTCATAATGAATCCATATCTCTCAAAGTGGCAGGTAAGGACTTCTGAGCAAATACTTAAAAATTATTGCTTTGTTGGCCAGATAAGTTGTTGTGATAAAGATTGGGTTGAAAAATGCTCTCAAAGATAATTTTCCCCCAGCTTGCCCATCCATAAAAAACTCTTGGATAGACGGTGGGAAACTTCTCATGTGCATTTTTAGGTTTAGATATAAATTAGGGAAGATTTAGAAGGGGCAGATTTGTTAAGCAGAAAAGGTTATTGGTGGTTTTTATCTTTGTGCCAGATAAACCAAGTTGTATAGACTGAAGCTGCTGGAAGAAAGCAGATTCAAAGTTGGAGAGACAATTCTTAAAGGGGGGATGTGAGATGGAATACCAAGAAAAATCCAAAAGGGAGATCTACAAAACAGACTGATTAGTGAAATGATATATGCAGAGTTGAAAAGAAGAAATAAGATGTTAGCATAAAGAAAAGTGAATAGGGCAGTGATGGCGAAGCTTTTTTGCCTCGCACTATTGCACCCACTATTGCGTGTGCTTGCATGCTCACCCCCATAATTTAATGCCGCTTATGCTGTGCCCCCTGTGCATGCACGCGTATGTGTGGATGACTTTCTTGGAGCCCGGGGAGGGCAAAAACAGCCCAATGCACAAACCGGAAGTCCGTTCCCAAACTTCCGGTTTGCACATTGGGCAGTTTTCTGCTCTCTGGAGACTTCAGGGAAGCTTCTGGAGGGTGAAAAACGGCCAAAAATCAGCTGGCCAGTGTGCACATGTGCACTGGAGCTAACAGAGCAACTTCTCACGTGCCCTCCGAAATGGCTCCGTGTGCCACCAAGGCACGCATGCCATAGGTTTGCCATCACAGGAATAGGGTGTTGATTTATCTAAAAGCGCATTGAAGAGTAATTTTTCTGTATTTTCTTCATTGACTCTGGTGTTGAAAAGACTATGAGCAAGCAAAAAATGAAAGGAGAAAACTGCCTAAAATATTAATAAATTCAATTAAAATTAATAAATAAATATATTAATAAATTAATAAAACAAAGGTAATTAAGTTAATTCCTGTATGACTAAAGAAGGGAGATATTTCCTCCCTCCTGGTAACTGCAACAATTGGAAACACTTGTGGTTATGGACAGATGCATGTGCTTAGAAACTATCCTGCACCTATGGTTGTGTATAGCAGATTATTCGCTCTTGGCAAAAGTTTATTTCATCAGTGTATCCCTTTACAGTTGTCTGCAATTGGATGGTTTGAAGATAACATGAACAACAATGATGCAGGCAATCTCAAATATCCACTTAAATTACCATACTCGAGTATAGGCCGACCCGAATATAAGCCGAGGCACCTAATTTTACCACAAAAACTGGAAAAGTTATTGACTCAAGTATAAGCCTAGGGTGGGAAATGCAGCAGCTACCGGTAAATTTCAAAAATAAAAAATCAGTGTTATTTGAAACTCAAAGTTATGTTTATTCAAGGGACCCGCTTAATTAAAGTGTTCTATAATATCAGTATGACTTATAATACTGCAAGTCTGCAATATTAAAATACTTGTATAGGGGATCCCCGAGATCCCCCGAAGAGATCAAATCACAACCAGTATGCCACCTTCTTGGTATATTGTTTTTATTTTCATTGAGTTTTTAAAAATGAGTATTATTTCATCCTTTTTTTCTTTATGTTTGATTGGTATCTGCAATTTGTGTTAATTCTGTTCATACATATAATATAAATGAAAAACCCAGCTCTCTTAAAAAATATTTTAAGTTCTTTCTGGTGCTCCCTTTTAGAATTGGCCAACTAATATTTCTGTTCGCCCAACTAATGCCAGGCAGAGTTAACTGAAAAAGTAATTTTTCATGAAAGGACATTTTCCTAGGATTTTAATTGTTCTTACTGTCAGATTTCTCCTTATTTCCAGCTTGAGTCTCCTTCTGACAAGTTTCCATTGTTTCTTGTCCTGTCCTCAGGTGCTATTGCTACCGCCTCCTCCTCCTCCTCCAACAGCACCAGCACATTTGCTGCCCAGCGCTGCGGCTGAGGTGAAGCCGCCAAAGCTCCCGCTGGCGCCCCCGCAGCATTGGGCGGATATCCGGCAGTGCTGTTAGAGGAGGAGGAGGCGAACCAGCCTGCCATCGCCGGTCACCGCCAGCCCCACCGCTCTTCCCGCCCCCTTCCAAGCCCCACAGTCCAGCGGACGGAGCAGAAGCAGCCCCGGGGCTTCGCTGCCGCTCCCCGCATTTTCTGGATGGGGATCCCTTGGAGAGGGGATTCCAGCCTGCCATCGCCGGCCACCGCCAGCCCCGCCGCTCTTCCTGCCCCCTTCCAAGCCCCACAGTCCAGCGGACGGAGCAGAAGTAGCCCCGGGGCTCTGCTGCCGCTCCCCGCATTTTCTGGACGGGGATCCCTTGGATAGGGGATTCCTTATTGCGAGACTGTTGGAGGAGGAGGAGGCAAACCAGCCTGCCATTGCCGGCCACTGCCAGCCCCGCCGCTCTTCCCGCCCCCTTCCAAGCCCCACAGTCCAGCGGACGGAGCAGAAGCAGCCCCGGGGCTCCGCTGCCGCTCCCCGCATTTTCTGGACGGGGATCCCTTGGAGAGGGGATTCCTTCCTTGGTTAGCAAGTACAATATTACCAGAGAAGAAACCTTTAAAACAACAACAACAACAACCTCTTTTTAAAAGCATAGTAGCCTTTATTGTCATTGTACATCATGTATACAACAAAATTGGTTTTAGCCTCACTGGTGCAATCCATGAGAAAAATATACAAACAACATCAATAGTATAAAGAATAATCCAAACTCCTTGGATGTTTTGGGCACCTTTTTCCCACCTGGGCCTATTCACAGATGCCACTTCGGATCCTTTCTCAGGTTCCCTGGCTCCTGTTTTAGCACACTCCCTAATCTGGTTCAGTGGTCTTCAACTCCCCCCCCCCCAATGAATGGGAAGACACTCCCCCCTCCATCCACAAATCCTGAATGCCTTTGCCAACTGGAAGGAATGGAGGCTGAGAAGCAGAGTTACAGGGATTCCTTGAGAGAAAACGGCACATTTTTGGCTCTTTTCACCTCATTTTATTCCGTCCAGAAAATGCGGGGAGCGGCAGCGGAGCCCCGGGGCTGCTTCTGCTCCGTCCGCTGGACTGTGAGGCTTGGAAGGGGGCGGGTAGAGTGGCGGGGCTGGCGGTGGCTGGCGATGGCAGGCTGGAATCCCCTCTCCAAGGGATCCCCGTCCAGAAAATGTGGGGAGCGGCAGCGGAGCCCCGGGGCTGCTTCTGCTCCGTCCGCTGGACTGTGGGGCTTGGAAGGGGGCGGGAAGAGCGGCGGGGCTGGCGGTGGCCGGCGATGGCAGGCTGGTTCGCCTCCTCCTCCTCCAACAGGCAACAGCACTGCCGGATCCAGTTGTAGACTCGACTATAAGCCGAGGCGGCTTTTTTCAGCCCAAAAAGTGGGCTGAAAAACTCGGCTTATACTCGAGTATATACGGTAGTTTTATAATGCCTACTGCCTTTTATTACAATTTAAACAGAATTCTTGGGCATCACATACTTAATTCCTTTTCCTCCAAACTCATTGATGAGGACTGGGTAGGCACTGAAAGTATGGGGATACATCTTTTAATTTTGTACTCTATATTATATACTTATGCTAGATGTGTCATTGTGGATTATGACTTGGAAATGGATGTGAGATAACAAACCCAACTGTGCTGTTTGGTACATTCGACTACAAAGAATTAAAGAGGTTAATCTGACAGACTTTCCTGTAGAGTTCCAGAGAATACTTCATTCCTACCAAGTTTTTGGCAGTATAATCTATTGATGGAGTGTATAAATTATTATCTAGTTCTAAAAAGATTTCTTTCCAATCTTATACCTTCTTAAAAAGTGGCAGATAAAATTGTGGGGAAACATGGCTGTAAAATTATACTGCTCTTCTTTCTCTCCCCCCTCTCCCCCAGCAAATTACAGGAAACCAGTAATAACAGGTCCTGTTCAGCTCGGAGAAGAAATAATGTTTATGTGCAATTCAAGCCATGGCTATCCAGAACAAAGGCTTTATTGGATCAATGAAATGGACAATAGCACCATGAACATAACTGTGCAGTTCACCAAAGAGCTTGATGGGTCTTTCACTATATTCAGTACATTGAAGATGAAAATAGCTTCTGATATAAAGTTAGGGTGTACAATTGAACATAAGCAACTGCATCAAAATATTACTACTACAAGTAAGTTTTTCATTATAGTTTATGTCTTGTTGTCCATTGATATTTGTAAGGAAGAATTGATGTGGCAATATACTTCTGTGTATATTAAAATAGGAAAACATGCCAAATCTGGCTTCTGAAAGTCTTTCCAACCACTTAGTAAAGGCTCTGATCCAGATTATGAGACTTGGAAGATGGAAGAGAGTTCAGAATAGGGGAAAGGCTGCATTCCAAATTATTGTCCAGTTATCTCTTTCTTAGGGATGCATTTTTCTGGAACATTCTCCATAGTCTGACCTGATCTAGCTTATCTTTAACATAATTGTTCTATTACCAGCTTTTCCTCCTGACACCAAATTTTATTCTATTCTCTTCAGTTTGTGGAAAGTTATCCTGCTGAAAGACAAGAATCCCAAGTTCTCTGACATAAACTCATCTCAACCTTCAGTTGGGTTGGAAAGAATAAAAAGACAATTCAATTAATATTTTGTAATTGGGTCGCTTAGTTAATTCAGAAGATGAAACTTACCTGCTGCCAAACTGCAGCCTCTTGGCTGTTGCTTCCCGTTCAAAATGCCAGAGTGCTTTGACAGTTGTACCGGGATAAGAATTCTCCTTCTTGCATTAGCTTACTGGAGCTGCTCTCATGGCTATTACAGGCAATTCTGCACTTCCATTTCACTCCCCAACACAAGTCGCCAAAGCTTCCTTGCCTGTTTCCTTCCTGAAAGTAGGAATCTGCCTGTCCTTGTGATCCTCTTGCAATATAGGGGATTTCCAAATTGAGGTTTTTCCTCACCTGATACATGGAATTGTATGAAGCATCCCAAGAATACTGCCCTCTATCTCTATTATGTTTTCTCAACAAGTCTTGGTTCTTTTGAATGGTAGAATAAGGACTTCGTCATCTGGAGGCATCAAGAGTATTTTATCCCTCCTTCTTTTCTCATCATATCTTTATCTCTTTTCCTACTGCCATCTGATTTTTTTCAGCATTTCTAGCACTTCAGTTTCTCTTTTACTTGGGAAAAGTTGGTTTCTGGATATATTCTGCCCAACACCCCATCTATTTTCCAATGTGCTGACATAGCAATTTCAATAAAAGATTAGGATGAGAGAGATAACATGATGAGGAAAGGGGTAATCAATTATTAAGTGCCATAATCAGCTATGAGCAAAATAGAATAAGTAAGCAGGTAAGGCTCTTAATAATTGATATCTTAATAACAGTGTACTTGTATCATATGATTCAGGTATTTACTGTCTTCGAAGAGGTGCTATACACAATGTAGGGTGGGATTCCCAAATTTACAGGGCTAATAAATTTGGGATTTAAGAACATGCCATGAGTACTTTCAGAAAATAACTGCTATGAACTGCATGGCCATTCACACAAAAAAGGCAACTAGAAGGTAGATTGATGAAGTTACTCCTTGTCTTTCCCTCTGAATGCTAAAGATGATAAGCAGATGGACACAGCAGGCTGCAACTACCATTACTTTATGCTCAAAAAATGCCCCTGGTGTTATGTAAAACTTAGACAGCTGGTTCTTTCCTTTGCAATGGGATAATGCCCCTTTTAAAGATTTTTTTAAGTTCATTATTTTAATCACAATTAAAATATATTAAATATTAAAATAGGGAAATATTGTTAGCCATATTGGGTACTCAGAATTTATTAGCCATGTTATTTGGTGAATTGTTTTAAAATTTGCTGTTTGGAATTTTTCAAAACAGTTTCTGATCTGATCCCATGTTGGGAAAACAAGAATTCCACTGAGGTACTAGTTTAGATATGGATAGAAAACTCTTGAATGATTCTTAATTTAACATAGCTACTTTTAAAAGCTATTTAGTGTGAGGTAATTGTAAACCAATAATGTTCAAGGATTTTTTTTATTTTCTCCCCATGTTCCTTATTATGGTTCTTATTCAGTTGAGTTAAAGAATTCAAAAAACAGTCCTATAATTGATAACAAATATCATAGAAGAGCTGCAGCCTTCAGCATTCCTATTGCTGTTCTCATACCTTTTATTGCATGGATAAGCTGGAAGATATATAAGCATTCTCTTCAAACAACATATACTGGTAAGTAAGCAGTACATAATTTTTTTACAAAATTATGCTTAACCAATCATGCAGCTTTCCATTTGTTTTGCCACTTATTTGGCATGAGAGGGTTTGCAAAAGTGAAAACTGTTGCCTGTTTAGCTATCCATACAGATAGCAGTCTGAAGTTTAGGAAAAGATTAAAAGTCAGAGGCAGTACCTCCATAGAAAAGGAGGAGGCTTAACTTCTTTCCACAGAAGACTTAATATCATGGGATGGATAAAAAACTGTTTGTTTGTTGATGTTGGTGTGTCATTGGGGGGGTTGAAAAGATTACATGCTCCACGAAGTGAATATCAGAATTAAGAAGTTCTCTTTTTTCCTATATACTGTATATATGTATATGTTTTATTTTACTTTTGAAGCTCCTGTGGAAGCGGTAAATTTCGATGGGCCATAGGTTCCCTGGGAACAGATCAGATGACACTGCAGCCCAACCTTGACAAATTCCTTCACATATTGGACATAGTGTGCTTCATGAAACTAAAACTGAATGTTCCCTGAAAATAACAAAATTCTAATGAAATTTGGCTGAAAATCTACTGAAGTCAACTTTCAGCTGCATCTACAATGGGTCGGAGATAAAGGCAACCTTCCAAATACGGTTTTTGACATGTAAGGTTTTTGAATCCCTGTATTTTGTAGTGGTTGTAAGCTATTACTGTTCTGAGTCAACAATGGGCAATTTCAGCCTTCACGGCATAAGGTCCAAACTTTGATTGCTTTCTTATGCTCATTGGATGTCCCTCCTAATTAGAGAATCTAAATACCATATTGGAGATTTCAGGGGCTTACATGCGCTACAAACATTGTAAATTATGAATGGCATCACTTACTGATTATCTGGCAGAGTTCCCTCATTGAATTGGCCGTATCTGATTGACTACATTGCCATATCAAGAAATCTGTTTCTCAATTCTCCAGTTCCATATTTTATCATCTCAAGAGATATCCCAACAAACTGCTTTTGGGGTCCCCATTTTGGATATACAACCTATTCCATCTAAAAATTCCCAGAACAAATGCAAACAGAACAGACAAGTCAGATGAAGAACAAAGTAACCCAAATGCTCTCTCATTGAGGCACTTCCACTACATAGAGCTGTTCTACATCAGTGTTCCCCAACCTTTTCAGGTTGGCAGGCTGGCAAGGAGGAGGGGGAAGAGGAGATGGTTTTGTGCATGGAGCAGGTGTGCACCTGCTGCAAGCATGAGGGGGAATGCAAGCGTCAGCACATGCCGCAAGCGCGAGGGGACGATGAGCGCTGGTACACATTGGGGGCTGCAAGTGCTGGCGTACTCTGATTGCATGACATATGCTGTGCTTATGCAATAGCAATAGCAATAGCAATAGCAATAGCAGTAGACTTATATACCGCTTCATAGGCCTTTCAGGCCTCTCTAAGCGGTTTACAGAGAGTCAGCATATTGCCCCCAACAATCTGGGTCCTCATTTTACCCACCTCGGAAGGATGGAAGGCTGAGTCAACCCTGAGCCGGTGAGATTTGAACCGCTGACCTGCTGATCTAGCAGTAGCCTGCAGTGCTGCATTTAACCACTGCGCCACCTTGGCCCACCACTCACACAGCCCAGTTGCAAATAACGGCCTGGCATTGGCCATAGGCCACATAACCCCTGTTCTAGATGATAGGTCTTTCAATCCCAGTTCAGTTTGGGAAGATCATTTCATTGCTGTACACCCAGGAAGAATTACCCCACCAAAGAGGGAATTAGACCATGAAGTTTTATTTGTTTCCTTCCTCTCCTCCTCAGGCTCTAAAATTACAAAAGTGAACAGTTGAAACCAAACAAGCTCCAGGATATGATTTATTTCAGCAGAGGCTATTTGAAACAACTTAAATGTGTGGGTGCCCATTCTGAATTTCTTACTCACTTACACTAATAATCATGCTGGCGTCTCTGATGATTGATATTTAATTTTGGCGATTCTGATTTACAATAAAGTTGTAGTTACGGGGCATGGTCTGAGAGGAGTTGTTGTTTTTAACAGCTCCAGATCCTTGGCTGCGTAAAGCTGTCTAAACAGTATCCATCAACTGTTTGACAGTTTGATTACTTCTTCTCCGGGCTTAGGAAAGGAGGTGAGAAAAGCTGTGTTTGGGTAGTGCTCCATTCAACACCCCCCCCCGAACATAAATCTGGGGGTGGAAGGTGTGAGCCGCCCATCAACCCAGTGAATTCTCCGCATCAAGGACTTTTTCTGCCTTTTTGCAGAATGAAGGCACACACCCTCAGCTCAAGGATTGATTTATTACTGATTCCAACACGGGCAGACTAGTACTGGAGAACTTCTAATTGTATGTATCACAGACTAACTCCATTTTTTAAAGAATTCCTTCTGATAAACTACTTGCTAGAAACACAAAGAAAATGGCGCCGAACAGCTTTGTAGGCAGGGTCAGGCTCTGATGTTACAGATTTTCACGGAGCTCAGAACATTTAAAGATCATTAACTCAGTAGTGATTTATTACTAAGCTAAATAGTAATTGCTGGACAAGCGGCTTGCTTGGATTTAGTAATTGGGTAGAGAAGATTAAATGTGAAATCGCCTCTAAGCAGCAAAAAATAAACGCCTCTAAGAGCGCTGATAATTCATCTGCTCCGGGAACTAAATTACAGTCACTACTCCACCCCAACCTCCTCCAACCCCCACAGGGGAACATTTGACTCGAGAAATACTGTAAAAAGAACTAAGTGTGGCCTTAGCCGAGGCCTTAAAAAATCATGCAGCTGCGATGGAAATTAAAATACAGGAAAAGATATCTGCTGCCCATAAGGAGCTGTCAGAAGAAGTTATGAATTTGGTCCAGATTCGTAACCAACAAATTAGAGACGATAATTTAGAGGATTTTAAATGCCTATCTGGCTATGTATCAGGAATCGAAGATAAATTGGAAGATCTGAATGATTCCAATATTAACCTGGTAACGAAAATGGATGTGGTCCAACAAAAGGCTGGTGATGCAGAAAATGAAATTATAATGTTGCAGTATAGACAGATGGAATTTGCCTTAAGGATAAGAGGCCTCAAAGAGAAAAACCAAGAAAATTTGAAGCAGATCTTTTCAGAAGCTTTTGATCAATTGATGGGACGGTCAGAAGGGATTTTTGATTGGCAGATTGACAAGATATATCGTGTTAATTCCTGGCTTGCCAGACAAAACCAACTCCCAAGAGACATTGTGGTGTATTTTGCTATGAGACATATGAGGAATTCGATATTGCAAGAGTCTTACAAAACTAAGTTTCAAATTGGGGGTCAGGAAATGACTGTTTTGAAGGAAATACCACCCAAAATGTTGAGATCAAGGAAAGATTATGCCTTCTTAGTCGATGAGCTCAGAAATCGCCAGCTACAGTTCAGATGGGAGGCCCCAGACGGGTTAGCAATTACTTACCAGGGGCAAAGATATTGTCTTAACTCAGTATGGAAGGCTCAAGATTTTTATAATAATATACTAAAGGCTGGACATCTCCCCCCCCCATCCAGGACCTAGAGAAAGAGAACAAGAAGGACAGGATAGACAGCAAGCTATCCATGGATCACCAAGGCTGGATCAACTTCCTCTCTCAGAACTAGAAGGAGCAAAGACAAACCCACGTGATTACTAGGCAAATGGAACAAGAGTTAAAAAAGCAACAAGCTTTGCAACAAACATACGTTACCGTGCAAGAACTCACAGGTTTTAGCTCAGAAGCAGTGGGAGGAGCCAGGCCAAAAGCCAAACTACAGGATTTCCAGATGGCTTTTAAAAAGCTTCAGAGAGCTAAAGATGACAACTAAGTTCTTAACCTGGAACGTTAACTGTTTAAACTCCCCACAGAAAAGGAAGAAAATAAATCATTATTTGAAACAATTTTAAAATGACATAATTTGCCTGCAAGAGACTCATATTAGATCAACTGACCAGCAATATTTGATCAATACAGGACTTGGACAACACTTTGTAGCTTCTGCCCCGAGAAGAAAAATGGTATAGTTATTTACTTAAGAAAGGACATGAAAGCTGAATTAATTGAAGCAGATTCTCAAGGAAGATATATTGCAATAGAACTGGTATTAGAAAGGAAAAAGATACTTCTAATGGGAATATATGCTCCCAATCAACAAGACAAATTTTACAAAACGCTCTATACTAAGTTAATACATTGGGACTATAGATTTTGCATATTATTGGGGACTGGAACGGTGTTTTGGATACCAAGAAAGATAAGAAAGGTCTCCTGCAAAATATCGAAACGCGAGCAAAACTACCCAAGTCCTTTTTCGATATGATGGATGATTTCAAACAGAGAGATATTTGGCGAGAAAGGAATGCAGAAGAACATGACTTTACATTTTTCTCGGATAGACATCAATCCTTTTCTAGGATTGATTTTATACTAACAACAAATGATTTGCTTTCTAGGGTAAAGAAGATGAAGATATGTTCCAGAGCTTTATCAGATCATAATCCGGTTTAGATGGAGCTGGAATTTGGGACGGAAGCAAGAAGGACTTGGAGATTAAATGAAAATTTATTTAGATATGAGAAAAATATTAATGAATGTAAAAAATTGTTAAGAGAATATTTTGTTTTTAATATGAATAAGGGCACATCTATGGAAATGGTCTGGGACGCAAGTAAAGCGTACATGCGAGGAGTCCTAATAAATTTAAATAGCTTACATAGACGTAAACAGGGGGGGAAAAGAACTGAACTAGAGGAAGAAATCAGGAAGAGAGAACAGGAGTTAATATTAAACCCAGGAGATAAGAAGATTAAAGAAGCAATTACTTTATTAAGAACGCAATTTAATATGCTGATGTCAGACCAGGTGGCTACTAATTTGTTATATGCAAAACATAATACTTTTTGTAACGCAAACAAATCTGGTAGATGGTTAGCATATTTGATTAGGAAGAAACAGAAATCTTGCAATATATTGAAATTACATTATAAAGGGAAGGAAGTGTATCAACAGGATGAGATCCAAAAGGCCTTTCGTGAATTTTTCACAGGATTGTACATGAATGACAAAATACAAGGTTTAGATATAGATAGATACCTGGATAAAGAAAAAATACCCATAGTTAAAGATGAGCAGAGGGAGAGATTGAATCAACCAATAACTTCGGGGGAAATTCTCCAGGTAATTAAACAGTTAAAGGTAGGGAACCGTCCAGACCTTTCGCACAGCCCTCAAGATCTGGCTATCCCGTCAGGCCTGGGGATAAGATCCTAATCTCGCCCCGCCCGAATGTCGAATGAATGTTGTGTTTTATTGGTTATTTTCCTTTATTCACATTTCCTTTGTGTCCTGTCTTACACTCCCCTCCTATGAAATGTAAGCCGCCCTGAGTCCCTTTAGGGAAAAGGGCGGCCTATAAATGTCAATAAAATGAAATGAAAAAAAAAATGAAAGCACTGGGTTCAGACGGTCTGACAGCGGCTTACTACAAAAATTTACAATTAGAAATGGTAGAACCCCTTCAGGAACTATTTAATAAGATCCAAATGGAAGGGAAGGTACCCATCTTGGAAGACAGCCTTCATATCCCTGATACCTAAAGAAAATCAAGATCTTAGTCAACCAAAAAATTACAGACCTATATCATTACTTAACATAGATTATAAAGTTTTCACTAAAATACTAGCAAATAGGTTAATATTGGTTATTCAGCAATTGATTCATAGTGATGAAACCGGTTTTATACAAGGGAGACAAATGAGAAGTAATGTAAGACAAATTGTTAATATACTGGAATACTTGGGAAAGAATAATCAAATCCCTGCAGCGCTTATATTTTTAGATGCCGAGAAAGCCTTTGATCAAGTGAACTGGCAATTTTTAATGAAAGTAATGCAAAAATGCAAATAGGAGAGCATTTTTTACAATCAATTAAAGCAATATATCAGGAACAATCAGCACAAATTATAGTCAATGGAAGTTTAACAGACCCATTTAAAATCGAGAAAGGTACAAGGCAGGGTTGTCCCCTATCCCCAATACTGTTTATCATAACCCTGGAACTATTGTTCAATAAAATACGGGGATCTGATGATTTACTGGGAATCAAGATTAGGCATCAAGAATATAGAATACGTGCTTTTGTGGATGATTTGGTTCTAACATTAACCCAACCACAGGAATCTAGCAAGGTTTTAATGAATATTATTAATCAATATGGCCAAGTGTCTGGATTTAAAATAAATTTAGGGAAAACAAAGATGCTAGTCAAAAATATGAACACTAATCAAAGGGAAGAATTAGAAGGAATGACAGGAAGTGAAATAGTTAAAAAGGTTAAATATCTAGGAATCTATGTCTCAACCTCAAGTGGGAAACTATGTAAGTATAATTATGAGCCACTATGGCGCAGCATACAGACAGAGATGAAAAATTGGGAAAAATTACAATTATCTTTGTTGCAAAGAATAGCAACAGTGAAAATGAATGTTCTACCTAAATTTTTATTTCTTTTTCAAATGATACCAATACTTAAAAAAGATGCAAATTTGCTAGAATGGCATAAGGGCATTAACAAATTTGTTTGGGCAGGGAAGAAGCCGAGAATAAAACTAAAAATAATGCAAGATGTGCCTGAGAGAGGAGGCTTGAAATTGCCAAATTTAAAACTATATTATGAAGCAGTAGTTTTATCAGTAATCAGTGATTGGATTAACTTAATAGATGATAGAATACTTAATATTGAAGGACATGATTTGGTATGTGGTTGGCATACTTACTTGCTATATGACAAAAAGGTGGATAAGAATTTTAAAAGTCATATTTTAAGGAATGCTCTACTGCGGGTCTGGAAAAATATCAATATAAAGTAAATGATAAAATACCTATGTGGGCAATTCCTAGACATGCAATAGAGAACATAAATATAGCACAAAAACAGGATGTAAATACATACAGACAGCTTCTCACCTTAGAAAGAGGTGTATTACAATTAAAACCCTTGAATGTACTAAAAGAAGAAAAGGTAATTCAAACATGTTTCCAGTATGGGCAATTACAGGCCAGATGGAAAAAAGATCAAAAAATTGGTTTTATGCAAACTGAGGATAATTTACTAAAACAAATTAGGGATCAAAGTCAAATGCATATAAAGAGACTATATAATGTATTAATAGAAATGGATTCGGAAACAGAATTAGTCAAAGACTCTATGATAAAGTGGGCACAAAATTTTGAAGAACCAATAATGTTGGATACATAGGAAAAGATATGGCTAAGAAATGTAAATTTACACAAGCCCAGAATTTGAGAGAAAACTTTTACAAGATGTTTTATAGATGGCATTTAGATCCTAAAAAACTGGCCTGTATGTATCCGAATTTACAACCTAAATGCTGGAGATGTGATTGTCTCGATGCTACATATTATCATATATGGTGGACTTGTAAAAAGGTAAAAGCATTTTGGATAAAAATATGGTGGATTATGCAAAATGTTCTTTAAAAAAAGGATAAAGTTTACCCCTCAGTTATTCTTGTTAGGTATAACTACTGATTGTACTGTTATAGAGACTAATTTGATTTTGAACTTAATAACGGCAGCGAGACTGTTGGTGGCGCAGTACTGGAAGAAAGAAGATTTGCCTACTATTCAAGAATGGACATTAAAAGTAACAAACTTAGCAGAGATGGCTAAAATATCAGCATAAGGATCACTCAAATGAGAGATATAAACTGGAGTGGAGAAGATGGATTGACTATACTCAAAATAAATATGGGACTAAGAAATTCCAGATAGTTATGACCGAAGAAACAAGGAATGATATAATCTGTTTAGAGTTAGCCTAGCAAAGAGGAGTTAAAGCTCAAATGAAAGATGATACTATATTTAAGCTTATTTTAGAACATCTTTGTTAAAGATTTATACCCTATATTGGTTCTGGGAAGTCGGGGGGGGGGGGTTGGGGGGGTTGGGGGAGTGAGGTAAACATTTGTAAAAGTTTTTTTTTTCAAAAATTTTCAATTAAAAAAATAAAAAATAAAGTTGTAGTTACCATTCCATTCATCTTCTCAATGTGATTAGTAAACTATATGCTAACTATTAACAAGCTCCTAGACTGAGTTATAACACAACCATTTGGCTGATGAGTAGGCAGGTAAGTTTCAGAGAAGGCCCCTCAATTATTGACCACACTTTAATCTTCCAACATCTAACTGAGAAATACTACCCCAAGAGCATGTTCATCACACTATGCAGCATTTATTGATCTTGGATGTGATTTTGGTCTCATCTTCAGATCCAAACTATGGAAGAAATTGGACTCTTCCTCAATTGATAAAATATTACTTTGCCAAAACTGGGAAATAGATATCCCAAAAGTGCTTTTTCAAAAGGCAACTGAACGTTGTTTTTCCTTGAAGACATTTTGCTTCTCAAAGTTCAGTTATCTTTTGAAAAAGCACTTTTGGGACAACTATGACCTGGATGACTGAGAATCTCTATAGACATAAGAAATAGATACATTTATGTTATTTTGTACACAGATGCCTTACTGCTTTCTCAAATACAAGATTGTCTTGTAACAGGCATATCACAATACAGCTGAGCATTGTCATGAAAAATGACTAGAAATTATTCAGCATTGTTATTTGCAGATTTGGGGGATTCAAAAGAACATCTTCAGTAGAGTGAAAACTGAAAACATTTGACTCTGCCTTTAGGACAATATTATATCATTAGCAGTGATGTGCAGTCAGGGGAGGCAGGGGAGGCACAGCCACACCACTGTCATCATGAAAAGGAAAAAAAAGGAAAAAGGAAAAAGGTGAGAGTTGATGTCAGGCTGAGCTAGTTGCTGCCTCACCGTGGATGACTCTGCTTAACTGTTTAAAAGAGCCTCTAAAAAAGCGCCCTCTATGAGGCAGGAGAACTGCATGCCTCATCTAGTGTGACTTTAGGCGTTTTATGATCACTCGAACAGAGTTAAGCAAGGGTTAAAAGCCTAAAAATTCAAGAGCAGAGTTGAAATCCTCTCTGAAACAGCTGGAAAAGGTAGTGTGGGTCGGAGGGAAGGGGGGGACTTCATCCTCCTGCTGCGGGGCTTTGGGCAAAGGCTGGAGGAAAGTGCTTTCCCTCCCCAAGTGTAGTTTGATTGCAGGCAGAGCCACGTTGCCTTTTCAAACCTGTAATCAGTGAAGCTGGGCTGGATCCTTCCGGGGCTGGGGGAAAGTGTGTGCTCCAGTATGGCTCTTTGACTGGCTTCCTGCCTCCTCCTGTGGTCTCCTCACTGGTGCTCTTCCCTCCAATCCAACTTTGTGTGTGTATGTGTGTGTGCGTGTGTGTGTGTGTGTCTTTGTTTGAGAGAGACAGAGAGAGGGAAGGGGGTAGGAGAAATAGTCCAATCCAACTTCTCTCTGTGTGTGTATGTGTGTTTGAGAGGGGGGGAGAGAGGGAGGAAGGAGGGGAAGGGAGAAGAAAAAGAGAGAAGGAAACTTCTTTCGCAAAGGAGAAAAACAAATGTCGCTTTAAATTGGAACTGAGCATGCCTGGCTGCGGAATTCTGGGAGTTGAAGTCCACAAGTCTAAAAAAATTTGAAACCCACTACTGTGTCAGTGACTTACGAGCCATAAACCTCACTGCACGTCACTGAATTAGTATGTCAGTATGTGGTACACTTGGCTGACTTTTTCTGAATTCAAAATCTATGAATGCATGGGCGTGCCCCTGAAGAGTTGAGCTTGACTTCAAGGACTTTACCAAAATGTTACCTAACATATTACACTAGGAAGAAGAAAATTGGATCATGTGTCAAAGCTGTAAGAACTTCAAGCTGTTGAGACTGTATTGAGATAAAGGAGTATACCTGTGGTTGCTATAATCTTATAATTCTTATACCTGTATTAGTGGTTAACTGACTTTCAGGGAATGTTATTGAAAAATGATGTCAGAGGAGGTTAAAGCACCAAAGCCACCAAAGAATATTTTGTCTTCTGCAATCTGGAAGTGAAGAAAAATTAATAACTAAAAGGAAGAACCCAGGAGGAAGTCTCCTTTCCCCTTATCTTATTCTATTCTTTGTGGATTAAAAGCGTTTTTGATCGTTATTGACAGCTAGAGTAGCTGTGGGATTGCATTATGGTTTGGAGAGAGCCATTTATCTGGGAGCAGAAAATACTGAACCGGCTAGTGAAGAAAAAAATAATAATAACAGAGGGAAGTCCTTTTTTTCCTTATTTTAATTTTATTTTTTCTGGATTCAAAGCGCTTTGAAAGAAAAGGGAAAAAAAGTGAGAGTTTCAGCTTTAGTGTGACCTTGGATACAGGAAGAGACTTTGAAGGAGCAGCTAGCTGTCTTTGCAACCTTGTTTTGACTGCAATGATCTACAGCTGTGGAAGAGAAAGGAACTTGGACTGGACTGGACTAATTTTAAAACTGAGCAACAGACTCTGGAAAACCCTAAATTTGCAATTAAATATGGTATAACCCCAAAATTTAAAAATCTGCTAAAATAGTTAATGATAGAGGTAAGGCTACATAAAGACATGCTACCGTGATCTCAGTAGCTGGCTACTTTGAATACTACAAGCTCACCTAATTAGCAGAACCAGATATGGGAAGAGAAGAAAGATTATGTACAGACATGCACATTAAACTGCCATGATCTCAAGTAACCATTTATCTTTTAGCCCATTATATTACGGAGCAGAGCAGAGACAAGCCATATAGGAGAGTTAGATTCAATCTTGACCTGGATAGCTTTCTGGATTCACAAGGGAAAAGGGAGGGAGTGAACCAAAAAACAATACTGTTGCTATCTGTGCTCTATTCTGCTTGTTGAAAATGTATAAAAGCCAAATAAACTCTGCGTAAGGAAGACAGACATTTTGAACACAACCTGCTTTGATAGATTTCTGAAACCTACATCTGGTGCCGAAACCCAGGTGTCAGGCCTGCAGTTATATCCCTTTTAGGATCTTTGGCCTGCCACACTTTCTATTATTTCCTATGCTGTTTCATTAGTGTAGTAGTTGGGAGGGGGGAATAGAAAGAAGTAGAATTGTGGAATGTGTTGTTGTCATTCTTTTCTAGAAGCCCAAGGTCATCTTTTGTCTCCGCACTTCTGCACCTGACCGGAAGTAGCTGGGTGGAGATGCCAGCATGGGCAAAGAAGATTGGACTAGGTGATAGATTTATGGGTGTGGGGATAAGATCATGAACTTTCAACTGGGTGGAATCCCAGGAAGTTCAGATTTGGGATTCCACAGATATACCGAGATGTCTGATTTATTAAATTGGAACTTTAAGGATCGTTTTGCCTTGGACTCTGATTTAATTCTACATGATACTTGGAACACTGACATTATCCCAAATCTCCTTTTAAAATAAATCACCAGCACCCCGGCAACAGTGGCTGGTGAGGGATTGCTGATTCCCAACACTGACCTGACCGGGTCAGCATAAAATATCAATGAACAATTATGAGAAAGCCTATTTGAGAGCCCAAGAGAAAATGGTTAAGAGGAAGAAAGGGAAAAAGAGTTACATTAGTAGAATAAAGAGAATACTAGTAAGATTGTTATTGTTATGTAACTAATTAAGAAATAAAGAAATGAGAGTATATTATTAATTGTATAAAAATCGAAAGAAATACTCTCTATTTAAATTGGAGATGTATGCTGTTTATAGCCGAATATATCAATGGAGAAAATAAGAAATGAAAATTTGGTGTAACTTTGAAGGTATTGTTTATGTATTAAGAAAAAATAACTATAAAGATGAAAAATAATGGAAGAGAATAATTTGGCTGAAAGTGAAAATGAAACTATGATGTAAAAAGGACTGTAAATGAGAGGATGTAAAAGAAAAGACCCGGACAACTCTTTGTTCCTATATGTATAATTTGTATTAAAAGATAAAAAACCTTGAATGGGGGAAAAAAAATTCTTATACCTGTGTTTGCTATAATTTTTATAAGATTGCATTTGTGAAAGAGATACTACCCAAACCAACATGCCCAATAATCAACAGTGACTTAAAATATTAAAATTTCCAAATGTAATCAATTTGTTTGTTCTGTGAATTAAATTATCAATTTTTAAAAATGTGAATGTTATTTAATGGGGACAAGATTCTGTCTGTATTATTTGAAAATCATAGGAGTTTTAATTAGGCAAAAATATTTTTGGTGTATCTCTGACCCTCTTTATGGAATTGCTGCAAACATCTTTCCCCTGAGAATAATTTGCAAGATCCATATCTATCAGAAAATCTCACACTGCTACAGAAGTGGTATGCTTTCCTACCCACAGTGAAATAATCACAATGTGATCATGAGAAACTAAGGGGAAAGAAAGGGGAATTCAGGGGAAAAAGAAAAACCATTATTATTGCAAAATGTAAACCACAACAGAAAATCAATCTCTTTTCTTTTGGAAAAGGGTTGAGAAGGGTTGTACAATATTGTTGGAAAATAAAGGAATGTCTTAAGTTGTGCAAATTGCATGCAGTTTTGGAAGTACAGAATACAAGTGTTATAACTATTCTTCCACCAAACCTTTCTGTTGTGACTCAGCAGATGTCTGCTGTGAGTCTTTTCGGGATACAAGATTCATTATGCAGCTGGGACTTGTAGAGGCAGGTTTGGAGATAAAAGGACGGATGTTGCCACGCCCTAGTCACAGGAGTCAACATACATTCCTTCGTGTGTTCCTTGTTTGGTACAACATTGCTTGATTATTAATCGTGATTTATGGAAGATACACTTGGATACCGTATATACTCGAGTATAGGCTGACCCGAATATAAGCCAAGGCACCTAATTTTACCACAAAAAACTGGAAAAGTTATTGACTCGAGTATAAGCCTATTTGGACAGATGCATGTGCTTAGAAACTATCCTGCACCTATGGTTGTGTATAGCAGATTATTCGCTCTTGGCAAAAGTTTATTTCATCAGTGTATCCCTTTACAGTTGTCTGCAATTGGATGGTTTGAAGATAACATGAACAACAATGATGCAGGCAATCTCAAATATCCACTTAAATTACCATACTCGAGTATAGGCCGACCCGAATATAAGCCGAGGCACCTAATTTTACCACAAAAACTGGAAAAGTTATTGACTCAAGTATAAGCCTAGGGTGGGAAATGCAGCAGCTACCGGTAAATTTCAAAAATAAAAAATCAGTGTTATTTGAAACTCAAAGTTATGTTTATTCAAGGGACCCGCTTAATTAAAGTGTTCTATAATATCAGTATGACTTATAATACTGCAAGTCTGCAATATTAAAATACTTGTATAGGGGATCCCCGGGATCCCCCGAAGAGATCAAATCACAACCAGTATGCCACCTTCTTGGTATATTGTTTTTATTTTCATTGAGTTTTTAAAAATGAGCATTATTTCATCTTTTTTTTCTTTATGCTTGATTGGTATCTGCAATTTGTGTTAATTCTGTTCATACATATAATATAAATGAAAAACCCAGCTCTCTTAAAAAATATTTTAAGTTCTTTCTGGTGCTCCCTTTTAGAATTGGCCAACTAATATTTCTGTTTGCCCAACTAATGCCAGGCAGAGTTAACTGAAAAAGTAATTTTTCATGAAAGGACATTTTCCTAGGATTTTAATTGTTCTTACTGTCAGATTTCTCCTTATTTCCAGCTTGAGTCTCCTTCTGACAAGTTTCCATTGCTTCTTGTCCTGTCCTCAGGTGCTATTGCTGCCGCCTCCTCCTCCTCCTCCAACAGCACCAGCATATTTGCTGCCCAGCGCTGCGGCTGAGGTGAAGCCGCCAAAGCTCCCGCTGGCGCCCCCGCAGCATTGGGCGGATATCCGGCAGTGCTGTTGGAGGAGGAGGAGGCGAACCAGCCTGCCATCGCCGGCCACCGCCAGCCCCACTGCTCTTCCCGCCCCCTTCCAAGCCCCACAGTCCAGCGGACGCAGCAGAAGCAGCCCCGGGGCTCCGCTGCCGCTCCCCGCATTTTCTGGACGGGGATCCCTTGGAGAGGGGATTCCTTCCTTGGTTAGCAAGTACAATATTACCAGAGAAGAAACCTTTAAAAAAAAAAAAAAACCTCTTTTTAAAAGCATAGTAGCCTTTATTGTCATTGTACATCATGTATACAACAAAATTGGTTTTAGCCTCACTGGTGCAATCCATGAGAAAAATATACAAACAACACCAATAGTATAAAGAATAATCCAAACTCCTTGGATGTTTTGGGCACCTTTTTCCCACCTGGGCCTATTCACAGATGCCACTTCGGATCCTTTCTCAGGTTCCCTGGCTCCTGTTTTAGCACACTCCCTAATCTGGTTCAGTGGTCTTCAACTCCCCCCCCCCCAATGAATGGGAAGACACTCCCCCCTCCATCCCCAAATCCTGAATGCCTTTGTCAACTGGAAGGAATGGAGGCTGAGAAGCAGAGTTACAGGGATTCCTTGAGAGAAAACGGCACATTTTTGGCTCTTTTCACCTCATTTTATTCCGTCCAGAAAATGCGGGGAGCAGCAGCGGAGCCCCGGGGCTGCTTCTGCTCCGTCCGCTGGACTGTGGGGCTTGGAAGGGGGCAGGAAGAGCGGCGGGGCTGGCGGTGGCCGGCGATGGCAGGCTGGAATCCCCTCTCCAAGGGATCCCCGTCCAGAAAATGCGGGGAGCGGCAGCGGAGCCCCGGGGCTGCTTCTGCTCCGTCAGCTGGACTGTGGGGCTTGGAAGGGGGCGGGAAGAGCGGCGGGGCTGGCGGTGGCCGGCGATGGCAGGCTGGAATCCCCTCTCCAAGGCATCCCCGTCCAGAAAATGCGGGGAGTGGCAGCGGAGCCCCGGGGCTGCTTCTGCTCCATCTGCTGGACTGTGGGGCTTGGAAGGGTGCGGGAAGAGCAGCGGGGCTGGCGGTGGCCGGCGATGGCAGGCTGGAATCCCCTCTCCAAGGGATCCCCGTCCAGAAAATGCGGGGAGCGGCAGCGGAGCCCCAGGGCTGCTTCTGCTCCGTCCGCTGGACTGTGGGGCTTGGAAGGGGGCGGGAAGAGTGGCGGGGCTGGCGGTGGCCGGCGATGGCAGGCTGGTTCGCCTCCTCCTCCTCCAACAGGCAACAGCACTGCCGGATCCAGTTGTAGACTCGAGTATAAGCCGAGGCAGCTTTTTTCAGCCCAAAAAGTGGGCTGAAAAACTCGGCTTATACTCGAGTATATAAGTGCTTTCTGTTTCTTGTAACCCTGATTCAAGGCTACACTGGAGAAGTGCATTGCTTGTAAGAGTTTTTGTTTTGCATTCTTGTGGGAGACTTGTATTTATGTTATTTTTGGGCTCGAAGCCAGTTTGAACTGTGAACTGATAAAGAAAAGTTCCTTTTAAGTTTATTTGTCTTGCCGTTTGTTAAGAGCTGTGAAGTGGGGACAGAACAGATTGACTCCTGCCCCTGACAAGCCTTAATCTCAGTAATTATGGAACAGATGATGGTTGAAAGTAGATTAATGGTGCAGCAAATAGCAATGTTGTCGGATCAAATTCAACAGTTGCAGAGAGCTGCAACCCCCACCCCCCAGCCAAGGAGGAAGTGCCCAGTAGCCATGCCAGATAAATATGATGGGAGTCTGGCCATGCATTCTTGGGACAATGCCAGCTGTTCATTAGCCTGAGAGCGGAGGACTTTCCCACTGACCGGACGAAGGTGGGATTCATGATCAGTTTGCTCTCAGGCACAGCTGCCCAGTGGGCTACCCCCTTGTTAGTTCAGCAGAGCCATTTGTTGGATGACTTCCAGGGCTTCTGCCAATATTTCAGACGGATGTTTGAAGATCCGATCAAAGGGGAAACAGCTGCCAGAAGTTTGAAATCACTGCAGCAGGGGACTGGGTCATTGCAGGATTATGTGTCTGAATTCAGGCTACGTAGCCAGGATTCCACATGGAATGAACCAGCTCTAATGGACACGTTCCAAGATGGATTGTCTGAGGAGTTGCAGGATGAACTGGCAAGGGTGGACAGGCCACCGACGTTCGACACGTTGGTCCACCTGTGCCTCCGGATAGACGCCCGGCTGCAGAGGTGAAAACCTCGCCGTGTATTCCAGGAGACCACCAGCATGCCGGTTCAGCAAGGGACTGCAGTGGACTGAGAGGAGCCCATGGAGTTGGGTGCTGTCCGACCTCGAGTGTCACGGACAGAGATGTACAGACGACATGCGGAGGGATTGTGTTTTTACTGTGGGGATCTTGGACACTTGGCAGGGAGCTGCTCCAAGAAAAACAGAAGGGTTGCGCGGACTGCAGCCGTCCCTCAGCAACGCACGAT
Organism: Thamnophis elegans; assembly: GCF_009769535.1. Lineage (NCBI taxonomy): Eukaryota > Metazoa > Chordata > Lepidosauria > Squamata > Natricidae > Thamnophis > Thamnophis elegans. The sequence continues at coordinate 57,555,225 of NC_045546.1, read as the reverse complement.
CAAGTCAGACAACCAGCGCATTGGTGCGGCCGTGTTACCCCGTTCGCACAAGATAGCATGCGTTTGGGGTGTGTGGAGTCTCAGGGCGGATGCCCTGACGAGTAAAGAACTCTGACCCTGCGAACTCGCTTCCACCTCGGACTGTTCTACCCGTTGCATCCTGCGCTGCCGTTTGTCATCCAGTGAGCATGTAGCCTCTGGTATGGGATGCGCAGTGGGGTGACGACTGGGTGGAGCGACAAAAGGCAGAAGTGAGGCCAGCGTCCCCATGGACTTTGTAAGGGGATCTTTTGAAGTGTCGGGGCCGGCTCTATGTTCCTGCAGGGCACATCCATCAATGGGTGCTCGCACAGATTCATTGCGCATCTGCGTCAAAACATTGGGGTTTTGTTTGGACGTTGCGCCTGGCCTCCCATCAATTTTGGTGGCCCCATCTAAAAAATGACATACGGAGGTGTATGAAGTCATGTGCTCAGTGTCATTGGGCCAGGTCTACAAAGAGAACTCCGCTGAGATTCCAGCCATTGTCGACTCCGGTCGACACTGGACTTTGTCTCTAGGTTCCCAGTGGGGTGCCAGTGTCTTGGACCATGTTCTGGGGAGGCTGTCACCAACCCTTCTGGGTCACACCCCGATCATCGAAACCGGGGAAAGGGCTCTGCGGGAGGGGATTGCGTGGTGGTTCGGCAGGAGTCGGTAGAGCTGCCGTCAACCTCCGATGGAAAGGGGGTTGGTGGATTGGCCTTGCAGAGGGTGGAGGACCCTAGACAGGGAGTTAGGCTCGGCCAAAGCTGGCAGAGCTGCCGTCAACCTCCGACGGAAAGGGGGTTGGTGGGTCGGCCTTGCAGAGGGTGAAGGACCCTGGACAGGGTGTTAAAGCTCGACCAAAGCTGGTAAAGCTGCCATCAACCTCCGACAGTAGGGGGGCTGGTGGGTTGGCCTTTTGGAGGGTGGATGACCCTGGACGGGGTGTCGACGCCGGGAAGGGCGGAAGGAAACATGGTGGCCACCGGATAGAGTTCCGATTCAAGGGGGCTATGCCTCCAGAGGTTTGGGATTCATGAAAAAGGCACCAAGGGAAATGGGTGCAAGTCATCTTGGGGACACATCATCCCGACCATCGGACCCCGGGGAAAGGGCCCTGCGGTGGGGGATAGTGTTGTGACTCAGCAGATGTCTGCTGTGAGTCTTTTCGGGATACAAGATTCATTATGTAGCTGGGGCTTCTAGAGGCAGGTTTGGAGCTAAAAGGACGGATGCTGCCACGCCCTAGTCACAGGAGTCAACATACATTCCTTCGTGTGTTCCTTGTTTGGTACAACATTGCTTGATTATTAATCGTGATTTATGGAAGATACACTTGGATAAGTGCTTTCTGTTTCTTGTAACCCTGATTCAAGGCTACACTGGAAAAGTGCATTGCTTGTAAGAGTTTTTGTTTAGCATTCTTGTGGGAGACTTGTATTTATGTTATTTTTGGGCTCGAAGCCAGTTTGAACTGTGAACTTATAAAGAAAAGTTCCTTTTAAGTTTATTTGTCTGGCCGTTTGTTAAGAGCCATGAAGGGGGGACAGAACACCTTTCATATTAGCAATAGCAGTAATAGCAGTAGACTTATATACCGCTTCATAGGCCTTTCAGGCCTCTCTAAGCGGTTTACAGAGAGTCAGCATATTGCCCCCAACAATCTGGGTCCTCATTTTACCCACCTCGGAAGGATGGAAGGCTGAGTCAACCCTGAGCCGGTGAGATTTGAACCGCTGAACTGCTGATCTAGCAGTAGCCTGCAGTGCTGCATTTAACCACTGCGCCACCTTGGCTCTTTTTCAGCTGAAACTTGTTTATACCATATTGTTTGGAGTAGATGATGTACTCCCCCCACCTTCCTAAAAGAGGATGAAATTTGGGTACGTCTTATACACCAAATGTAGCCCTGCCCACTCACCAGCTCCCACCCTTCAGCTATTTTTGGCCTTGCGTTTTAGACTGGTTCCAGGCTGCAGAGATTGCCACAGACCATCTCTGCCTCCGTGCCTCGCGTTTTTAGCCTCTGTGACATGCATTCTCAGTCTCCGAACACTCTGTTTCAGACCTGTTCAAGGCTACGGGGATCACCACAGCACATTGCTGCCGATCACCACCTCCGCACATTGCGTTTTTGGCCTCTGCGCATCACGCTTTCGGCCTCCACACACCCCATTTTTGGCCTCCATGCATCGTGTTTTCAGATGGTTCCAGGTGGTGAGGATCACTGCCGCCAATCCCCGCTGTCTGGAACTTCCCAAAAACATGCAGCACAGAAGCCAAAAACAGGGTGTGCAGAGGCCAAAACGCAATGTGCAGAGGCTGAAAATGCAATGCATGGAGGTGGCGATGTGCTGTGGCAATCCCTGCAGCCTTGAACAGGTCTGAAACAGCATTCAGAGGCTGAAAACGCAAGGCACAGAGACAGCGATGGACTGTGGCGATCTCTGCAGCCTGGAACAACTGATTGGGGATATTCGGTGAGGCCAATCCACTCGCCAAACAGCTGCTCATGCTGAATCAGGCTGCAATAATGTGCTGAAGCTAATCTGGCTGTTCGCTATTTGCTGCAAGGACACTAGCCAGATGAATACAGATGGATGCTAGTAGGTAGAGGCAGATTTTTTTAAATTGTTTTCCTCCCCAAAAACTAAAGTGTGTCTTATACTCCGGAGCGTCTTATACTCCAAAAAATATGGTACTTCTGAAAATGTTACCAACAAACTTGCCTGGACTTACCCAGATAGTCAGCTGGAGACAACCCTTATTTGAAAGTGTGCATGTGTGCACATACACACACACATGCGCACAAACTTACACACAGGTTCATCTAAAACCATCACACACATTCTCTTACATTAGGCAAACAAAAATAGACTAAAGAAATATTCTGCAGATTAATAAAAAAGGAAATAATTGGTTTTAACTTCATCCATTTTATTTAACATGTGGTATATCTAATTGAAAAAAGTTTCTCTTCATTGATCTGAACTGTTGCACAGTAACTTGCAGCCTCAATTCTCTTGGTAAATTGGAATACTTAATAATGTTCATATGGATTCTGTAAGAGGATTTACAATTTATTTGTAAAACATTCCCTATAATTAGAATTGTCTTTGGAGCCATAGCCTCATTTCTTTAAATGACTACCTATGTGGTGTCTAATTCTTCAGGAATTTGTAATATGCCAGTGCTTATAGAATGTTAAGCAACCATTCACAGTACTAATAATTAGATTTAAATTAGAAAAATGAATGGAATTCTATTCTGTTGTTCTCAATTCCCAAATTAGGTTCTCTAGAGTTTGTCATACTAGTGATTCAAATCCAATTGTACAACTTTTAACATGCTAAATTATATTTGCAAATTCATGATATAATCATTGGAAACATTCTGATAACAGCTGGGAAATAATTTAAATACTTGAGTCATTAATTCCAATTTGTTTAACAACGGATGATGTTCAGAATATAAAACGATTGTCAATGACAATGCACTATATGGAGAAGAGTTTGACATAAAAGGATCCTGATTCAGTTAGTGTAGGATGCTCCAGTTCAGAAATTTAAGTCGATCCTCTAAAATACGTCTAAAAGTACATTCTGTGCCAACTTTGTCATCAAAGTTGCAACATTCCTAAAAGCTATTGCTTTTGTTATTAACAATCCATCTCATTTGCCTGTCAGCCTTAACAAATTTTTTATCATGGCTCCAATACCGTCAAAAATGTGATGAAATTCAGTTTCACACATAAATGCTGGTGTAGTAACTATCTTGTTGGTATTGTCCACATGCGCTTCATGAAAGCCAGTTAAGGGAATTAACAAGAGTGAATAACATTGTAAATTAATTTCTTTCTATTGACAAAAATATCTTACTATAGATGACAACAGTTGGCCAAATTTATCTTGGTTGAGAAACTGGGTAGGGTTGAAAATGGTTACAATTTCAATGGAAATGCTAGAGATGTAGTTTGGATTGGGAAGACAGTAAAGAAATATTCTGAAAGAAAGTAGTAGTAAATCATTCTAACACTCTCTCCATAAGAACTGCATATTAGTCACATAACATCAAGCTCAACTTCAGGAACAGGTTTTTCACATTTGGATTGCAAAAATCTAGACAATTAGTAGACAGCAGCAAAGTTGTTGTCTAGTAGTAATATGGTTTATTACTACTGTATTAATACAGTACCTGTATTGGAAGAGTTGATTTGTTTAGCTCCATGTAAACATAGCTAAACATCTAAGTTTTAAACATTTATTTAAAAACTAGCCATGCATTTCACAACTATTTAAAGCAGAGGTTCTCAACCTGTGGGTCGGGACCCCTTTGGGGGTCGAATGACCCTTTCACAGGGATTGCCTAAGACCATTGGAAAACACACATTTTCGATGGTCTTAGGAACCGAGACACCAATTTTATGGTTGGGGGTCACCACAACATGAGGAACTGTATTAAAGGGTCACAGCATTGGGAAGGTTGAGAGCCACTGATTTAAAGCATAATAAGGTCTCAACCCTTTATTGCTCCAATATCCACTTAAGAGCCTGGTAGCTAGCCACAAATTAGAGATAGGCTCCAGCACATCATTTGGCATTATCTAGGGTTAAATTAATAGTAATAGCAATGAGGAAACACACCACTGATATGAGGGAATTGAGGGACTTTAACTACTCCAACATCAATTGGAAACAAACTGCAGCGAGGAGAGCTCAAACAGGTGTCAGTAAAGCCAAGGCTCAGAATGAAAACTTGCACCAATGAGGGTGAAGGTTCATTCTCCCAGCTTGTGGGTTGGTTTCTGAATGTTTCGTTATCAGGCTAGGTAACACATTCAGCGGAGTTTAGGGGTAAAAAATCTGTAATGAAATGTTCAGAAAGCAACCCTCAAGCTCAGAGAATGAATCTTCAACCTCATCCTATACCTGACCTACAGATATTAGGCACTGTGATCTGATCTCAGAACCACTGAATGAAATCTGGAACACGGGAACAGCCAGAGGAGGAACAAAAATGAGCCAATGTGGTTCCAATCCCCCAAAAAGAGAAAAAAGTGGATCCAGGAAATTACAGGCCAATCAGCTTGACTTCAGTTTCTAGGGAAATCCTGGAACAGATAATCAGGAGTGATCCTCAAAGGAACTATATCTACATGGGGGGAAGCATGCAGTGTGGTACTCCAAGGTTCTGTCTTGGTGCTTTTCAACATCTTCATTAATGATCAAAATGAGAGGACTGAAGGGTACTTATCAAATTTCCAGCTGGTCCAGAACGCAGCCGCGCGAGCGATCGTGGGTACACCCAGGTACACCCACGTTACACCTATCCTCCGCGAGCTGCACTGGTTACCCATTAGTCTCCGGATCCGCTTCAAGGCGCTGGTCGTTACCTATATAGCCCTTCATGGCATCGGACCTGGGTACCTGAGAGACCGCCTCCTGCCCATCACCTCCCATAGACTGATTAGATCACACAGGTTAGGTCTCCTCCGGATTCCATCTGCCAGCCAATGTCGGCTGGCGACTCCCTGGGGGAGACCCTTCTCTGTTGCAGCTCCAGCCCTCTGGAACGATCTCCCCATGGAGATCCGGACCCTCACTACCCTCCCGGCCTTCCGCAAAGCCGTTAAGTCCTGGCTGCTCCAGCAGACCGGGGGGCTCTCGAAATATCCAGCCCCTCGGAAATTGTGACTGTTGTATATTTTAATATGTTGTTTGTGTATTATCCCCCCTCCCTTGTTTTATTGTAAGCCGCCCGGAGTCCTTCGGGAGTGGGCGACATACAAATCAATAAAACTATAACTATAACTATAAATAAATTTGCAGATAACACTAAGCTGTGGGAAATTGCTAACACTTTAGAAGATAGATTCAAGATTCAGAAGGATCTTGACAGATTTGAGCACTGGGCCCTATCCAACAAGATGCAGTTCAGTGGTGAAAAAAGTAAAGTCCTACACTTAGGCAGGAAGGATCAAATGCACACATAATAGGCAGTACATGGTTCCATAGTAGTGCCAGTGGGAAGGATCTAGGTATTCTGGTGACTGCTTAAGTATGAGTCAGCAGTGTGCTACAACTGCCAAAAAGTCAATGCAGTCTAGGTTGCATTAACAGAGAGATAACATCAAGATCATGGGAAGGGAACATACTGTTCTACATTGTACTAGTGAGGCTGCACTTGGAATATTTCATCCAGTTATCATTGCCATGATACAAAAAAATGCTAAGGCCCTAAAAAGGATATAAAGAAAAGGCAACAAAGATGACAAGGGACCTGGAGACTAAATTGTATGATAAAAAGCTAAGGTACCTAGATATGTTTAGCCTAGCGAAGAGAAGGCTTAGGGGGTGAAATAAAAATGTGCAAGAAGCAATGGAGGGAAATACAATCTGGAACTAAGAAGAAATTTCTTGACAGTGACAACAATTAATCAATGGAATAGCTTGCCTCCCAGAATTGTGAATACTATGGTAGAGGTTTTCAAGAAAAGATTGGACAATTATTTGTCCGGGATGGTATAAGGACTCCTATCTTCGGCAGGGGGTTGGACTAGAAAACTTCCAAGGTCCCTTCCAGCCTATAATTTTCATTCTATAATTCTGCCTCAAGGTAGTCAAACTGAACATGAAAAGGATATTGTTACATCTTTAGCACAGTGTTTTCCTCCCATGGCTTTAATGGCCCCAGCAGTGCTAGCATGAGGCCACTTCCCACCTTGTTCTTGTTCTTGGCCTACAGTGACTTCAGTGCCAGGTAGAACCTTTGCAGCCAAGACAGGGGAAATACAGCACAACCTAAAAGAGAGCCAATACATAATTTACTTGTAGAGTTCAACACAAAATGATTATGTACAGTCAAGATTAATAATGGAAAAAAGATATATGATAATATAAAATATTATAGTGATTAGACATTTAGAGATAGCTTTCAATTGGCTTATCTGGAATAATTTTGGATACTTTGGACTGTAGTATTTTAAATACATTTCAATCATATAACTGGAATGTGGTCCAATCCTACCTAGTGGAATTAAAATTTTGGGATTTAACCCCCGAAATTTTTTTCAATCATCCACATTTTTTGACTATTTTTTAATATCTCAACCATTAGGTCATTGGGTAGACTGCTGTACTATAAATTTTATTTTTTATCTTACCATATTCCGTAACATTATTTCTAGGAAAAATTGTTCTACTGATTCAAGATGGCATTTAAATGCTTCATTTATATTTATATTTTTGCTGTTTTTAAAATTTAGACAACAACAGCGAGAGGAAAGTGCATGCATATTTCGATTTTTGCTTTTATTTTATTTGCTTCCTCACCCCCTTTTTTATATCATAACTAAAAAGATTTCAAAAAGAAAAATAACTGCATCTCAGGCTAAAAGAAAGCCTCATAAGTTCTTCATAGAAGAGTTTGCTGCATTATACCTAATCATGATTATGTTTGCAATGGAGACGGCTGCCATGCAATCTCAGGAAAAGGCACAGCTACTTTAAAGAGCAATAGACAAGTGCTTTTTCTGAATTCCTTTAGTTCTGACAAAACTGGTGCCCTTATAAACTAAAGTACTATTCAGAATCCTTGAAAATTGGCAACAAACAAGTTTAATGAATTAATTTTAATGAATAGCTTAAACTAGCCTAATTACTGTAGTTTTCGGACTATAAGACACACTGGAGTATAAGACGCACCATGATTTTGAAGAGGTAAATTTTTTAAAAAAGTTTTTGCATTCTGCAGGCCTCCCAAACCCTCTGCACACCATGTTTTTTGCAAAAAAAAAAAAAGGGGGGGGCATGCAGCGCTTTGGAAGGCTTGTAGAGTGCTCCTGGGGGCTGCCCCCCCAAAGAATGAGCAATAAACTGCCTGTTTTTTGCAAAAAAGGGGGGCATGCAGAGGCTTTGGGAGGCTTGTAGAATGCTCCTGGGGACTGGGGGCAAAAATGGCCTGGTTTTTACTCATTTTTGCCCTCCCCAGCCCCCAGGAGTACTTTGCAAGCCTCCCAAACCCTCTGCATGTCTATTTTTGCAAAGGGGGCAGGGTTTCAGTAGGCCAAAAATGTTGTATTCAGTGTATAAAACACACCCAGATTTTTACCCTCTTTTGGGGGGGGAGTGCGCCTTACACTCCGAAAAATACGGTAGATGACTACCCCATTCCCCCAAACTACTATTGACTGTGACTTGCCAAGAGCCTAACCAATCTGGTTTTGCAGTTCTAGGTTTGTAAGTTCATTTTACCTAAGAGAATCACCAAAAGTAAGTCTCTGGCTGAAGTGAGAGCTATGAAGAGCTCTTTAGAAAAGAGTATTTAAATAGGTGACATACCCAATGGGTTTCCCTGATTTGTGGAAGTCTTTCAGCACACGCTCAACATCTTTGTTAACTTTACAGTCTTTCCCATCCACAGAAAAGGTAGATCTGCCACAACAAAAGAAACCCATACAATGCATTACAGTTCTAAGATACACATTCATACTCAGTAACCTACAAGATATGAACAGTTGAAATAATCATACATTTTTTGTCATTCATAGATTCAAATACTGTTCCTTTAATGTGTAAATGCTTTTTCCAACAAAAATGTCAGGAATAGCAAACTCAGTCTTTCCACTTCTCCTTTGGAAAAAAAGAAGAAATTGAGACACAAGGGTTTATCAATACATTATATATTTATATTTCTCCCTTCTATCCTATAATTCCAGGATTCTCCTGTTTCCAAGAATTCAGGAAAAGGAACATTAATTATCCCTTGCTTTTATGTTAAAAAGTGGTACTTTGAGATTCTTTCCTTTGTTCTGCTATCTCTGAGACTTTAAGCAAGCTTCCATAAGAACCAACAGAAATTTGTTGTTTCTGTAATTGCCTTGCCAGGGACAGGATTTGTAACCAATTGGGAAGAAAGTGTTTCCCAGAAATGCTCCAAATAAGAAATGACATGATTGTCAACATCTTATTGGTGTATATGTTGATGGATGTTGGATGAATGTCAAAGAGGAGAAAATAGAACTAAAACAGTGATGTGAATGAATGGGGGTAAATAAAATCAAGGGGATTATTCTGGTCTAAGCCATTTTACAGCTAACTTAAACTGAATAAAAGTTACAATATGTGTTCTTTAAAGGCAAGCATAATAACAGTCATAAAGCTGTTTTAATGAATTGCATTGGTTGTGCTTTGTTCAGGCTTGCACAGAAACATTCCCCCCCCCCCCCCAAAAAAAAGGCATAGCTCCTCTGCTGTGGTTATGCTTCCAGATACTTCAGACTGCTCTTCTAAGTAATTTTAAATGCATATACAGAGCTAGTCCACACTAATATTTCCCAAGTTTTGTCCTACAAAGTATTTTTCATATGCCACAGCCAGGCCTATACTCAAGATTTCAATAAAAAGACTAATACTTCCATGCAAAGGAAAAAGTTAAATTCTGAAATACTTAATAGATAATTGAATAAATAAGAAATAAGCACAAAACACAAATTAAACAGACAATTAGTTCTTTCTTATATGAGAAACTAACTTTGGCTTCAATGTGGAAGCTGTCCTGAAAAACAAACATTTTCCTCTCATGCAATACAATGTGAACTGTGGCACATTTTAAGAGGTTGAAGGTTGTCAACAAAATTGAAATATAGATTTTCAACTTGTTTGATACATTTATTATAAGAAATTATATTGCATTAATTACTGCAGTTAATATTGCAAACTTTCCTGAAGTAACCACAATATATTCTCACTCCAACACTAAGACATATAGAAAGGAGAGCAACTTTTAATTCTGTTCATGATTTGAGAAAGGATATTTAAAAGTACATTTTACTAATTTCAATTCAGGGTTGGAGTCAGAGTTTACACTGTCTGCTATGTCATTTAATCACAGCTGATTAGAAAAGTAGTAACATATTGTGGCAACTTACAGAATTAAATACTCACAGATTTTTAGCAGCTCCAAAGCCTCCAGGAAATACTACCGCATCATAGTCTCTTGCAGTAAGTCTAGCCAAGTCGTTAATTTTCCCACGAGCGATTCTTGCTGATTCTGTTAAGACGTTTCTTAGAAGAATATAAATATAAATGCTTTTTGGGCATCAAATTTTAGAGTTCTGCTTATGAATAGAGTTTAAAAAGAGAACAGAGTGCCTAATTCCTTCACATAACAAAAAACCTAAATTATGCTGAAGGAGAAAATGAATGGAATTTTAAGATAATCACTACATTAAGAAGTCTCAACCCCTTCTTCTTCAACAACTTCATAGTACTGAAGAAGCTTCTTGAATAATAAGTGAAATATCTTCAGGGGGAAAAAACAAAGTCCAGTTGCATTTCAAAAAAGCACCTAGACAATTTGATTGTAATTGCAGTTACCAAACCTATTTCATAAGCTGCGGTTACCTCATGCAATATTTTAAACTTTTGAACTCTGGTGTTGAAAAAGAGTGTTAAGAATACCATGGACAACAGAGATGGGTTTCAGCCGGTCCTATCCAATACGCGCTTACCAGTTGAAAGAATTTAGCGTGCCTTCCCATACCGGGGCGTCCAAGGGTCCGTACTGGAACGGTCCCCCCGGGCGTGCAGAGGGAGCTCCAAGCCTTTTTGCCTTCAGGCAGAGCTGATTCTGTGCTTTCTAAGTTTTCCTGGGCAGCCAAAGGAAAAGCTCCAAGGAGATATTGGATAATTTAAATTCATTGATTGGCTTACTAAATTGAAAGGATTGAGGTGGCTGTAGAGGGGGCTGTAGCCACCCCATGAAGGGCTGGATCACCGGTCCAGCGCTACGATCTAGCTCTCTGCTAAGTGTAGCAAAATAGGTAGGTGAGGAGTGGCTGACATCTGGGAGCGATCAACAAGTACCATTTGGCTCGCGTGGAACCTAGTCCGTTCTACTGGAAAGTCACCACTTGGCTTTTAGTGCAGATTACAGCTGTTGGGGAGTGAGCCAGCGAGCCGCCACTACATGAGCCAAGCCAGCCGTTGAGGCCAATTTTCTGCATTTATCTCTGTTCTGATCGGCACTTGAATCAGCTGTAGCCGCTTGATGGGGTAATTACCGGCTGTGCCGTGAGGCGATTGACTTTGTATAAATATCTCCCTGGGGCTTTTCCTTCGGCTGGCAGAAGGAGAGCGAAGCCGCTTCAGCCACTCTCTTCCAGAATCCCCGCTGGGACCGAAAATGCGCCCTTTTGGCCAGGAAGAGATCAGCTGCAGATGTGGAAGCATGCATAAGCTGAGCAGAAGGAATGGCCCTTCATCATTCCAGACCAACTTGTGTAAGGCAAGACAGGCAGGCGGGCGGGCTCATGACTCTGCCCGGGAAAACATTTTGAAACCCACCACTGATGGACAGCCAAGAAAACAACAAATAGATTATTGAACAAATCAATCAGAGTTCTCACTAAAGGCACAAATGATCAAGTTCAAATTAACCTACTTCAGACACATGAGAAGACCCAGCTCTCTGGAGAAGTCTCTGGTGCTGGAAAAGGTATAAGAGATAAGGACAACCAGCAGAATGATTGATAGATTGTTACACTGGTGATGGGGCACCATTAGGGGAGCAGGAGAACTAGGCTAGGTATATATCATCATGAAGAAAATCTATATGGTCCCTAAAAGTCATCAACAACTTGATGGCACATCATTAATCAAGCATATATTTTAGTAATTCTTACCTCGATTCCCTGTCAGCTGGCTGACCTTTGCTGTGATCAACAACATGCATCTGAGAAATATTTGGGGCATACATGTCAACATTGGCTCCTCCTCGGCTCAAATGAACCATTATCCTACATATAAATGTAATAAATTATTATGATTTGTCACATACTCAGCCAGATGTTTAAACTGGATTTGTTACTATTACTATAATTCATCAGAGTCAGCCAGAAATTTAGACTGGTTTTGGCATTTTTATCACCTATCAAGTCCTTCCCAAGGGCCTGGGATAGACAGATATTGATCTTTGATGGCGTCAAAGGTATCATCGCAGGATGCAAGCTCTTCCAAGCAAAGCTGCCTTTTGCAATTTACTGATTTTGTCAATGTGGATGGTGTTCAAATGGTGCTCCAACTGACATGTTTAATTCTATATTCCAGCTCAATCTGCCCTCCTCCTACACCAAGGTACCTATTAATATTGGTACTACCTTTGCTCTCTTTTGCCACTCTTTCTACTCTCCGGTTCTTTCTCTTCTATTCTGTTGTCTCCGGGTATTGCCAAATCCACTATCCAGATTTTTTCAGAATTTATTATCATCAAAATATAATAAATATATTATAATATATTATAATAAAGTATAACAAATGCTCCATTAAATTGAAGTTTAATTTAAAATGAAATGTTATTTTATTTATTAGATTTATATTCTGCCCCTCTCATCTAGAGTCTACTAAATATTGATAGAAGAGAGAATGACATTCCAAAATATTCTAATGGAAAGTCACTTAATGCTGAAATCCTATCTAGATAACTAGATTATCTATCAATCAGCTTTACTTATAGAAATGGAGGTCGTCCTACACTGTTAAAAATACACTTACGCAGAGGCTTCGTGGATTTCAGTGCCATCATAAACACCACAACCAGAAAGAACCTGTAATAAGAAATAAAGATAAAATAAAATAGCCTTTTCTAGATACTTTCTAATCTTGCTAAATTTATTGAACTACAGATATGATAAAAGTAGTAGCCTGACACAGCGTGAAGACCACAAAAGGTGATGAACCAACTTAAAAGAGGGAGCAAATATATCGGGAGATAAAATAATACACCCAGTTTTATAGATTATATGCTTATACAAGTAATGTAGATTGTTTTATTATACAAAGTACCATATTTTTCGCACTATAAGATGCACCTGACCATAAGACACACTCTCATTTTTGGCCTCCCCATTTTCAGCCTGCACACCCTGTTTTCAGCCTCCATGTGCCCCGTTTTTGGCCTCTATGCGTCCTGTTTTTGGCCTCCGTGTTTTCCATTTTTGGAGGCCAAAAATGGGACATAAAGAGGCCAAAAATGAGGCACACGGAGGCCAGAAAGGGGACCCAGGGAGGCCAAAAATTAGGCGCAGAGAGGCCAAAAACAGGACACACAAAGGCCAAAAAAGGCCGAATAGTGAGGGCTGGCGGGTGGGCAAGGTTTCAGCAATATTCGCTCTATAAGACCCACAAACATAACTTTTGAGAGACAAAACAGTGTGTCTTATAGAGTAAAAAATATGGTATATGTGAAATATGGGATTGTGGCAGCTTCAAGTGCCTGGTTGAAGGAAAGTGGTGTGGTCTGTGGCAAAATCATGGGTTTATTTTTGCAGAAGGAAAGTAACTCACCACAACATTAAGAGGTCATAGGTAGAAAAGGGGAAATGCTAGAATGCACTTGTAAAGTGACATGTGCATTCAGACTATACATACAGATTATAAAAACATTTTAAAAAGAAAATAAAGGGTGATTTTATATTTCTGCTATTCGAGAGAACTTTACTTGGTTAACATGGAGCAGAAGAACAACACATCCTGTCAAGTTCAGAGATTCCAATCCTGAGACAAGGAGGAAGACCAGAAGGAGAAACCTAGAAGAGCTTGTGAGAGCAGACTGTATTGTGTGTATGGAGATTCATGTGCAGGACAGTGAAGCTTTATGAGTTAAAGGCTTTGTTGGGGAGCAAGACTGCATGGAGAAAACTCACAAGGCATTTCTGTATCAATAGTTGAAATAAGGAAGGAAAGAAGAAGCTGTTATAAATTACAAGCAGAAAGCAAGTCTTGAGAGAAAGGAAATACAATCTCCTACATTGTCTTTTTATACTGTTCCGTATGTGCACAGAAACACATACTGGTTTGTAAATAATATTTCCTCTTATATATAATACTGGATCACTGTATTTTATTCATATAGGAATCATAGCATCCACAATAAAATCCCTCATTTGTTCAAGTACTGGCTGTGTGTTTTATACCAGCTAATATCCTGACTTATCCTCTCACAGGGACAACTTATTCTTAGGAGTCACATTTCAAACCTGCTGTTAACTTAAGAACATTCCCATTAAATGAAGTAGCATTTATTGATCCTCAAATACTGCTGTAACATTGCAGTTTTGTATGGAAAGTTCAAATGATTTTAATAATTTCTCCATTTCAAATGGGAATTTTCCTAGGAAAAAAATTGTTACAATACCCAGAAGTAGTTTATAAACCACAGAGAAGAAATGAATGAAGCAGTAGGAAAGATTTGATTTCCTTTACTTCATTAATTTGTTATCAGACAACTATATTATTATATCTTAAATATTTCTGACATCTACATTCTGATCTCTTATGTCTTATGATAAAGTATGAGTCCCTAAAATTATGGAAACCAAACAATTAAATGAAACAGCATTCAAAAACAGGGCTTGATTATTTATAAGGGAAATATTAGGGGGGATTAAACATTGGTGAACCTATTATAAGTTTACCTACAATTTTTGCTAAAAGGTAAGGCAGAAATTATGCCATACATTTTCTACAATAACAGTGGAGGTTTGAAAGCACAACGAAAGCTGTAGGCCAGGGGTGTCAAACTGGTGGCCTATGGGCCGGATGCATCATGCACAGGCCACATCACCCCAGCTCCACGAAGGGAAAAAACATAACCAAATGTCATATGACAGTAACGTGACACCGCAAGTTTGACACCCATGCCCTAGTCTAGGCTCTTCTAATGTACATGGATGGTCCCAGGATGCTTAGACCTGTTCTCTTATAAAAAACTGGAGATACAGTTACAATTTAGTAAGGAATAATGGCTTACTTCTGAACTGATTTATACTGCACATACTCCTTTATGTAATATTGTATATGTCTATATAGATAAAGTGCATCAATAGAGAACAATTAGCTGCTTTTCAAGTTTGTGACATCTTGGCCACCCTAGTGCAAGTAATCTGGAGCAATACAAACAAGAGATAGCTTAAAATTCTAATACATTAACAGAGCACAATGTTTTGAAGATTAAAATTAACTCCATTAAATATCAATCTTGAAGATGCCAAAGAAACTGACTATACAAGCAAAGAAATTGGAGCAAAAATGCCTTACTATGCCTCCCTAGCCCACAAGAGCTCTCCAGTTGCTGTAAATCAGCTATAATTTGAAATATAATAGGCCATTTGATTAATCACACTGAATTCTGTTGCACTTAATTTTTTAATCCAGACAAATTTTAATCCAAATTCAGTTTTGTCCCTCCACTCACTTTGTTTGTCTTTCTGTAACCCTAGATGCTGCATAAAGTTGAGAGATAATCTTTAAAAAGTTGTGCACTTCGTCACTACAATGCTGATCTACAATTGGAGGCTTAGGTTTCAACCATTAACTTCAATAGATAATTATGAGCAAGTTACTAACATACCAAATAGACACTTCATTCGGTGCTTTAAAAGGCAAATGTGTTTAGATATATCCTTATACATAAATTACACTCAGAAGTAACTTATAGTTACCACTGGGGTCAACTCAGTTTAGGATGATAACAGGGATACACACACACACACACACACACTGATCTCAGTGGTCACTTTACTAGTTTCTTCTGAGTGTAATTTATGTGTAAGGTTATATTTAAACTCATTTGTCTTAAAACACCTATATGAAGTGTCATTTGGTATGTTATGTTAAAAAATAGTGAATTGCTATATATATAGTTTGACATTGCCTTGTGAGAAGTCCTGCGACTTCGACTAATCCTAGGATTCCTTAATTCCTGTGACTCCCCAATGACCGAGTCAAGCCAAGGTCGGCCAGATACAGTCACGTAACATACCTGTGTGGAATTTTAGTTGTTGATAATTTTGGCAACACACACACACACACCTCCAATTGCGGCAGACTCTCAGTCTTGGAAAAATGATCCAAAGCTGCAGTGTTCGGTTTTGCCGTCGGACTGAAGCCTCCTTTGGTGGCGTCCGAGAAAAGCGGCTGCCGAAGGAGCGCAGGCTGAGTCCCGCGCCTCAAAGCCTTCTAAAAAGGACCCCTCCCGGCTACACTTCCTTCTCCTCCTCCTCCTCGTCCCTCCCCCAGGCAGCCATGAGGCTACCGCCTTTGCCGCCGAGGCGAACTCACCACAGCCACTTTAGCCTTATGGAGGTGCGCCGAGGAGTGAAAGGGCGAGCTGGAAGATGGGGCTCCCTTCGAGAGCAACAGCACCGAGGACAGGAGAGGCGAACGGGAGTTCGCGAATTTAGCAGCCCACATCTTGAGTCCGAGAAAAACGAACCGAAGAGGAACTGAAGGCTCCGCTGCCACCGAATCCTTGCAAGTGACTTTTCCAAAGGCTGAGTTTCCGAAGAGGACGCCGCAGCATCACCTAGAGGCCGGAGGATTTATTCCATGTCACTGCCTTCTTATCGCTTTAGGTCGTTTCCGAGAGGAGTAGCGTGATATTTGGCGCTGTCCAAACTCAGCAAAATGCAACGTAGCCCTGTCAGACCAGCTCCACACAAAATTCTTCGGTAATGCCATTTGGAAGGCGGGGAAGGGAAGCAACACGTTCAGATACCCATTCTATACAAACCTTATACGAACCATTCTTGGTGGAATTGCTGATCCCTGAAGCTTTGACTCCGCCCCTTTGAAGAACTTTAACCCAGGAATGCACCTCTTTTGTGGATGATTATACCGGTTTGGCGCTGCATTGGTATCGACAATTTTGGCAAATGGTAGTTATTGAATAATCTATAATTAATATATCTACAATACATATTTAGTTCCTTATAATTTAATCATGTATTTAAGTTCAACTATACCTCATTTTAAAATAAACTCTGGTTAGCTAGTTTGTATAAATTTAATCAAGTATGCATTTTGTGAAGGACTTTATCCTTGTATGAAACCCTCCACCCAGAGAATGAAATATTTTGGGGAATATGAAGAGACAAAATATTATATTTCCCCAAAGGAGAAATGGAGAAACATGCTCTTAAAGGCAGAAAGCACCCCCAGTCTTCCTG
Source organism: Thamnophis elegans (assembly GCF_009769535.1). Taxonomy (NCBI): domain Eukaryota; kingdom Metazoa; phylum Chordata; class Lepidosauria; order Squamata; family Natricidae; genus Thamnophis; species Thamnophis elegans. The sequence goes on along the minus strand of NC_045546.1, from coordinate 57,538,196 downwards.
CATAGTGAAATAGCCTCCAGCAGATGCCTGAAGTCTTTAGGGTATGGCTATTTTGTGCCTATTAAGAAAGACTGGGCCAATCTATTCACAAACAAAACACTTTCAGCTCCAGGTGATGGGATTAAGAAGGGCAGGACAGGGCTTTTAAGACATAGTAGGATTAACCCACCACCATTAGAATAGCAAAAGGAACAAGGTTCACTACACAACCCCCTGCAGCATCCCAGAACCCTATAAAAATCCATGTATCATCAAACCAATTTGTCAGCTGTCCCAGAACTACCTGCTGTTGTTGGTTCTGATAATCAATAAACAGAATCCTTCTTTACAATAACCCTTCATTTTATTTCCAGCATATTTCTCCCAACTTGGAATGGGACCAGATTTTTCTTCCAACAATTTGCCACCTAGATGAGACTCCAAGCTACGGAGCTGGCCCGTGTAAGCATCCACCTTGCGGGCAGCAGACCTCTTGTATCTGTGGGTGAGCCTTCCTTGACCTTGGCCACTTGGAACAAGGGTAGTAAAGGGAGTTTTGATTCTTGGGTTCAATGGGCTGCTTGGAAAGAAGATGAGTACCTCTAAATTTTAACTTTTAAAGCCCAGGAGTGAGGGAAATGTAGGTATCCCTGTGTGTGAGAGAGGATCCTTCAATCATAGCTGGATCCTGCTCCCTCTGTGCCTTTCCTAGCCACAAACAGATCTGTACAACCCACAGACCCAGGAAAGCAAGGGATTTGGTCAGCACACAGGACCTCCTATAGAAGGGAAACTATGAAAATGGAATGGAAAAGTGAGTGAGTCAAACCTAAGCAATCAGCTGGGAAGTCACTGAGCAAAGCCCTGTCCAAGGTGTCCTTAACACTGCTAAGGAGGGCAGGGTTCCTCCCAGACTCTCCTGGGTCTGAAAACCGAGACAAGAAAGGCTGTGGAAAGAGATGTACATACTCACTGCAGGGGAACAGCAAGTCTCCCAGACTCATATTTGGTCTGAAAACCATAGCAGGAGATCCCAGGAAAGGAGATGCCCTTACTCTGATAGGGAGTCCTCCCAGATGAGTTTTTTTGTCCAAAAACTGAATAGGCAGGGCAGAAGCTCATTAGGAGACTTAATTGCTGCAACCCGGCAGAGCAAACTGAATCCCTACATCCAACTGAATCCCTACATTGGAAATAGGGAGATGTGGGAAGCTCTAGCTCAAGGATCAGGGGAGGCTCCTCTCTAGGAGACGTTCTTGATGCCTCGAATGAGAGGCTGCTGCCTGTCCTGGTTGGTATGACAAAGAAACAAGCAAGCAAGGAAGTTGTTTAAGGAGTGAGCTTTGCTCAGGGACAAAGCTAGAAAACCAATTTGGCTAAATAAAGGTACTTAAAAAAAATGAAAATATAGTAACACTGAGTTTTTTTCTTCTTCTAAACAATTAATATGTTTGTTAAGGTCTTTCCTAAAGTTAACAGATTTATGGAGAAAATGATTACGGTGTGTACACCTGAGAGTTCAGCTGTCCCCTTTTCCCTTGTCTGTCTGTGTGTGTGTGTGTGTGTGTGTGTGTAAAGGTCTTGGTGTGTTAGATAAATGTAACTGTTAAATGTCTCTAATCCCTAGAGACAAGAACTCTAAACTGTTCGAAAAAATTGTTAAACAACAAAACAAAACAAGATGAAGAGAGCTGTGTCCTTTCTTTTTCTTCTTCCCTCTCTGTACCTTTAATAATAAAAACCAGTCCAAGGTTGTCAGGAGGGAATGTTTCAAGTTCATTTAGAAGAAAAGTTTTATTCTTCCATTTACTCTATGTGTTTAAGTGGGTTTTATCTGTTTATTTAACAAGTGTAGTGTCAACTCGTGTCTTTTCAAACCCTGCCTGCAAACTATCCACCCCACTCCACCTCTTCATCTCTTATCCTCTTTTTGACATTCCTATGTCAGACCAACAATGCCTCTTCTGGGAGTGTCACCCACAAAGGATGATCTTGCTCTCATATCTTTTAGACCTCCGGATAACTCTACAACCTTTGGAAACAGAGCACACTGACCCACACACTGCCTCCAAAGGAGATCCTCTATCCAATTGAGGATTAACCCACCTCCATTAGAACAGCAAAAGGCACAAGGCTCACTACATTGCACAACCCCCTGCAGCATCCCAGAACTCTATAAAAATCCATGTACTCATCAAACCAATTTGTCAGCTGTCCCAGAACTACATGTTGTTGTTGGTTCTGCACATCAATAAATGTCTTTCCAATCAGCCTCCATTTTTTCCCCAGCGTCTTTCTCCCGGCTTGGAACTGGGGTGGATTTTTCTTTAAGCATGCTGTAATTGCTGTTTCTAATTTTAAGTTTTTCACTACCTTTATTATATTTTATAAATAAGGCAGTAAACATAGCTAATACTCCTTTGCCTTTTCCCCACAATAGCCCTGGGAGGTTGGTTGGACTGAGTGAGAGTGACCAAAGTCATGCAGCCAGCTTTCATGCCTAAAACAGCTCTAGAACTTACAATCTCCAGGTCTCCAACCTATTATCTTAACAACTACACCAACTTTTGATATTTGTCATCTCTTTCCAGCAAAGCAAGCCACGTTGTCGCACTAGGTTAAGGAACTGAAATACTATTTTTTATAGAGCTTCAAGGGATTTTAAAAAACTAATTTCTTTTATTTGAACAATCTAATTTTTTACAGAATCAAAGAGTCTTCACCTTACTTTGATGCTTTATAGTGTATATAGTGTATATATATATTTATATAATATATTCAAAAAATATATTCTATATTGAATGGTATTTTCTGTTATATTTTAATAGTAGTAGCAAACTACTTTTTTGAACAAAACAGGACTCTAGGGAAAAAAATAAGCCAGGCCACAATTCCAGGGTAACAGATACAAATAACTTCATTTATTCTAGCCTCTAGTTCTACAGCATTTTTACTGTTAAACCAATAAAATTTCTTCATAATTTCTATTCAGGCTATTATCAGAAACAAAAATTCCATTTTTTTGGCTACCAGAGATACACTATTACATACTGTACTAACAACAGTGATTTCACAGTATATAGAATCCAAACACTTCCTGTGAAACTTGAACAGGTTTTCAATTATTTCAAATAACAGCTTTTGGTGAACCCCCATGGTGAATAGAAGAGGTCACATTGCAACTGAGAGTAATGCTCAAATGCAGGGTTTAGGCTTCCAAAATCTATTTGGAGTAAGGAGAGATCACAAGATTGCCATATGTAGTATGGACAGCTGGGTTTTTTTGTTTTGTTTTTTTTTGTTTTGTGAGCAGATGGCAGGAATTGCGTTTTTGCAGTCAGCTTATAATTGGCTGGGAGTCGCATGATTCCATCATGCTTATAGCTGCTAATGTCATCTATGCAAACTCTTAAGTTTGACCCAGGTTCATCTCTTAATCACATTTATTTTTGTTGTTGTTTAAAGATTGAGAACATTCAGGCTGGCAAGTTTTATTGAAATCATTGGGTCAGTTTTTCCATAATCCTTTCTAAAACAGCTCAGTTACAAGTTTAAAGATTTGTAAGAAGAAAACACTAGCATTTAGAGCAAAACAATTCTTAATGTTAGCTTTAGAATTGTTTAACCTGATTAAGGGCTTAGATGGACTTGCTTTAAGTCTTTGAAATTAACTGAAAGGATCTTTTCTCATGGGAAATGTCTATGTTTGAAAACACTAGAGGGCATCAGATGGTTACTTTAAAAAGAGATTCTTAATGAATGGGTGCAGGAAGTCTTCCATTATGTACCTCTGCAAAAGAAACAGAAGGTGTTAAGGAAGAGGGACAAGTTCTGTTGAATAAAACTGAAATTGGTTTCCAAATGGACTAAAAAATAATAATTTACAAGAAAGAGATAGAAATAATAGATTTGCAAATGAAACTGGATGACGGTTTAATAATTGAAATCAACATATAAATAATAAACTAGAAGAGAGATCTGGGTAATTTTTTACATTGAATTTACACTAGTGTTTTGCTGAAGTTGCCACTGGAATTACACACAGTAGATTCACAAAAACACCAGGAGACAAGTAAATTTCTACAAAGGATTTCTAGAAAATCTGTGGTTATTTTACGACAATAAATGGTTTTTGGTTTTGTTTGCAAAAAATATAAATCTGAACCTGTTTGGTTCATTCTTTTGGTCCCTCTGTCTCTTTTGATTATTCCCCTATGTATTATATTTTATAGAAGTAATTTTACATAAAGGCCATTTAGGTAATCTGTAAATCACCAATTCTGTGAGCATCAGACATGGGTAGGAACACGTATGAATCATGCAGTCAACAATGGAATTACAACAACAACAAAAAAGAAGGCATGGTTGAGATTTAATGGCTATAGCTGTCCAGCTATTCAATTACTGAAAAAGTGTACAAAAGATAAACTGCTTTCTCCCAGATGCATTATTTCACATTCAAATCCTCTATTAAAAAATAGGCCACTTCAAGGGCTAGGAATTTCTCAGTGAACACCATTGTTTACATTTACACATGGAAAAAGTGTCATATTTCTATAAATGTACAGCTGATTCTTCCACAAAATCCTCACTACTTGAATCTTCCAAATTTTTCAAATCATTGTTTTCAGAATCTTCTGCTCTGCGTTTCATGCCCCGTTGTTGTGAAATAGAAAGAATGTATTTCATGTTATAACAATTCCAATCACAACTGCAAAGAAAAAACCATCATGAAAATAAGTCAAAAGCAATGCTTAAACATGTCTGCATATATAGTACAGCAAATAATCAGAGGCAGTGAAATACTTACATCACTCAATTATTCAACACATCATTCAATTTTCTGAAGCAATCTGAAAGTCGTCATATGATATTTGAGCTACAATGTGTTATTTGTACATACAGTTTCTAATCAAATGTACTTCCTTTCCACCTAGTTACTTCCAGTTGCAAGGTATTCTATAATATTCAAGAGTAAATCAGGCAAGCCTCTACTTTTTCCGCTGCCATTAGAAACTGTAGTTTTTGATATCATATTTATGGGCTATTGTTCAATATAGTAACTTTGGGCTATAGAGAACATGGGATGATTAAATGCCCAAAGAAAAATCAGACAAAGCTGGCACTTACTCAGATTATAGCCTGCCATAAGTAATGGGAAAAAGGAGGAATTTTTTTAAAAAATAAAATCTTATAGTGCTGCTTTTTTATTCTCCCCAATTATGTATAGCAGAACAAAATCAAACAAAATACTTACAGTTTAGAAATATCTTCAAAATGTTTCTGAACACTCTTTTGAAGAAACTGAATAATAGGCAGCAGTTTTTCTGATCTGCAATGGACAAAAATAGTGATACTACAAATTAAGGTTGTGCAAAGTTCTTGAAAAAGAAGCATTGGTATAAAAACTTTGAAACATTAAAACAAACATCCTTTGCAAGATTTTTTTAAATCTGCATGTACATTTCAGAGTAGTGAAACTATGCCATACATACACATACAAACTCAGCAAAAAATGTCAAAACCACAAAAACTGGGAAGAATGCTGTTGCTTCTTGGTGCCAATGCACATTTTTCCAAGCCTTTGCACAACCCTAGAAATAAGTCCTAGAAATGCTAAATATAAATGGCCAAATGCTAATTTATATTTAATTTTCAAAGTGTTAATGAGCTTGAAAAAGTATTTTAACACATTACCAATAAAATAGCTAGTAGTTACAACAGACATATAGACATACAGCATACATGTTGCAACTTTTCTTTGATATGGCAGTTGGAAGCATATCTGCTGCTTGTATTCCAGTTTTCAGTCAAATCACCATAAGTCAATGAAAAAGAATAGACTTTCACTGACATTCTAACTACTGGTCTTCTGATGGTAGATATAATTCTACTTTTAAAGTTATCCATTGATAATATGTATTCTCTCTTTTTGAACCGTATTAAGTTCACTAACCTTGTTTTTAACTTGCATCCATGCAGCATGAGCAACTTCTGAGTCCACACAAGATAGAATTCCAAGTGACGAGATTTCTCAAAACAAGATGCTAAAAATTCTAGGACCTTTTCTATGTACAAGTCTGGAAGCGATGAGCAGACTATATCGACTGTTTTTTACAAGAAACAAGGGGATGTATTTAATTGACAACAAATGAGTAAACGTGTCAAAACAGTTCACTTGTCATGACATGTGCAGAAGGAAAATGTCTGCATTTTTAGCAAAGGAAACTAAAGGCAAGGAAATACTATATTGCATAACATAAATCCTTTTTTCAATTTCCTTTTTGTCATGTGATATTTAACAATTAGATAACTACTTAAAACATTCAAATTATTGATGATATTATCTTTTCTCTTTTTTTTAGTATACACACACAGATATCAAGTTTTGCTAACAACTTAGAAGTTTAGGAAATCTTGTTTTTTGCAACCATCACATCACACGAATAATAGTAGTCCAGCTTACTTTCATCATAGCGCACAGTTTCTAGAACCTCTTGAATCATTTTCTTCTCATTTAACCGAAAAGCCATGACAATAGCTTTCGTGTATTCCTTTTGGTGCAATACTTTACGAATATTGCTAGGAGTGATGTCAATTTCTAAGTCAAATGGATCAAAGATGAGACTAGAGTCCAAAGAGTAGATAAGAAGACCTTCTGTAGTGGTTGCTGCCCAATTTCTTCCTGAAAGAGAAACACTGTGATATTAGCTAAAACTATGGAGATGTGGGAGGGCAGGTGGACAAGCAGAGAAATGAAGAACATTTTTCAAGTAATGAAAAGATCCTCTAAAAACTTACCAGTAGGAGAGAAGCGGAGGCACGTCACCCTTATTTCTGGTTTAAAATGTCGAGAACTCATATCACCTGAAAAGAAAGCAAAAAGCAACTTAATAATTTCCTACAATAATTTCCTTGTACAAACTAGTGCTGACACTGTAAACTGATTCTTTCTACAAAAGAAGTGCAGCAAGAGAAAGAACCACACTGATATATTTACATTTCTTTTCTTAAAAAATGTATATCCCATCAAAGTCAAATTGTAGGACAGGGCATTTCCTCCATCAATGTTCCCCTACCCCACCCATACCCACCCTGGGAAGTAAATGACTGTCCTTGTTCAACACATTAACCAAGACAAATGGTTGTGATGTGTACAGTTGTTACCATCACAGCAATCATTTGGAACATTTACATTTGTCAGTTGCCAACTTTACAAACCTTTAACAAGCATACTGGGATCATGGTATTTATTGATCAAGCCAATTTTGTCTTGTCATGAATGATTCCAAATTAATTAATTAAATTTAGACAATGCAGGGAGGGGGAGAAAACGGGGTGAGGGTGGGAGTAGTAATACATATACATAGTATATAACAGTAGTGAAAACACTAATGGTTATTAAGTGCAAGAGTTACTAAACCATTGAATTAGTTAAAACATCACAGATAATGAAAAACAAAATTGTCATAAAACAATAAATTGAAATATTTTCCAAAGGCCAAAACCTGGGGCAATGCTTCTCATTCCTTAATAAAGACACTGGCTGATCTCCAAACTAAGATTCAATCATTTTGTCAAATGAGAAGAAACAAAAGGATTTGTTTAAAAGTTTGCCCTTTTCATCAGGATAATCTAAATAAATCTAATACACGATTTGGAGAGCCTTGTTTAAAATTAATACCTCTCTTAATTCCTGGAAGAGGTATAACGATGTTGTCATCATCCCCATTTCCCTCTTCTATTAATGCCATGCTCCCAAACTCAGTCATCTTCCTGCGATCCAAATATTCCTGTAAAATAAAATATACAGCAACAGCCTATTTCAAATTCCAAATATGTTTCAGAATACTCTACTTACAATGGGATGCTAAATCTTTCTATTCCTCATTAGAACCATGAATTGTCTATGACTGATAAATTGATATAATACTATAAAGACAGAGCATAGTTAAATAAGAATGTCTTAATAAATAATGTTTCAGAGCAAACATGTCAAAGACACAAATTTAAATTAGTCAAAGAATACATTTACTATTAATTTAAAAAATAATGTGTGGTAAGGCAAGTAGCAAAAGTGACCATATTTTTATTTCATAAACTTATAGGATTTATTCCATGTCCAACACACACATACTAACCTCCATTGCATCTAAGGAAAGATTGCAAGATATTTCAAACTTTTTAATGAGAATCTGTTCCTTGACATGATAAATACAAACATACTTTGACAGACCTCCTGCCAAAATGCACTGGCCATCAGCAGAATAGCATATACTTGTAAAAGATCTGGAAAAAGAAGTTCAAGTCAGTAATTTGACATATATCACAAGCTCCGTACCACAGAGTTTATAGTTCTCACGCTGAGCAGTTACTCTAGAATAATTGCAGTCTGCATCCTATATGATAGGGTTGGGAATTTTTCAAACATAATTTTGTGCGATAATCCACATATGCAGATATACTTGATTTAAATCTTAATCAAACTTGTGAGATTTGAAAATTTAAAAAGGTATTTGTAAAACAATTGTGTCCATGTAAAATCCAGACAAGTTAAAAGCATTCCTGACTTGTTCACTTTATTTTTTTATAACTTTTGTTAGTTGAAGAGATATAAAAAGGGTGCTGGGAGATCTCAGAAATTCATTCAAGGTTATGTTCCAAATAAAGCTTAGGCTTTATTCAAGATTTCTTCCAATCTTTACTGTCCATGATTCTACAAGCTTGTTCTAAGGGTTCCACCATAAATTTTATAGATTATTATTTTCTCTCTGGCTGGAAATAAGCCCATAATAATAAAATTCAAACATTCAGATAAAAGATTCCACCAATTATAATAAATATCAGTTCAGAAATATATATATATAAAGGTCGTAAGTATTCTACTCACTTGCCCTTAGCAGCTTGTTTGGCAGTTATTTTGTCCAATTCCTTCCTCCCCATCTGAAGGTCATGTTGCCCTATAATAGATCCTGTTTGCACTGCATTTTCATGATCCCAGAAAGTGATTTTCCCATCCAAGGAAGCTACAGCAAGCTCATTGCCATCCGGACGAAAAGCAACAGCAAGCACTGCAAAGATCATGAGTGAAATCAAAGGCAAGCTTTATTTAAGTTTTGTTCCATTACATGCATGTTATTGCATTACCTTTTATCCCTCAAATAATTATTAGAGCCCATTTGTTATATTTTAAATTTCCACAAGCATAGGTTCCACATTTCATAAAGATGGTCCTGTTCCTTATGTCAAAACATATGTCCAATACGGAAAGTTTTAACATAGTCAATATAATTTTCCATCTGATTAGTTGGAGATCTCTGCAGCTATCACCCATATGATATTCAGAAAGGTAGTGAAAGTATGGCTGTTCTTGCAGGTCTTGGGACAGAATGGTGGTTGAATCCCTATTTATGATATTTTATCAATATTCAGACTTCGCTTTCTGGATGCTTACACTCTGTTTCTTGCTTTACATTGCTTATATTTTCAAATATAAGCCACCCAGAGTTATTTGCAGTTAGGCAACCTCTAAATGGTATTAATTAAATAAAAATAGTAAAACTAAATTCAGACTCATTAATAAAAATTGTGTCATATGGAAGTTTTTATGCCAGCACTCGTGCTCTGAGGTCTCCATGTAATTTGGCTTGACTCCACTCCACTCCACTCCACGCAAACATCACCCAGATAAAATAAAGACAGTCATGACATTTCAACAGACTTACCATCAGAACTTAGTGCTAGTGTTTCTTTGGTCTTCCAACTATCCAGCATGTCCCACAATCTGACTGTTTTATCCCAAGAGGCACTAGCCAGAACACACTTCACTGGGTTAAAACACAGACTACTGATGGGGCCTTCATGACCATCTAATACCTAATGAAAAAAAGTATCTGTGTAACAATGGAAAATAATAATAAAAAAATTCTTAAAATATATTTATTAGTATTCAACCAAGGGGGACATTTTATGTGTATGTTTGTATTTCATTTTATGCATTTTTTCTTTTTCTTTTCTTGTATTTTCTATTTTAACTTTGGAAATAAGCAAAATATTTATAATTTTAAAAAAGGAAATTTTTTTATCTATATGTACTGAAGAGTCCAGTCCAATCCTTAGAAACATTGCACCACCCCTGTGGTCATGTGATCACAATTTGGATGCTTGACAACTGACAGTTACAATGTCCTGCAATAATGTGATCATGATTTATAATTTTCCCAGCAGGCTTCTGACAAGCAGTCAATGGGGGAAGCCCTATTTATGTAACTATGTTGTAATTCACTTAACAACTGTGTGATTCATTTAATGACCATAATGATTTGCTTAATAACTGCGGAAAATGGTTGCGAAATCAGGAGTTCTATAACTGTATCTGGTTTTATTTTTTTCATGTAAATAATCTGCTTTAAAATTCATAGGAATTCAATGTTTGATTTTAATAATCACCTAAAATTTTACCATCTCATCTTTAAGGGCAACACTGGTAAGAATAACATTTGTTTCAAAATGGCTTTCTGCAAGCACCATAAAAAGTGTCTGTGTCTTACATCTAAAAGTCGTCCACTCTGCACAGACCACACAAATACTTCAAAAGAATCCTGGGAGCCAGCTGAAACAATTTCTCCACTGCAGTCCACAGCTAAGCAGGAAAACTGTGTTGGTCGCGGGGAAGTGAAAGTGCGGAAATTGCGGTATCTATCACAAAAGGCAAGAATAATACATAAAACTAATTTTTAGAAAACCTAAATGCTGGAAAACAGCAAGTAATTACATCAAATAATATTTGACTAGAATTTTCATTATTTTTCTACACAATAACCTAGTATTATATGTCTTCTTCTATCATGGAATATGATTTTTTTTTAGTTTTTTAGTTTATTTTCTTTTATATATTTTTTAGTATATTTTTTCCGCATATTTTTATTTCCATTTTCATAACATACAATCACATGTATACTATACATAGCCAGTATCATATAGTATTAAATAATGATTACATCAGTTCCTCTTGTCCTCAACACCCCAAAAATATTAACACCCCTTATTAGCTCTTCTACTCTCCATACACCTCTTTCTTCTACCTCTCTCTTACTTCCTATCTTCCCTCCATCTTCCTTTCCTACTCCACTTCCCCTTCCTTTCTCCTTCTCTTCTCTCTACATTCCACTCCTCCTTATCCTCATCCTCCTCATCTTCCCCCCTTACCCTCTCTCCTATCCCTCTCTTCCCACCTTTCTTCGCCCTTCTGCTTCCTAGTCTTCCTCTCATTAGTGTATTTCCGCTTCCATACTATTCTACTTCCCCTTCCTTTCTCCTTCTACTCTCTCCCCTTACCACTCCTCCTTATACACCTCATCTTCCCCCTTCACCCTCTCTCCTATCCCTCTCTTCCTATCTTCTTCTCTCCTCTACTTCCGACTCTTCTACATCCTGTTTTCCCTCCATCATTTTCTACTCTACTTCCCCTTCCTTTCTCCTTCTCCTCTCTCCCCTTACCACTCCTCCTTATACACCTCATCTTCCCCCTTCACCCGCTCTCCTATCCCTCTCTTCCTATCTTTCTTCTCTCCTCTACTTCCCACTCTTCCTCTAATTCACTTGGTGTGTTTCAGCATCTGAGAAAATCCCTTTTGTGTTGATGGTATTTATAATTCCATTTCAATATACATAAAAAAGAAAAAAATAGCAGTATACATGTATTATCATCCAACATCCTCCTCCAACTTAGTAAACTCCACTCCCTCCCACCCTCCCTCCAACCCCCCCAACCTTCCCCCACCCTGACTTCCCAGAACCAATACAAGGTATAAATCTTTAACAAAAAGAGTTTAAGATATACTTAAGAGAAAACGTAGAAAGTTAATAACATCTTTGAATTGATCTTAGCTCCTCCTTGCTAGGCTAACTATAAACAATTTGTATTGTTTCTGATCTTAGTCATAAACTATCTGAAATTTCCTAGACCCATATTTATTTTGAATATAGTCAATCCATTTTTCCCAGTCTCGTTTATATCTCTCATTTGAATTATCCTTGAGATATGCAACTACTTCAGCCATCTCTGCTAAGTTTGTGATATTCAATATCCATTCCTAGATAGTAAACAAATCTTCCTTCTTCCAGTATTGCGCCACCAACAATCTAGCTGCAGTTATCAAGTGCAAAGTCAGGTTAATCTCTACCGCTGTACAGTCAGTGATTATACATAACAGAGAATAGGTGGGGTTTTTTTTTGAGAGAGAGAGCATTTTACATAATCCATCATATTTTTGTCCAGAATACCTTAACCTTTTTATAAATTTACCATGTGATTAATATTAATATTTTTTCCCAACCGGTAGCAAGGCATTCCCCAGAACATGACCTTTAAAGTTCTCAACCACCTCTTTATTATACAGCAAACAAGCAGCCATATACCAGATCAAACCATTCAATACTGAGCACTCCATTTCCTGCTAAATTAATCCATTCACTTAACATTCCATATTAGAGATTTAGTTACCATCATTAGAATATACTAATCTTCTGATGTCTACTCCAAGATGGAACAAAACTAAAAGTAAGCAAGTAAAATAACGAGCTTACCTGTGAAGATCAAATGCCCGCACAGTTCCGTCAAGAGAAGCACTCAAAACAACATATCCTGAATTGGTAAATGTTACAGCTGAAATGATGCTGGTATGCTCCGTAAACGTAACAAAGCAGAAGCCACTGCTGGTATTCCATACTTTCACCTGAAATGGAACAAAAAGCTCTAAATCAGCTGAAGATAAAGTAAACCTTTTCAGTATTTGATTAATGATTTGACTTGGAGAGTTTATTATTGAAAGAACATTCCAATTCTTTAATAATTACTCTGGCTGGGAGGTTAACCAATCACATTTTCAACAAAAAATATAGAATCGTCTCTTTAAAAACTGGTATGTGCATAAGTTTCACCTGTTGTTCATTTTTATCTTACCCTTGTTATATATATATATATAAAACTCAAGGCAAAAAACAAACCAGATGTAATGCAACTCTGCTCCAACCAAATATTTGTCTTTTTAAAAAAGTAGAATCACTCTCTTCTATAGCCCAACAGGGTTAAACAAACATATACGACCTATTACTTTCTAACACCTAAGTATGTTGATTAGAATTGGAAAAAGCCCACCCTACTCTAGAATTTTTTTAAAAAGAAACATCAACTCATGAAAAGAACATAACCGTAACCCAAAAGGTAAAATTAGACCCTATCATTCCAACGCTGAATTAGCAGTAAAGTATATATTAATGGTAGTTTATTATATATAATAGCATACTCAGCATTTTTGTAATGCTGACTTAACAAAATGTTATTTATAAGCAAAGTTAATTTTAAATTTTTTAGACTACCCTCAATAAAAGGACCAAATTAAATATTTTATTGTTTTCCAATGGTTCTGTATTGTTAGCATTTTTTAAAATTCCACAATTTATTTTAAATACCACAATTTTAAGATTTAGTATTCCAAAATAATTTAATATATGTACATGCTAAATTATAATTTTTAACATGCATGGTGAATTATGAAACTACATACTTAATATTTCTGACAATTAACATGAATATGTTTTTGTCACAGAGTCACATTTATTTCTATATTGTTTTATATGTTACTTATCCTTCTCAACACTTAATAATTTTTAGTACAATAATTACAGTTTGATTTCGTTAATAAGATTGTTTTGGTTTGTCAAAGATAATCGTATAGGTCTTGACAACTGTGATTTGTCAAGGTTAATCTGACTAGCACTTGGATGGGATAACAAGATAGAGGCTTGACTGTTAAATCAGAAAGTTTCTTGGAAGAAGGTAATGGAGAATCATTTCCAATTATCTATTTCTAACAGATTTAACAAAAGAATGCAACAAATAATGGAGAAAAATAACCTGATATTTATCTCTGTAACATAAATATTACAAAAATAGTCATTTTCCTCAATGCAAATTCAAATTACATCAGTGATTGCTGGTTCTTAAACTGCCCTCTCATACTAATCAAGTATTTCCTGCATTTTTTAAAAAAATCCATTCTAAAATGATTTCAGCATCCAAAATATGGTGAAGTTTAGGTATTTTAATTGTGGAATGTCAATGTAATAATTACCTATTTAATATTGTTAACAAATCCTTTCTTGGTGTTTTTAAACTATATACTAAGATTTTTTTTTAATCAACATTTTAATCAACAGGCTTACTTTTCCATCATCCCCGCCAGTAACTAAATACTGCCCATCTGGTGAATATGCAAGTGATATCATGCTGTTAAAATGGCCTTGCTGTTTCAGCACATAGGACTCACTTTGCCATTCCCAAACTAAGAGCTGTCCCAGACCTGTCAATACAACAGAAAGGAAACATGATCAGTGGAGATCTCTGAATGTACCAGAAAGAGTCTTGGATGAATGAATCACAAATATTTTCACTGCTCCTTCATTTATTTGCAAGTCATTTCTCATTGAGGAATTCATTAAGAGGGTTAGAAAGATTGAACAAGATGTATTTGATGAAGAGGTAATAAAGTAAGTGAAAGGTTTAAAAAACAAAAGGGAATGTTTGAAGCAGTGGAGACATCATGTATACAAACATTATTTGCAAGAACAGAATGGCATGGAAATTACAATTTTGGTACACACTTAAATTAGCTACATTTCCTTTCCATTCCTTTCTTATCTTATGCCTTAATTTCTTACTCTTACTACTTTTTACATTCTATCTTGGCTTTGTGTACACGGCTTTACACTAAAAGAACATGGCATCCTGGATATGAATATAGATATTTATGTAGAAATAAAAATATTATTTTAACACTATTACATAAATAGGCCCTTCCAAATTCCTTTGAATATCTTAGTTATGAACCTGCACATCCAAAGGCAATCCAGTCACCAGTACTGTTGATGGAAATAGATGCAATTCTCTGGTCTGAAATGCTGAACAAAACAAAGAAAAAATTAAATACAGGTAGTCCTCGACTTACAACAGTTTGTTTAGTAACAGTTCAAAGTTACAACAGCACTGAATATGTGTGAAAAGTGGTCATAAAGTGACTTATGACTGTTTTTCACACTTATGAAAGCCGAGGTGGCGCAGTGGTTAGGGTGCAGTACCACTTCAGCTGACTGTTATCTGCAGTTCAGCGGTTCAAATCTCACCGGCTCAAGGTTGACTCAGCCTTCCATCCTTCCGAGGTGGGTAAAATGAGGACCCGGATTGTTGGGGGCGATATGCTGACTCTGTAAACCGCTTAGAGAGGGCTGAAAGCCCTATGAAGCGGTATATAAGTCTAACTGCTATTGCTATGACCATTGCAGCATCCCCATGGTCATGTGATTTACATTCAGATGCTTGACTACTGACTCACATTTATGACGGCTGCAGTGTCCTGGGATCATGTGATCACCTTTTGCAAGCTTCTGACAAGCAAAGTCAATGGGGAAACCAGATTCACTTAACAACCATGTCACTACAGTAATTTAACAATTGTAATGATTCACTTAATAAATATAGCAAGAAAAGTTGTAAAAAGGGGCAAACTTCACTTAACAAATTTCTCACTTAACAGCATAAATTTTGAGTTTAATTGTGGTCATAAGGTGAGGACTACGTGTTGATCAAAAACATGTCCTTCTCTATATATGTATAAAGTTAAAATATATTACTGTATTTTTCAGACTATAAGACGCTCCAGACCAAAAGACACACCTAGCTTTTGGGGAGGAAAACAAGGGGTGGGGGGGAAATCTGCCTCTGCCTCGCAGCAATTTGCCTCCTTGCAGCAAACAGCCTGGTGAGCTTCAGCACAGTCTGATTTTGCACAAGCAGCTGATTGGCAGTTGTATCTGCCTCCCAGAATACCACCTATCAGCTGTTCTAGGCAGCAGGGATTGCTACTGCCCATTGCCACTACCGCTCCATATTGGCCTCTGCGTCTCCTGTTTTCGGCCACTGCATGCCCCATCTCCACCGCCTGTAACGGGCTGAATATGGGGTGCACGGAGGCGGCAATAGGTGGCAGCGGCGATGGGTGGCGATGGCAGCAATGGACAGTGGCAATCCCCACAACCTGGAACAGCTGATAGGCGGTAATCCGGGAGGCAGATCCAATTGCCAATCAGCTGCTCATGCCAAATCAGGCTGTACTGAAGCTGACTAGACTGTTTGCTGTTTACTACAAGGAGGCAAATTGCTGGGAAGCAGAAGCTGAAGGGTAGGGGCTGGTGGGTGGGCGGGGCTTCAGCAACATTCGCTCTATAAGACACACAGGCATTTCCATCCACTTTTTTGGGGGGGGAGTGCATCTTATACACCAAAAAATATGGTATTTCAAGTACACTTCCCACTAAACAAAAGATACCTTTAAAAAAATGGTGAATTATTTCTTTAATATTATACATATCCTCAATCTTTAACATTAATATTAACATTAACCTTAAAGAATGGATGAGATTGAATTCTGGAAGCTCATGAAGGTGAAAAATTCCAGAAGCAAAGCCAGTGACCAATACATGAATTTTCCTGTGATAAGCTGCAGCTGTTAGAGTGTTAAAATCTCCTTCTTTATTAAAAAAGTATCTAAATAAATAAAGAATACAAAAATTATCAGAGGCATTTTTTATAAGAACAAATCATTCAATTACCTTTCAAAGAGTAGTTTAATAAATAGGAAATGAAGCAGTAACGGTTAGTAATAAAATACTGCTTTTATGTTAGCGTATCAAGAAAAGCAAGAAAATAACATTAACAATATGTTAATATTTGTCACATCATTAAAGAATGAACAATAATCAAGTCTGTTAAAAGCTTGAAGTATTTGCTATCTTAAATTTTAGCAGTCAATTACAGCTGTGAGAATATCTACTAAATTTAAATGGAAATGCATACAGGTAGTCCCCGAGTTATGAGCATTCCTTTAGTAAACGTTCAAAGTTGCACAATCAGCACCCACTAGTGTTTCCAAAGGGTTGTTTGCCCTTACGAACAACTGCAGAGGCTCTGCAATATTCATTCTGCATGATGTGGGCCTAAATGGAGTTCTGAGTTTTGGATTTGCCCCTCAGAAGCCCTGTTCTGCTGTCCAGAGCCCTTGTCCGGCATCTTGCCAGATGAAATGGAGCTTCCAGGAGGATCAATTTCAATGTGCAACGGGTCAGGGGAAGCCTGCGGAGGCCCAAAGGGAGTCTTGGAAGCCTGGATCTGGCTCCCAGAGGCTCCATTTTGGCCTACAAAGGGCCGGGAGAGGCCCGTGGAGGCCCAAACGGAACTGCAGAGGGGCGCATGAGGCTGGAGAGGAAACTGTTTGCTACATCTCCACAAGGTAAGTGGCCTGGCCTGGCAGATTGGGCAGGGGAAACAATTTGGGGAGAATGAGGTATTTCAGTGGGTTGGGGAAGTCTTAGGTGGTTTTAGGCAGGTGGTCTGTTCCACCAGTAGCACGCACACCCCCACCATGGCCTTCCCCATCCTGAAACACTTCATGTGAACTTAACAAACGTCACATTTGATTAGCGAATGCATGGGCGAAAGGAGGGAGTGATCTCATTCAAGGTACAAGATTCACTCCTACAAATTCTTGGGTTACAAATAGAATGGACAGGCTCCATTACATTCGTAACTCAAGGGCTACCTGTATTGTCTTTTTTTCCTAATATCTATTACTTTAGTGGGTGGCATATTAAGATTTTAGATTATTTTATTCAACTATTAGTTGCACAAGCACCTGCAGTATAGCAAGCTTTTTTATTGCTCCCAGTGTATCTTTGCCTAAATGACTGGAGATAATGCATAATATAATGGCATGCACTTATATTGCCAGAGGATAGAGACCCTCCTCTGCATTCCTATTATCCTCCTGATTTTCTGGACTTTAATTAATAGAGTTTTCACTGTTTGCCATCCTTGCTGGCAATGTTTGCTGTTGAAATCCAAAATACTGGGGTGTGGGGGCTAAATAATGCAAGAGCAACTGTTTGTTTGAAACCATTATAGTCTGTAGCCCATACGTTTAAGACTTCTACTTAAAAGAACTGATTGCAGTACTTGTTAATAATTCTTCCTAGTTAAGGCTTCTTGAAATTCAATAAGCTGTACTTCGCATTTTATGTGCCATGCAGAAAAACAATCTGATTTCAGGCACAGCAGCGTTAGATTCTTTTACTATTTGTTAGTAACAGTGAGATCAACAAAGACAATTTTGATATTTCTTAACAAAACCAGAGTTTTTGACTCTTCCTCGTCTGTAATATAAAAATTAATACATTAGGTCTTCAGTTCAGAAGGCTAATTTTAATAACCTGTTTCTAATCACTTCCACCATGATTGCATTCATGCTAAAAGCATCCCAATGTAGAGGTTAACCATGTAATAAACAAGTTAGAAATTCAATCAATTCCTCTTATACGTTTCTTTCATTAGAAACTCACTTACTTGGCAGCACATGAATATTTCACTTTTTTCTTGTTTTGTTTTTCATTTCCACTGGTTTTTCCATGAATCTCTTTATCTTTTTGTGTTTCTATCAACTCTTCATCTATGTCTTTTGCTGACTCTTCCTGGTCAGTGAAATAGTTTTTGGAAGTTCTAGGTATCAGACCGTTTAGTTCTGTATCACACCGCCACACACACAAAGCCCCATCACGGCTGACAGTGTATAACTAAAATAACAAAGTATAATTATCAATTGGCAAAAAGGACCTTTAAATAAAGAAACTGTGCAGGAATTCAAAAATCACAAAATGCTACTTCTAATCTATTTTAGTGTGAGCATGTGATCTGTGGTATATGAGAGAGAAATAAACTTCTTGAAATATTTGGCTGCATGTCATTTGGATTGCATTTCTTGTTATTATATAATT
Source organism: Thamnophis elegans (assembly GCF_009769535.1). Classification (NCBI taxonomy): domain Eukaryota; kingdom Metazoa; phylum Chordata; class Lepidosauria; order Squamata; family Natricidae; genus Thamnophis; species Thamnophis elegans. The sequence goes on along the minus strand of NC_045546.1, from coordinate 57,519,335 downwards.
ATATTTACACTGGACCTGTGCATACCACTTAATGACAGAGAATCAGGCCGTATAGCACTTCAAATTCAAAGGCGAAAAATGGTTGGAACACTTGGGGTGTGCTCATCTGTAATCTGTTTGCAACTTCTTCCCAGGCTGCTCTCTGCAAAATCAATGTGATCCCGGGGAGGGGGAGGGGGGGACATTTAAGGGATAGTATGGAAATGTAGGATGTGCTCCTCTGCATACTTCAAATCATCTTTTTGCTTTTGAATTTGCACAGCCCTAATAGATAACTGGACATGTGCATTCATTAGTTGTTTAAGTCCAAAATCTATAGTGCTAATTGTCTGTGGCTTTTCAGAACACTATATCAACTTCCATCATATTTAAAATATTACTACCCACTAATGCATTAACATTGTAACTACACACCCATACACAAAAGCATAAGGGAGCTTGAAAAATATAGACCTCACAGGGAACAAATCAAATAAATACTAACCAACTACATTAACATAATATTAAAAAAAATGAAAGGTACATACATCCAAACTGTTTTCTTCAAAAAAGCAGGCAACAATTGCATCTTTATGACCTCCTAGTGCATAGTAAACCAAATTGACCCAGCGTTCGGCTCCGAACACCCATGTTGACGTATCTTTGCTACCCACTGCAAAACATCTAAAAGGAAAAAAAAGTTACTTCATCATTATTCTCTAAAGTCTATGATAATTACATACCTGTGGATAAGATAAACTACTTATGCCAGCTAACTATCTCCTAATAGTTTTATGCACTGGGAAAAATACTGATGAGTTCACGAGTTAACCTCATTTAACAACTATTCAAAGTTACAACGATGATGAAAAATGTGTCCACTCTCATGTTTATGACTTTTGTCATAAGGGAGTGGAGAGCATAAATAAATGCACTAAGCAACTGTTTTGTTTAAAGCAAAAGTTCTTCCTTCAGACCCTGGTACTTCCCCAACTTATTATACTACTTCTTTCTGATGTTGCTGTCATTTGGCACTGCTACATCGTTGCTGTCTTGTGGTCCTTGTCTAATATCACAATGTCTGGTTGATTGATTACTACCTGCTTTTCTGTGTGGGTCTGAAAGTCCCACAGTATCTTAGTTTTCTTGACTCCATGATCTTTGTGGGATCTCCCAACTGGACTTAGCAAACTCTAGCTCTAGCCCATATTTTGGGCAGATGTTCCTGTACTCAATGCCAGCTACTTCGTTGTTTCTTTCAGTATATGCTATTCCTGCCTGCATTTTATATCCTGCCACTAAGTGTTGGACTATCTCTGAGGCCTCTCTGCAAGTCTTCACTTAGGATCATGTCTAATCTGGAAGATCCCTGGGTCTTGGGCAACTGCTGTATCTATGAGCAACTGATGTTGTTTCCAATGCCTTTCTGAGCTGTGCTCATGTACCGGTTTGTACGGTAAAGTAGCCCACATATCAACAGCCTGTCCCAGTCCTCAACATCTGACATAGACCTTGTTAATCCAAGCAATGCCCAAGCTGGCATGACTCATGATGTTGCTTTGATGTTGCTGGTCGGAAACCAGTTGGAAAGGTTGCAAATTGTGATGACATGACCACCAGAATGCTGCAAATGGACATAAACGTGAGCCAATTGCTAATTGCCCAAATTGCAATCCCACAACTTCTGGAGTGGTGCAACAGTTGTAACTTTAAGGACAGGTCGTAAAACACTTTTTCCAAGGCCGTCATAACTTTGAAATATTGTTAAACAAATGGTTGTAAGCCAAGGACTACCTGTATGTTTAGATAAGAAAATATTCCTGAAACGCTTCAGCTTCTTTCTTTAAATGAATGGAATGAGGGACATTAACTATATATTTTTAGATTACAAATCATGAACTGAAACTAGGAGTCGGTGACATTGAAATGAGGTTTTGGCTTTCTCAGTAAACTATTCAAAAGCCTACCTGGAATCATCAGTCCAGTCAATGCATGTTGTTTCATCATAAGCACCATAATATGTTTTGTCAAGAACAAATGCATTAAATTCTCTCTTCTTCCCTGGAGCATGGTACATCAAGGCAACTTTCTCTTTAGTAATCACAAATTTTCTGTTTTACAAAAACGAAAAACAATTATAGAAATAAAGGCCAATTTAGTTAGTATTTGTGTAATTAAAATTATTTATACTTCTGATGCAGATAGACTTACTTTTTGATAATTTACTACTAATACACACACTTATAAATAACATAGATTGATGAGAACGATCCATTAAATCATTTTATCTTCCATTATATCTATTTTTCTTTAAACCAACCTATTTTCCTTAGTAGTACTTTCATGAAGTTTATTTTACTTTATTGTTAATTGCTATTAATATTTCTATAAAAAGCAAAATGGTAAAATCCAATACAACTATAGTTCTACATACTTTCCATTTGGAGAAAAACAAACACTATGGACAGGTTTCTGAAAATGGAATCGATGGATAACAGATTTACTGATCAAACTGACAAGTAAAGCAGATCCCTCTGTAAGGAAGAGAAGAAATATTTCAAATATTTTTACAAATATGAAATAAAGTTTGTTTACATGTATATCTACTCATATTTTAATTAGAATTTAACTCACACAAATATTTTTATCTGCAGTCCAACTGAATATTTAAACAAAAGATTAAAACATTATTTTTAGTGATCAAATTCTTTCTTAACATCTTAAACAATTACCTTCATCAACAAGTATAGCAAGATTTCCATCTGGAGACAGTCCCATACATGCAACATTGTATTGAGCAGCCAATGGTAAAGTTTCAGATTTGTTACTGAAAGAACAGATGAATAACATATCAAAAGCAACAACGGAGAAGCAATTAATACAATAATTTTAATTTTGTGTGTGTGCGCGCACACACACTTGGTTTCCAGGCAACATTATTCAATATATCTGAAGCAGAGTAGAAAACTAAATCCTCTATAACACTAACTTATCAAATGTATTTCATAATTCTCTTCCACAAAATAGTAGTTTCAAAAGCACTTTTAACAGGCTATTTACTAATCATACACTTAGAGGTCACAGTACAAGAACCAGATATAATGTTTCAAATGTTGGACTGGCACTTTGAAGACCCATGTTCGAATCCATCCTGGAAGCTGTTGAGCTAGTATCCCACTCTCAGTTCAAACAACCTCATAGCTTTGTTTTTGTGCAGAAAGATTGGAAGACAATCAATCATATACATGCTTTGAGCTGAACAAACAACAACATATAAATCAAATAAATAAATACTTTTTCAAGTCAAAGACTGTAATTCTGTTTCCCACCGGACTAATCAGAGTGTTTCCGTCTGGAGTGAACTTCAAGTTTCCACATCGGTAGACTGTACCCAACAAATTGGAAAACTAGAAAAATAAAAATGTATTGCATTAATGCAACTTAATTAGAAAATGAAATAAAGCACAAAAAGTGGTGCAGTACTGTAACTCTTGAATTACAGATTTCAGACAATGTAAATTTGAATAGGAATTAAAAAGTGTACATGATTTGTAAACAACTCACTGCCAAAATGTAGAGAAATACATATAATGCACAAATAAATTCTATTAGGAGATGCTCTAACAGTAAGCTCTTAATCAAATGCCATTTTTTTTCTTTTACAAAATTTTATTAAAATGTTAAAAACTAACAAGAATATTTAGAATAAAGGAAAAACGAAAGAAAAGGGGATATAAGAAAGTGCAGAAATCAACAAAAAGGAAAAAGAATTATAAAGAAGTAACTTTCAATTTTGTTTTACAGCAATTAAATATAAAATAACCTGTTATTTTATGGTTACAGCCTGTTTACATTTTTATACTCCATTATTTTTATTTAATCCTAAAAACCACATGACTTCATTTTTTTTCCTGCTTCCTGAAAATGGGGGTTTGTATTCATCATTAAATTTAGACAATTCTAAATTAAAGCTTTCAATTTAGCTGTCTCAGCAAGTTCCATCACCTTCACTATCCATTTCTCCATCACAGGTGGAAAGTCTTTCCATCTTGCACATATAATAGCCTTGCTGCAGTTGTCATATATAAAAACAAAGATCCATAATTTTTTTCCCAGCTGCTTTTCCCATCAAGTGCCATTTTAATGTGCCCAAAATATTTCACTTGATCTTAAGATATAATGTGAGTATCTTGAATGAATTTTAATTTAAAGTTTTACAAAAAAATAAAAACTAACACAAACCAATAAAAAGTTAAAAAAGAAAAAAAGTGCAAAAGGAAAAAAGAGAACCATCTGATTTCATTTGCAGCAAGCATGTACAAGTATAAATTACTCTGATTGCAAAAAAAACCCGTCACTCTTGTATTACCCAATTTAGACGCAGCACTGTAATTAGTAAATGGCTTTACATAAATTGTGGAATATCTCTCAGTTGTTTTGGACTTCTGAAGAGAGATTTTGCAAGCAGTCCAGTTGCACTCTTGTCAAAATGTAAAGTTGATATTTATCAGGGACAAAGTGAACCCGTGGATTGCGAAATACGTTTCCTACTCATGGATAAGAATAGTATGAGAGGAAGCGGGAAGAAACCGAGACTCATCTCAAGTTACATTCGTCAAAGATAGCGATATCCAACCTCCTCCACTTATGAGGCCTGGGGGGAAGCAACCACGGGATAAAAAGAAGCTGGAAAAACTAAAACAAGGGAGCCATCCACACAAGAAAACTTGCTAATTCCCAAGTCGACAAAGGGCCCCGTTTTCTCACCCGGTAGGCGAACTTCATCTCTTCAACTCCCCTCAGCCCACTCCCAGCAGCAAAGCGCCTCGCACGTGAAAGCGGCGAGGCAACCGGAAGACTTTCCTCGTCTCACTTCCGGGTCAAGTGTTTCCATAGCAACCGGAGGCGCGCGCGCATGTGTGTTAGTTAATGTTGTAATTGCTCTTTATAAATTGGCCAGAAAAAGAATTTAACAGACGTTTAAACTGTCAGTCACTGCATTAGGAGCAGCAAGCCGTCGATTAGCCTCGCGTAGGATCGGCCTCTTTTCAGTTTCATACATGGCCATAAAATTACAGGATGTGGTTTGAATGGTGGTTTTAGATATGGACAAATTGAACAATTGCCCAGAGTTCCACTGTCAGACCTGCAGCCGGTTCCTTTTAGGATCTTTGGCCTACCACACCAATATTATTTTCTACTGCTCTGTTTCATTAGTGGGAGGTGGAATAGTAAGGAATAGAATGTGGTGTCGTCAAAATAAAAAATTCCTTCTAGAAACCAAGGTCATCCTTTGTCTCTACACCTCTGAGCCTGACCGGAACTAGATGGGTGGAAATGTCAGCGTGGCAGTGAAAGATTGGACCATGTGATGGACTTGTGGGTGTGGAGGCAAAATCATGGAACTTTCAACTGGGTGGGGAAACCCAGGAAGCTTTCAGATTCGGGTTTTCCACAGATATGCCAACATGTCTCTATTAATAAATTAGAACTTTGAGGAAAGCTCTGCCTTGGACTCTGATTTAATTTTGGATGATATTTGGAACGCTAACATCCATACCTCATGCCCTCTGCACATACTTTGGCATAATTTCAGTACATAGAAAAGGAAACCTAAGGAAAACACTTTGCTGGCCTCGTGTTAGGGCAGAAGCCAGCTGCATCAATATACCATGTTTGTATTCTGGAACATCAGGGACGGTGGGTTTCAAAACTTTTTACTACCTATTCTATGGGCGTGGCGGTCATGTGACTGGGCGGGCGTGGCCAAAATGATGTAACTCACTGGATGTCATGGATTGGGTAAAATGTGGTGAAGCTCACTTAACAATGCTCTTGCTTAGCAACCAAAATTTTCGGCTCAATTGTCATAAATCAAGGGCTATCTCTGCCTTCCTCTGCATGGCAGTTTTGTCCTAGTAAACTCCTTCTCCTTTCTGGCAATTTTTCTCTCTCTTAAGAGGCACCAAAATAATCCAGACAACAAAAGGTTTCCTGCTGCAGCAGGGGGTTGGCCTAGATGACCTCTGAGTAGCCTTCTAACCCTAAATTGCTGTGCTGTTTTTTCTTTCTTTCCTTCCTTTCTTCCTTCCTTCCATTCCCTCTGTGGGAAGTAACCTCCTCCCCAAATAACTGCTGAATGCCACTTTGCAAACCTGAGTAGCTTTTCAATTTAAAGCAGGACTCCAAAGTTTGCAGCTTTAAGACTTGTGGACTTCGACTCCCAGAATTCCACAGACGGGCATGCTCAGTTCCGATTTAAAGCGACAGCATTTCTTTTTCTCTTTTGCAGAATATCCCGGGTTAAAATGAGTTTCCTTCCTTCTTCTTTCCTCCCCCCCTCCCTCCCTCCTTCCCTCTCACTTTTTAAAGCTTTTCCCCCCTCTTGCCTGAACCCGCAGAGGAAAACTTTTTTTAAAAAAAGCTGCTGATGGGAGAACAGGTTCGGGGGCGTGGCCAAGCCACCATTTTTACTACTGATTCTATCCGGTACGCCAGATTTTCACTACCTCTTCTGGCGTACCGGACCGTATAGGGAGGAACCCACCTCTGATCTGGGACAACATTCAAACTCTCAAATTATTTGAACACTCAGATTGTATGTCACTATTACTCTGATACAATAAAGAGGAAAACAAGGACAATCAGTGTGATGCCTTAGATAAATATGTTGATAATTGCCACAAGAAGAAAGCTTATAAAAATTGCGCACATCCCGAGTTATATTTCTAGACACTGCACTACAGTCTCTACAGTCCTGAGAGTGGTGATCCCACAGGTGTTGCTCTGATTGTTAGTTTACTTGTCAAACTGACTGTAGGTAGTGAGGAAGAAGCTGATGGGGTCCAAGATTCTGGGTATTTCGATCTTAGTGTATTTGGCCAGGTTGGGTGTGTTGTGTAGTATTGCTGCCTTGGATTCTTTCACTAGTTCTGGATATATTTATGGTTATAGACCCAATATGTAGAAAAGACACATAAAACAATCAACAAAACTTCAAAGGAATACAATCCACAAAGGAAGAAGAAAATAACACATTATCCCAGAGCCTGATTGGCCTAGTGGTTAAGGCACTAGTGACTAGACTGGAAGGAAGTGTAGAAAAAGAACACACACAAAAAATCTTAGGAGTGGATATAAATTCTGTACCATCCCCCTAGCTGCTCTGAAATGATTAAATAGCTATAATGACTTATTTTCTTGTGCTAAAACTAGCATAAATTTTTAGGTGCATTTGTCCATGTCTCTGGGAAATGTGTTTGGTATCTAAATAAAGGAAGGAAATTATTCAATTTTCCTGAATTTCATGATTCTCAATGCCATTTACTGAAAAGAGGAAAAACAAAGCAGCATGTCTCTATTGAGTGTAATGCCACCTGCAGATGTTGCACTGGGATCTCCAAATTTAATATTTCCTTGCCAAATCTCTGAAGCATAAATATAGTTCTATGTAAAAGTTTAGATTCATTAAAACACCCACCTACATGCTAATTGATGAAAAGCAAATGACTGCTTTATATATAACTATTTTCCAGTTGCCTTTTGGAAAAGCAGCGTTGGAACAATCATGACTTGGATGATTGAGAATCTCCATAGAGTGCTTTATGACTAACAAAAATAAGAAATAAGAATCAGAGATAAGACAGGATTCGTGCACTATTAGGTTAATTAATGTTATAGCAACATGGTGTTTTCTGTCACACTCCAACTGGAAATAAAATTAACTGAAAGATAATGCATTAAACTAATAGAAAAACTAGTAAAATTTATCTTCACCAGATCAACTTAGAATGATAAGTCGAAGTCGTTTAATATCCAGCCATCTGAAACAAGATACAGCACATGGTAAAACTGGCCACCCTTGTCTGTTTTGAAGAGGTAAGAATAATCAGAACAAAGTAATGTTGAACTATATAGCGAGAGGGAAAAGTATTTGATCCTCTGCTGATTTTGTACGTTTGCCCACTGACAAAGAAATGATCTGTCTGTAATTGTAATGATAAGTGTATTTTAACATTGAGAGACAGAGTGACAAAAAAATCCAGAAAAACGCATTTCAAAAAATTATAAATCGATTTGCATTTTAATGAGTGAAATAAGTGATCCTCTATCAATCAGCAAGATTTCTGGCTCCCAGGTGTCTTTTAAAGGGAGTGCTCCTAATCTCAGCTTGTCCACAGAAGCAAGCAATCAAGCAGAGTCCAAACTCTCCACTATGGTCAAGACACTAGGGACAAGACTGTAGACCTGTACAAGGCTGGAAAGGGCTACAAGACTATCACCAAGCAGCTTGGTGAGAAGGTGACAACAGTTACTGTGATTATTCGCAAATGAAAGAAACACAAAATAACTGTTCATCTTCCTTGGTCTGGGGCAAGATCTCACCTCAATGATCTCAAAGTTCAATGATCATGAGAACAGTGAGGAATCAGCTGGGACCATAGTCACCAAAAAAACCAATCAGTAACACACTATTACGTGAAGGATTGAAATCCTGCAGCACTCACAAGTTCCCTCTGCTCAAGAAAACATATATACTGGCCCGTCTGAAGTTTGCCAATGAACATCTGAATGATTCAGAGAACTGGGTGGAAATGTTGTGGTCAGATGAAACCAAAATCAAGCTCTTTGGCATTAACTCAACGTGTTTGAGGAATGCTGCCTATAACTCCAAGAGCACCATCCCCACAGTCAAACATGGAGGTGGAAACATTAAGCTTTGGGAGTGTTTTTCTGCTAAAGGGACAAGGCAAATTCACTGCATCAAAGGGACAATGGAAGGGGCCATGTACCGTCATATCTTGGGTGAGAACCTCCTTCTTTCAGCCAGGGCATTGAAAATGGGTCGTGGATGGGTATTCCAGCATGACAACAACCCACAACACATGGTCAAGACAACAAAGGAGTGGCTCAAGAAGCACATTAAAGTCCTGTAGTGGCCTAGCCAGTCTCCAGACCTTAATTCCATTAGAAAATCTGTGGAGGGAGCTGAAGGTTCGAGCTGCCAAACGTCAGCCTCAAAACCTTAATGACTTGGAGAGGATCTGCAAAGAGGAGTGGGACAAAATTCCTCCCGAGATGTGTGCAAACCTAGTGGCCAACTATAAGAAATGTCTGACTTCTGTGATTGCCAACAAGGGCTGTGCCACAAAGTACTAAGTCATGTTTTGCGAAGGGGTCAAATACTTATCTCATTTATTAAAATCAAATCAATTTATAACTTTTTAAAAGGCATTTTTCTGGATTTGTTGTTATTCTATTTCTCACTGTTAAAATAAACCCACCATTACAATTACAGACGGATCATTTCTTTGTCAGTGGGTAAGCATACAAAATCAGCAGGGAGTGAAATACTTTTTTTCCTCACTTGCATACCAAAGTTTGAAATCTGACTGTTTAACAGGAACTATGGTTGTATGCAGGTTCTAATATTGAGAAGTTGGAAATATTATGTTCCAGATGTCAAAGACTGGTTGTTGGATATATATAATATCTGTTTTGAAAAAGGCATTTTCTAGTAAAATGCGGCAATTTATGTCACAATGGCTGAAACTTTGTAATATTTTATAATATTTTGTACTATCAGATTATTGTATTGATCAGTAAACCATTGACTATTATTAAATATAATATATAAAGTGGCTTTCGTCTTCCTACATTCCCCCTTCTTTGTTAGTTTATTTGGGATTAGAAATTTTCCTAGTTTTTTTCCCCCTTTTCTTATTTTTTGTTTTTGTTTCTATTAATGTTTTTACGATTAAAGATTGTTTTGTTAATTGTTTTGTTAAGAATGTGCAATGAAATAGCATGACATAATATGACTCAGACCTGACATATAATTGAATGGGAGACCAACTATTCCTACCAGGCCTGAAGGCTAGAGTGGGAAGTCAAAAGAACAGTTCCGTTTGTCAAGAAAACTGCATAGTTCTCCCGTGAAGTCAACAAGAGTCAAGTCAATTAATGGTTGGCTTTAGTTTTTCATGTGAAACAAAGGAACACAAATGTTGAGAATCAGAACAAATTGCTAAAATATTCAAGATTTTTATTCGCTTTATCCAGTAGCTTGTTTTCCATTTCTTAACAGTTTATTCCCTACTTTTCATGGCATTGCTTTAGGAAAGAATAAAACTGGATAATAATTTTCTAGATATATTTCCTATTTGCTTTTCTACATTGACATTACACCTATAGTGTAACATTGTACAGAGTTGCAAGTAGGATATGCCACAAATATCATTTAAATCCAACAATTTCCATAGAAGGAGTTAATTTTTCCAATCACAAATCTGTGAAAATCATCAAAATTCTACTCCTTTAACCCATTTGCACGTATTTACAGGCTTGAAAGTTATCTACAAATAAGATCATTTGTCTCCCCCCTCCCCAAATGCATATATTTCAAATTGAATCATTTATTTACAAGTTAGAACACAATATTTTCCTTCTATACATATGTTATCACCTCAGTAGTGATTAAAATACACTTCTGGTGTATTTTAGTGAAATTCGTCATTTCAATATGAACATGAAAACTTTATGCTGCTCTGAAGCTATAACAAAAGAAAGCCTTGTACATTAATTGCTAATAAAACTTTGCCTTTGGATTTTTTCACAATAAATCAGGTTATTCATCATGTCCAAAATATACATTTATACTCAAATTTGTTTGAAAGACAAATCTCTAGTTTAAAAAATTATATAAACAAGAAACTCATTTGTATACATATGTTCATTGTGTAATCTTGTTAATTCTTATAAGGCAATAACCAAGATTAAGGGAAATTATTGTCAAAAAGATATTTGAGAGCTTGCATTTTTTTCTAAATAAAGCAAATGGCAAAGAGACAATCAACTTGACTTCAATGGAAATTTCATGAGGGAATTTTCTACAAAAGGAAGAAAACTGAACATACAAAACAGCTATTAATAAATTAGCAGAAATGTGATGTCTCATTTCCTATAAAAATAAGGTTCAATTGCTCTGAAGTTAGGCAAAGTAATCAAGAATAGATACACAATTTTGTAACACATGCACATACTGTATCGCTTAATAAATGAATTTTGATTTTAATTTCATTTTGCCTCCTATATCTGAAATTATTGTTTTAAAATATGATAGAGGCTCATTACTAAGAGGCTACATATATTCACTAATAAAGTAACTCTAAACTAATAATACATATAAGCAGCAGCTAAGGTAATTACAGTGAAATTTAGAGAAATGTTTATGTACAAAAATACATTGTTTCTAAGAACTGGAAAAAGTTCTACATATTAAACGTATTTACAAGCTTTGATTTTCACACCGATAAAAACACATTTATTTTGTCCTTGATTTCTGGAACAAATTATACACAGACAAATACATCAGATTATTTCAGACATTTTAAAATAATCATTTATACAATAGATTTACAACTAAAAAGTAATCAGTTGGTGTAAATGCAGTTTGTTGCACCACAATTTCAAACTAGGACCTTAAATTCACCTATAACCAGATTGCAAAAACAATTAAGGCTCCCTGCAGCTCTTGCCTCATCAGCTTACAGTATGGTATGGAAGCTTGTGTACACACACACACCACACACACACTTGCTATTTTACTACATTTATGGCTCTGCAGTCCATAATAAATTAACAACTGTAACAGGAAAAGAAACTTTGGTGTTAAAAATATCAAGTGAAATATTCAACAAAATCAATTAAGACCCAATATCTTACATCTAATCACTTAACTATTACTTTTGGGGACAATCATAGACCATGTTTTGTGTTTTCATTCCAAACTTAATGAATTGTGTGTTTAATTTTAACTTAACCACTTTTGTACCATTTTGCTACTTGCATCAAGGTGTGCATGCATATATGTGTATGTGTCTCTGCATATTATCCCATGAGTTGACAAAATGGTTCTCTATATGGTACAAATTCAAGAGCATCAGCACACTGATAAATCTGTTATGTTCCAAGGCACAGAAGTTAAGTCTTCAAGAAATCTCTCTCTCTCTCTCTCTCTCTCCCCCTCTCTCTCTCTCTCTCTTTCTCTCTCTCTCTCTCTCTCTCTCTCTCTCTCTCTCTCTCTATATATATATATATATATATATATATATATATATATATATATATATATATATATATATATATATATATATATATATATATAAACACACACACCATGTATTATTTAAAATCTTGTAGATAGTTATGGGTTTAAGAATTGCTCTATTACACAGAAATTTGGAAAAGTACCAGGAAATCAGACAATCATGTGACTAGAAAGGCACACACTTTAGTATTTAATTGCCACACTGCAGGACTTACACCGTATGTCAACCTGAAATATTATTTAAGCAGGAACCTAATTATTGAAGCTGCTCAAATTAGGAATTGGCAATAAGCATCTTTTATTTCATCAGCAGAATGACAGAGGGAAAAAAAACCCCAAAATTCATTTTACACAAAAAGTAGCAATATAAACTAGCAGTTACAAGTATCACTGTACATTTAAATTGATACAATTGTCTGATGCTTCCAGGGCCAGTAAGGACTAAGTTGCCATAGGCCTATTAGTGTTAAAATATCTCAATGAACTATCAGGTTATGATCTCTTAAAGTGCATTTATATTCAAGTCTCATGTGCATATTTCTACACATCTACAGAGAAACGTCATGTGACATTGACTTCTAAAATGTGATCATCTTTGCTGGGAATGACAAGGATTTGCATGCCAGAACTGGAATTGAAGACCTGTCCAGGGGAAAATGATTGAAGTCGGGGCATGGGCAAACCTTTGTGTTCTGCACTGGTTGTTGAATGTATGCTGCCTCTGCTCTTTATGCTACTGTTGTCAGCTTGATCATCCATATTTTTATCCACAGAGAGATTATCATTTTCAATCCAGCTATCTGTAAAAAAAATAAAATGTGAATCTCTATTTCACATTCATCTGTACATTTTTGATAACAATTAGTTTGCTAAACTAACTAAATTGCTAAGATAACTAAAATTATGAGAGATTATTTATGAATGCATTTAAAGTAGTATATTAACATAAGAAGAAAATCTGACAAATTTATGACATCAATTTCACTAAAAAGAAAAAAAAAGGCAGGACACAACTCTTCCTAATGTTCTCATAGATAAAAATCTGAATGCATCACAACTGAGGCAGATGGAAAATCTAAAGTAAGGAGTTCCTATAAGAAAAGAGTTATCTGTTATAATACAATTTTGTCTCTCTCTCTCTCTTTTAAACCTAGTGCCTTACATGAAGGCAGCGTATATGTGTACTTAATAAAGAATCAAAGTAAATGTTTGTAAGTTTCAGGCCACTTACTGGAGCTTCCAGTACTGAAGGAATAATCAGATCATTCCCAACTTTGGCAATTTCCAGAGACGTAGTCTTCAAATCCCAGAATTCCACTGCCAGCATAGCACTAAATGAAAAATCTGGGATCTGAAGTCCTAGTCCTAGAAGATGTCAAGATTGGAAAACATTGGCAACATTCAAAGAAATAATCATACTTCATCTATATGTCATCAGAACAATAGGTTCTATAAAGAACAAGATATAATACCTTAGAAATGATTATTGAAGTCTCAAAAGCCTACTATTTTTAGATACTTTTTTGTGAGTCATTGTTTCATATTCTTTTACCATAGTCCTCAATGACAAGAGATTGCTGAACTCTTCAGCAATGACAAGTTTCTAATATTCTGCTTTCACTGGAAAAGTTCTTAAACATTCAGGGAGACATTTAGAGATGTATCAATGCCATTTGCATTATCATAAACCATTTTATGGTAATTTTGTGTCATAAAATGATTTATAAAATTTGCCAATTTTCAATTCCATGGGAGTCATATGTCTCATATTTTTAAACACATTCTGTAAGTTAGCTTATTAGAAGTACCTTGATTCAAACATTGTTGCCCTATAATACATTGTTTTGCTCAGTTAATATTTTTGTTCAAATTAAATTTAGCATTTTTCAGAGAATGGGAACATCCACATAAAAATATATTAATCCAAAAATACATGTCTTTAACCATGAAGAATTTTGATAGTGTAATGCTATGAAGTAAAATTTTATAGAGAAAGGACATTCTATAATTTTATGTTAGCAGTTTCTCACATAACTTTTAAATATACACATTCTTACCAGCATCAAGTTGCATAAAGTGAGCAGAGTGATGAGGGAGATATTTAAATAGTTTAACATCAGGAAAAGGGAGGTATCCAGCAAAGAGGGGCATTACTTCCATATGCACTTTATGGGTTGCTTGAACTGCTACTGGCATAGATATTACCCCTGAGCTCTTTCCACAGACTGCCCAGTTACTACTGTCATCCACAACTAAAATAAAGAGAAAATGTTATTCAAAATCAACTATTACTTCAACTGATATGGTATCACTCCACTGGAACACTGGAGATAACATCCTGTGAAGCAACGTTTTGTAGATTGATATCACCTGGTGCTTAAATGTACAGATTTGACATGCTTATTGAATTTTTGAATTGAATTTTATTATTTGTATGCCGCCCTTCTCCGGGAAGGACTCAGGGCGGCGAACAATTCAAAAAAGGGAAACGGGGAACATAGAACAAAATACAGATAATTAAAATAGGCAAGAATCACGCAACCACACAAGTCGAGAGGGGAGGGGAACTCATCAACCCCAGGCCTGCCGGCAAAGCCAGGTTTTGACGGCTTTTCGGAAGGCCTGGAGAGAGGTGAGGGTCCGAATCCCTGCGGGGAGTTCGTTCCAGAGGGCCGGCGCTGCCACAGAGAAGGCCCTCCCCCGGGTAGTAGCCAGGTGGCATTGGCTAGTAGACGGAACCCGGAGGAGGCCAACCCTGTGTGATCTAATGGGTCTTTGGGAGGTAATTGGCAGCAGGCGGTCTCTCAAGTACCCAGATCCAATACCATGAAGGGCTTTGTAAGTTACGACTAGCACTTTGAAGCGTATCCGGAGACTGATCGGTAGCCAGTGCAGCTCGCGGAGGATAGGTGTAACGTGGGTGTACCGAGGTGCACCCACAATCGCTCGCGCGATATAAAAGAAACAATCTTGGAAGTGTAACATATTTACAAGATTGAATTTTCAAGCATCCTGCCTGTTAAAGTAGCAGTAAAACATATATTTCTACCATGTAAATATCATCTCTGGAAAAACAATTCTGTTAAAAAGTTTAGGATTATGATTCTACTAGTACTTTTTAAGGAATTTGACTACATTTATAAGATTCTTCTCCAAACATTTTCACTGTTTTGTTTACAGTGACAACAATCTGATGTAACTATTAAGGTGCTGAGTTAGAAGTTGTAAGACCCAGGTTCTAGTTCTTCCTCAACTCTGAAAACTAATGCGACAACTTTGCTCTTTCTCAGTTCCCTTCAGTGCCACCTCACAGGTTGCTATTGATGGGACAAATAGAAGGACTGAGCCCTGTGTACACTGTCTCTAGTTCTTGTACAAAAGGTAGGATATAAATCTAATAAATATATAATATCCTGAGATACCAAAAGAAAAATGCTTGTTTTGACAATTGATGCTAACATTATGATTCAGCAAGTTATCAACTAATAAGTAACCAAACTAAATCCTGAGTAATAAATATTTACTAACCTTCATACATCAGTTTGGTTGTACAGTATCCATCCATTTCTGTTAATGCTTCATCTTTATCCACATCCAGGAGGTCTAAAAGACGGGTAATTGACACTTCCAATGAACAGAGCGAGCCTGTTTTACAATATTCTGCCCCCAATGGGGGGGAAATCTCAGCTTTCACATTATACAATGTCTGGCAGGAGTACAATAATATTTATAGTCAACACACAAAAGATAACTTTTTCATACTATTCAAATTGATAGGAGATAATCCAATTTCTGATTGGATAGAAGATCCTAACCTCTGAGTTTTTACAAACACAGCATGGGGGGGGGGGAATCCCATACAAGTCAATTTCTTATGTTTAAAACTGACATTTATAAAAATTACTGTTGGAATAACATCAAACATTTTGCTAGTCACTGCTTTGTAATTCATCTTTGGTACCCCAAATGCAAAACCTTAATGGTGTTTGCACTAGTACAGATGATACGTTGAACAAGGCTTATATAAAATGCTTTATTGCAAACTTGTACAAGTTTGCAACATCAGCAGAAAGTTCAATAGTGATACTGTACTAGATTACCGTATTTTTTGGAGTATAAGACGCACCAGAGTATAAAACCCAGCTTTTGAAGAGGCATTTTTTTTTAAAAAAAGTAGGTAGGTAGATAGAGGGATAGAAAGAGAGAGAAATACAATAGGTAGGTAGGAGAGAGAGAGAGTAGTTAGGTAGGTAGATAAAGGGAGAGAGAGAAATATAGTAGATAAGCAGGTAGGGAAAGAGAGAGAAAGTAGGCAGCTTGGTAGGTAGAGGGATAGAGAGACAAATAGAGAAAGAGAAATACAGTAGATAGGTGGGGGGAGAGAAAGAGAAATACGGTAGGTAGGAGAAGAGAGAGAGTGTGTATAGATAGGTAGGTAGGTAGAGGAATAGAGAGAGAGAGAAAGAGAGATACAGAAGATAGGTAGGGGGAGAGAGAGAGTAGGTAGGTAGGTATATAGGTAGATTGGGGGGGGAGAGAGAGATGAATACAGTAGGTAGGTAGGGAGAGAGAAGGTAGGTAGGTAGGTAGGTAGGTAGATGTTTCCAGGTGTATTTATCCATGTGCTGAAGAAGGAAATTGCTGACAACCTGTAGCACCTAAAACTTTGTTTCTGCTGGCCTAGCACTTGACCAATGTAATTCTCATCAACCACGCTAACTAAACAGCTTTCTGAAAGGGGGGGGGAGTTTCTCCACTCTGCAAACCTCCCCCAAATGCCCCGTTTTTCACGAAAAAGGACTTTTCCCCCCAAAAAAGGCATGAATAGCCGGGGGGGGGGCTTGCAGAGTGCTGTTGGGAAAGGAGGGTCAAAAACGAGCAAAAAACGGCCAATTTTTGCGAAATGGGATTTTTTTGTCAAAAAAATTGCATGCATAGCCTTATGGAGACTTATAGAGTGCTGCTGGGGGGGGGAAACGGCCCACTTTTCACGAAAATGAGCCGTTTTTTGTCAAAAAAATTGCATGCATAGCCTTCTGGAGGCTTATAGAGTGCTGCTGGGGGCTGGGGGGTGGGCAAAAACGGCCTGTTTCTTGCTCATTTCTGCCCTCCCCCAGCCCCTAGGAAATCTCTGAAAGCCTCCATAAGGGTATGCACGGCCATTTTGGTGAAGACGGCGGGGCTTCAGGAGGCAAAACATGTTGTATTTGTTGTATAAGACGCACCCAGATCTTCAGACTTTTTTTAGAGGAAAAGAGGTGCATCTTATACTCCGAAAAATATGGTAAATATATATCCTTCTTGATCCTGCAGTTTTAAAAAGCTGCTTGCCATACAAAGACAGAAATAGGGCAAATATAAAATATAAACCAATACATGTCAAGTATTGCAGTGGAAAAATAGCATCTCCTACCTCAATTTTAATGTAATTTGTCATTACTTATTGCATCCTAGTTCTCTTATAACAAGATATTAACAACTTACAAAAAAGTTTTCCAGCTGGAATTCATAAGTGTATGGCATCATAGAAAAGGAGTGATCCTCCGATAATGCAGAACAAAAGTTCATTGAAAATATGCACTGCAATGATGGGGGAAGCTCTTTTGTCCACTTCAGTTCCCAGACAAAAAATATTGCTTGCTTACTGTAGATGTGCTAAGAAAGAATTTTTAATTAATATTACATTAGAATTGTGTTGGATAGTAATGGGTAAAACTGAAATGTTTTCTAAATAAATAAAGCAATTATGAGTTCATATATATATTTTCAGAACCAATGGCTTACCTTAGAAACAGTTAATGTTGGTCAGTTAGTGAAGAGATGTATTCTGATAGTAGATTACCTCACCTGGTAGTTTCATATAGATGTTAAATAAGAGCGGGGAAAGATTAGAACACTGAGACCTCTTGTCTAGGACAAGACTTCTCCCTCTCAACAGCACTAATTGAAGCTGACCCAAGAAGCGGAAACCAAACCATTACAATACTGTGCTGCTCCCACTTCCTAACCCTCTCCCCTGCCAAACTAGTCCAAAAGGATGTCATGATTGATGGTACGGAAAGCCACTGAAAGGTCAAGGAGGTTTGGACTGATTGCATTACCTCTCTTGTCCAGCCAACCATCATCAACAAAATCAACACCATCTCAGTACTATATCCATGTCTGAAGTCCAACTGAAAGTAGATAATCTGCTTCCTCCAGAGCACTTTCTCAACAACCTTCCCTACTGCCCAACACTACTGCAATCCAGCAATGGCTTCTTAAGAAGATGGGGCACTGCCTCTCTAAGAGTTAGAGAGATGGTATGAAAATACCATCAACTGAATCCAATTACAAATTTCATGGAAGGCCTTAACCAAGCGAGACATAGATCTAGTGCACAGGTGGCCATAGTCATCGCTTAAGTACCCTATCCACTTTCTCAGAACCAACAGGCACAAACTCTTCCCAATTACTACAATAACTTCCTTTTTATCATAAATATTCTGCAGAAATATATTCAAATGATTTGCATGCTCCTTAACTATTGATATATTCTATATTCTAACACAATCTACACAATAGTCTTGCTGCAGCTAATGAAGCAAAAGCAAACTACCTTCTTAAACTTTCAATCTCTTTCTATTATTAGCTATCTAAACTCATGTTTCTTTACTTTTTCTGAAGTTGGCTGGCCATTTCTATTTCTATGTATGGATCTATTCTTTTTTGCAAGCTCTTAGGCAAAACTTTGCTAGTAATTAGGAATTAATGCAAATGTTTACAAATTTTTTAGTATAAATTATGTATGCCAATCTTTCACAGTCTCTAGGGCAGACAATTTTGTTCTTTATTTGTTGAAAAAATGCAATTAGCATTAGCCTTTTAATTTCATTTTGTCTTACATGTTTAAGAAGTTCAATGGACTGAAAATAAATGTATTCTAACAGAGAACTGCAATTCAAATTATGAGAAACAGATTTTCAACAATTACCAGTCAAATAAAAGAACCTGCCCATAATACTTTCTCAAAACCTTCTCTATTGCTGCTTTTCAGCTGCCTCTCGAATAATTGCAATAGCATTTACAATAAAATTATTGAAAAAACAGCAGTTCAATCTGAAACTAATCTCCCCATAAAGATGCTTTAGATGAGACAAGAGACTCTTGAGGTTCCATTTGTTCTGCCCAAATACTTTTCAGACATTACGATAAAATCATAGCTTTCATAATCATTTTGAAAATAAATACTTAATTTTTTGAAGCCACACATATAAAGATATTGATAACTTTTAAGATGCATAACAAAATTAGTGAAATTGAGTTGTAGTGCAAATCTATGTTTTTTGTTATTACAAAAAATACATGTAAAATAATTACCTGTTCAGCTTTAGGATTTAGAGGTTGAAGACTTAAATCTATGTAAATGTCAGAACATTTGAGATTATTGTCATAGAATTGAAAACAGATTTCTGACATGTTCTGCACACATATTTGTATATATTTCCTAAAATAAGAAAAAATAAACTAAATTAAAAATAAGAAACTATTATTGTTACTGCTATATACAATTTAACTTTGTGTGCATGCATGCATGTATATCTTTGCAGCAGAATTAACCAAATGAAAACAATAGTTTAAAAAAATGAGAAAAACGTGCTAATTTACATTAGATTGTACCTTAAACCTAAATTTAAATGATGTTTTAAGCAAAGGTCTCATTTGAATGGTAAAAAAATCCCACCACACAATTGACAGTACAATTCTATTCATATCTACTTAGAAGAGTCAAACGGAATTCAACACAGCTTTCTCCTAAGGAAAGTTGTAGGTTTGGGGTTGCAGCTTAAAACATAAAAGGACTCAAATGTAGCCTTGGAATTAAAACGTATTTTCAAACCTTCCTGCTCATTCAAACTACCTAAATCATAGTTTTGATAAGAAAAGCTTTTATGATGAAATAGAAAACGAGAATTTTGAATAAGTTACCTTATGCCTGCTGATAATAACGAATGTTTGGCTTTAAAAGGTACACTGAAGGTAAGTGAAATAATAGTGGAGTAAATTGACCATGGACAATCAATGGTTACCTATATGAAATATATAATAAAATCATCTAATATATTGCTTAAAATTTCTATTTAAATAAAAATAGTTGTTACATTTTTCAATTTTGAGCATGGAAGAATAAGTGAAGAGCACAGCGTAGTATAGCATGGCACAGCACATCCAATCCAATTCATACCCTTGGATTTATTTATTACAGATTTATTGTCTTGCAATTCTTTCATCTCTTCATCAAATGCACAAAACAACTGTTTAAAGCAAGCTAGTTGGAATATCAAGCTTAAAAATGTATTGAAACTCTCTCAGGAATTGATGTTTATATAGTTAACAAAAATAATGCAAAACAATACAGAAACATTGTAAGATGAGCAAAAGATTTCCAGGATCAAAAAAAAGCAGTACAGCAGACTATTAATATAGATGTATTTGCCAGTTTGAAATACAATATTGACATCTGAATTTTTTAGTTAATTTAAATATTAACCTTTATTCATAATTTCTTACCTTTTGATCAATTGTAGTCATGCTATTGTAAGACATTTCTTTCTCTTTGCCTTTTTTCCTACACTCTTTACTTGATAGATTCTCATTTTCCATCATACATATTGGGACTGATGGCGAATATAAAACTTCAAGTTCAAAGGTAATCACATGATATGCAGGAATCATTGGTAAACTGATACTTGTGATTTTTTCAGATGACTGAACAGCTAATGATGCTTCTGATACCTTTTCTACAATTGTATGAAATATAAATTAGGGACTATAATTTATATCAGAATTAACAAATTATTCAGCTTGTAACATATAAGCAAACCCTGTTTTGACCTCCAAGTAATGTTTTGAATGTTCCAAGCATGAAGTAAAGCATGTGTTTCACAATTTTATTTTATTTATTCTTTTATTTATTCTGAGCATTGCAACTGTTTCCAGGGGGAAAGGAGACAGAAGGAGATAAGTGTTTTCCAACCTAGCCAGCACCACATTAGTTCAGTTCAGTTCAGTTCAGTTCACTTTATTTGTATGCCGCCCTTTTCCCTGGGGGGACTCAGGGCGGCTCACAGTTCAAAAGGGGTGGGGGAAGGACAAACAATTTACAACATAAAAGCATTACATCATTTAAGAACTCAACAGTCATACAATTCGAGTAGGGGTTAAAATCTTTAACCCCAGGCCAGCCGGGATAGCCAGATTTTAAGTGCGGCGCGGAAGGTCTGGAGGGTGGTGAGGGTCCGGATCTCCACGGGGAGTTCGTTCCAGAGGGTCGGAGCAACCACCAAGAAGGCTCTCCTCCGAGTAGTTGCCAGTCTACACTGGCTGGCTGATGGAATTCGGAGGAGGCCTAATCTATGCGATCTTATCGGTCTAGTGGAGGTGATTGACAGTAGGCGGTCTCTCAAGTACCCAGATCCAATACCATGAAGGGCTTTGTAGGTGACAAGTAGCACCTTGAAGCGCACCCGGAGATCAACAGGCAGCCAGTGCAGCTCGCAGAGGATAGGTGTTACGTGGGTGAATCGAGGTGCACCCACGATCGCTCGCGCAGCTGCATTCTGGACCAGGTGAAGTCGCCGAATACTCTTCAAGGGCAGCCCCATGTAGAGCACATTGCAGTACTCCAGCCTAGAGGTCACAAGGGCACGAGTGACTGTTGTGAGGGCCTCCCGGTTCAGGTAGGGACGCAACTGGTGCACCAGGCGAACCTGGGCAAATGCCCCCCTGGTTACAGCTGACAAATGGTGTTCAAAAGTCAGCTGAGGGTCCAGGAGGACTCCCAAGTTGCGAACCCTATCTGAGGGGCGTACAATTTGACCCCCCAGCCTGAGAGATGGAACACTTGGCCAATTCGTGGGAGGGAAGCACAACAGCCACTCGGTCTTTTCTGGATTGAGCACAAGCTTGTTAACCCCCATCCAGTCTCTAACAGCCTCAAGACCCTGGCTCATCACGTCCATCGCTTCATTGAGTTGGCACGGGGCGGACAGATACAACTGTGTATCGTCCGCATATTGATGGTATTTTATCCCGTGCCGTCGAATGATCTCACCCAGGGGTTTCATGTAGATGTTGAAAAGAAGGGGGGACAGGACCGAACCCTGCGGCACCCCATGTGTTAGGGGCCTAGGGGTCGATCTCTGCCCTCCGACTAACACCGACTGCGACCTGTCTGAGAGGTAGGAGGAGAACCACTGTAAAACAGTGCCTCCCACCCCCACCTCCCACAGTCGTCGCAGAAGGTTACCATGGTCGATGGTATCGAAAGCCGCCGAGAGGTCAAGGAGCACCAGGATGGAGGCATGGCCTCCATCCCTGGCTCTCCAGAGATCATCGGTCAATGCGACCAAAGCGGTTAGTGCTCAGCCATGCTCAGTGCTCAGCCATGCCGCAAATTCTATTGCTTTAGATTGGATGGGCTGGAGTGGGAGTTAAGTACTCAAAATAAAATAGGATTTAAATTCCTTGTTAGTCAGAAAAATAGCTGAGCAAAGTTTTTCTAAATTATTGTTATGAGAAAATTAAGGTTACCTATGTAGGATAGGCTGCATGTATGTTGTATTATTTTGAAGGTACATAATCCAAACTTTTTAATAACAGTTGCTTGGTTGCTATGATTTGATATAAATTATTGTTATATTTGGTATAAATTAGTTTTGTATTAATATATTTTGTATTAATATATTTTTAGATACATACATGCATAATGTTTATATGCATGTGTATGTACCCAAAATATATTAATACAAAATTATTTCTTAAATGTTTTATGGTTGTGCATTCTATGCATGTTCTTATGCCTTGCAGAAGTTGACTTTCAAGTTAAACTGAGGAGGCTTGTTTTGTTTTCCTATGAAAAACTCTAGTTGCCTGCTAAATCAGGAAATCTACTTCAGAGATATGTTGGCACTAAGATGGAGAATTC
Organism: Thamnophis elegans; assembly: GCF_009769535.1. Taxonomy (NCBI): domain Eukaryota; kingdom Metazoa; phylum Chordata; class Lepidosauria; order Squamata; family Natricidae; genus Thamnophis; species Thamnophis elegans. Next base: position 57,496,281 of record NC_045546.1, on the reverse strand, counting down.
ATTGTGAAAACACATCCTCATCAATTGGCAACAGCAACAGATGTGTGGATGAGTTCTAGTCTTAATGTTGCTTTTAATGCTATTTCCCTGTGTTTTAAACAGCGAGGGAGAAAGGAGAAGTAAAACTTCAGAAATAGATTTGATTCTATTTATTTTTATAAATTTATGTATCAAATTTGGAAACTATCCATCTTACTCACGGAGTGCCAAATCATAATTATGATATGTGATATCATGTGTTCACATCTACAATTTCATTGAATATTTATAATGTGGAATAACTTTTATCATAGGATTAAAATGCAACAAAATTGAATACCTTGAGTGTAACAATAAAACTAAATACCTTGGGTGTTTGAATAAATCACAGCTTTGCTTTCAGGATGGTACAAGACAGGCATGGCATCAGCATTACTTAGTTGTAGTGCATCTCCACTCTTTATAGTATAGTGGCCAGTAGTCACTGTAAATTTTACCTTCTGAGGAATGCCAGCTAAAAGGCTATCTGGAGAATAATGAATTGATAATAAGGGGTGTAGCAAAGGAATCATTGCTTGCATAACGTAATTTGGATATTACTGAATCAACTGCACAAGATCTGTTTTAGTGTGTCTAATCGCCTAACCCTAATTTTTATCACATATAAACATTTAAAGACATAATACTGTGCCTGTAAGAGCTCAGAAAGACCTATCATCTTCCGTCCATCCATATCTATCTATCATCCATCCATCCATCCATCCATCCATCCATCCATCCATCCATCCATCCATCCATCTATCTATCTATCATTTCCTTGGGGAAGTTTGACAGTGTACATCAAAAACTCCAAAAAGTGTGTCCAATTACTGCTGAATTAACAGCTTAGCTAAAACAGAGACTCACAAAAGGGACAAACAGAACATTCATAAAGAAAGTACCATTAATTCTGTTATATTAGCACCACCAGAAAGGTAATAAATATTATTTACCAAAAGGTTTCAGTGAATCAAATCACAATTTCTTTGTAGAAACAGAAAACTGATGGCAGAAAAAAACCTAATGGTCCATTGAGTTTGCTCTTTAAAGTTTCTAGGTATCTAGAACCGGCCACAGTATTCCAAATGGCCTCTGACTAATACTCTATGCAGCAGGATTATAACCTCCTTTTTCTTGCTAGTGATCTCTCTGATGAAGCATCCTAAGATTTTTGTTTTCCTTCACAATTGTCTGGTTACAATTTGTGCTCATTTTGCAGTCACCTGCTATGAGCGCACTTAAATTCTTTTATTCTGTTGTTCTATCATTGTACCCCCAATACTGTACCCTGCCAGAGGATTTTTCCAAATGCATGATCATACATTTAGAAACAATAATCTGCAGTTTTCACATTTTTGACCCATTTTCCAGCAATACCAAATCATTTTCCATGTTAAGTATATCCCCAGGAATATCAACATTATTACATATATGGGTATTAGTTCAGCATTCATAAAAAAATAAAATGCTGCTCTTGAATATCCTGTTTTCTATCACATAATCTACCACATGAGTATTTCACCTTCATTTAATTATCTATGAAGGATCTCAAGCAAACTGCTTTATAAGTAGCGTTTATTTGAAGAACATCTCATTTTAGATGAACAAGAAGCGGAGTATTTTCATCCATTAGAAACAGCTTTAACCTTCACAATAAACACAGGGAATGAAGGCAGTGCCAGGAACTCACTTTATTATGTTCCATATTTTGATGATATTTTCATATATTGCAATAGATACATAATTTAAAAAAATATTTAGTGCCATTACATGGGCAATGAGGTTCATTTGACAGTTCCCTTGGACTCATCGAGTTATGATATTTACTTTTGACTTTAAAGCAATAATTACATACTACAGTAAGGAAAAGTTTGTAAACTCTTTAGAACTATCTGCAATAATGCAGTATTGTGACTTCTAATAAGATCTGAGATTTAAACTGCATATCTGCCCAGGACTGAATTGGAAATCTTCAGCCATGCCTCTGGTGCTGTATTAATCCAGTTTTTGATGGCATGGACCCGTCAAGCGGTACAATAGTGGTTCATGCCGGATGATTGCAAAGGTTCAAAGGGATGGTTGACGGCGCTGTCAGAACAACCTCCAATTCCCAGGTTGGGTATGTGTTTTTTTTCCTGCAAAAAGTTTTTTATTTTTTCCCTTTCAAATTCATTCATAGATATACATTCTTATAACTGCTATTTAACAATTATCTATTCATCATTAATCTCTATACTCATTTTTACATACATACATACAGACAGACACATATATAAAAGTACAGTTTGGATCACTTTCTTGCCACCCCGTGCCTCCATCTTATTTTACAACAACCTAACTGGTTGTTCTCAACCTCCTTTCTCTGCTTTCCAGGTTGGGTATCTATGGATGACTGGGGGCCTCAGGTTGGCGGTACCCCTAAGGAAACTTCAGGCTCTGGGATGACGTCCAAGCGATAAATGTTCGTTGGGAACCAGGATTGTGGATAACGCCGCCATCTGGCACCGGAGCATGTTGGGCACCAATCCCTGATCCAAGCCTTCCAGAAAATAGTCCAAGATCTGTAGAATAGAAGTGAAAACTGACACAATCTGGTTCTTGGTGCACCACTTGGAGAAGGCTACCCAGGTGGAATTGTAGATCCTGGCTGTGGAAACCTGCCTGGAAGCCTGTATGGTCTGGATGACTTCGATGGAGAGCCTGTCCCTCTTTTGAAGGTCCCTCTCAAGTGCCAGATGGCCAATTGGAGCCACTGTGGCTCTGGATGGAGAAGGCCCCCTGGCTGAGAGAGACCTCGTTCTGGGGAATTCACCAGGGCAGGACAATGGATAGGCTGACAAGATTGGCGAACCAGGCTCGTCTGGACCAGAAGGGAGCCACCAGGACAATGTCCGCATTCTCCATCAGGAGCTTCCGAATTACTCTGGGAATGAGAGTCAATGCCGGGAATGCATACAGGAGACCCGGCAGCCAACAACAATAGAGGGTGTTGACCCCTTCCATTCGAGAGGAGTGGAATCTGGAGAAGAACCTGGGAAGGTATGTGTTGTCTGGGGTGGCAAATAGATTGACTAGCGGTCAGCCGAGCCTCTGTGACAGTTGGTAAAAGAAGTTCGGGTGAAGGCACCACTCCGAGTGATCGATGGTGGCACTGCTCAGCCAGTCCGCTTGAACGTTGTTCACCCTGGAGATATGCTCCGCTGAAAGAGAACACAGGTGCCTTTCCACCCACCTTTCCAGAGACTCTGATTCCACCATCAGGGACCTGGTCGGGTGCCCCCTTGGCAGTTGATATGCATCTTCATCGCTACATTGTCCGTGAGAACCATCACGTGGTGGCCCTGTATGTCTGTCTGGAAGTGGAGGAGGCCAAGTCTTGCTGCTTTCAACTCCAGCCAGTTGATGCTGTACTTTAGGTTGGCGGCGGATCATCTACCCTGCACTATTTAGTTGTGCAGGTGGGTGCCCCAGCCAAATAGGTTGGTGTCTGTTGTGATGGTCAGGTGATCTGGTTCTCTGAGGAGACTGCCCTTCGACAGAGCGGGAGATTGTCACCATCGAAGAGACTGCCGAATCTTCTGGGGAACTGGGATCAGGACTGACGAGTTGCTTGCATTGGCTTTCTGATGAGGCAAAAGGTACACTGTGGCTGATGTGAGTGTAGTCTGGACCACGGTACAATGGAAAGGCAGGATATCATTTTGCTGAGGAGTTGAGACAGCAGTGTAATGGGAACTTGCCATGATTCACGAACTTGGTGCACCAGGGTCCTAATGCTGGTGATCCGCTCTGGAAATAGGAAAACTTGGCAGTCTACAGTATTGATTACAGCTCCGAGATAACAATCTGGTGGTGGGAGTAAGGTGACTTTTCTCCAGATTGCTGGAGAACCCATGGTCTTGAAGGGTTCTCATCGTGACTTAAGAGATCTTGAGCCGCTTGCAGATGGGATGACGACTGTATGAGTATGTAGTCCAGGTAGCATTGGAACTGCACTGGACGTGATCTGAGGAAAGCTGCTACCGCTGCCAAGATCTTGGTGAAGATCCTGGGGCTGATGACAAGCAGAATGGCAGGGCCCTGTATTGGTAATGGCGGCCTGCGTAAAACAATCTCAGGAACCTCAGTGAGTCTTGCGGCTTGGGATGTGGAGATATGCTTCTTTGAGATCTATGGATGTTAGCAGATCTCCTGGCCTGATGCAGCCCAAAATTAACTGGAGGGACTGCATCTTGAAGTGTTTGTATGCAAAATGATAACTGAGCTTTTTTAAATCTAATATTGCTCTCCACCACCACCACCCCAAGCCTTTTTGGGACCAGGAAGAGGATGGAATAAAATCCTGATCCTTCCTGTCCCTCTGGTACTGGTTCTATGGCTCTGATCTCCCATAGGTGAAGGATCTCCTGCTACATAAAGGCCTTCTTGATTGGGCAGGAGGGGGTGGGGCTATGAATGAAATGGTGTGGGGGAGAGGAGATGAACTCCAGGGTCAGACATATATGGATTGTTTGCAGAACCCACTGGTCTGACGTGATCTGCTCCCATTGGGCGTGGAACAGCTGCAGACGCCCTCCGATGGGAGCCATCAGGTGGTGGTCACTTATAGCGATGGAAGCCGGCCTGGAGCCGGACCCCCCGCGAAAGGGATGTTTGGAGAAGGACTGTTGTCAACCCCTATCACAAAATGACTGATGGTCCTGGGACCGGTCAGTTGCCTGAGCATAGGGGCGCTGGTAGGAGGCTGATCTCAGGTTTGATTCTGGAGCACAAAAGAACTGCTTCCTGAAGTAATTGGGTGCTCTACATTCAGTCCTCTTGGTCTCTGAGGGCATGACCTTCCTCTTATCCTTATTTTTGAGAAGGACTGGATCCAGGTCCTCCCCAAAAGGTTTGCCTCCCTTGAAGGAACCGAGGCCAATTTCCACTTAGACCTCATGTCAGCGTTCCAATGACAAAGCCGCAAGAGGCGTCACGTGGTAATGTTGGAAGCTAAGGCGCTAGATGCAAATTTTGTGGCATTAAGAGTATTGTCTACTGTGTACACGGCCGCCACTATGATCTTATTCACATCCTGCCTCAATCTGCTCTCCCCGGCTGGAAGTTTAGACAGGAGTTGTCTAAGCCAAAGGAAGGAGGATCTAGAAAGGAAGGACACAGAGGTGGACGTCTTTATCGCCCAAGCAGCTGCCTGATGGGTTTTGTGGCAGGTTTTCTCTGTCCTCTTGTCCTCCACCTTCAGCCCCTCTAGAAGGTCAGGGGGAAGGACTGAGGAGGAGGTGAGTGCTGCAGCCGGCGCATATACAGGGGGCAATTTCAGTATCTTCTCTAAGCTGAAATCTACCGCATACAATCTCCTGTCACTGTCGCTAGGTGTGGCCAGTGTCCCTGGCTGCACCTATTGTCTTTGTACCACATCAAGAAATAGTTTAGAAACAAATGGAAACAAAATAATACCCTCTCGGTTGAATTAGTGATAAAAAAAACTTTGGATTGTGCAGAGATGGACAAATTAACACTGAAATTAAAAGATAAAGAAGAGTCGGAATATTATGAAATTTGGAACAATTGGTACAAATGCCTGCAAAACAGGAATAAAATTAATAAAGCCAAAAAACTATATATAAATATATATAGAACTGTGTATAAAGGTGTGTAAATATTGAAGCAAAATATTATATACATGTACAGGTATGATGACATAACAATGTTGATGTAATAACTGTAAGGTGTTGTAGAAGGGAAAAAATAATAAAAAATATCTGCTAAAAAAATAAATAAATATAATTTTGCTAGATTAAAAAAAAGAAAGAAAAGAAATAGTTTAGGGACAGATATGATTTCTTGAGCCTGGACTGGCTCTTCAAAGAGGCCCTCGCTGAGATCCAAGGATCTCAGGAGCAGAGGTACCCATGTGGATGGAGGCCTTCACCTTGTTCAAGATAGTCTTGAATGAAGTATATTTAAACAGACCCGCAAAGGTGGGCTTGTCTGGAACTGCCCCTTCATCTGATAACTCTGGCTCAGGCAAGACGTCCTCTTCTCAACCAGAGTCCTCACTGTCCAGCAAGGAATGGGGAGAGGAGGTCCCTTGCCCCTGAAGTGCCTCCTGAGAAAAGGGACAGCCTGGAGTGAACTTGCATGGGCGTTTGGCTCGCTGCTGCATGTCTGCTGCTATGCCCTGGGAGATGGCCCTAGCAATGACCTCTTGCATTTCAGTTGAAAAGTCGGGTCCCTGATCCTCTGCAGGCCAGGGTCTTGTAGTAGCCTGAAATGGAGACTATTGGGGAGCTAGAGGCCCCACAGGGATCAGCTGCTCATCTGCCTCCAACTGGCAATCAAGCAGGTCAGCATGGTCTGCCATGGATGGCCTAGAGGAACCTGCAGTGACCAGCAAAACGTCGGGAGACAAATACTGACCCTCGCATTCGCTATCCGAAATGGGATGGTTGGATCTGGCGGGTTCTCAGGCGAAACTCGCCTGGGAGACCCCTGGGTAGCTGCTGCAGACTAGTAATGGGCCCTGACAAATTGCTTCTCCAATGCCTTTTGGCACCGGAGAGCCTCTCTGACTTGTCCCTTGGCCTGCTTCTTCCCCTGCTTGTTATAGGGCTTGGTCCCCCTGAGGGCCTCCGTAGCTGGCCTGCCAGCTTGTCTGGAAAAGGCCCTGCTGGTGGATGGGCCTGGCTGCTCTGCCTCCGCAAGGGCCTGGTCTGTTATGCTGGTGTTGGTTCAAGGCACTCAATCGAGGAAGGGCTTGCTCCACTAACCATACGGTTACAAATGTGGAGGAAGAAGGAATATGCGCCTTCAAAGCAGAGCCAATGGGAATCAGCAGGAGAAAAAATGATGAGCAGACATTCGGAGACGGTTCTTACGTGAACCAGATTGCTCCCAGTGCCAATGGAGATCTAAATCAAGGAGTATGACCTATGGAGGGCAAAAACTCCACTGTCGCGAAAGCATGGCCTCTCCGGTGGCAAGAAGAGCAGAGCCACCAGAGATCCGGACAGGAAGACTCCTTGCGGCAATCTGCAAGGAGTCTAGTTGGGTCAGCAACAGGTAAAAAACTTAGCAAAAAGAACAATCCGAAATGGCCACCATGAAGAACTGTCAATCAAAATAGCCGCCATGAGAAGAAATGCCTGAAAACCTTCAGCACCAGCCACCTGAACCTCCCGCCAGGTGCAGCCATAGGCTGCAGAGTTCTTGGAGCTCTCTCCGTTCCCAACAAGGACTACCGTGATTGTGTGGGTGTCGGCACTCCAACCCGCACATGTCGATTGCTAGCCACCCCCAACGACTGCGAGCTCCTGAGCGAGCCCAAGACACTGCGGCTTCAAAGTGAAGTAAAAGGAGAAAAAAATAGTTCACCCAAGCCTGCTCTCAAGGAAATGGGAAAAAAATAAAATATACAGCACCAGAGGCGTGGCTAAAGATTTCCAATTCAGTCCTGGGCAGATAGGCAGAATTTAATCCATGCTTGGACTCTCCACGCAGCGCACAGGAGAAATAAAGAATTCACAAACTTTTCCTCAACACTGAAGCTCCATACATATTATAATCATTAGTAACCATTTTCAAGGTTTAAATGTGTAAATTCCCAAAACACATAACCAGCAACATCTTAAAACATATGTAAGTTATCAGTTGGGAACAATCAAACTACATTCGGTCCAAATATATTATTTTTAAAAAAACGATTAATGGAAGATAAGCTGCAAGGAACTTAGTCCTCACAAGTTAGTTTACAGCTTTTTTTGTTTGAGAAATAATTTTAAAACTATAAGACATAATAACAAAGTACAACTTCTTTTACCTACCAGTACATGGTTCCACTTTTAGCTGTGGCTCCTGAGAATAGATATCATACTGCACAATTGGATAAATATGAAGTAGGGCAAATTGCATTTTGCCCACTGAAATGCATAACTGCCTGAGTGTATATGTTCCAGGTTCTTTGCCCTATGAGAACATTTAAAGTATTTATATATTAAAACTCTTCATGTTAAACTGAAGGCTATTGGTACAAAGCAAGAAATATAACATCCTGTCAGCATATAATTACACAAAATAGAGTGCATTTTTCATTCTCAAAGGGATATCCATATGACCACTGGTATATTCTATATTTTTAGGAACAGAGCAAAAAGATTTAACACAGCTTTTTATATTAAATAATTTGAACTCACATTAATTTAAAGAGGAGTAATATCTAGTTGCTGCTTCCACCCATTCCACCCTATGAATACCAAGTTCCACTAAGTGTGTTGTGTTATAGGAAAAGCATATATAGGCCAGCAAGTCACATACTGCACTCCATAGTTTAGCTCTACTTTACACAAATAAATTCATGGCATTAGGAATTGTGCTATTTCATGTACATACATGTTTGAATTGGCTACTGACAATTACATTTTCACTTATGACCAATTATTATTTGATGGGCTTCACACCAGGCCCCTCAATATCATGATAATTTTCAGTTTTAAGAATAGGATGGTTTTTTTGTTTCATATTTATTGATTTCAAACTGAGTTTTGGGTTTGCTTTGCTTTTTGTTTTTTTCTTCTCTCTCTTTTTGTTTGTATTTTTTTTCTTGTATTTGGCAATGTTTTTATGGATAAATAAAAAGTAAAAGCTTCTGAACTCTTGGGAACTTTCAATGTTTCTGCATAAATATGAGCTAAAATATTATCTATTCTCTATGCAAGTCCTAAAATGAGATGAAAAGAACCCAATTAAACAAGTGAGTCAAAAACATTACATTTGTTCACATTTCTGTGTGGCAAAAGTATAAAACATACCTGGGTTCTGAAAGTTATTTTATTAATCCCTGGTTCCAGTATTAAATTGCTACATTTTAATACATGGGCCCCATCCTCCAGAGTCAGCCCTATAGGTATTTCCAGTGAAGAGCTGCTCTCCTGCCTTCGTAACAGCATATGCACATTTTTGCAGATGATCCCTGTTGTGTTCAAAGAATTATCCGAGGGACTTCTCTCATACATTTCATACAACTCCAGCCCTTGTAAGCCACTTCTTGAAAGAGAGACACCTACAATTTCATTTGGAAAGTTGATAATACCATTGGAAGTCTTGTGCTTCGTAAGCCATTCAGCTGTCTTCCGGTAGCTATTTTTTTCAATGCTGAAATGGACATTAATAGCAATGTGATCCACATTCACTGAGACCGGCATCAGATTTACTAGCGTCAGTTCAATAGATAGGGTTCCACCCACATGAACCACAGCATTAGGAGGATCAAAATGTAGATTCTTCAACTGTGCGAAGGAATGCATGGACAGCATAACTTTCTGCCCTAGGAATAAAATATAAATGGGATTTATGGTATCTTATGTTGGCAGGATCAGTTCTACTGAAAACAACATTTCCATTTATCTAATTATAATAACCTTAAGGGAAAAGTAATTTCTTAGTTTACTTGTTTAAATATATTTAACTCAATAAATATACATTACCTCATTGATCCTCAAACCCAAAACAATTTTAATTAAAATTGCAGTTTGGAGCAAAACATTAAGTACACTTAAATTATTTTAAACCCTACATTTTGCTGAATTAAATACTTAAGATAGATAGTAGCTTTAAGTTAACTAAATTAAAATAAGGGGATGTATATTCAGAAAAGTAAATATATTTTGCAAATTATATATTTTTTCTTTTGCTGTGTGCAAATTATGTTGCCATTTATCATTTTATTCTAGTATGTTCTAGAATAAGAGAGATATAAAGCTTTGAGTTAAACCTATTTGAAAATGTATTCATTCACTTTTCTGACTTCTGTGGTTTCAAAAAATATTGCATACTTCAACCTGTATTTTTCTACTCTGAAGACTAGAAAATTGTTGCTCTAAAAACTTAAAATTTAAAACTGAATTATCATATTTTGTAAATGTGATATAATTGATGGATTTACATAGAATTTAAAACTAAACTGCCCTGAAATTACTTGTAATCAAACAAAATAAAAGGCAGGCACAAGTAAGAATCTTGAGAAAATTAAGATGTCATCTTGACATTCAGGAAACGAAATTAATAGCTTTAAATGTAGTTTGTTTGAAGTTTGACAATAAGATTCCTTCAAATCTTACCTTCGGTTTCTGAGGGTTGTTTGGCAAAATCTAGTATTTCTTGGCAAAAATGCTTCTGCTCTTCTTCAGTTAAGTTATTATCACCAGCTAAAAGACTGCTTGTCTGAAGATAGCTGGCACAAAGATAAGGAAGAATGGAAGAAGAACGTACCGTATTTTTCAGAGTATAAGACGCACCTTCCCCCCCGAAAAGAGGGTGAAAATCTGTGTGCATCTTATACACTGAATACAGCATTTTTGGCCTCCTGAAACCCCATCCCCTTCACCAAAATGGATGTGCAGAGGGTTTGGGAGGCCTGCAAAGTACTCCTGGGAGCTGGGGAGGGCAAAATCAGACCGTTTTTTGCTTGTCGTCCCCCCCAGCCCCCAGGAGCACTCTACAACCCTCCTAAAGGCTATGCATGCCCGTTTTGGGCGAAAAAACAGGCCCATTTTCATGAAACACAGGCCGTTTTTTGCTTATTCCACACACTCCAAGCCCCCAGGAGCATTTTGCAGGCCTCTCAAACTCTCTGCATGCCTTGTTTTTCACAAAAAATAAGGTGTGCAGAGGGTTTGGGAGTTCTGCAGAGTGCAAACCCTTTTTCTTTTAATGTACCTCTTCAAAATCTTGGTGTGTCTTATACTCTGCAAAATACGGTATATACAAGTCATGATAAAAAAAAATCAGTTAATTCTTTTATCTTCTATTCAGCAGAAATACTAAAAAGATTATAATGCAATAATTTTAGTAGTTCAGTAGTGATGTTATGCTGAAATAGTGCAAAAAATTTTTTTTCTACATCGCCCAGTATTCTTGATGCTTTATTTAAAACTGATTCAAATATGAACATGTGAAAATATGTATTTAAAGCAATTAAATGGGAGCAAGAGAACAACCGTTGACTTACCTGCGAGGGGAATCTAAGCATGGGTTAACTTTGTCCATAAGCCTAGAGACTGAGTTATGCAAATGTTGATCACGTCTCCTCTGACTGGATGGATCAGTTTTGTACGAAGTCAGCCATTAAAATAGCAATGTCACTGATGGCTGTGGCCAAGAAAGGTATCACAGTCACGTCCAGAAAAGTCAAGTCAGCAAGTCAGAGTAAAGTCAATCATCAAGTCAGAATCATGAAGCAGCCCTGGCCAGCCGAAGCTGCGGGCGGGTTTGGATTCCTCTCACAGCGCACATAGAAGGACCGTTCAGGTAAGTCAACGGTCGTTCTCCTGTGCACTGCTTGGGGAATCCAAGCATGGGACATGCCAAAACAATTATGGTTCAGGGCGGGAGCTAGGCTGGTCAGGGCCCTCCGTAGAAGAAAGCACCCTCTGCAACACTCACCGCCCAAAGGAAGCCTGAGCCGAGGCATGCATGTCAACTTTGTAATGTCTAATAAATGGTGATGGCAATGACCAGGTAGCTGCCCTGCAAATCTCCTCCACTGAAGCTTGTGTAGCCCAGGCCACTGTGGAAGCCACACTCCTCGTAGAGTGAGGAGTGATGCGCCTGGGGATCGGTTGGGACTGGCTGTCGTAAGCAAGAGCGATGCATGCCTATAGCCTTCGGCCGATGGTGTGGGAAGAGACCTTTTGTCCCATGGAAGAAGGCTGAAAGGATACAAAAAGTGCTTCCGACCTCCTGAACGACGCTGTATGCTTCACATAGCATCAAAGTGTCCTGCGTACATCTAGGTGATGCCACTGGTGTTCCTGCGGATGAGAAGGGTGGGGGCAGAAATCCGGGAGGATGAGCTCCTGCGCCCTGTGGAATAAGGTGTTGATCTTTGGAAGGAAGGCCAGGTCCACACAGAGCACCACTCTGTTGGGATGGAAGATGCATAGGTCTGCGCGAACAGACAGTGCCGCCAGCTCAGACACCTTCCTGGCCGATGTAATGGCCACCAAGAACACAGTCTTAAGAGTAAGCAAACGGAGGTTGATCGATTGGATGGGCTTGAATGGTGAGGCTGTGAGAGCCCTGAGTACCAGTGCCAAATCCCAAGTAGGGTAACGGTGCACGGTCTGATGTTAGCTGCACCCTTCAGAAAAGATTTGACCCGTGCGTACTGAGTCAATGGGCGGCCCTGACCACTGCCAATCACCGTGGACAAGGCCGCGACCTGTCTACAAAGTGTTAGGTGCCAAGCTCCTGTCAAGTCCTGTTTGTAAAAAGTCCAACACTTGAGGTACCGAAGCCTTGACAGGGTCAGCCCCGGTACAGCGGCACCATCTGCAGAAGGCCTGCCAAGTGGCCTCGTAAATACGAGTCGTGGATGGATGATGGGCTGCCTGAATAGTGTCAATTACCTTGCTGGAATAGTGAAGTCCAGTTAGAATAGCCCGCTCACGTGCCATACAGCTAACTGAGGAAGCTGGGGGTTTGGGTGGATGAGAGCCCCCTGGGTGAGTTGGATCTGGTCGTCCGGAATCCTCCACAGGCGAGAGATTGACAGATGCACTAGATCGGCATACCAGGGGCGTCGGGACCACATTGGGGAGACCAGAAGGACTTCCGCTTGTTCCGCCAGGATCTTTTGAATGACCAGTGGAAAGATCGGGAGAGGCGGAAATGCATAAAGAAGGCCTGCTGGCCACGGGCTGCGGAAAGCATCCACGCCTTCTGCCCCGGGGGTCTAGTACCTGGTGTAAAATCGGGGAAGTTGTGAGTTGTGAAGCTGCTCAAAGAGGTCTACCTTGGGTAGGCCGAACTGGCGAGAGAGCTCTTGGAAGAGGGCAGGGTAGAGTCGCCACTCCGCCTGGTCCACGGTGGCCCTGCTCAGCCAGTCTGCCTGTGTGTTGGAAACGCCCGAGATATGCTCTGCCCGAATCGATAACAGCCTGCCCTCCACCCAGTGGTGTAGTTTCTCCACCTCCATCATCAGGGACCTGGAGTGGGTGCCCCCTTGGCGGTTGACGTGTGCCTTGGAGGCCACGTTGTCAGTCCGGACCAGTATGTGATTGTTTGTTACTATGTCCCGAAATTCGTGGAGGGCCAGGCAGATGGCCCGAAGCTCCAGCCAATTGATACTGTTTCTCAGTTTGTAATCCAACCAGCGGCCCTGAGCAACTCGGTCCAGGGCATGGGCTCCCCACCTGAAGAGGCTGGCATCTGTAGTGACCTGGATGCAGTCCGGCTCCTTGAATGGGCTCCCCCTGAGAAGTTTGGAGGAGGTCCACCACCGGAGAGAACTGAGTGGCTTGGGGGGAAGTCGAACCTTGATTTGTGAATGGCTGGTGTGAGCCCTCTGGAAAGGGAGCAGGAACCATTGAAGCGGATGGGCATGGAACCGGGCCCAGGGAACAATGTCTATACAGGAAATCATTTTCCCGAGTAGCTGAGATAGTGTTGCCAGTGGTAAGAGTCTCTGAGTTAGTACGTGACTCACCAGAAGTTGAATGCTCTGTCGCCTGTCCTGAGACAGAGATACCGTGCATGTTCCTGAATTGATGATGGTCCCCAGGTGGAGCAGTGACGTGGTCGGCTGCAGGTGGCTCTTGGGGAGATTCAGGACGAATCTGTGGTGCTAGAGAGAGTCCATTGTGAAGCAAAGATCTTGGATGGCCTGGTGTCGTGATGAGGACAGGACTAAGATGTTGTCTAAATAGCAATTCACTCGAATGGGCACCGAATGAAGGGACGACACTATGACTGCCAGGAGTTTGGTGAAAGTCCTGGGGGCCGATGACAGGCCAAAGGCAGGGCCCGATACTGGAAATGGCGCCCAGCGAAATGGAAGTGTAGAAACCTCCCATGTGCCGGATGTATGGGCACATGGAGGTACACCTCCTTGATATCGATTGATATCATCATGTCGCCCTGGCGGATGGATGCCAAGATGCTTTTGAGGGATTGCATCTTGAACCTTTGATACTTTATGTACAGACTGAGCCTTTTCAAATCTAGAATGGCCCACCATCCCCCTGATCTTTTGGGCACTAGGAGTAAGATGGAGTAAAAACCTAAGCCTTCCTGCCCCTTTGGAACCTGCTCTATGGCAGTGATGGATAATAGATGTCGTATCTCGGCGTCCATTAGACGCCTCTTTACTTGGCACCTGGGGACAGGGGACTTGATGAATTGTCTCGGGGGGATGGAGAGAAACTCTAGAGTGAGACCCAGCCTCCCCACCTGAAGGGCCCAAGCGTCGGACATGGTCTCCGCCCACTGGTGAGCGAAGTCCAGAAGACGCCCACCGATAGGCCCATCCCCCTGTGAGTCACCGGTACCTTTGAAAGGACCGGTTGCCGGCTCCACGAAATGGCCGCCTAGCCTGGGAGTGTGCCTGGTTCTGTTGGCAACCCCTATCTCTGGGTCCGGTACGATCCTGACACCTGTCCTGAGATTGGGTGAAGGGGGGTATACTGGGGGGTATAGGGGGCGGTAGTGAACCCTGAGTCCCCTGCACGAAAGGGCTGGCGCCTATTATAAGATTGCCACCTCCTGTCAGCGCGCCTACTGGTGGATGGAAGCACCTTGCGCTTATCCCTAGTTTCAATGAGAATTGGATCAAGAGCTGGGCCAGACAAGGCCCCACCCTTGAAAGAGGTGGAAGCCAATCACCATTTGGAACGAATGCCCACTTGCCAATGGCGGAGCCACAGCAATCGTCGGGAGGCCACATTGGAAACCAGTGCCCTGGATGCGAATTTTGCTGCGTTCAGAGTAGCGTCCGCAGAGAATTCTAAGGCTGCCATCAGTTTGGTAATATCTTGGTGAAGACGCATGTCTACCGGGCCAAGCCTGCCCTGCAATTGTCTGAGCCAAACCAATGATGTTCTATTAAAGAAGGACGCCGTGGTAGCAGCGCGTAAGGCCCAGGCCACAGCCTGGTGAGTTTTCCGGATGACCAATTCAGCCTTATGGTCCTCCAACCCCTTGGAGATCTCCGATGGAATCAAAGCTGGTGAGGCAAGGGCGGCAATGGGAGGGTCCACTGTGGGAAATTGAAGGATGCCCTCCAATTCTGGAGTGGAAGTGTACAATTTCTTATCTCCATTGCTATGGGGGGGGGGGTAACCGCAGTTGGCTGCGCCCACTGCTTTTGAACAATATCCAGAAACAATTTTGGGAAGGGAATGACGTCCTGTTCCGAAACTTGTTCAGCAAATGAACGTTCTGTTGCATTTGGGCCAACTGCAGTGGTAGCCTGCGTGGTGGCCCCACCCATGTTAGTGGTGGTTTTCACCTTATACAATAGGGATTTGAATAATGTAGGCTGGAATAAGCCAGAGGAAGTAGACTGGTCTTGAGCCATCCCTTCATCGTCTGAAAAATCAATTTCCAATATTTCCCCTTCTTCCACCAAAGCTGACTCCTCATTATAGAGCAAGGGGAGGGGGGGGGGCAAGGTGGATCTGCCTGAACACTAGGTAAATCAGCAGGTCCAGCCGCAGCCGCAGCAGCAGCAGTAGCAGCAGCAGCAACAGACCTGGGGGCCTGAACCCTGCATTGTAGCTCTGCATCTATCCCCTTGGAAATCGCTGCAGAGAGCATTTGGTATAACTCTGGGGGAACGCCCAGATCCTGGCCCTCTGCAGGCCTTAGGCCTGCAGCAGTAGGCGTAAAGGAGGCTGAAGGCCCAGCACGTGGGGGCGCGGGGGCCAAGGCCAAATAAAAATCCGGGAGAGCTGGAGGGGATTGGGGCCCCAATCCCTCCTCCTCCAAGGCTGGGGCCAAATGAAGGTCAGGGGACCAGCTCTGGTTCCCAAGAGGATGCAGGGGGGGGGGAGCGGGAGAGACCCGTTGAGGAACAAGCATGGGGGGGAATACTAGTCCAAGGCTTTCGATTTGTCTTTGCGCTTATGGGCCTTATCCGGGGCCACGGACGAATCCCGGGGCTTGTGGCCTGAGGTCCTAGTGGTGGTCCTGCTGGCCCTTGGGGTAGCTTCGACCTCAGTTGGGGGCCGGGGGGCAATATTGGGTTCCACAATACCTCCAGAGATAGGAAGGTCAGCCATGGTAGGATATGGAAGGATATGAACAAGCTCAATCTCTACCGACTCAAAAAGGCAAGTGCGCTCCGTTCGCAAGGCCACGTGCTACTGAGGAACAGTAACTCACAACCTTCTCGTTGAATGATCAGGCAAGAAAGGAGCGAAGGGAAGAGCCGTTGGGAAGTCACCGGCTGGGCGCGAAAGTGAGGACACGCCCCATGTGGCAGACACCCGCGCGTGCAGTCAGGCCATTTAAAATGGCGGCTGCCAATCCGGCAGGCTTTTTAAATTGCGCCGTTTGAATTGCCACTGCATCCAGCTGCTCAGCAGCTTCGCCAGCGCCGCAGCAAACTCGTGGCGATTTCGGCGGCTCGGCAGACCATAGCGAGGGCCAAAAGGGGAGAGTAGACCCCGCCGGTTAGAGTGGGTCGTCCCCAACGTCAGGCGGCGCAGAACGGCGAACCGAACCCCTGCGCTCGTGTTAGCCAGGGAACTGGCAAACCAACTCCTGACGTGTCTGCAAGTTAAATGGGCGACTCGAGCCCAGCACTGTCGGATTCACCGAATCCCAACGCGAAAGCGATCACTTTGTAGTGAGTAGCGCGACCAACAGCGAACTGTCAGCCTCCCACTCCTAGCCTTAAATCCAAAATACACTTACCCGTTGAAATAAGGGAAATAAAACCAGGAATCCTGAGTAATTTGTCGATTAGTCAAGAAAATTGGTATACGTCTTGTCAGGCTGGACTGAGTTAAAAAACTGACCCATCCAGTCAGAGGAGGCGTGGTCAACATTTGCATAACTCAGTCTCTAGGCTAATGGACAAAGTTAACCCATGCTTGGATTCCCCAAGCAGCGCACAGGAGAATGATACACACACAGTCCTAATTTACCACAAGTTCATTTAGTAACCATTCAAAGTTACAAAGGCACTGAAAAAAATTGACTCATGCCCATTTTTCACACAACCCTTGCTGTATCCCCATGGTCAGACATTGGCAACTGATTCATATTTATGATGGTTGCATTGTCCCAGGGTCATGTGATCACCATTTATACCCTTCTGATAACTAAAGCCAGATTCACCTAACAATCCATGTAATTTAACAACTGTGGAAAGAAAGGTCGTAAAATGGGGCAAAATTCACTTAACAAATGTCTCACTTAACAACAGGATTTTTGGGCTCAATTGTGGCTGTAAAGCAAGGACTACATGTGTTTGTGTGTGTGTCTGTGTGAATCAAACCATCCATCTTTTTTAAAAGGATACTTTTCAATTTGTCCAAGGTGCTTCTGACATTCTGCTAATTGCTTTCGTGTATGTGTAATAAGCAATGTCCATCCTTCAGCAAGGTAAGTTTTTAATGCACCTTGAAGATAAACCTCAGCTTTTTGAGGACTCTTCTTTTTCCTTAGGAATAAAATCACCAAGAGGAAGAGAAGAAAGGAAAACACATTAAATGCATTCATACGTACATAACTTTTATTTGTAAACTCTTATCTTTAACTCTTATCTATTACAACTATCAACTAATGAATTCTTCATTTAGTAGAGTAAATGCACTAATAAACATGTAAAATTTGAATATAACTAAAAATATTTTTCACTTATGGTAAGCTATGTTCTACTAAACAAAAAAAGGAAGTCTTATTAAATTTTTTCCTAAACATTTATTCACATGCAAATACAACATTAAAAGTTTCAAAATCACAAAGTACTCTCATTCCCTTTTCTACATCTAAGGTAATTTTCTTTATATTGTACACAGAAGCCAGTAACTTAACTACTGATCAGTGTATTTTATTAGCAAGAACTTTATAAAAAGTGTAACACCTTAATATACATAGGATTCCTTTTTCCCATTACAATAACCCAAAAAATATTTCAGTGACAAACATACTATTCTAGTATCCTGGTTCAATAATCAGAACAGCATAGTTTGACAGTAATTAAGTATTTTCCCCAACTAGAGAATGTGTGCTATTTCTGGCTGCCACAAATAGCAGAATAAAACATGGTTTGGAAAATATTATCTTTTAAGATTTAATAAGGCTGCACCATCCCGTAATCAGTAGGATATTTAGCCCCTGCCAAGATATGGACAGGGAACCTGGAAGTTACAGTTCTCCAGCTATTCAAAAGCACTGCAGTGTGCTTTTATGGTTAAAGGTGAAATGCACATAGTAGTTAGAGATACCCTTTTCAGAATATTATGATATGCAACAATTCCAATAAGTTTATATACATGTAAAACTCTGCCAGATCCTTTCCAACAAGCTTTGCTGAGCGATTTCTTCCAATATTTTTGTACATTTCAATAGTAGCATGAGAAAGATCCTGTGGAAAAGAAGCAAAAGGACTGAGGGGATACACTATACTGTTACAACTCATCCTCATTTAAAAACAGGTTTAATTTAGCTACATTCAGGAACATAAATATCTTAAAGTTGGTCTAAGCAAATAGACCTCCAAGATTTTGTAACTTAAGATATTATTTAACTCACCATTTAAAACTCATAAGCTTTGTAATGACAGAGCACTTTTATTTATTTTATTTATTCATCTTTCTAAGTGTCATCAAGAGCATATTGAAATGAAACAGTTAACTACAAAAGTAAAATAGTTCTCACTCTCATCTATACATAAAATATTTGGGGTGGGTGGGTATATTTTGATTGATGTTCTTAGTCGAGATGTTTCATTTTGGATGTCCAAATGTTTACACCTTATATTAATTTTACTAAAAGTGATTGAGCTGCTAACAATTATGCTATTTTTCAAACTAGATTCTAATTCATATCTAAAAATACTATACTATTCCAACTATTAATTATGTAGTTAGCCATCCTCAACATATTTTATAAATATATAAATACATAAACCATCCTTACCAAATAATGCTTTTCAAAAGCTTCTACAGATGATAAAGCTTCTTTGAGTTTCTTATAAGGAGACTGTGCTGTATTGGCTTCAGAAACAAAACAGAATGTAATAAAAAACATAAGATTCAAAAGCATCATCCACAGCTTTGCACTAAGGGTTCTGCTAAGGATTTCAATTTTAATTCTCACTATCGATGGATGGAGGAAATTCAAATGTAGCTATAATACTACAGCCTCCATTAAAGGGGAATATTCACTAGCACCTCTGCAACAAAAAGCCATGCTATATTTGCAAAGATAGAAACCTGCCACCAGCTATTATACGTAGAAAGCTAAAGATGGTTTTTACATTCATATCAGATTTGGCTTTCAATTCCTTTGTTGGGCCAAAGAAAGACTGCTGAATGGACTGTGGACATCTATGTTCCTCAATTTCCCCTCCCTTGTAAGCTCTCCCTCTTGGGACAAGACAAACGATTAGTTTGAATTATTATATAAGGAAACCACTACCTTCCTTTATCTTATTGAATATACTCTTCAGTTTTTCAAGTTTATTTTAATCAGAATAAAAGTACATCACTAGCACGTATTCAAACAAATGCACAACTACTGATTCTAAATATCAATTATTATTTGAAAAGCATCAATCTGTTTCATAAGCAGATATGTTGATACCTGTTTCAGGACGCTCAGCTCCGAGACCTGCCAAAAGATCAACTGTTCTGTTAAGATCTTCTGAATTGGGACCTTTTTCTGACACAAGTCCACATAAGTACCCCAAAGATTTCAACTGTAAGAGAATTATAAACATGTATGTACAAATGTATCTTCATTTTATGGTAATAATGTATATTAAAAAAGATTTAGAAGTTTTTGTTAAAATTTAGAAGATGGATACTGACAAGTTTCGATAAAAGATAACAAAATTTAAATCTGCCTCTTAATATTTTAACATAGTTAACTGTCTGAAATTTATTAAGCTAAGATGTGCAAAACTTTATTTTGCAAACTTTGAAAAACAAATTTATTCTTTTAAAAGACTATATATAAGCAACTTGCAAGAGATATTTATAAGACATAATTAGGAAATTACATATATATTTGCATAACTCCATAATTAGCATAATTGGTTTCCATACACACTGGATTGTACATAGATATATAATTAGATAAACATAATGACCCAGTACATGATGTATAGAAAAGAATGCCATATTGATAAAGTAGCTTGAGTGACTTGATACTAATTCTCTCAGCATTTATAATCTAGTATATAATCATCTAGATAGAGTATGTGTCAGAGAGAGTTTTCATAGAGAAAACTAGTTGCCAACTGGATAGATGAAGTTGGATACACTAACTTGAACCATAGCCATCCAAATACATTCTGATGATACAATGTGATTTGAAGAAAATAAGCTATTCTGCTATTTCATATATTAGCATATTATTGCATCAGTAAAACTTTAATACTTCAAAAGTAAAATGTTATATAGAATAAATATTTTTAATTAAAGTTATTTTGATTTTAACAACAATTATAGAATACTTTCTATTCTAAATCTATTTTAAATGTGATTTTTGGGCGGCCCCATTCTACTGCTCACCTTTTCAGTGGCATAACTCCATAATCCAACTGTGTGGGAAACATTAGAATCAATTTGAGACCGATCACAACAACCTTCTATTCTTTGCAAAACCTCAAGGCAGCTTAAGAAAACCCAACAATCCAAAGCCCCAGGAGGAACAGAGACCTTAAAATAAAATCAATTAAGAGATCAATCAGTATGAAGTTTATTATTACAGAATATAACTTAGGACAAAAAAATTATTTTTGGAAGAGTTTAATGTGCTCTTACACGACACAAAACTAGCTGTACAGAACAAAATACTGATTGCTAACTGAAGAGGACAGAAATATAATGTTGTAATTAGTTTCCTTAAATTAAATATTAAAAATTACACAATGTATTTTAAAAAAAATAAACAGAAGCAAGAAATAATGTAGGTTCATATACCTGTCATGCCACCAAGAAGAAAGGAAGAAAAAGAAAAGGGATGTGGGAGAAGACAATCACAACAACTAAGAGAGAGAATAAGAGATTCATCCAAATCAGCCAGCCATCAGATATTGACAGCTAAAAAATAAGCAAGTCTTATTTTCTAAGTGTATGCTAAAGTCCTACGCAGAAAAAAAAACTTAAAAAATATCTGGCAAATATAGCAGAAGAAAACAAAGAATTACTTATCAAAAATTATTTTTAAATGTTTGCTCTTAAATATAATACTTAGACCAAGAGCCTAATATCAATAAGATTATCATTTTTAATCTTATGCTGTGCTTCTACAGCCCCATACATTGCAAATTAGATAAAATGGGGAGAGCCGCTGTGGTGGCAAGAGAACCGCTGCTTTTTTTCAGTGGTATACTAGGGACTGCACACAAGTAGATAGAAACTAATGTATAATTTAAAGCATCCGTTAAATTAAAAGCCATAACACGAGTCTTCTATGTGCCAATGCTTCCATTCTATTATTTAAAATGTAAAATGTAATCCTATGCCAGTGGGAACTTTAAAATCCTGTCCCAGACTTTTACTCAAAGATTTACTTATAAACTTCTTTCCAAGATATCTCCATGCATTTTTACCAACCCAACTAAATATTCTACCTTCTGCAATTATGCCAGGTAGATTTACAAGTGCCCCATTATTAAAAGGCTATACTCCTGTCTTCTGGGGCCTAGTGCATGCTTATTGCACTCTTCTTTTTTTAAATTATTTTCTACAAATAACAGTTCTTTTAAGTTACTATCCAGATAAATCAGGCACCTTATATGTTTTTCTTTTTCTATCTGATTCCAATTCAGGCATTATTAATAAGGTGATGAAAATTTAGTTTCTGGGACCATGATTTAAATTTATCACTTCTTACAAATGGAGATAATCACAGTCAAAGTTAGAACTGTGAGCTAAAAAAATTATATGAACAGAAATTACTTCCAACTTTATGAAGTTAATTGTAAAGAAAATGGAAATAATGTAATAATGCAACACTTTTGAACCTATTGTGAATTGGATCCATACTTTTCCTAGGCCTTAAGAAATAAGTAAACTTTGGCATTATGGATTGCTGAATTACAGTTTCGTGAGGCTATAGCCAGTACACTGAATGATGCAGGACAGGGAGAATTCAGAAAGTTTTAAAATGAGACAGATTGCATATTCTAAACCTAGGCAGTGTTTTTAACTTCTAATGTATCAAAAAACATTTTTTTTAAAAAAATCTATATTTTCTGGCATCCAAAATATGAACTCTACCACATTCCCAACTATATTATCAGAAACATCGTAGAAAATCACAGAAAATGTATTTTCATTTTTATACATTCATTCCACATTTTTCCCAGAGGTGGAGTGACTTCATCCTGTATTCATACCTAAGAAGTGACCAATACTATCTGCCTTAGTTCACCTAAAATATTGCTACAACCTATTTTTGTAAAACAAAGATTGAATAAATTGTTTAAAAAATCATTTGGCTGTTTATAAAACAATTACTGTAGACTACTTAATGGGCAACATTGTTTTTCCCAGGTAAAATGTAAGTTTATCAAGATATTAATTTCCTATCCAGTCTCAAGACATCAGATATATGTTGGTTCAAATGCGAAGAGACAAATATTGCAAATAAAAATGAGGCGTAAAACAATTTCTATACAAAACTATAAGCTGCTTCCTGGAACTTCTGCACAGTTAACATAAATCGCTAACTGCTAGCAATCCTATTTGAAATTACACATCATCTCTATAACCTATCACAAATGAAACATGACAGAGATTTAAGCTTTAATTACTTGTTGGATGGAATTACCCAGACTTACTTCAAGAAGCTTTAGCTCTTGCACACAATTATGAAGAAGTTCTAGTGCTCGCTGAGATACTTCCCATGGTCTCTGAAGAAAGATCAGTAATGTGCATTGACGAGAAAAAAGGTAACTGCGCAGATCTAACAGAGTGGCTTCCTGGTTTTGAATCAATTCTCTTTTTTCCATATCTATTGGTTTACGAAGAACCAACCCATTCCAGCTTCGTACTGGCTGACAAAAAAAAGTCAACCAATTTGCCCCATCTATGACAAGCAAATATACACAATAAGGAATAGAATAGGTGAAAATATGTGAATATTTCCAAAACATGCAGAATTTTTTAATCAATAACAAGTTTAAACAATCCACATGGCCTTTATTGAAATGTTGCAAAGGAAAAATAATCAGGCATATACAGAAATACACTTTTTAGCTACTTACCACCAGCACCAAAATTGACAACATATTGAGAAAATAGGGCATCCAGTTCATCATATTGTACCAAGGCATCTTCAAATTGCTGAAGCATTTCAAATACAAAAGCCAATTCTTCCTTTTAATACAAATAAAAAACATTATAAATACACACACAAACACACACATTTAAAAGATACATGCACATAAGCTATCAGGTGTAACGATTCAAAGTGCGCTTTTGCTGTTGCAACCATTGTCACTTCTCAGCTTGCCAAAGAACCATGGGGGAGGGAAGGGGGAGATGAAATGTAGGCTGCAGACATCAAGAAGATGAGCATGAGAGCCAAGGACACTTCAGCAGGTGTTTGCCAAAGCCAAATAATTTTTCTCATAACAATACAATACAACTCAATTGAACAATGTAACCTGCACTAATGGAGGGAGGGAGAATCCTATACTTTGATTATGTAGGTTTGCACAGGAACTAGCTAGAACTGGTTTTGCATTCATCAGTGCTGAAATGATTTACTCAAGAAAGTTTGCATTAAGATATTGGATCGTCTCGACTGTGCCTGCTTTGGTTGGGTTTGTCAGTCAGAATGTTGACATCAGGATTATAACACAAAAAACAATCAAATAGCAAATTATATTTTTCAGGAAAACCTGCTGCAACATCATAATCAATGGTTTAAATATGAAGTCTATAAGCTCTCTGATAAATAACCCAGTTTGAGCCATAGTGGTGCAATGGTTAGAGTGCAGTACTGCAGGCTATTTCTGCTGATTGTCAGCTGTCTGCAATTTGGCAGTTAAAATCTCACCAGGCTCAAGGATGAGTCAGCTTTCCATCCTTCCGAGGTGGGTAAAATGAGGACCCAAATTATTGGGGGCAATATGCTGACTCTATAAACTTCTTACAGAAGGCTGTAAAGCACTGTAAAGTGTTGTATATAAGTCTAATTGCTATTGCTACTGACTTGGGATTGGCTACTTATACAACCAATGCTAAACCACAGCTTTTCCTTATTATTTTAGCTTATACTCATTTTAAGAAAACACATTTTATCATAAAAAGGTTCTATTATTACATGAGTAGCAAAGCAAAGCAATGTAAAATATATTTTAAATAATTATTTTTCCGCATACTGTTTTACTTTACCTGGACCATAAAATAGTCACAAAAACTCCACCCTGGTTCTGTCCTCTTCTCTCTCAAAGTTCTCATGTCATCCTCAAATTTGCCTAGGTTTTTGGTAAAGGACATGAGAAGAAGTGTCCTAAGTTTTGTCAAGAAGGCATTCCAGGATTCCTGAGAGCGGGAAGTGTCTTTCAAAGGATCAGATAGAACTACACATCTGTAGTAAGTGAATAAATGAATATTTCAGTTACACAATCAAATGGAACATAGCTTCTTTTTTCTTATAGGGAAATGCCCCTGAGCCAACTTGAAACCTTTTGCAGTGGAATCAGCTATCAGTTCTGCCCCATGTCTTTAATTTCAGATTGCTACTGAAATTATCAAGCTTAAGTATTCGCTTTCATATGTTGCTGTGAGTTTTTCAGATAACTGTCCCATGATCAAATTCTTCTGCACAGTTTTCTCATTAGAGGCTACTCCTAGCCAAATTAAATATTTATGACGCTTAACTTTATATCATAATAAAAAAACAATTTCCCAATATGTCAAATTCAAAGTTCAGGGTTTTTTTTAATCGCTCAATCAATTATGAAACATACAAGTTTAACAAATTGTTATATACATTCACATCACCACACATTACAAATCTACATTCAAAACTCTTAATATGTGTTATACAGATACATGTGATTATTACAAAACCATAAATAAATTTATCCAATAATAACACAATAACATAATGGAACAAAAGAAAATCAGAAAAATTGAACAATTACAATGGTAACGCTTATAAATATAAGAATATAAGCAATCTATATTTACTTACATTTCATAATTATGATTTTTAGTTATATAGTTACCTTTTGCTTGTTTATATAATTAATAACTACTTTTCAAAGATAAAACATTTGCAAAGCAGGAACTAATTAGCAATCTCCAAACTTATTTTTCACATGATAAAGGAGTTAATCTTTATCCCCTTTATAAATAACCCATGTTATTTTAGTTCGTTAATAGCTTAGACCGAAACACTAAGAACATATTGCTTCTAAAGACTTCAGTGCATATTCAGCAATGATTAGCACAAATCTATTTTACATTATCAAAAATCTTACCTGTCACTTTGCTTATTACAGAAATCATTTCGTATTTTATCTACTATAGACGTTCGAGGAAGGATATTTGTTTTGTTTTTTTTCTTGGCATCACATTCAACTACAACAATTAACCAATCCATTGAACTATGAACTTTCAGAACGTTCTGCCACTTGGTGATGTCATCTTTTACAGTAGCTTTATATACTTCTGTATCCTAAGTGATGAACCACAAGATTACATTTCTAGATAAATAAGCTTGTACTTCTTTTCTGATAATAGTGGGAGCAAAAATATTCACAATTATCAAGCTGAATGACAAAAAGGGCAATATCTTCTTTACATAAATTTATTTATTTATTTTTATTTATTTGGAGTTTTTATATGCCGCCCAATCCCAAAGGACTCCGGGCAGCTTACAAGAAATATAAAAAGCACATAACGACAAAACAGCTTAAAACAACAGACACCCCTCATACATTCATTGTAGTTGGGGCCGGACCTCAACAGTGAGGTCAGCAGCCCCAGGCCTGCCGGAACAGCCAAGTTTTTACGGCTTTCCTGAAGGCCATCAGAGTGGGTATGGTCCGGATTTCCGGGCAGAGCTGGTTCCAAAGAGTCGGAGCAGCCACCGAGAAGGCTCTCCTCCGAGGGCCCGCCAGCCGACATTGTTTGGCCGATGGCATCTGAAGGAGGCCCAATCTATGGGATCTTACTGGCCGCTGGGAGGTATGTGTCAGCAGGCGGTCTCGAAGGTATCCTGGCCCTAAGCCATGTAGGGCTTTAAAGGTAATAACCAACACCTTGAATTGAGTCTGGAGACCAATAGGTAGCCAGTGCAGCTCACGGAGGATAGGTGTAACGTGGGTGTACCTCAGCACACCCAATATCGCCTGCACGGCCACATTCTGAACTAACTGCAGTCTCCGAACGCTTTTCAAGGGTAGCCCCATGTAGAGCGCGTTACAATAATCCAGCCTCGAGGTGACAAGGGCATGAGTGACCGTTAGAAGCGCATCCCGGTCCAAATAGGGCCGCAATTGGTGCACCAGACGAACTTGGGCAAAGGCCCCCCTGGTCACAGCCGACAGATGATGCTCCAATTTCAGCTGCGAATCCAGGAGGACTCCCAAATTGCGAGCCCTCTCTGAGGGGCGTAAATTTTCTCCCCCCAGGTTTAAGGATGGACTGTCCAAACAGTCCTTCGGGGGCAACATCCAAAGCCACTCAGTCTTATCGGGATTGAGCACAAGTTTGTTCGCCCCCATCCAGATCCTAACAACCTCCAGGCATCGGCACATCAGGTCCACCGCTTCACTGAGCTGGCAAGGGGAAGAAAGATATAATTGAGTATCATCGGCATACTGATGATACTTTACCCCATGCTGTCGCATGATCTCACCCAGCGGCTTCATGTAGATGTTAAATAGGAGGGGGGACAAGACCGAACCCTGTGGCACACCACATTCGAGGGGCCTAGGGGTCGAATAAAGAAAATCTTTTCAGACCAGAAATACACTATATTGCCAAAACTATTCATTCACAACTGATTCTGATTATGTGGATGGGTGAGCAAATACTTTTGGCAATATAGTGTATATTAAAATAAGGACCATTTGTTTTTAATTGCCTATCCTACATGTGTAGAGTACTCCTCGAATTACAACATTTCACTGAGTGTCTGTTCAAAGTTACAATGGTACTGAAAAAAGTGACTTATGACCATTTTTCACACTAACAACCATAGCAGCATCCCATGATCACGTGATTTACATTTGGATGCTTGACTCACATTTATGATAGATGCAGTGTTCCAGGAGCATGTGATCACTTTTTGCAACCTTCTGACAAGCAATGTCAATGGGGAAACCAGATTCACTTAACAATGGTGTTACTAATTTAATAACTGCAGTGATTCACTTAACAAATGTGATAAGAAAAGTCATAAAATGGAGCAAAACTCAATAACTTTAGCTCATTTAGGAACATGAATTTTGGGCTCAATTGTGGTCATAAGTTGAGGAGTACCTGTGCTATGTGTTTCTTTATAGCTGCATGTTTCCATTATCTCTCTATTTAATGTTTCATTTTACAATATACAATGTGTGAAAAAGTCCTGCACGCTTTACGGTTTATGACATTTTTTGGATAGCCCATTGATTTTATGATATTTTATGCTAACTGCTATGCAAATATTGTTATATTTAAATAAATACTGATGGTTTTTAAGTGAAAAGCATAAGCTTTTTGCAATTTGGTGCTGTTTGGATGGGGATTGTGAATTTTCTTGCATGCTTACAATGCATGCTTACAATGACTATGAAAACAGATTAACTGATGCATACCCTGTGGCATACATGTTGCAATTACTAAGGCGGATGCTAGTGTTTTGTTAACATTTTTATTGTCTGTGGCCCTGAAAAGGACCGTTTAAGTAACTAAAAATGGTTACTAATATGAAATTGGCCAGCCCTTATTGCTTATCACTAGGCGGCATCGCTTCGGCATAGACTGTATAAGCCTTTGCATGTGATCTTTGGTGACAATGTGGTGCCAGGCTGCAGTAATAGATTCAATCAGCTCATGCTTGGTCTTCGGATGCTTCTTGTTATTTTGTAACCAATCTTGGCCTACAAGTTCTCAATTGGGTTCAAATCCAGGCTCTCAGCTGGCGAATCCAGGAGTTGAACACTATGCTTCTTCATCCACTGCTGGACGGACTTGGCTCAATGACAAGGAGTGGTGTCATCCTGAAAGTAAAAGTCCTTCCCTACAAGTTGCTGAGCTGAAGGAAGCATGGTCTTTTCCAGGACTTTAATATACTGCTTGGAATTCATGATTCCCTGCACGATTTGTATCCAACCAATACCAGAAGCAGTGATACAGCCCCAGATCATCACGTGCAATGGATGCCTCACAGCTAAATTCTTCAGCTGGAAATCTTCTGACATACTTATTGCATTGATTCCCAGTCAAGTTGAAATTGTTCTCGTCACTGAAGATGACCTTGGCCCACTGTTCGTTGGTCCACTTAGCATACTTCTTGGCCCATGCACGTCGACGAGAGCGGTGACCATCTATGAGCAAAGGTTTATTTTGAGCCCTGCAGGCTTTGAGCCCTCTGGCAAGCAGTCTGCAACACACTGTGCTTTGCACACTTTTACATCACGTTTCACCCCAAATTCTTGTAATCTGAGGTGAGGTGAGCTTCCTGTCAGCCATCGAAATGCGTTGCAGAGCCCGATCTTGTCATTTTATCCACTTTCTTGGTTTTCCAGAGTGGAGCTTGTCATCAACTGAACCAGTTATTTGGTATTTTTCAACTACTCTGCTTACTGTGGTGCGATGGTATTTCACTCTCTTAGCTATTTCTGCACAGGAGTAACTCTCTTCATGAAGCACAATGATACAATGCCACTGTTCAGTACTGGTGAAAGCAAAGGCCTTCATCCTTGCCCGCAGCCAGAACTAAATTAAATTTCTCGATGCTTTTCATGCCTATTTATAGTCAGAGAGTATGACAACATTGATTAGCTCATAGATTTAGCCTCTGTGCATTTTGATTGGTCAGCCAAAGCTCGCTGTTGATTGGCTACTCTCGATCCTAACATTCTCAAAAATTCAAGTTGTGTTTGTTTTAGCACATAAACTCATTTAAAACTTTAAAAAGACTTATAAAAATTATGCATCTCAATCCGACTATTAGTACTTCAAAGTACTAATTTTGCATTGTTTCTATGAGTGAAAAGTTGATTAAACGTGTAAATACAGCTTAAAACTGAACGCATGCAGAACTTTTTCACACAGCTGTAAATATGGCAAGGTACAAAATCAAATACACAATATCTTGAACCAGCAAAATATGTAAGACTTATGTTTTGAACACATAAGATTACTTACACAACATTCTGTCCAATAAATATGGAGAAAAGGAAATGTCAGAAGAGCTTTGTTCCCTTCTTTAGGTAGTAGCTCTTCTTTAAATTGTACAAAATTAGATTCCAGATGGATCATCTTAGGGGCCCGTCCATATGACCTGGATAATATTTAGAAAACTTACATTAGTTGACTGCATTGTTAGGTCCAAATAAACAGGAACAAGAGTTTCGTTCAAAGCAATAAGAGTTTATTCTTGTTACCTATCACAAGAATCTTAGTAACTAATGGTCCAAGCTAAATTGGTGCTAAATAAGGGTCAATGAAATTCACAGGGGTGGTGGTGGTGTGTAGACTCTCATGGCTACACAATGACTTCAAACTGATAATGCATTTAATCCAGCCCTCCAGCTCAGCCTGCTGATCTCCTACATGTATGTTAAACAAAGCTAAAAGAATGACAGACAGCATGCAGATAAATATTTATGGAAAAGGTAAGAAGAAAATGTTTAGATATGCAGATTTAATAATTTATATGAAGTGTCATGCAAATTTACAAAATTTCATATAATTTTATGTTATAAAAAACTTAAAAATTTATAGAAGTATGTAATGAAAGAGAAAACGCTCTACTGGTTGTTTATTATTCTTAAATGTTTTTCCAAAACATAGAAACATGCATTGAAATAGCCATGCTTTATTTCAATTACACTTTTTCATTTAATTATTTTGTTTATGATATAATATCTGAAGATTTACTGAATTGAAGCTAGAATTCATTTTAGTTCTACTTATCTATTTTAAACACAACAAAGAAGCATATAAGTAAGTTATATTGCCATGTCAATTCCTCCTTAGCTTTGGTCTTATCTCAACTAGTGTCAAGAATTTAAAGAACATTAACTGTTATTTCATAAGGAAAATTATTGCTTGATGTTTTGATTGTATGTTTGAATAGACTTTATTTGTATAGTAAATTAATCTACATTGGTAGTACATACGGTAAATATATGAACAATTAAGGAAAAAATGTATTACCGTCTCCATTCCATGGGCTCTTTTGGAAGCTGCTGAGAAAGTGTTGGATACAGAGAACTGAAAAGGCTCTGATCACCAGCACCTAAGAGACAAAAATATCAGAATGTGAACATTATTCTTGTTCAAATAAAGCTGTTTAAAATAAAGTTATATGTATTAGATATTTTGATGAACTGGCATAACAATTGGCCAATGTTTTGAATAAAATATTAGTTGTTTTTGCATTTATATTTCTCAGTGAAGAAGATATTAAACTTTTACAGATAAATGTATAATCATAATCATCAGTCCCCAACCTTTCTGGTTCTATGGACCAGCAGCAGCGATAGCAGTAGGGAAGTGGTGGTTTTATGTGTGCAACTTAATCCCGCACGTGTGCAAATAAAGCTTTGTGCATTTGCCCACCACGTATGTGGGAAATGCACAAAGTGAGGTACTGGTCTTCAGCCCAGAGTTGGGGACCCCTGATATAGATATGTCAGAAATAGTCTCTTTGCTGGTAGAAGGTAATACCCAAGAACAAAATAAGAAAGAAGAGAGTGTACTTCTAATATGAGCAGGAAATAATTTATTATATGCAAGCTCAATGTGATTTCTGACAATTCTTTTATAAGGATGCCAGAAAAAACCCCATACAGATAGCTCGTACATTTTATCCATGTAAAGAAATACATCTATATCTAAATTAATAGACTAATCAGAATTAATTAATCAGAATGAAATTGAGAGGGGGAGTGTTGCTCATGTGATATTAATAGATGGGATGAGTGGGATAAAAGTCTGAAAAAAATTGTTCCATCTAGAAACCTAAGAATGACTTAAAATGCTTACTAGCTAAATTCAGCTCAGGTATTTGCTTCAGCATACCCATTCATGCATATAGACTACAAAGAAATCAACCTAAAATATGATTGTTTATGATAAAAAGATTTTAAGAGAATTGGTGAAATTATGAGAGGATGAAAAGTTCAAAATTTGGGAGAGATCATTTAGTAGTGTCAAAAATTTCCTTTGAAGATTCACTCTTAGAAATAAGGAAGAAAATAAGTGAAATAAAGGAAAATTAATGAAAATTCTGTGGTGAAATTAATGGAAGAAACCTGTAAGTATAACATCTTCCATTAATTTCACCAGAGAATGATTGAAAAGTGGAGATAAGGATATAAGATACAGAAATTACTTGTTACAAATTGCTATAGAAGGACCATTGACTTACCTGAAGGGTCGTTTTCAGGGTGCTGCGAAGGAGAGTCCAAGCAAGGGTTAAATACAGCCAAACTGCCCAGAGCTGAATTGAAACTTTAAGCCACACCTCTGGTGCTGATTATCCTTAGATTTTTCAATGAAGACGTGGAACTGTTGCGCGCTGAGAAGTCCAACATTGGATCAACAAGAAACACAACCGGAACAAGTCCAACTGGAACATCCAAGGAAACCAATGCAATAACAGAGGAGCCAGACCCCAGGGTGGGGTGGACTCTCCTTCACAGCGTCCTGAAAATGACCCTTCAGGTAAGTCAATGGTCCTTTTCCAGGGCGCTGCTCAGGAGAGTCCAAGCAAGGAACATACCCAAGCTAAATGTCACGAGGGCAGGAAGCAGAAGCAGACAGGGTCTCTCCGCTGGAATGAATACCCTGCAGAACACGTCTCCCAAAGGCCTCTTCCGCTGAAGCAAACTTGTCTAACTTATAATTCCGCACAAACGGAGGTAAGGAAGTCCATGTGGCCGCTCTGCAAATCTCCTCAATGGGAGCCCGTGTTGCCCAGGCTGCGGTGGTGGCAGCACTTCTGCTCTAATGCGCTGTGATATGACTGGGTACCGGTCAAGACTGCGGAACATGGGCGAGAGTTATGCAGCCCCTAAGCCAACCGCCAATCGTAGACGAGGAGACCTTCTTGCCCTGAGATGACGGCTGGAAGGATACAAACAATGACTCAGAGCGTCGAAAACTGGCCGTACACTTGATGTATCTGAGTAGCGTCCTGCGAATATCCAGCTTGTGCCAGCACTCCTCGCGAAGATGCCTTGGATGCGGACAGAAGTCAGGGAAGATGACTTCCTGGGCCTGGTGGAACCAGGAATTAATCTTAGGCATGAAAGAAGGATCCAGCCAAAGGATCACCATGTCTTGGTGAAACAAGCACAAATCCTCATAGACAGACATGGCAGCCAGCTCAGAGATACGTCTGGCCGAGGTGATGGCAATGAGAAAAACGGTCTTAAAGGTCAGATGTTTCAAGCTGGCCGAACTGAGGGGCTCGAACGGCGGTTCGACCAGAGCCTGCAAGACCACATTAAGGTCCCAAGTTGGGTATCTGTGAACCATCGGGGGACTCAGGTTAGTCGCCCCCCTAAGAAAACTGTGAATGGTGGGGTGACGGCTGAGAGAATGGTGACCCTCAGGGGCCAGGATGGTGGAGAGCGCGACCACCTGACGACGAAGAGTGTTAGGCGCCAAACCCTTATCAAGGCCGTCTTGCAGAAACTCCAGAATGACAGGAATCGAAGCTGAACGCAGCTGACGCACCCCTGGAAGAACACCAGGAGACAAAGGCCCTCCAGGTGGCATCTTAAATCCGAGTCATGGAAGGACAACGTGACGCCTGAATGGTGCTGATCACCTTGGTGGAAAGGTTGTCCATGCTTAAGAGATCCCTCTCAAGTGCCAAACGGATAGTTGTAGCAACTGGGGCTCTGGATGAAGAAGGGCCCCCTGGCAGAGAGAGATCTCATGTGGAGGAATCCGCCACGGGTCTCGGATGGACAGACTCACCAGATTGGAAAACCAGGTCCTCCTGGGCCAAAAGGGGGCTACCAGAAGGATTTCCGCTGCCTCCGCCAGGATCTTCCTGATGACTCTGGGAAGAAGAGGCAATGGGGGAAAGACATAGAGCAGTTCCTTCGGCCAAGGGCAGTGAAGAGCGTTTACCCCCTCGGCCCTCGGGTCGTGGAACCTGGTGAAGAACCTGGGAAGATAAGAGTTGGCTGCTGTTGCTAACAGGTCCACCTGAGGGCAACCGAACCTCTGAACTATGCTGTGGAACAGCTGCGGGTGCAGGCACCACTCTGAGTGATCGACAGTCGCCCTGCTTAGCTAGTCCGCCTGGGTGTTCACCGTGCCGGAGGTGTGCTCCGCCTGTATGGACAGCAGATGAAGCTCCGCCCACCGACCTAGGTCGTCAGCTTCCGACATCAAGGACCCGGCCCGCATGCCCCCCTGGCGGTTGATGTGCGCCTTCGTTGCGACGTTGTCCATCAGCACCTGCACGTGATGATCCTGAATACCCATCTGAAATCGAAGCAGGGCCAACTGGACAGCCCTCAGCTCCAACCAGTTGATGCTGTGCGATACCTCGGTCGAGGACCACCTGCCCTGAGCTATCTGGTTGCAGAAGTGGGCCCCCCAAACATACAGACTGGCATCTATCATAATGGTGAGCTGGGTCGGCTTCTTGAACGGAGATCCCTTCTTCAGGGCAGGAGACAACCACCATCGGAGTGAGCGACGCACTTTCATGGAGACTGGAATGAGCCTCGGTGAGCTGCTCTTGTTGGCCCTTTGATAGGGCAGAAGGAGCCACAGGAAGGGATGACAGTGAAGACGTGCCCACGGAACGATGGATAGGCACAATATCATCTTGCCCAGGAGCTGCGATAGCAGAACGATCTTGGCACGAGGAGACCGCTGTACCTGCATGGCCATCTCTCAGAGGCTCTGCACCCTCTCTGGTGACAGGAAGACCTGGCAGATGACAATGTCGATGATGGCCCCTAGATGCTGAAGCCTGGTCATTGGGTGAAGATGGCTCTTTTCCAAGTTGATGGAAAACCCGTGATTCCGGAGAACCTGCAGAGTGTCCTTGACTGCCTGCTGGGAGGATGATGACTGGATGAGCACATCATCTAAATAGCAGTGCATCCTTACTGGTCGCGACCTGAGGAATGCCGCCACTGCTGCGAGGACCTTGGTGAATGTCCTGGGGGCCGATGACAGGCCGAACGGCATGGCCCGGTACTGGTAGTGCTGACTGGCATAAGTGAACCTCAGGTATCTGCGGTGAGCTTTGCTACCTCCATGGGTACATGGAGGTAGGCCTCTTTTAGGTCTATGGAGGTTAAGATGTCTCCCGGCCTGATGCAATCCAGGATCGACTGGAGGGACTGCATCTTGAACCTCTGATAGATGACATGATAATTTAACTGCTTTAAATCTAGGATCCCCCTCCACCCTCCGGAGTTTTTGGGGACCAGAAACAGGATAGAATAGAACCCTGTCCCCTCCTGACCAGGAGGTACCGGCTCTATGGCCCTGATCTCCCTGAGATGTCTTATTTCCTGTTTCATGAGGGATTTTTTGACAGGGCACGAGGGAACGGGACACCTGATGAAATGACAGGGAGGAAGAGAGAGGAATTCTAGGGTGAGAACCAGTCGGATTGTTTGTAATACCCACTGGTCCGATGTGACCTGCTTCCACTGGGCTTGAAACAATTGGAGCCGCCCTCCTATGAGAGCTGATTCCCGACAGTCACTTATACTTTCTGAAAGGGTGGGAACCAGATCCCCCCCGAAAGGGGCGTCTGGAGCAGAGGTGGGTTCCTACCAGTTTGTACCTATTCGGTAGAACCGGTTCGTCAAATCTACCAAACCAGTTAGAAGAGGTGGACCCGGAAAGCAGGCCGCACCTACAGAAGAGGTTCCAAAAAAATTTGAAACCTACCACTGGTCCTTGGATATGATTATTCTACACTATCATGCTCATATTTATAAAACTCAGTGCCTCTGTGAAAGGTAAGAATGACTACTGCGTTTGTGGTGCAATCAGAACATTGCATGTGTTGAAGTTGTTTTAACGCAAACCAAAGATGCCTTTTAAAAAACAAGTTTACATCATATTCTTATGCATGCGGTGCTGTGTGTGAGGTAATTTAAGATGGTTCTGACAAGTGTCATTGGTATCTTCATATCCGGTCACATGGGCAGCAAGCCACTCCTATCTGGTCACATGGACAGCAGGCCACTCCCACAAAGGAGGCCACACCCACAGAATAGGTTCAAACAATTTTTGAAACCCACCACTGGTCTGGAGTAATACGGTTGGCGACCCCTGTCCCAAAAGTACTGACGGTACTGAGACCTGTCCGCCTGCTGGTTGAATGGGCGATGCGACTGAGCAGAACTGGAAGAAGGTTCCGAGTTCTGAAAGGACTGCCTCCTGTAGGAGTAAAAACCCTTCTTATCGGATTTCTTAGAAACCGACGGCATCACCTTCTTTTTCTCCTTATTTTCCACTAGGACTGGATCCAACACCTCCCCAAAGAGCTTGACCCCTTTGAAGGTGGCAGAAACTAACTTCCACTTGGAACACATGTCCACGTTCCAATGCCTCAGCCATAAGAGACGGCTGGTGGTGACCTTCGAAGCCAGGGCCCGAGGAGTGAACTTAGCTGGACTAAGACCGGTTCCTCAAACAAATCCCCAGGTAAGTCATCCAGTTCAGCAGGAGCTTGAACAGGTGGAGTGGACCCCATACAGGTGGCCAGCTTGGCCTTGTCCAAAATGATTTTGAAATTTGCAATGTTAAATAGTCCCGATGAAGAGGGCTTTTGAGCCGCTGCACCTTCCTCCCCCGAGAATTCAGCCTCCTGAACAGGTAGAATGTCATCCCCTACTCCCAGTCCTGCCTTTCCAGTGAAAGATCAGGCCCAAGATCCTCCATAGGCTGAGCTCTGGGTTTGGGCCATGAAGAAGGAAGTTGAGGAGCCAAGGGAGCCGGGGCAGGACCTTCTTCTATGTCCGAACGGCAAGCGAAAAGATCAGCCTGATCTACCATTGAGGCCCCTGGAGATACTGCCCTAGACATGGAAGCTGTGGGGGGGAAATTCCCGGTCCTCATCCTCACTGTCTGAAATAGGCCTTGGCTGGGCCGGAGGAACCTCCATGGTGGGCTCCTCAGGAGACACCGATTGGGAGGACTGCGTTTGATGCTGGGCCTTGGAGAATTGCTTTCCAAGGGCCTTTTGATGGTGTAATGCATCCTTGTATGGCCCTGATCCCTGCTTAGGGGCTGGCCTGGAGTATGGTTTGGAGCCTCCGATGGCCTCCCTGGCAGCCACACCAGTCTGCCTGGAGAACACCCTGGAGGAACCCCCTGCCTGGGTGGAATCCTTGGGAGCCTGCTCAGCCATTAGTAACTGTGGGCCAAGATAACCAGGGACTACCTCCACTCACCACCTTGCAAAAGCCCTGCAAACCAACAGACGCTCTGAAGAGACGTGAAGGGATCGCAGCAGCAATATCCAGCAGGTGGAATAAAGTGCGAGCATTAACAGTCCCAGCACTGCAGGAATGAGGGTTGTGACCAGCGGCCCCAATCCTTGCCGCTCAGGTGAAAAGGATACACCTAATTGCCAGCCAGGCTGGACAAAGAGTGGCTCCTTGTGCCACCTGCTGTGAATCAGGCTGCAGGCAGCTGCCACGAGGTTGAAATCAGAAACCGAAACTGCAAATAGCTCTCAAAATGGCGACCGGAAGATCTAATTACTTTAAAAGTTGCCGCCAAACCATCCGGAGCTCTGAGGCACCGCACCTGCACGCCAGCCACCAAAGGCACGGACGCCAACCACAGGAGCCTCTGCGGGGCTTTCCCCCTCCCCAGCGAGGGTCCAGCAGCTGCCTGCGTTCCCCGCGGCGCCTGGGAGTCAAGCAGGACGCCAGAAAACCGAAGAGCGAGTTAGAAACGAATTAAAGAAATCTAATTACACTCACTCAGCCTGATCACCCCTTAAACTGAAAATACAGTAAATGCTCAAGAGAGTCCAAGCAAATAAACTAAATGCAGAGAAACTTAAAGCGCGTCCTATTGGGCTAGCTGAATTGAAAAATCTGAGGATAATCAGCACCAGAGGAGTGGCTTAAAGTTTCAATTAGCTCTGGGCAGTTTGGCTGTATTTAACCCTTGCTTGGACTCTCCTGAGCAGCGCCCTGGAAAAGCATGTGAACATATGCTAATAGAAACTAAGAAATAGGATTCTTAAAGGATGATACCAGAATATCTGTGTAACTGTCTTTCACTAGCTAATTGTAGATCCAACAGGTTAATAATTTTTTTTTGGGGGGGGGGGGGGGTGATAAAAACTTACAGTAAAAAAAAAAGCCAGACTGAACCCGTTGGAAGGTGCCCAAACATTATATTTAATTTTGTATCATTAATGGTTGTTTATAAAATTGGGATTCGAACCACCACACTTTCTGATCGACAAGCTCAGTGTCTTAACCACTGAGGCACAGCGTTCCTTGCGACTTCAGCATTTAGTCATGCCAGCCACATGACCAAAGAG
Source organism: Thamnophis elegans (assembly GCF_009769535.1). NCBI lineage: Eukaryota > Metazoa > Chordata > Lepidosauria > Squamata > Natricidae > Thamnophis > Thamnophis elegans. The sequence continues at coordinate 57,458,574 of NC_045546.1, read as the reverse complement.
ATGTCTTCGGACAGCACTGGCTCTTTGGCTTTGAAACGGACATGAGCACTGCCCCCTAGAGTCGGGAATAACTAGAACATATCTGCGAGGGGACCCTTTACCTTGATAAAATTGGGGGCCTTTTTTCATTTCATTATATGGAAATGAGAATTGGATTTGAGTGAGGAAATGTAAAGGTGAATGCTGTAGGAATAGATATTTAATGAGTGTCCTATGTAGCTCCCAAAATACATAGTGATCTCAACACACCCCATAGCCTAGGGTGTCATAGCAGTAAGAGACCAGCACTATAGGGAACAAAGAATTAATCAGTATCATGACTTATTAAATGACAGGGTTATCATCTGAGAATTCTCTTTTCAATTGGCTAAACAAACAGAACTTTCTCGGTTGATATATATTTTGACTATGTAAGGTTTTTCATTGCAGGAAAGATCTGAGATATATTGAAAAATCTGGATATAATTTATTTTACTAGCCCATTATAAAAATTTCTGGACCAGTGCTCTGATTTTTTCCCCAATTGAGTTTTTATTTCCAAATAAGCTTTAAGTATTGCAAAACAAATATATTTAATAACTTTGATTTGAAGAAATGGATGGTGAATGAGAATTGTTTATATTTAAAGTCACTTAAGCTATCATTTCCCATTACAGTACTATATAAGCACACTTAAAAAGTACAAAGCATATGCAATAAACACAATATTTTCTTCAAATATTCTGATAAGAGCATAAACTTTCAATTTATTTGAGGCTTTGCACTTATCAAGAGCAAGGAACTGCAAACATACACTTAGCAGTTCTCCAACTGCCTGAAAAGAGATATACTTTATGCCAGAACAAATATCTGCTCTGTAACTTATCACAGCCTTGAAAGCTCATTTTCTTATTAGAAAAAAATCAAAAGTCCTAGATGGTACTGTCTTGCTTCCCTAGTCTTGGAGGCCTAAAACAGAATTCCGTTTTTTTTTTCAGATGGCAATCCAGATTAGTTTTATTTCCTGTTACTTCATGGATTTTTCAAGGAACATATTTTACTGTTTAGGCTATTATTTAAATGTAATCCTAACACTGTCCTTAATGAAAATGAAAGGCATCCTTATAATTATACATGGAAATCTATACATTTTGATAAAATAACCTAAAAATTAAAGACCAAGCAAAATATTCTCTTCTTTTCAGAGATAAAAAGAAAAAGATGACGATAAAAAGATGAAAACATTACACAAAGAGAAATGAATGGAACCATGGAGATATTATATATGTATCAGACCTGACCTGATATGTGAGCACAGACCTTGTTAATTGCTATTTCCCATGTGAATTAATGCTGGTCTTCCAAAAATATGGGAGACAAAGATTTAGCTATCAGTAAGCTGTTTTCATGAACAAAGATGGACAAACAGACAAACCAAATCTTTTTGTTAGAGAAAAAAACTTCAGCTTTTAAGTTTAACTAGCATAAAAAATTGCATAAAGTAAATTTAAATCTCTTTCTATAAATTAAGTTGCATAATTCATTCTAATTGCAATATATTGATCAGCATAAAAGTTATATAGTCATGGGTTACTGAAGCTACAAGAAGCCACTGAAAATAATTACTGAAAAGAATTATTTAGTTTAAATATTTATAAACTGCTCAGTAAAGAGCTTCTATAGTTACAAATCATTTTTAAAAATAGCAATATTTACCAGCTAAAACTAAATAATATTTAGATAGAAGATAATAATTCTGAAATTGTTTGCAAATGTCATTTTAGTCATAGAGGTAACAGAAAAAACCATGCCCCTTTGCTCCACCTAGGTTTGTTTTATTGAGATTTTAAAAAATTAATACGAAAAGAAAAGCTCCAACGTGTGACGTATTTTTTATTTCCATTAATGCAACTGGCCCATGTATTTACTGTATCTAAGTATGTACATATTTGATTGACTGATTGATTTGTATGGTCCCCATCTTAAAACAACCCTGGGTGGCTCACATGCTTCATAACATAAGTTTGCTGATCAGCCAACCTCCTTAGACTTGACAGATATGACCATGATGACTTGTTCAGAGAAGAAAAGTAGAAATGTGTTTTCCTTTTCAGCTTAAGAAAATTTTCCTTAATAATCACTGAGAAAGCTTTAAATACAACATTTATAAGCTGCTTGATGCCCTTAAGATGTTCTGACGATCAACTTCCTGCAATTGTCCTGTTGATTGAGGCAGATAGGTATTGAAATCCAAAACATCATTACAGGCAACCTGACCTGCAAAATTGTATTTGTTACATAAACATATACAGGTGAAACTCGAAAAATTAGAATATCATGCAAAAGTTCATTTATTTCAGTAATGCAACTTAAAAGGTGAAATTAATATATGAGATAGACTTATTACATGCAAAGCAAGATAGTTCAAGCCGTGATTTGTCATAATTGTGATGATTATGACTTACTGCTCATGAAAACCCCAAATCCACAATCTCAGAAAATTAGAATATTGTGAAAAGGTGCAATATTCTAGGCTCAAAGTGTCCCACTCTAATCAGCTAATTAAGCCATAACACCTGCAAAGGATTCCTGAGCATTTAAATAGTTTCTCAGTCTGGTTCAGTAGGAATCACAATCATGGGAAAGACTGCTGACCTGACAGTTGTGCAGAAAACCATCATTGATTCCCTCCATAAGGAGGGAAAGCCTCAAAAGGTAATTGCAAAAGAAGTTTGATGTTCCCAAAGTGCTGTATCAAAGCACATTAATAGAAAGTTATGTGGAAGGGAAAAGTGTGGAAGAAAAAGGTGCACAAGCAGCAGGGATGACCGCAGCCTGGAGAGGATTGTCAGGAAAAGGCCATTCAAAAGTATTGGGGACTTTCACAAGGAGTGGACTGAGGCTGGAGCCAGTGCATCAAGAGCCACCACACACAGACGGATCCTGGACATGGGCTTCAAATGTCGTATTCCTCTTGTCATGCCACTCCTGAACAACAAACGTCAGAAGCATCTTACCCGGGCTAAAGAAAAACAGACCTGGTCTGTTGCTCAGTGGTCCAAAGTCCTCTTTTCTGATGAGAGCAACTTTTGTATCTCATTTGGAAACCAAGGACCCAGAGTATGGAGGAAGAATGGAGAGGCTCACACTGCAAGATGCTTGAAGTCCAGTGTGAATTTTCCACAGTCTGTGTTGATTTGGGGAGCCATGTCATCTCCTGGTGTTGGTCCACTGTGCTTCATTAAGTCCAGGGTCAATGCAGCCATCTACCAGGAGATTTTGGAGCACTTCATGCTTCCTTCCGCAGACGAGCTTTATGGGGATGCTGACTTCATTTTCCAGCAGGACTTGGCATCTGCCCACACTGCCAAAAGTATCAAAACCTGGTTCAAAGACCGTGGGATTACTGTGCTTCATTGGCCAGCAAACTCACCTGACCTGAACCCCAAAGAGAATCTATGGGGCATTGCCAAGAGAAAGATGAGAGACATGAGACTGAACAATGCAGAAGAGCTGAAGGCTGCTATTTAAGCATCCTGGTCTTCCTTAACCCGTCAGCAGTGCCACAGACTGATAGCTTCCATGCCACGCCACATTGAGGCAGTAATTGCTGCAAAAGGGGTCCAAACCAAATACTGAGTATATATGCATGCTTATACTTTTCAGAGGTCCAATATTGTTCTATGTACAATCCTTGTTTTATTGATTGCATGTAATATTCTAATTTTCTGAGATTGTGGATTTAGGGTTTTCATGAGCTGTAATCCATAATCATTACAATTACGACAAATTACGGCTTGAACTATCTTGCTTTACATGTAATGAGTCTATCTCATATATTAGTTTCACCTTTTAAGTTGTATTACTGAAAAAAATGAACTTTTGCACAATATTCTAATTTTTTAAGTTTCACCTGTACACACACAATCTTAGTATTTTAAAATGAAGTTATAATCTCACAGCATAATTTTAAAAGTATAACATCTACTGAATAATACTCTGCATAACATGTCCAAACCTGCTGGCTCTGCCATTTAAATCAGAATAGTCCCATTCACAAGAACATATGTCAGATATTGTACCATGCAATTCGAATACCAATAGTAAAATATGTAGGCCATTGGAAGAGAAGCAATACTAAATGCAACTGGACCATTCTTTTTTTACTGTCCACAGCAATGAGTACAAGTCTCACCTGAAAGTCGGCTGGGTGACTTTGAGCCAGTCATTCTCTCTTAGCTCAAGTCAAAAATTGGAGGAGGAAGGAGTGTTAGATAAGTCTGCCTCCTTGGCTTATTTGTAAAAATAATAACGGCGGGATACAAATAAATGAATGGACGAATGACAGTAGAATTCACCGTAGCAGAAGTAGAACTCTCAACTTGTATGTTAATCCTTTATGCATTGTGCCATTATCTATGGGCTGTTAGTTTGACCTCAGAGCTTAGCAATACGTTTGCCAAGTTTTCGTCACCATTCAAGGAGACAACGTCAGTGTGCTTTGAATTGTGCTCATCTGTCAGAACACTGGCCTGTTCTGACAGACGAGTATAATTCAAAGCACACTGACAATGTCACCTTGAACGGTGACGAAACCTTTGCAAACAAATTGCCAAGTTCAGAGCTCAAACCAGCAGACTAACTACCCAACCCGAGCTACTAATATTCAAATACATTTTAGTCATTAACTATGCTAAGCTAACTCTGCCCCTAACATACACATATTGCATATTATGTAATTTGTATGACAAGGACAATTAAGAATGCTACTCTGTAAATCCAATATCTAACACCCAAAACATCATCAAAGATGTATAAAGGTGTTTCAAATATCTGTTGGAAATGTAACTGTGAAGAAGGTACTTTCTATCATCACTGGTGAAGCTGGGATAAAGCAAAGAAATACTGAAGCCAGATTTTTTTTGTTTTGATTCCGAAGTCTTACAACATACAAAGTTGAAAGCAGAAATTTTTCTTTTAAGGATATTGGTTAAAGAAATTGATAGCAAATTCATAACTTTATTATATGATAAATGAGAATCTTATATGCATAAAAATCGAAATTGAAACACATGTCAATTTCCATAATGGAAGAATGGATGGAAAAAGTTATGAAATTGGCAGAGATGGAAACTGCTTCTGAATTTCATGCTCCAAACAGAAAAAAATGAAACTTTGATTTTAGGTTTCAATGATTAGATTAACTCTAAAAAGCTATTACTTACTAAATATGTTAAGCAAAACATGAGGTTGTAACTGTGTTATATATTCTACTGCATTGAAAAAAAAATGGAAAGTCACTGTTTTTTCTTTCCTCTTTATCTTGGACCACTTTCTCCTGTTCCTTTATGATCTTTGTTATCATTTGTATTTTATAATAAACTTTAATAAAACAAAAAATGCTGCACTGTACACACATAATATTGCATACGAAAAACCAATTTACTAACTAATAAGTAAGTTGGACACATACCTAGTATAGCTAGTATACAGCCATCAAGGCAGAGGGCACATCAGAACAGCTTCCCTAACTCACTTCTAAACGAGATTTAATATGAAATCTAAATAGAGAAAGGACTCTCTAAATATATTATTCAGTAGTGGCAGATTTTGGATTATCATCCTGTTCCTGGCAATGCTATCCTATTTCTGGTCAGTAAATAAAAATCCACCAAGATGTGAGCTTAAAAAATGTATTAGAACTAGGTGCTATCACTGAAAAAGTCTATCCCATAAGTTAATCTCCAAAGCAGTCTTACTTTAGTGTGAGCTACTGTCTTTTAAGCCATACTTTTATTTTGCAGCACTTAAGGTTCAAGCTTTATATGAAAATTGTGTAGATTTTAAATTTGCAATTAATTTGATTTTTAAGTTAATGCTTAAGAATTCTACTATATATAGAAATTAGTTATCATACAAATTCCTTGACAACTGTCCCTTGAAAGTCTATTTTAGGGCTACTTTACAAATAACTCAAATCCTAGGGCACTAGGTGAGACTGAATTTTTTCTACCTATTATTATTATACTAAATTCCTGATTTGTTATTTGAATAACACAGCCCACTAGCTCCCAAAACTAGGAAACAGGGATATTACTCTATTTCTTTATTCAGATGACACTGTTTCATTTTCTCTAGCTCTGGCTGTTTTCTTAAAATGGAGTTTCCTTAAAATAGACCCTCCTTAAAATGAAGCCTTCCAAAAACTTGTGAGAATAGGACCTGCTTGAAGAATGGCATGAGGCTGCCTCTGTAAGAAAGTTAAGCCGTGCATTGGCTAGATACATCTGTCAGAAGCTGCAGAAAAATAGAGAGGTCAATTGAGTGCTGCTGGGCTCTGGAGCTGACTGAGGAGCAGACCATGGCCTGTAAGATTCATGGCTTCGTACCCACTGGTATCCCCTGGAACCCGTTGAGGCCTCCCAGCCCAGAGTTTACATGCACCAGTGGGGCCCAGGCCTCCCAGGGCCTACCTCCTGTTGAAGCACCTCCTCATTCCACTTAGTGCCACTTAAGCACTTACCACAAATGAGAGCGCTGGGAAGACAGTCATTGTCTGAATCATGAATCTTATTTAACAACCACTTCACTCAACAACTAAGATCCCAGGATCAATTGTGATTGTAGATCAAGAATTATCTGTAAATCAACTCATAGTATCAAAACATAGAAGAGTTTAACATTAACACCACCATAACAGTGAATATCACAAGGAAATTAAATTTAGTAAATGGGCGTTGGTTCTTACCTGATACACCCGTTCTCTGAATGGTGGAGACATCATTCAGGAATGGGTTAACTCTGTCCAGCATCCAATAGGACTGAGTCTACAAGTTGTGATCTCACACCTCCTGTTGTAGCTCCTCTCAGCTTTTGACGAAGGTGGACTGTAGACTGCTGTGCCTTGAAGCTCAAGAAAAAGGTTGTTATCTCTCCTTGTAGACCTAATGACTACGGTCCGATCATGTCAGAAAGGGTGGGGCTGGATGATGTCTCCACCATTCAGAGAACAGGTGTATCAGGTAAGAACCAACAACCATTCTCCAAGTTGGTGGAGACATCATCCAAGCATGGGACATATCAAAGCCAGTCCTGTCTCTCCGGGTGGGCCTCATGTGAGGACCTAGTCTCTATGTGTGGATAGAACCTGCTGCAACATCCTTCTTCCGAATGCAGCTTCTACTGACGCGTACTTATCAAGTCTATAGTGGTGGATAAATGAAGATGTTGTAATCCACGTGGCCGCCCTACATATTTCCTCCACTGAGGCCTGGGAAGACTAGGTGGTTGATGTGGCCACACTTCGAGTCAAGTGCGCCATCACTTGTGGAGGAATAAGCAGTGACTGTGCAGCATAAGCTCTAGAGATGGCAGATGTGATCCACTGCCATATGTCTGAAGAGGAGGCCTTGGATCCCCTCTTACTACCAGGTTGGGACCTGACAAATAAGGCCTCCAAGCGACGAAAGTCTGCCGTCCTCTTGATGTATACTAGGAGGGCTCGGAGAATGTCGAGGGAGTGCCATTTATGTTCCAATCTGTGAGATGGATTAGGGCAGAAATTTGGAAGGACTAGTTTCTGTGTCCTGTGAAAGACTGAATTTATCTTTGGAACGAATGTAGGGTCAAGGCGGAGGATGACCCTGTCAGGATGGAATATGCATAAGTCCTCCCTGACGGACAGGGCTGCCAGCTCCAAGATCTGTCTCGCTGAGGTGATTGCTACAAGAAAAAGTACCTTCAATGTTAGATTGTGTAAGGGGGATAGAACGTAAAGGTTCAAAGGGATACTGCATGAGAAAATCCAGCACCTTAACAATATCCCAAGATGGAAATCAGTGTATTATAGGAGGTTTGAGATTGGACGCGCTCTTGAGGAAACAGCGTCTGAATGGGTGTTGAGAAAGAGATTTGGATGATCGGAGAACCAGAACTGATGAAAGGGCTGCCACCTGTTGTTGGAAGGTGTTAGGGGCGAGATCTTTGTCAAGACCCTGCTGCAGAAATTCGAGGACCTTAGGGATGGAAGCCTGTATAGGGTCAATGCCCCTAGTCCAGGGGTCAGCAAAGTGCAGCTCTGGAGCCACATGTGGCTCTTTCCTCCCTCTGCTGCGGCTCCGTCACTGGTCGTCGCCACAATTTTGAAAGGAGCTTCTGGTGGGGGGGGGGAGAGAAGCACAGTGCGCCAGGAGAAGACTCTATGGCAAGGGGAGGGTTTTCCAATTGTCTCCACAATTGATAGGGCTTTCGGTTATGATATGTAGAGGAAAAAGTATGCTGCGCTAGGAGGAGACTCTATGGTGGGGAAACTGAATTTCCGGTCAGCTCCAGAATTGAACAGGGGCCTTCCGGTTAGGACCTTTTTGGCTCCCGGTGTTTTCTTTTCTGTGAGAAATGGGTCCAAATGGCTCTTTGTGTGTTTAAGTTTGCCAACCCCTGCCCTAGTCTGACACCAATTAGAGAAACAAGCCCATGTGGCATCGTAAATCCGGTTAGTAGAAGAGTGCCTGGCCACCTGAATAGTCTGGATGACCTTATCAGACAGATTGACTGCAGTCAGGGCCGCCCGTTCAATCGCCAGGCAGTTAGGCACAGCCAAGAAAGGCCAGGATGCATATCGACCCTTGGAGAACTAGAGAGCTGCTCTGGGGGAACCGCCACAGTGGGGCCCGGAAAGGTTCTCTAAGTCTGCAAACCAGGGCCTGCGGGCCCAATACAGGGCTATGAGAATCAGTTCTGCTTCCTCTGCCAATATTTTTTGTATTACTCTTTGGATCAGCGGGAATGGAGGGAAAGCAGAGTGTCTACTCCCTCAGACCCTGTTGTCACGTAACACATGAAATATCTCAGCAGCTGGTTGTTGAACTGCGTGGCGAAGAGGTCTAGGATTGGAATTCCGTACCTGTCGGTCAGCTCCCTGGAGATGCAGTGATTGAGGCTGTATTCTGCTGTATTAGCTGTATTCGAGCTAAGTGCGGCTGAGCCAGTCCGCTTGTGTGTTGTCCACCCCTGAAATGTGTTCTGCACGGAGGGACAGAAGGTGAGTTTCCACCCACAGACCCAATTGGTAGGCCAACTCCATCAGGCACTTGGACCTTGTCCCTCCCTGCCGATTGCTTTGCGCTTTTGTCGTGGTGTTGTCCACGAGGACCAGTACATGTGCATTTGTCACAGTGTTTTGAAAGTGAAGCAGCAAAGGTGGACAGCCTGCAGCTCCATCCAATTTATGCTGTGGTTTAGGTCCGCTTGGGACTATAGCCCCTAGACAAGGTGAGTATGAAGATGGGAGCCCCATCCCAGGAGACTGGCATCTGTTGTGAGAGTCATGCGATGAGACTCCAAGAATAGGGTTCCCCAAGCCAGAGCCGGGGATAGTACCATTCCAGGGATCGAGTTACCTCTGGTGTCAGACATACCTGGACAGATAAACAGCTGCTGTTGGTCTTCTGATAGGGAAGCAGGAACCACTGAAACCATCGACTGTGGAGACAGGACCAAGGAACTATGGAAAAAGAGGAGACCATTTTCCCCAGCATTTGGGAAAGGTGGAGAAGAGGAACCTTGTGCTGTCTTTTGATGGAGGACGCTAACTTCCAAAGGGTGATTTGTCGCTCCTGGGAGAGGAAGACCCTTCCCTGCACTGTGACTATATCTGCCCCCAGGGGGATTAGATGTGTCGTGGGTTCTAGGTGGCTCTTTTGCAGTTTGATGGAGAACCTGTGATTTTGGAGGACCTTGTGATGGAGATCCCTGTGTGCCTGATTCAAGGATCTGGACTGAAGGAGGATATCATCCAGATAACATTGAAACCTGATGGACTTGGAGTGGCGATGGCCACTATGACTGCAAATATTTTGGTAAAAACCCTCGGGGCAGAAGAGAGGCTGAAGAGAAGAGCCTGATATTGAAAATGGCTTCCTGCATAGGTGAACCGAAGGAACTGTCTGTGGTCGGGCAGAATGAGGATGTGGAGGTATGCCTCCATAAGGTCCACCAAGGAGAGGAGGTCGTTCTTGCGAATGCCCTCCAAGATGGACTGCAGGGAGTGCATTTTGAACCTCCAGTAGATTACAAATCAGTTGAGAAATTTTAGGTCGAGAATAGTCTCCAACCTCCCGAAGACTTTGGCACGATAAAGAGACGAGAATAGAACCCATGTCCCTCCTGGTCTAGAGGCAAAAGTTGGATAGCTCGAATCTGGAGAAGGTGCCGGATAGCCTCCTCGACCAATAGTCTTTTGTGTTGATACGGGATATGTGACAAAGTACCTTGGGAGGGTGGAGAGGAACTCTAGAGCCAGCCCCATTCTGATTGTTCACCCAAGAGCTGTTGATGATGTTGTCCCAACGATCTGTGAAGGCCGAAAGGCAACCCCCAATGGGAAGTGAGTCCAGACAATCACTTCTGCCTCCCAAAGGGATGGTTGGAATCCCCCCGGAAGGGCTTCCTAGGGGAGAAGCGTTGAGTATTCCTGCCCGATCTACCATGGGAGGAGGAACTCTGTCTTGGAGGGGCCTGACATTGGGGATGTGGGGTAGTTGAAGCCCCCGCCCGGCCCTCAAAAGGGCGACCATCAGAAAAAAGAGTGTCTGATTTTCAAGTGTTAGATGGAAGGATCTTCCATTCATTCTTTAACTCAATGAGAAGGGGTTCTAGGGGTGGCCCAAAGAGGTGATTGCCTGAAAATGGAGAAGATGCTAATCTCCATTTTGCCCTTGCATCCATCTGCCATTGCTTGAGCCACAAGAGGTGTCTAATTGTTACAAATGAAGCAATGGATTTGGAGGCAAAGCATGCCGCATCCAAGGACGTGACAGCTGAATATTCAATGGCTGCTTTCAGTTTGTTGATGTCCTCATGGGACCTGGCGTCACTGGGTGGGATTCTATCATGCAATTGTCTCAGCCAAAGGAGGGCAGCCCTGCTGAAGAAAGAGCTCGAGGTGGAGGCTCAAACCATCCAGGCCGAGGACCGATGGCCTTTGACCAGGGCTTGTTCAAACCTCTTATCTTCCGGCCGGAGACCGTCCTCTGGGGCAGCTGAAGCTGCATTAGGGGAAGAAAGATCACTACCGAGAGGTCGATAGAGGGGATCTCCAAGAGCTTGGACAATTCAGGCCCCACATTATATAACTGCTTGTCCAAGAAATTGGGGAGAGGTTCTGCCCCTGGGGAAACCCACTGATTCTGGACAACCTCCAGGAAAAGTTTGGGAGAGGGAACTATGTCTTTTTCTACCGTGGGGCAAGAGAAGAGGAGATTTGTGATGTCGGACTTATCCAGGTCAGCTGCTTGGATGGGCTTGGAAGCCGGGATACCTGAGATCTTCTTTGCCTTAAAGAGGAGAGAATGGAACAAGGGGTCAAATCCTCATCCTCAGAGAAGTCCGAGTCCCTGGGGACATGTTCCTCCGTTTCTCAAACTGAGGTTTGAGAGGTGGAATCAGATGGAGCCCCAGTAAGCTGGAAGGAATGGCCTTTATCCCTCTTGGCACATTTAGAGCCTGAAACATCTCTCTGAGGGGTGGAAGTTGCAGAGTCGCAGTGCTGGAGGCCAGCTACAATGCAACTTTCTATGGCCACCACAATGATGTCAGCCATATCAGGGGTGTTTGGATGGCCTTGATATTGTAGGCCCCTAGGAATAGGGGAGTCAACCTCCATGTCTCCCATAAACCTGTCCTCAGCTAAGGGAATGTCCAAGAAACCCACCCCATCCTAGGCTAAAAAGGGGAAGCTGGAGTAAAATTTTCACCCTCAGTGTCGAAAGATAACTCAGCTGGAGGACTGTCAACCAGGGCCCTTTGAGCCATAAAGGAGTGTGAAGTTACTTTACGGTGCTTAGATTTAGCTTTGGCCTTTCTGGGAGCTAGCTTAGCGGCCTTATTAGTGTCCATTTCCAATGCCTGGTGATTATGGCATTCTGACTGGTTACCAGGCTTGGCAGCCTTAGCAGGCCGACTCAAGACTCCCTGATCAGGACCCACCCTCTTCTTGGCCTTAAGCCCCAATGAACCAGGGGCAGGGCTCTCCCATCAAGGGGATCTCTGAGAGAGCCAACAGATCCCTCAGAAGACATGCCTCTTATTTACGGCTCCTGGTGGTCGTTGGTCATTTTTCCCACCCAAAGTTGTACTAAAATGGCCACTACGGGTCCCACCCAAAATAGACACCTGACTGAGGATTGAGCAGGGCTATTTTGCCAGCCGAAGATGGGCAATGGTGACCGCAGCCTTGACGATGGTGCTGGAGGCTATGGCAGTGGCGGTAGCCTTGTTTTCACCTTTTGGAGCGGACAGCGATGTTCGACACAGGCGGAGGCAGAAGCGGCAGCAGCAGAGGCGTCCATACCAATGGCGAGGCTGGCAGTGGCTGCAGAGATGCCTGAGGCTAAGGCGGTAAGATGGAGATTGTTGTGAGGGGGAACCGATCGGCTGAAGTGACAGAGGCCACTGGGTTGCCACCCATGGGCTTGTCACTGTAAGGCTATCCTCGATGTTGGGGGCCTGAGAGGCCTTGTGGCATGAGACACACACAGGCAAGGCATGGAGTGCCACAAAACAGCTCCTCTGCCTCCCAGGTGAAATGGAGGTAGAGTAGAGGCGATTCCTTATCTTAATGTTTAAATTTGGAAAAAATACTCAATCTATTTAAAGTTGGAGGAGAGATCAAAAGGCACACCCAATCCAGGAATAGACTGAGTCTAAAAGCTGGTAGGAGCTACAACAGGTGGTGTGATGTCACAGCTTGTAGACTCAGTCCTATTGGATGCTGGACGAACTTAACCCATGCTGTCTCCACCAACTTGGAGAATAATTAGGTTTTAATTTGCCACAAAAATGAAGATAATGATGACATCAGCCAAGTTTCTGAAGTTGAAATTTCTAATCAAGGTGCCACAGTTAACAGGGCTCTTCATCCCATCTCTGAATTCCTGTAGTTCCCACTATTGAATATAGAATTCTCATGACAGATCATAACAGATAAAACGAGCAAACTACTTTGAACTTTTAAACAGAATTATTAGCCAGAATTCTGAGTAAGAATATACTGGCAGTCAGTACATTTTTTTCAGAATTATTATTTGGATCAGTTTTATATTCTGCTCCAAAATTCACTTTAACTGCTATATTTTGTACCAGCTGTAGCAACATTTATTTTGTAATGCATTGTAAAATTCTAGAATTTATTGCATCCTTTTAATTAGAAAGTTACCTTAACCTGAACAAAATGAAGGTTCCAGTTTCAATAACACTCACTGCCAGGGAATACAAGTTGCTGCAGAAGATTATTTTCTTCAAGGGCTTGCTTCTAAGCCTTCTAGAGACTTTGGTTGCCCTTTGTAGGAATCAGGGGGAGTCGGAGAGATGCAGAGGACTAAGGTAGAATAAAATTGCCTCCATTTCATTTGAACTTTCCTGAGGCTGGTGGGAGGAGCTGCTGGCTGCAAGGGAGGAGTCAGGGAGATACAGAGGACTAAGGTAGAATAAAAGTGCCTCCTAATGGTACGCGAATCATATAACTATAAACCAAAAATAGCAACAATACATTCTGGGTTAGTGGGCTTGAAGTTGTGATTTTATTTGATTTCAAAATGACTGGCTTAGTTAAATGTAATAGTTGTTTTGCAGTTGTCTTTCGCAGTATTCTTTTCAAATTTGGAGACTGTCCCTTTTGTAAACAAATTACTAGACTACATAGACAGATTACCTATCTAGAATCTCTCATCTGTGCTCTCCAAGCAGAAATTAGGTGCCCAATTTGGCCATTCCACTCTATGGATATGCCACGCTATCAGCCCTCTCTACCACAAAGATCCCGCAGGAGAAGAGAAGTTTCGACAACTGTGGGATCTGGCAGGGGATCATGGACCAAAATGAAGAACTTACTTCGAAAGTGTGACCAGGTATTACAGGTGATGTTGCACAAGAAGAGCTAGGTATCCAAAAAGAGAAGTCACCTTCTGATTGGTGATTCAATCGTAAGGGATATATATTTAGGAAAGGATATGGAGGTTTTGAAAGAGGTCAGGTGCCAGCCAGGTGCTACTGCCAGCAGAGACAAGAGGCATATTCTTAAGATAGTCAAGAATGCAAGTAAGGACTGTGACGTTGATGCTATTACACATCTTGGCACAAATGATGTGTCCCAAAAAGATGTACTTTCTGTGCAGAATGTTTTCCAGAGCTTGGGGTATGAATTTAGTAGTATAGGTTGTAGGTTTATCTTTTCAGAGGTTTTACCAGTATATAAGGAACAAAAAGGGAACGGCCAGCATGTAGTGGAGTTTAATATGTGGCTAAAGGAGTGGTATAAAAGGGAAGGCTTTGGTTTTATTAGTCATGATGTCTGCAGCTGGTCCAATGAAAAACTGTACAAAAAAGATGGTTTGCACCCATCCAAGGAAGGGACTGAGTTACTTGGCATTAAATTCACAGAATAAACATTTAAACTGAACAGTGGGGACAGAGAATTAATTGATAGAGAACATTTCTGTCCCCAGCAATCTAAAATTCATAGGGTTATCAGTTCATGTAACATAGATGTTTCTGCAGGTAAGATTATCACTCCTGCTGTCAAGCAAAACCAAGCATGTAATAGTAAATGCCATACCATGTGCATGAATCATACAAGTGGCAAGAAAATAGGGGCAGTCAGGCGTAACACAGGTGATGTAGACAGTAAACAGAGTCAATCAAACTGGACTGAAATGTCTATACACCAATGCACAGAGTATGAGGAATAAACAGGGTGAATTAGAAATTCAAGTAAATGACGGCAGATATGATATTGTTGCCCTTATAGAAACTTGGTGGGATGAAACCCACAATTGGAACATACAGCTAGAATGATTTAAATTATTTAAAAGAAATAGACCAAATAAAAGAGGAGGTGGAGTTGTACTATATATAAGAAATAACTACATCTCTACAGAAATAGAGCACAAAAATGATGAAAATTACCTTGAATGCATTTGGGTCAATATGAAAGCAGGGGGGGGGGGGTGACATTGCCATATGTCTATACTACAGGTCACCCAACCAAACAGAGGAAGTAGATGAACTTTTTACTAGTCAGCTAACTAAGGTGTCAGGACTGCAGCGGTTCCTTTAAGAATCGTTGGCCTGCCACACTCTCATTAGGGGGGGGGGGAATTAGCAAGGGGTAGAATGTGTTGTTTTCAAAATAAAAAATTCCTTTCTAGAAGCTCAAGGTCATCTTTTGTCTCCCAAACCTTTGCACCTGATCAGAAGCAGTTGGGCGTAGGTGCTAGCGTGGAAGAAGATTGGACCATGTGATGGACTGTGGGTGTGGGGACAAGATCATGAACTTTTAACTGGGTGGGATCCTGATGTAATTTCCAGAATTGGGATTCCATAGCACGATGCCAACATGGCTGCCTTATTAAATTGGAACTTTAAGCATAGTTTTGCCTTTGACTCTGATTTAATTCTGCATGATATTTGGAATGCTGACATTAGGAAGCACACCACAATGGTAATGGGAGATTTTAATTACCAAGTGGAAGATCCAACAGGTTCCTAAAAAACCTAGCAGACAAAAAGGTAGAGAGAGAACAAGGGGATCAGCCATATTGGACTCAATTCTCACTATCAGAGAAGAAATGATAGAAGGTGTTTAAGCTACAGGAACCTTGGGGGCAAGTGATCATGCAATATTGGAATTCAACATTATGCAAACAGAAGTAGTAGAACAAAGTAAAACTAGAGTCTTGGAATTAAGAGAGCTAATTTCAATAAACTTAGAGCGAGCTTGGGAAGGATTCCATGGATGAGAATCCTCAAAGGCAAAACAACTCAAGAAGCTTGGGAAATTTTGAAAAATGAGATTACAAAAGCCCAGTCTAACACAATACCAATGAAGAAGAAAAATAACAGCTCCCAAAAGAAACCAGCATGGCTGCATAAAGAACTCTCTGACAAATTGAATGACAAAAAGGATAAGTATAAAAAGTGGAAAGAGGGGAACATAATTAAGGCAGAATATCAGCAAATAGCCCAAGCCTTTAAAGATGAAGTGAGGAAAGCTGGCTCACAATGAAGAAAGGCTTGCCACAAAAGTAAAAAATAATTAAAAAAAGCTTCTTCCAACATGTTAAAAACAAGAAAAAAGTCTTTACACAAAGGGGAAAAAAAGTCCAGCCTATCAAAAACAGCACCACAAAAATCAGATTAGGAACACAAACTGAAATAAGGAAGAAAATGTTAAGTGAGCACCTGTCTACCCTAGACGAGTTCAAATCACCAGGACCGGATGGATTACACCCCAGGGGTCTGAAGGAACTGGCAGACAAGATCTCAGAACCACTAAACTATATCTTTCAGAGATCCTGGAGCACTGGGAAACTGCCAAGAGGACTGGAAAAGAGCTGATGTGGTTCCCATCTTCAAAAAAGGAAAAAAATAGATCCAGGAAACTACAGACCTATCAGCTTGACCTCAATACCAGGAAAGATTCTGGAAAAGATAATCAAGCAACGAATTAGTGAGCATCTAGAAGTAAACAAAGTAATAACGCGTTTCCCTGAAAATAAGACGGGGTCTTATTTTCTTTTGCCTCACAAAATATGGCCTTGGGCTTATTATAGGGGAGGGTTTATTATTATCTGGGGCAGGCGAGAACTGAGGTGCACCTTTTTGTCTTTCCAGCTCCATCGCGTTCCTCGCCATTGTGTCCAGGAAAGCCACTGATTTAAAAAAAACCTTCTCGTCAGTTCAAACTTCTTAAAGTCGCGAGAAAGGGGTTTTTTTTAACCAGGGGCTTCCCTGGACACAATGGCGAGGACCGCGATGGACCTGGAAAGGTAAGAGGCTCACTTCATGGTCCAACACTGCCCACCTTGCCCCAAAGATAAAAGCAGCCTGCCTGGTTCCCTTCCCCGCTGTCCCTTTAGCGAAGGGTGGCAGGTGGGGGGGGGAAGCCTTTTATCTTTCCAGCTCCATCACATTCTCCCCCCCACCTGCCACCCCTTGCTAAAGGGACAGCAGGGAAGGGAACCAGGCAGGCTGCCTTTAACATTGGGGTGGGCAGTGTTTTTTTGAGCGAGAAGGAAAAGGCGGGAGGGGGTGATAGCATTGCTGGCCTGTCGCTCTTTTTGCGGCGGGCTTTTTGCGCAGGAGGGAAGGACGGGGGTGGAAGCACATTGCTTTGCTTGCCGCTTTTTGCGGTGGGCTTTTTGAGCGGGAGGGAAGGGCGTGGGACGGAAGCAATTTGCTTCGCCTGCCGCTGTTTTTGCGGCGGGCCCTCTTTTTGCCCCGCAAGCTGTACCGGTAGGTGGTACAGTGGTAATGGCGGGGACTGGTTGCGCATGCAATCAAATAGTTGGGGGCGGGCTTATTTTCAGGGGAGTGCTCATTATGGCGCATGCTCTGAAAAGCCCAATGGGGCTTATTAGCAGGGTATGTTTTATTTTCGGGCAAACACGGTAGGCAAAAGCCAACATGGATTTGTCAAAAACAGATCTTGCTGGACTAATCTTATTGCATTCTTTGACAAAGTGACAAAATTAGTGGACCAGAGGAAGATTCTACATTTAGGCAAGAAAAACAAAATGCACAGGTACAGTATATGTGGTACCTTGCTCAATGGTAGTAACTGTGAAAGGGATCTTGGAATCCTAGTGGACAACCATTTAAATATGAGTCAGCAGTGTGCAGCAGCTGCCAAAAAAGCCAACACAGTTCTAGGCTGCATAAACAGAGGGATAGAATCAAGATCACGTGAAGTATTAATACCACTTTATAATGCCTTGGTAAAGCCACACTTGGAAAACTGCATTCAGTTTTGGTCGCCACAATGTAAAAAAGGTATGGTGACTTTAGAAAGAGTACAGAGAAGAGCAACAAAGATGATTAAGGGACTGGAGGCCAAAACATATGAAGAACAGTACAGAGTACAGAGAAGAGCAACAAAGAAGATTAAGGGACTGGAGGCCAAAACATATGAAGAATGGTTGCAGAAACTGGGCCTAGTTTAATGAAAAGAAGGACTAGGGGAGACATGATAGCAGTGTTCCAATATCTCAGGAGTTGCCACAAAGAAGAGGGAGTCAAACTATTGTCCAAAGCACTTGAGGGTAGAACAAGAAACAATGGGTGGAAACAAATGAAGGAGAGAAGCAACTTAGAACTGAGGAGAAATTTCCTGACAGTTAGAACAATTAATCAGTGGAACAGCTTGCCTCCAGAAGTTGTGAATGCTCCAACACTGGAAGTCTTTAAGAAGATGTTAAATAGCCATTTGTCTGAGGTGGTGTAGGGTTTCCTGTCTAGGCAGGGAGTTGGACTAAAAGACCTCCAAGGTCCCTTCCAACTCTGCTATTGTAATTGTAAAAAGATCCAGAAGGCAAATTCATAATACAGGAGGAGAAAAAAGAGGAAAAGAACAATACTGAACTGGGTAGCAGTCTTCACAGGAAGACCTGCAAATGTAGAATTCCCTGAAATTTTGCATTTGTTTTTTTCTTTTTTCCAGAAAAATAAAATAAAATGGGTAACTTGGCATACATTTGGACTTACTCAATGAGGTAAGCAGAACAGCAACATTAATTTATTAATGTTGATGTTCTGCCTACCTCACTGAGTTGAGAGAGGACAGAAGCAGTCCTCATAAATAAAAAGTCACTGAGAAAACAAGTCCTCAATCTGGTCTTTGGTCTCTTCTTTTTTTCTGAAAATTTCAACATCATGTGCAAGATGATATGCAGCTAAATTGCACAACTTTCCCTTTGTATACAGAAAACAAGATTATTATGTAAAATACCCACACACAAAATTCTAACTAGCGCATAGTTTTAGAGTAAAGGTTGGATAGCAATACAAATAATTTTCCTGAGCATTTTAAGTATGTTATAGCATTTTCTCTCAGTACAACATTACGGTGATTTTTGCCACTTTATAAACTCAGAAAAAGGTGTGATAGAAATGCTAACATTTCTATTTAACAACTCTCACATTTTATCCTATTATTTTAAAGAAAGCATATAGAAATATCAAATTTCCTTGAAATTTTGCTCTCCTTCCCATTTTTAAACCTCTAAAATCACCTACAAATCAACAGAAATTCCTTCAGGATACAAGGAATTCAATTTTTACCATCTCTGCTTCAGTTCCTTGTGTCATCTTCTCTGTTATTTCAGAGATTTCTTAATATTCAAGAGTAGATCTTTGGTTGATGTCTAGGAGAGGATATCAGGGAAAAAAAAGTGCATCATCTTCCTCCTGAACTCCATTTGTATGATTTCCGCATCCAAGACCATATTATCTGCCATAAGGATTTGGAGAAGGGAAGGAATATCTTATTTATTAAACTTTCTATCACTCCAATCCACCCTCCAGACTGACTGTAAGAAAAGTGGAAGTATAACAACAACAACAAATCAAGAAGCATAATCTGGCCGACAAGGAAAGAACCAGTAATATCTTCTAAATTCTGAATAGCTAGTGTACTTACGTAACTGCCATTGGAGATTAAAATGAACCTACAATTGCTTTTAAACAATACTTCGATTTTCTTTTTGACACATGTAATCATTTTATGCAGAAACCCTATAAAAGGAGGGGAGCAATCTTGAACTTTACCACTAGGATGATAAAACTATGAAGTAAGCTAAGATAAAGCTAAGACTGATTATATAATAGCCGCACCACTTTAGCAATCCATTCAAGATACCAGAATGTATGAAAAATCGGATCCCATAAAGAGATAGAAAGTTTCCAAAGACCCTGCCAAGTAAATGGTTTTAAGGTTATAAATTTATAATCACAAAAGTGATTTATAATGTATACTTGCTAAAATCAAAAAAGTGATTTAAATCAAGCCAAATTACATCTTGCGAAAGGGTTGAAAGAATAAGCATAAGAATAAGAATAAACATAATAAGAATAAATGTAAGAATAAGAATAAGACTATTTTTACTTTTAGAACTTCCTGAACTGAAAGTAATTTTTCCCAAGCATGAAAATCTCACAAAGTTCTTTTTGTTAAGATAAAAGCAATAATGGCAAAATCATTTAAATCCCTTCTTTATTTTATCAAGTAGTAGTAGTAGTTGTAGTTGTAGTTTATTCAATTTGTATGCCGCCCTATTCCTAAGAGACTCAGGGCGGCTAACAACCAAAGGGGGGAAGGGGATACAAATAAGAAAATAAAAGACAAACAAAATTACAATACAATAACAGTCACAACTTCAAATGGGGCTGGAATTTCATCAGCCCCAGGCCTGCCGAAACAACCAGGTCTTAGTGGCTTTGCGGACACCCGAAAGAGTGGTGAGGGTCCGGATCTCAATGGGGAGATCATTCCAAAGGGCCGGAGCAGCCGCAGAGAAGGCCCTTCCCCGGAGAGTTGCCAGTCGACACTGGCTGGCGGATGGAATTTGGAGGAGGCCTAATCTGTGGGATCTGATAGGTCTTAGGGAGGTAATTGGCAGGAGGCGGTCTCTCAAGTACCCAGGTCCGATACCATGAAGGGCTTTAAAAGTAATGACTAGCACTTTGAAGCGTGTCCAGAGCCAATGGGTAGACAGTGCAGCTCGCAGAGGATAGGTGTCACGTGGGTGTACCGAGGTGCACCCACAATTGCTCGCGCGGCTGCATTCTGGACAAGCTGAAGTCTCCGAATACTCTTCAAGGGCAGCCCCATGTAGAACGTGTTACAGTAGTCCAGTCTTGAGGTCACAAGGGCGTGAGTGACTATTCGAAGGGCCTCCCGATCCAGGTAGGGTAGCAATTGGTGCACCAGGCGAACCAGGGCAAATGCCCCCCTGGTCACAGCCAACAGATGATGTTCTAAAGTCAGCTGTGGATCCAGGAGGACTCCCAAATTGCGAACCCTTTCTGAGGGGCATATAATTTCACCCCCCAGCCTGAGAGATGGAGTAAATGGCCAATCTTTGGGAGGGAGCATCAATAGCCACTCGGTCTTGTCGGGATTGAGTGCAAGCTTGTTCATTCCCATCCAGACCCTGACAGCCTCCAGGCACTGACACATCACTTCAACTGCTTCACTGAGTTGGCACGGGGCAGATAGATACAGCTGTGTATCGTCCGCGTATTGGTGGTATTTAATCCCATGCCGACGTATGATCTCACCCACCAGATTCATGTAGATATTAAATAGGAGGGGGGTCAGGACCAAACCCTGCGGCACCCCATACTTGAGGGGCCTCGGGGTCGATCTCTGCCCTCCGACCAACACCAACTGCGACCTGTCCGAGAGGTAGGAAGAGAACCACTGAAAAATGGTGCCTCCCACTCCCACCTCCCGCAACCGCCACAGAAGGATACCATGGCTGATGGTATCGAAGGCCACTGAGAGGTCAAGGAGCACTAGGATAGAGGAGTGACCCCTATCCCTGGCTCGCCAGAGATCATCGATCAGCGCGACCAAAACAGTTTCTGTGCTGTAGCCAGGCCTGAATCCAGACTGAAAGGAATCCAGATAATCGGTTTCATCCAAGGACCGCTGGAGTTCAAAGGCCACCACTTTCTCAACAACCTTCCCTACAAAGGGGAGGTTGGAGACTGGACGGTAGTTACTCAAGATGGCTGGATTCAAAGATGACTTCTTCAGGAGGGATCTCACCACCGCAGCCTTTAGAAGGGGCGGGAAGGATCCTTCCTGGAGAGAGGTGTTAACTATCATCTGGATCCAGCCACGTGTCACCTCCCTGCTGTTCGCGACCAGCCAGGAGGGGCACGGGTCCAGTATACAAGTGGAGGCACTCACCACTCCCATGGCCTTGTCCACTTCCTCAGGCGTGACAAGTTGAAACTCCATCCATAAATTCTGCTCAAGACCTTCCCCCTGTACCTCGGCTGGCTCTGGGCAATTGGAGTCCAGGTCTGTCCGAATCCGAGCGACTTTATCCACTAGAAAATGAACAAACTCCTCAGCTCTACCTTGTAAAGGGTCATCCGCATCCCTCCCTTTCAAGAGGGAGCGGGTTATTCTAAACAAGGCAGCTGGGCGCAATTCAGCGGATGCAATAAGAGCGGCAAAATGCGCACATTTCGCCGCCCGTATTGCCACAAGATAGGTTCTGACATAGGCTCTCATCAGTGCTCGGTCTGACTCAGAGTTACTGGCCCTCCAGCAGCGCTCTAGACGTCTCTTTTGGCGCTTCATCTCCCGGAGTTCCTCGGTAAACCAAGGGGCCCTCCTGGATCTGCTACCTCGGAGAGGCCGTAAAGGCGTAATCCGGTTTAGAGCCCCCGCTGCCGTTGTATTCCAAGCAGCAACCAAGGCCTCCACCAGACTGTGGACAAGAGCGTCAGGTATTACACCAAGCGCCGTCTGAAATCCCATAGGGTCCATCAGACGCCTGGGGTGGAACCACCTAATCGGTTCCTCCTCCCTACAGTGGGGGATTGGTTTCCGAAAGTCAAGCTTCAGTAGGAAGTGATCAGACCATGACAAGGGTAAGATCTCAATACCCCTCAAATCTAGATCATGACTCCACTGCTCCGAGAGGAATACGAGGTCAAGTGTGTGACCCGTTGAGTGAGTCGGACCCCGAATTACTTGGGTCAAGTCCATGGCTGTCATGGAAGCCATGAACTCCTGCGCCCCATCAGAGTGCTCACCGAGCGAAGGCAGGTTGAAATCCCCCAGTATCATAAGCCTGGGGAACTCGACCGCCAGCTCTGCTTCAGACTCGAGGAGCGAGGGGAGGGCTGTTGCAACGCTGTTGGGAGGAAGGTACATTAACAACAAGCCCACTTGACCTCCAAGGTCCAACTTCACCAGCAAGGACTCACACCCAACAAGCTCCGGAGCAGGGATCCCACGAGGAACTAACGAACCTTGGATGATGATAGCCACTCCCCCACCCCTTTCCTGGGGTCGCGGCTGATGAAGCACCTGAAAACCCTCTGGGCACATTTCAGTGAGGGGGACTCCTCCCTCCGGGCCCAGCCACGTTTCAGTAATACATGCCAGGTCTGCCCTCTCGTCTAATATTAGGTCCCGGACGAGGGGAGCCTTGTGAACCACAGACCTGGCATTTAGCAACAACAGCCTGAGACCAGGGCCCTGACAACTCTCGCCATCTGGCCTTGGAGTGGAACTAATAGGGCCGGAAGGAGGGATCGCTGCGATGTAGCGGACCCTCCTTCCCTGGTAATGGCTAGCCCTGAAGTTCCCACCATACCTGCCCCTCCCTGTCATGACTGTAATGTTCCGGCCCACTCCCGTGTCCGTAGTCCCCATTCCCCCCCCATAGCTGCCGCATTCTCCGGCAGGCCGTTTACCTCAAACATTCTAAGACTGGGATTTGGGCCTGGGCCCCCTGACACTTCTGCAATAGCACTCAGTGCAGGAGGCACCAGGTTGTGGTCCCAGCCCTCTCAAACATACACATCCATTCACCCAAGCAGTCCCCACGTAACAGTTTAAAAAAACACAAAATACAACAATAATCGGTTAATAAAAGTGGGCTCATTCATTCAGTCACATCCATACCAGAAGCACTCCCCATACCATTTAAAAATTGCACAATAGTGCAAAAATTAAGTTCGTGCAAGTCGTCCTAACGTGGAAGGAAAGGCTAATGTTCCAATCTTCTTCAACAGGGAGAGCAAGGTCCAAAAATCTGGAACAGTTGGAGAGTTAATGTCAGTTGGAGGGACGTAAGAAGTAAGCACCCTGCCCATGTCCTCTTTGTCCCCTGCCCTCTCTTTCTGCCGGGATAGAAGCACAGAATAGTAAGCAGGAGAACAAACGGGGATCTCAGGGATGCCAGAGATAGATTCAAAAGTCCCGGCTCACTCCCCGATGGTGGTCCGGGGGACGAAGGCAGGGGCAGGGATGGCCGGGAGGCAAAATAGCCATAGATGGCAACAGTTATAGCAGCGAAAGCCGAAAGGCCGGTCATGGTCGTCAGACGGCCAGGATTACAATGGTCGGAGCACAACCCCCCTGGCAGTCAGAGTCCAAACCAAAAGAACTGCGTCCACGATGGAAGGGGGGAGGGGGGAGGAGAGGGGGGAACCCCTCTCAACAGCTGAGCCACAACGTTCTCAGGCGGCATCAGCAAGCCAGTGGACCATCGGGCTAGCTACCCCAACCCCAACCCTAACTCTAACCTACCCTAACCCTGACCCTAGCCCTAACCCTGACCCTGGCACTGACCCTAACCCTAATCCAATCCTAACCCTAACCCTAACCCTAAACCCTAAACTAACCCTAACCCTAAGCTGGCCCTAACCCTGGCCCTAGCCCTAACCCTAGTCCTAACCCCGCAACAGCACAGCAGCAGTTGAAGCAGTCAGGTAACGAAAGCAGGGCCGCCCCCCCCCCAAGACAGACCTCCAACTGCTGAGACCGCAGCGTTCTCACAGCCACGACGTTCTCCCAGCAGCTTCAGCAGGTCAGCGGGCCAGCAACCAGCCAGCAGGACAACGGCGGGCAGAACAAGGCTCCCCAGAACAGCTGGGTCAGAGCGGCAGTCACAGTAGGATTGGGGCTCCCTCAGGCAGCCACAACAAAATCAGGGCTCCCCCAGAACAGCTGGGCTGCAATAACCTCCAGGACAGCTGGGCCGCAGCGTTCTCAAGCCGCGGCGTTCTCAAGCGGCCTCGGCGTTCTTAAGCGGCTGAGCCGTGGCGTTCTCAGGCCGCAGCGTTCTCAGGCGGCCTCGGTAATCGCAGCAGTCAGATAGTAGCTCCGGTAAGGTCGGGGTTCTCCCGAACAACTGGGCCGCAGCGTCTCCAAGCGGCGTCGGCATCTTTCGTGCCCGGCAGCTCTGGAGAGCGATGTCTCTCCAATCCACTGTCGGCACCGGCGTACTTATAGATTGTTCGTCCTCAGCCTTCACTTGGCTCAGTTTCTGAGCACAATTTCACCTCTTCCAGGTTGTTTTTCCTTAGGCAAAGCCAGAGCGATAAGCTCCGGCAGCCATATTCCTCGCACATGCGCAGACCAGGTCCAAGTATAGATTATAAATCCTATGTTATAAATATTTAATTATTAACAGTATGTCTATTTCTAGAAAATCTCAATTATTTTAAAGGGATTATCTTTTTATATCAATTAATCTATATTGATTTATTTGTTTATGGTTGTCTGCAAAAAAACATAAACCATTTTTCGTGTCTACAGATTTTTATGTTAAACGACTTACATAAAATGATTAAAAAAATACAGAAATTAGAACACAGAACTTAAAAATGCACAATATAAAAATATAATCTATTTACACAAATTAAGCTATTGTCCCGAAGATCGAAGGCAAAGTACAGATAGTCTTCGACTTTCAACCATTTGTTTATTGACCATTCAAAGTTACAACAGCAATGAAACAAGTGACTTATGACCATTTTTCAAACTTTATGACCATTGCAGCATTCTCATGGTCATGTGATCAGAATGTAGATACTTGGAAACTGGCATGTATTTATGATGGTTGCAGTGTTCCAGGGTCTTGTGATCATCTTTTGCAACGTTCTGACTAACAAAGTCAATAGGGAACTCAGATTCATTGAACAACTGTGTAATTAATTTAACGATTGTGGTGATTCACTTAACAACTAAGGCAAGAAAGATAGTAAAATGGAGCAAAACTTAACAACTGTCTTGCTTAGCAATAGAAATTTTGTGATCAAGTGGGATCATAATTATTTTGTGTCAATGTCTCTGAACAAAATGGATGCCTGCACTGTAACATAAAGACTGGAGGCAGCCAATATAAAAATAAAGCTGATGAACTTGCCGCTATAAAACAATACTAATCAGCAGACAGGCCTTTCACAAGGCAAGAATATCAGGAAGAGAATCCTAAACATATCAAATTACTACTTGTTTCCCAGTCTAATGAAGGCTCCAGGTCATATCCTATATTAAAATTCCTAATAATTTATTTTAGAAACCACAATGGTCGGACTCACACAAGCAATAAGCCACAATAAGCAAACCAAAATGTGGCTACAATTCAGCCATAGAACACTCAGAAAATCAAACAATATTCTCTATTTGTGCTGTGCAGCATATTATTAAGATCAGTAGCATACAAAATATTTTACAAAAGATAATTATAACTGTTCCTGTAAAAAAAAACCTGTATCAGCCTGAAATTGTTTAGTACCTTTACTTAAATATTTAAATATCATACAAGGTAACACTGTCATATGATTGCTTAATTCCTTTATTGTTTACGTCTACTTCCTCAGTGACATCTATTAAATCCAAAGAAAAATAGGACAACTGAGAATGTTTGTTAATTCACTGGAGATTATCTTGGTTCAAAGTCCTCCATTAAACTCCACATCCAATATATAGTTTGCAAGCTAAATATCCTAGATATAAAGGAACAAATTATAGCAATAGCAATAGCAGTTGGACTTATATACCGCTTTCAGCCCTCTCAAGTGGTTTACAGAGTCAGCATATCGCCCCCACAGTCTGCGTCCTCATTTCACCCACCTTGGAAGGATGGAAGGCTGAGTCAACCTTGAGCCGGTGAGATTAGAACCGCTGAACTGCAGATAACAGTCAGCTGAAGTGGCCTGCAGTACTGCACCCTAACCACTGTGCCTTGTCTCCTAAAATATTGAAAATGCCTTTAAAGTACCAAGTTTTGGCAGTTCCTAATATTTTAGAAACCTTAATGAGGAAAATGAAGGAATACAGCATTCAGTAGTAAGCAAATCTCTACCTATAAAAGACAGTGACAATCAATTCACAATGGAAAATACTGTTTGCTATCATCTTTTCTTTGCATAAAATTCTCTTAAGCCATTGATTTTAAATTTGACAGCGATATCATATCCCTCTTCACCCAGGTGCCTATAAAAGAAGACTTGACAGTTATCCAGAACAAACACAACCCTCCTAAACACATCCTGGACCTGACCAACCACTGCCTAACCAACACATACTTCATCCATAATGGACAAAGATACAAACAGATAGAAGGAGCACCCATGGGATCTCATCCGTCATCGCAAACTTATACATGGAACATTTTGAAACTAACGCCTTAGATAAATCTGAACACAAACCCAAAATCTGGCATAGATATGTTGATGACACTTTCGTGATTTGGCCATATGGGAAAGAAACACTGGACAAGTTCCTCACACATCTCAACAGCCTACGCCCCAAAATACAATTCACCATGGAAATAGAAGCAAGCAACCAACTTCTCTTTCTGGACGTCCTAATCTACAAAAAATCCAATGGCTCCCTAGGACACACCATGTACTGGAAAACACACACACACCGTTACTTAAAGGCACAATCCCATCACCACCATGCACAGATCAACTCTGTAGCCAAGACCCTCATCTCCAGAACCAAACACCTAGCTGACAAAGACCACCTGAAAGCTGAATTACACACTCTCACAAACGTATTAATTTCCAATGGATTCCAAAGAAAAACAATAACCAACCTAATCCAAAGGGACACTCCCCCCCCAAAACCAAGACACAGAACAGGACAACGCCATCGCCCTCCTCCCTTACATCAAAGGCACCACAGATAAAATCAGCAAAATTCTCCACAAACACAATATCAACACAGCCTTCAACACTGACCAAAAAATAGCCAACATCTTAAGAAACCCCAAAGACAAAATCCAGCTAGAAAACTAAGGAGTCTACGAAATACCATGCAAAATCTGCCCTGGAACATACATTTGGACAAATGAACATGAGAATAAATGCACGCATCGCAGAACACAAGAACGCAGTAAGAAAAAAAAGAAAACCTTCCCCCCTTTTCCAGCACCTTAAAGCTACAGGACATGAAATTAATTTTGAAGGAACCAAGTTAATGTCCAAAACAGAACACTTCAACAAGAGAATAATTATGGAAGCTATCGAAATGGAGAAACACCCCCACAACATGAATAAACCTGATGATACCTTCCACCTACCAGACATCTGGAAACCAGCCCTAGTCAACAAACGAGCCCCACCCACCACCCAGGCCATTACAACACAAAACAACAACGGATACACAGCCAGCACCAATCAGCACCAATCTACCAATCATGATACAACCACACAACCAATCATTCCACTTACTGAAACAAAGCCAGCACTCCACACACCCCCACCAGGATTTATAGAAAGACGGCAGCTCCGATCACACTTTAAGCCCAAAACCCAGCCTGAAGGTGACAAGTGAGACCTCGCTGAAACATTGCCAAGACAATCTCAATCTTACACGGGAAAAGACCCAAATACAACAAGACTAGCATACCTACACCCGTGAAAAGCTACACACACACACACACACACACACACACACACAATATTAGAAAGAACAAGTGGGAGGTTTAGAAACTGAAGGGCAGTAGAAAAAGGTATGCGTAAACAATAAGAAACAATGAAAATTAAATGTAATAACTATGAGTAATAATATGTTTATCGTATTGAAATGTATAATACCCAGGTATCATGCCATTCACACATTGATATGTATAAATAATATAAAATAAAAAACTTGATGGGAAAAAAAGAAAGTTACAGACTCTGAAAAATAGACAGTCATGTTGCTGAAAAGAGTTAGGACAAAAGACAGATATGAAACCATTTCTTTATCTCTCTTCAATATCCATTTTATGCTATCTAAAATGGATATGGGAGAGATTTTGTAAAGAAGTACTGTATTTTTCAGAGTATAAGACACACCTTTTCCCCCCAAAAAGAGGGTGAAAATCTAGGTGCATCTTATATTCCAAAGGTAGACCCACCCACCTGCTGGCCCCTAGCCGCAAGTGGCCTGGGAAGTGTGGAAGTCGGGACAGTGGTAAAGTGGGTGCTGCGCAGTAAGGCAAGGCAGCTAGCAGCTCTGCCTGCCCCTTCTCCAGATGACCCAGGTGGAGGGCAGTTGGCTTCTGTTCCTGGCCCAGGAGGAAAGAGGTGAATCTGCAGAGAAGGAGGGTGCACGGCTCTGTGATGTGCAAAGGGGAACTGAGGAGGAAAACATTTTCAGATGGCAGTGCCAGCTGCATGCCCCGTTTTTGGATTCAGGGAGGGGATTGAAGCGCTGCTGTCCAAAAATGCTTTCTTCCCCTTTCCCCCTAAAAACTTTTTTTTTATTTGCCTCTTCAAAATCTTGGTGCATCTTATACTCTGGTGCGTCTTATACTCCGAAAACTATGGTAATGTAAAATATCAAAACAAAACTAATATCAATCAGCATACTTAGTGAATTTATAGTTGGAAGCAGAAAACAGAAGTTTTGGTGTGGTTTATTTTATTTTCTAGTTCAAGAGTAACTAAAGGAGAGTGTGTACTGGCAAACAAAGAGATTAATCCCAAGAAACTGGAAATAGCAATTTTTGGTAAAATCTTGACTGATAAATACATTTTAGGACTAAGATCAAACTAGTTAAATCAAAGGGTTTTTTTCCAGGTAATGAATGGCAGTAAACATTGAGAAAGAGTGAAAGAAAAAAAAGTTAAATGCCTTCAAATTATGTAGCTGAAGTTGGTTACCAAGAGTACTATGGACTGAAAGAAAAACTAAGCATTCAATCCTAAAAGAAATAAGAAATTGTCTTTCCTTGAGACAATGATCAGCCAGCAGAAACTTACATATTTCAAACACTTGAAGCAAGCAGATAATGGACTAGAAAGGGCGTTGGTACTTACCTGATATGCCTCTTCTCATAGTGGGGGAGGGGAGTATCCAGGATGGGTTGACTTTATCCTCTCGTTGATTGGACTGAGTCATCAGAGCTCTTGGTATAGCCTCTGGTCCACCAGACTCCACCCAGTTTATAGATGAAGAACTCTATCCGACTCGTTGAACCATCCACTCCAGACCTTGTTTCTACTTTTTATTGAATCCTACTTTGATCATGTTATTACAACCTACAACATAGTAAACGTTACCTTATCATGACAGGGGGGGTCTGGATACTCCCCCCCCCAACTATGAGAAGAGGTGTATCAGGTAAGTACCAACACACTTTCTCCATAGTGAGGGGGAGGAGTATCCAGGATGGGACGTACCAAAGCCAAACGTCCCTAGGGTGAGTAATAAGTTGAAGACCCCTTGCCAAACTAAGCTGCCCTGTGGACATCCTGTAGTACCCTACGCTCAAACGAAGCCTCCACCGAGGCAAAGGTGTCCAGCTTGTAGTTCCTCATGAAGAGTGAGGAAGAAGACCCTGAGGCTGCCCTACATGTCTCCGTCAATGAGGCCTGTGTAGCCCAGGACGCCGAGGTGACTGCACTTCGTGTGGAATGTGCTGTGATGGGGTTGGTGCCTGCATACCTGGGATTGGTATGCTGTAGCAATGCAGATCCTCACCACCTGCCTATTGTGGTGGAAGTCACCTTTTTACCCAGAGACCCCGGTTGGTAGGAGACCAACCGGGCCTCAGACTTTCTATTTGGTCAGGTTCTTCTGAGGTAAATCCTCAGAGCCCTCCTTACGTCTAGGGTGTGCCACTTCCTCTCTAGGGGGTCTACAGGGTCTGGACAGAAATTGGGCACACCCAGGTCCTGTAATTCGTGGAAACATGAACCCACCTTAGGTATGAAGGAAGAGTCCAGCCGCAACACCTCTCTGTCCTGGTGAAAGATGCAGAGGTCGCCCTCCACGGACAGGGCCTGCAGCTGTGATGTCCGCCTGGCAGATTGATGGCCACTAGAAACACCACCTTAAGGGTTAAAAACTTTAGAGACATTGTTTGCAATGGTTCAAATGGAGCTCCCTTAATGCGTCCAGCACTTTATGCAAGACGCAGGAAGGGCACCTCTGTATCGTGGGTGGTGTGAGGTTGGATGCCCCCTTCAGAAACTGCATTGCCAAAGGTTGTTGACTGAGTGCCTGGGCTCTACCGCATAGAAGCACCGAGGAAATGGCCGAGACTTGTCTCCTAACTGTGTTGTTGTCCAGGCCTGCCTGAAGAAATTTGAGCACTAAGGGCTCTATCCCCTTGATGGAAAGTCTTTCCTCCTTCAGGATGCTCCACTCAACTGCCAAGTAGTCAATTGGAGCCATTGGGGTTCCGGGTATTCCAGTGACCCCTGCCTGAGGGAGATCCTATCCTGAGGAATCCTCCGCGCTCTGTCCCCCAATAGCGACTGAAGGTCTGCCAACCATGGCCTCCTGGGCCAATAGGGGGCAATCAGTACCACCTCCGCCCCCTCCCAAAGAATTTTTGGATGACCCTGGAAATCAGGGGCAAGGGTGGGTAAGCGTAGAGCAGTCCCTGTGGCCAAGGGCCTAGGAGGACATCCGCCCTTCTGACCCCTGGCTTTGGTACCTGGCGTAAACCTTGGGAGCTGAGTGTTGTGGGGGGCGGCAAATAGCTCGACTTCTGGGTGGCCAAGTGGTCCATCACTTCTCTGAAGATCGCTGGGTGCAATCTCCACTCCAAGTTGTCCACTTCTGCCCAGCTGAGCCAATTGGCTGTGATGTTATCCACCCCCGCTATATGTTCCGCCCTTAAGGAGAGAACATTCCTTTCGGCCCACTGACCCAGCCTTTTGGCCTCCCGCATGAGGGCCTTTGACTTGGTCCCCCCCTGTCTGTTTAAGTGGGCCTGGATGCAATATTGTCTGTGGGGGCTGGAATGTGTCTGACCTTGACGATTGGTGAAATTTTTCTAGGCTCAAGCGAACTGGCCTGCGTTCCAACCAGTTGATATTGTGAGTCAGTTCTGTTTGGTTCCACTGTCCCTGCGCTATCTGGTCTTGTAGGTGGGCAGCCCCCCCCCCGAACAGGCTGGCACCCGTGGCTACCGTTACCTGGTCTGGCGTTCTGAAGAATTCGCCCTTGGTTATCGCCGGGGACATCCACCCGATCAGTGAGCATGGAACTTCTGCCGGGAGGAGAACCCTGGCCTGGGAGCAGCTCCTGTGCCTTCGCTGGAACGGCAAGGGAACCATTGTAGGTCTCTGATGTAGAAATGGGCCCAAGGGATAATGCCAATGGCTGAGACCATGGTGCCTAACCATTTAGACCATGTGGCTAAAGGCACCCTGTCTCCCTTGATTACCTGGTTGACTAATCGTCTTAACAAGCACTGTCTTTCGGGTGACAGGAAGACCTTACCTGCTGCTGAGTCTATCAGAGCCCCTAGGTGAATGAGCCTAGTGGAAGGGTAGAGTTGGCTTTTAACCGGATTCCCCAAGAACCCGTGCTCCCTCAGGATTGGCAAGGTGATATCTAGATCCCCTAATGCCCCTTCAAAGGAGGATGACTGTATGAGCAGGTCATCTAGGTAGCCTAGAATCCTAACTGGACCCGTGCTCCCTCAGGATTGGCAAGGTGATATCTAGATCCCCTAATGCCCCTTCAAAGGAGGATGACTGTATGAGCAGGTCATCTAGGTAGCCTAGAATCCTAACTGGAATCTGCCTCCAGCTCGCTGCTAAGGCAGCCATTACGTTGGTGAATTCTCGCGGGGAGGAATACTGGCCGAAGGGCAAGGCCTGGTTTTGGAAGTGCTGCCCCAGGTGGCAGAACCTGAGAAACCTCTTGTGATCCCTAATGATAGGAATGTGTAAATAGGCCTTTGTGGGGTCTATAAAAGTGAGGAAGTCTCCCTGTCTGATTCCCTCCAAGATGGAGTGGCGGGAATGCATTTTGAACCTCCTGTAACGAATGAAGTGGTCCTGCCGCTTCAGATCCAGAATTGCCCTCCATCCCCCTGATGCCTTAGGGATTGCGAAAGGGATGGTGTAATGCCCTTGGCCCTGCTGTCTAGAGGTACTGGCTGGATGGCTCTATGTCCAGCAGGAGTTGTATAGCCTCCTGCATCAGTAATCTCCATGCCGGGTTATTTGAAACCGGGCAGCTCCGGAAAAACCCCGGGGGTTTAGACAGGAGTTCCAGAGCCAGGCTGTGCCTCATGGTGTTCTGAACCTATTTATCTGATGAGGCACGGTCGCAGCAGTCGGGGGGGGGGGTGACTCAGTTCTGGCCTTAGTTTTTGCGGAAGGGGCACCCTCCGCCACATCCTCCGCTCCCTCGGAAGGGCCGCTTCTGCTGCCTGCCCCTCTGCTGCCTATCTTGGCGTCTCTGCCTGCCGGAAGAGCTTCCTGGTAATGCCTGGCACCTGAGTACCCCGCCTCTGAACCACTGAAGGGATCATGACCCCAGGAGGAGGACCCGAAGTCTTGTCCCCGGGAACAGGGCCGTCTGGAGTAAGGCGCCGTCCTGAATTGTCCCGTCTTAGGGGCTGTGGGGAGCCCCTTCCTCTAGTCCTTATTCTCGACCAGATAGGGGTCCAGAGTGGATCCAAAAAGGACATTTCCTGTGAAAGGAGTGGATACCAGGCGCCACCTGTGGTGAACCTCCGCCTGCCACTGCCTCAGCCACAGCAGCCTGCAAGATGCAACGGTGGAGCAATTGCCCTGGAGGCAAATCTGGCTGAGGACAATGAGGCATCCGCCGCAGATTGGATGACCGTCCCCAGCTTATTGATGTCCTGGTGCGCTCTGACCTCAGTAATGGGGATGCGTTGTTGCAGTTCCTGCAGCCAGAGCAGAAGAGACCTGTTGAACAATGAGGCGGTGGTGGCGGCCTTCACCGCCCAGGCGGCTGCCTGATGCCCTCTTCGGAGGGTGAGGTCCGCCTTCCTGTCTTCCAACGTCAGAGCCTGCTCAGGTTCCCCTGGCAAAGTCGGGGGTGTATGCAGTGCCAATGCCGGGGCGCCCCTGGTGGGTGGGATAGCACCCCCTCCATGTCTTGATCCACATTGTAGAAGGCCTTGTCTGTGGATGTGAGTGTGGGGCCCGGCGTGGGGGTGGCCCCTTGGCACTTGTCTGATTCAAGAAAGGCCCTGGGAGTTGGCACTGTGTCGGTCTCAATGGCCTGCTCCTCAAATATGGTTTCCGCAGAAAACCCCTGCTGCTGAGGTGGTGCCTCTGCTGCTCTGTTCCCAAGCCTGGCGGCTGCTTAACCCTTAAAAAGGAGGGATTTATATAACAAAGGCTGGAACAACCCGGTGAAGGTCAGCTTAGGAGGGGGCAAGCCTATGTCATCGGATAGTTTATCCTCCCTGACTTCCCCCTCCTCACAATCCAGCTCACTCTCCTCCCGTGATAAGGCTGAGGAGCTAAAGCAGTCCTCCCCCTGGGTTTCCAGCTCCACTGAGGCAGCATTTGTGGCTGCTGCAGCAATGTCAGGCATTGCTGGAAGGCCTGCATCATTATGTCTGAAAATTGGGGGCCCCTGGGGAGCTTGCTGGCTGAGGGCCCCTGCCTGCCTGTGGGGGGGGGGAGAGGCTGATCTCAGGGAGGCAGCATGGGGGAGGGGGATTGCCACCTCTGTGGGAGACCCCAAAGACTAGGGGTGTCAAAGGGGATTCTTCCCTGCAATATGGTTGTCCCCCCCGTAGTCCCACCTGCTGTAGGGCCTCCAGGAGTCTTTCTTTTCTTTCCCTGCCGTGGGATGGATTTGAGGCCAATTGCCCTCTTGCAAATCTGTTCCAGTCTTTAATGCCTCCTCCTTTCCTATTTAGATGGCTTGGGAGGCTTGTGGGGCTTGTGACTCCCCCCCCCCATGCTTCCAGCTCTGCCCTGGGGGTGAGGTGCTTTTTTTTGTCTCTGCCTTTCCTCCCCCCCCCTTCTCTGGGCCACCTGAGGGGTGGTCACTAACCTGGTGGGACTGCCGGCTGTTGTTGCCAGTACCTGTGTCCTGCCAGTCTCCTGTTGCCTCTGGGCGCCGCCATCTTGGAACACGTGGTCCCTTTTGGCTTCAAGATGGCGCCTGTGGCCAGGAGATGAAGGTGCCCCTTTTGAATCTTCTGGCTGGGTGGCTTGTGCTCCGAAGAGCTGCCGCGCGCCTCCGCTGCCGTTTTCTTCGCTTCCCATGCCGCTGGAGTCCTTGCTCTGCCCGTGAGCCCCCTCCAATGAGGTGGGTCACGTACCAATGGGGCAGGCACTCCGCAGCGTTTGCAAGGCTCCCTTCCAGGGGGCGGGGGGGTCCGCGCCGCCCTTGCATGTCCCTTATCTCTTGGGGAAGTCTGCGGTGCCGCTGGCGTCCTTGCAGCAGGGCTTGCCTGCCAGAGGCTTCTGCCTCTGCCTCCTGCCCGCCCAGCAAATTCCTTTCTGAGTGTTGCCTGTCTCACTCAGAAGCCTGGGCAGTGGGCCGCCCCCTGGGGGGCTTTTGGCCGATCCTTACAGTCCAGGGAGTTGCCAGCTCGCCTGGGATGCTGTAGGAGGGAGACACTGGAATTTTCCTTCCTTCCCTTTCTTGAATATCTTCGACCTGTCGGAGTTCCAGGATGGTCAACCGTCCATGAGTGGACTGAGTCTAAAAACTGGGTGGAGCCTGGTGGACCAGGGGCTTCTACCAAGAGCTCTGATGACTCAGTCCAATCAACCAGAGGATAAAGTCAACCCATCCTGGATACTCCTCCCCCTCACTATGGAGAAAATGATTACTGTATAGTTAACAAAGTTAAAAAAGAAAATGAATAAATTGAATGGATTGGATGCAGAGGTGGTATTCAGCAGGTTTTGACCAGTTCTGGAGAACCGGCAGCAGTGATTTTGAGAAGTTCAGAGAACCGGTAAATACCACCTCTGACTGGCCCCACCCCAATCTATTCTCTGCCTCTTGAGAAAGCTTCCTTCCAGTTATATTTTATTTTCTTTGATGACTTTGAGAACTCCATTTTCAGTAACTTACATTTATCTTTCTTTAATTGTGAATATGTCTTAATTAATTTAGTTAAATTAAAAACTATACTAAAAAGTAGTTTAAATAATATGCAACCAAACGTTTTAACAAATAAGAAGTTTGTTGTATGTCACCCAGAGTCACATGTTATGTGTGATGGATGGCTATATAAATTCCCAGGTTTACAAGCCATCAAACAAGTGTGGGCTCATAGACTGAGATGTTGAGACTCATGAATATTTAACTTTATGGGGGAAAAACTCATCTAAAACAGGGAGCAAAATCTTCTGTTGTAAGCTGTGGGTATAATTTGGAATACATATTTTAAATAAATTACTTTGCAATATTTTTACTGAATTTCAAACAGATTTTTACTTTCTTGATTTACAACAATACCAATCAACTCAGATATGTTTTAATCTTTGAAACCCTGGGAGTCAACATATTTGATGGAGTTGATTCTGAAATTCAACTTTCATATCCAAAACAAAAGAACATTTTTAAGGTCAGCATTAAGGACATTTATGATTCACATATTAAAGAACTGAAAAGCTCAATAATGGAACATCAATGCTTACGGGTTTTTAAAATGTTAAATCTGCTTCATTTAATTTAAAATTTAAAATGGATTCATCAAAATATCTTAGTTTGAGTTTACTGGATGCTCCAAAAAATGTATTCAAAAGGTCGAGCATCATTATTTTCTCTACTGGAGATATATGAAATTTGGATTGGTTCAAATGATTTGGTCCTATGGATCACTAACATCTAATGTAATTTATTTAAAGTAAATAAAGACATATAGGAATGTATTTTAGTGTTAATGATGTTATTGCTATATTTACAGTTTGGAATTACACTATTTGTGAGCAGTTATGATTGTTACTTAGAGAATTGTTTTCAGAAATTTGAAAAGTAGCAATATTCCTGATATTTAACCCTGAATTCAAGAAAATATGACAATCTTTAAAAAAAAAAAAAAAAAAAAGCTTATTTGTCCTGTGGCATAAATTATAAATTATTACCTTCTGCTAAAGTAGATTTAGAAATCTGTTTACATTTGATTAATATATAACATAAATTAATGTTTCCCCCTTTTCTGATTTTAACTAGTGTAACAATAATATTTGTTTGTACCACTGATAAAAATTAATATCTATTATTATTATTGTGTTTGCAATGTATTTATATTTTATACACGAACTAAAACCTATTTTGGCTTTAGCCAGCTTGAAGACTTTAGACCAGTCATTATCTCTCAGTCTAACCACCTTCAGAGGGTTGTTGTGGGGAAAATAGGAGGAAGGAGTATTAGATATGTTTGCTGCTTTGTTATTTATAAAAAATAATTATACAAATAATAAAAGTGGGATAAAAACAAACAAACAACAAACAGAACTGTAAAAACGGAATTTAGTTGCAAAAGGTGCTATCACATTCCTACATTTTTGCCATCGTTGTCTAACATAGTTACTCTCTTATAATATGCACAATAATTTCAATAAACTGTGTAATGGGTGTGGACAAGCTTATTTGTCCTGTGGCATAAATTATAAATTATTACCTTCTGCTAAAGTAGATTTAGAAATCTGTTTACATTTGATTAATATATAACATAAATTAATGTTTCCCCCTTTTCTGATTTTAACTAGTGTAACAATAATATTTGTTTGTACCACTGATAAAAATTAATATCTATTATTATTATTGTGTTTGCAATGTATTTATATTTTATACACGAACTAAAACCTATTTTGGCTTTAGCCAGCTTGAAGACTTTAGACCAGTCATTATCTCTCAGTCTAACCACCTTCAGAGGGTTGTTGTGGGGAAAATAGGAGGAAGGAGTATTAGATATGTTTGCTGCTTTGTTATTTATAAAAAATAATTATACAAATAATAAAAGTGGGATAAAAACAAACAAACAACAAACAGAACTGTAAAAACGGAATTTAGTTGCAAAAG
Source organism: Thamnophis elegans (assembly GCF_009769535.1). Lineage (NCBI taxonomy): Eukaryota > Metazoa > Chordata > Lepidosauria > Squamata > Natricidae > Thamnophis > Thamnophis elegans. The sequence continues at coordinate 57,421,016 of NC_045546.1, read as the reverse complement.
GTGCTATCACATTCCTACATTTTTGCCATCGTTGTCTAACATAGTTACTCTCTTATAATATGCACAATAATTTCAATAAACTGTGTAATGGGTGTGGACAAGCTTCAGCGATTTCCAGCATGGTTTTCTGAAGTTTGCTTGCTCTTGGCTCCCAGAAACGGGGAATGGGCCTAGGCATTTGGGTTGGCCTGGGCTCTTGCACTCATGAATTATGGCACTGCTGAGCAGAATTGTTTATACTTCTTCAAGACCAACTGTCCTGAGACTCCGGGTGCGATAAATATCTGCAGAGGAGCTTTCCCATAACATACTGTATGTTGTTTGGACTCTCAGTGCGGGACCTTGGGGAGGGGATTGGGGGTGATTTTCAGGGTGTAACTTTTGCAAGCTTCAGATCTTCCCTTACTTTTGCTGCTAACAATTCAAACTTAGTAAAAGTACCTCTTCTCTAAACCAATGGAGCTGGAGGTTTTCTTTCTTAGATTTTGAATGGAGGCAGGTCTGACATTAGCCAATATCTGAACCAAAGCGCATTAAAGTTACACATTGAAAGTCACCCCAAATCCCACCCCTCAGGGTCCAGCACTGAGAGTGCTATAAAGATTTGCAAAACCTAGGAAACACAATTGCTTTTTAGTGCGTGCAGTCCTGAAAAAACTCAGAGCTGCTGAACTGTATGCTAAATTGTCCAAGTGAGAATTTCATCAGGACAAGATTGATTACTTGGTCTATTGCATATCACATGAGGGGATAGAAATGGACCCTGAAAAGGTGCAGATGGTTTTGGAATCCCCCCCACCCGGGCACTAGAAAGCAATTGCAGAGTTTCCTGGGCTTTGAAATTTTTGGTAGGCAATTCATCCCTTCTTTTGCTAAGATTGCATTGCCCATCACCAACCTCTTGAAAACTAAAGGAGAAAACAAACCTAAGGCCAGCCAACCCCTTGAGTGGACATTGGAATGCCATGCTGCCTTTGAAAAGCTCAAGCAACTCTTTGCAATCAAACTCAACACTGATGCCCATTTGTGATTTATGCTGATGCTAGTGATATGGCTATGGGAGCCATGCTGTTGAAAGCAAATGCCAAGGGGGTCTTACAACTCTGTGCTTACACCTCCAGAAAATTAACTGAGACTGAAAAAACATGGGTAATTTGAGAGAAGGAAGCCTTTGCTGTGCAATAGGCACTATTAACTTGGAGGCATTTCCTAAAAGGGGCAAAGCAGCCTTTTGAGGTGTGGGCTGATCACAAAAACCTGGAGGCCTTGAAAACCTCACGGAAATTGTCACCTAAGCAACTTTGTTGGGCACAATACTTTAACCAGTTTAAGTTTAATGTACTACATTTCTGGGGGAAAGAACTTTATGGCTGATGCTTTGTCCAGATTGCCTCAATACAATAGTGTTAGGCCTGAAGTAATCCGACCAGTCATTCCTTCTAAGCAGCTGGCGGCTCCTGTGATTACCATGGCTCAGAAAAAAATTGGAGACTGAGCTTTCCAGTGAAATGTGCAAAGAACTGAAAAGCGATGAACGGTTTTTATCCCACATGAAGAATGCACTATGCAAAATGTTCTAACATGGATTGGCACCAAACTATACGTGCCCACCAGGTTGAGGGGGACTGTTCTACAGCGTGCCCATAATTTGAAAACCGCCAGCCATTTTGCACCTGATTTTTCACCTGATCATGCAAAATTTGGGTAGCCTTCATTGAAAAAGGACATTGAAACTTAAATCGCCAGCTATCTTGTCTGTGCTGTGGCTAAAAGGCCCCCAGGGAAGCCTGCTGGACTCCTACAGCGTGTTGCCAATCCTAAGGCCCCATGGAAGGAAATATCAATGGATTTTATAGTTGAATTGCCTGAGAGTAAAGGGAATCATTACTTGAGTTACAGATTTATTTTCCAAGCAAATGCATTTTGTCCCATGCATTAAGATACCTTCAGCTAAAGGACTCACTAAACTGTTTATTCAACAAGTGTATAGACTACAAGACGTTCCTGATCATATTATCCCAGATAGGGGGATACAATTCACCTCCCAATTTTGGTGGCAGTTCCTAAGAATGTTAAGCTCCATCCTGGGGCTAAGTTCCACCAACCACCCTCAAACTATCAGAGCTTGTGAATGGACCAACTCAGTTCTGGAACAATATGTTAAGGTGCTATGTAAATTACCAGCAGGACAATTGGGCCAAACTGCTACCCTTTGCAGAGGTCGCTTATAACTCAGAACATACTAGTACTGGCATCACCCTGTTCAAAGTTGCTTCTGATCAGGATTTCATCCCTATACCATAATTGCTTCAGGAAAAGTCTCTGATCTGCTTCTTAGTGGAGTGTATTGAACAGCCGAAACACACCTGGCCTGTCACACGTAAGGCATTGGGTGGGGCACACCAAGCTCATAAGAAACAGGCTGATAAAAAGAGGGCTAAAAAGAAAGAGTTCCAAGTGGGTGATAAAGTGTATCTGTCCACTAAGTACTTATAACTACCCCAAAATAAAAGAAATTGGGACCTATGGGGGCCCTTTCCCAATTTTAAGAATTATCAACCTGGTTATTGTACAGTTGGACCTGGCAAAAAATCTTAGACGGATCCACCCAGTGTTTAATGTTAGCCTGCTCAAGCTTGAGAAAGTGTCTCCTCTTCACCCTGTCCAGCCTCGCCCCTCTTGTACCCCTCCTTATAGAAGAGGAACAGCACTTTCAAGTTAAAGAAATCCTTGATTCTGGAAAATGGAAAGGGAAAGAGCAATATTTGGTAGCTTGGAAGCATTTCCCTCCTTCACAGTCTGAATGGGTAGATGCTCGAAATGTTCAGGCTCCCAAGATCCTTCAGGTGTTTCCTAGGAAATATCCTGATAAACCGTGGCAAAATAATATTTCTTAATTATCTTAAATTATTTTGTATTGTCCATTTTAGTTTTGTGCCATGCTTTCTCTTCTTTTATAGGGCTAATGCCTCTATTGCTGAAGGGCTGAATGTCAGCCAGATCTCCAGCATGGTTTTCTGAAGCTTGCTTGCTCTTGGCTGCCATAGAAATAGGGAGAGGGGTCTGGGCATTTGGGTTGGGGAAGCGAGCTGATGTGAAGTAGTCCCATGAGAGCTGGAAAGGAGTTTTGCACTCATGAATTGTGATGCTGCTGAGCCGAGTTGTTTATACTTCTTCAAGGCCAACCATCCTGAGATTCCAGATGTGAGAAATACCTGCAGAGGAGCTTTTCCATAACATCACACTGGATGTTGATTGGACTCTCAGTGCTGGACCCTGGGGGGAAAGACTGGGATGACTTTCATCAATGTGCAACTTTCACACACTTTGCCTTGCTTTCGCTGCTATCAACTCAGCTTTAGTAAAAGTACCACTTCTCTAAACCAATGGAGTTGGGGCTTTTCTTTCTTAGGTTTTGAATGGAGGCAGGCCTGACATTTAACTATCTTAACTGCTAGTAAGAAAACTCAGAAGGAGCATTTAACTAAATTCCTGGGTACCACAATTCCTCTCCCCTTTGAGATTAAATAGCCTCAAGACCTTGCTTGAGCTTTTTGGTTTATAGTCTATCCAGGCAAAGAAATAGAAGATTACATTCAGATGGTCCAATTCTTTCAGATGGTCTAGGTGTCAAATTGGTGGCCCACGAGCCACATGCATCACATGCAGGCCATGCACACCCAACTCCGCAAAGGGGAAAAACCTCACAAACTGTCACATGATGGCAAGGTGACGCTGCAAGTTTGATACCCGTGATCTAGGCTTTTTCAAACTGACTTTTGGTTGATGGCTTTAAAATAATATTGTATTTTCTTTCACTAGTAGAAAGTAGAAGATATTTACCCTTTCTTCAGGTTCGGTCCTATCTGCCCAGTTGAGAGAGGGGGAAGAAATAGATTGTGGCAGTAATTACCTGTGAAAACAATTCCTCCTGCATGCATCTCAGGCAGAGCTGGGTGGGTGGATAGGACTAAGGATTTGGGGAGGGGGAGGCTTTCTCTTACTCTCTGACAGGCATTTGTGGGATAAAAGGCATGTTCAGGCCAAATATAAAAACAAGAAGCCAGGAAAGAGAGCACTGCAAAATCCTGATAGGTAATCAAAGATAGATAATCAAAGAAAATCCATGCACTTTATCTTTCTCGGTTGTGGGATACTGAAGTGACAGTCTCTCCCTTGAAGACTTTAAAGAGTTAAGGATTGCTTAAATAATATGTATGAAGTACTTTTAAAATGTAAAGACTTTTCTTCAGCATACTTATGTCTGTGAAACATAGTCTTTTCTAAGTTTTAAGGCTTAACATTCAATTAACAATAAAATTCAATTTCACTTTTACCTTTTACTGTTTATATTGGAAATATGAAATGTACTCTTTTATTAAACAGAATGAAGCTAAAACTGTAATTATATTTAAAAAATGCAGACTAATCTCTGATACAAACAAACATGTTTATGCACATAATCAAATGCAAGCGATCAGTGTTTGCCAGGTAGGATTGTTACTAAGAAGTCAATAAATATAAGTTTAAAAATATTGTAAAGTAGTGCAGTGATCAAAACATGTTTCCCCCACCCATTTGCTAATTAGCATTAGGAAAGCTGTTATTGTTCATCACACATATCACAAACTAATTTAACATTATAAAACATCAGGACTAAAATTCCAAGACTGCATGAATGAAAACCTGCTAGAAATGTATTTATACTCCATTCCTATAACAGCTCAGATTATTTCTGCTTTGCTCATTTCAAAGAAATATACATGATGGGACAATATATATCTTGACTTAAACTTTCTCATCATGTTATATTTATTTCTAAATTGAGGATTATTTAGCCTGCTTCAAAATAGATCTACATTGCTTATGTTCTTCTCTTTAAAAGTGCCACCAGTACAAAAGAGATGGCATAAAAACACTCTACCTTGAAACAGAAAAGTGAAAAAAGAGTCTTAAGATTTCCATCATTTTAAATTATAACACAGCCTTCAAATGACAGTAGGCCAATTAGGATAACCTCAGTCATTTCTTAGGACCTCACTCTACTACTTTCATATGTGAATAAACAACTGTGTTAATAGCTAGCATATAGAAAAAGGCTTAATATTTCCCATAGTTGTAAACATCATACAACGGAGAGATCTGGGGCCAGTGAATTCTCTGCTTTCCATCCCAGTTTCCCAAACCCAAATTTCCACTGTTCCTTGAGCAACTCCCTTTCTATCTAATCCACTTTTCCTAGGTTTGTTTTGAGAGGAAAAGTGAAACTGAGATATTCAGTGCACGTCTATAGGTGTGGGATTCTTATGAACCACAGATTACATATCCATCCTTCTAGCGGTTTGTCCCTTCTATGAAAGAGACACGTGTGGAATCGTTTGACATCCAAGTACAATAAGCGCTAACAGATCTCTCTCCAAGAACTGCCTCCCGTGCAGAATATTGGAACAAGCACCGAAGAGAAAGAGCCTCAGCAAGGGTTGCCCCACTGGACCGAGTCTCGGCGGTATAAGTTGAAGTAAACTTCGGCTCTCCGGTCAACCGCACAAGGCTGACCCGACACTCGCAGGGCACCCGCAGCCAAACCTCCAGGCAGCCGCATCCGACATAGGAGCGGCTTCCCCCGCGCAAAAAAATAAAAATCCGACTTTCCCGACGCCAAAGCTTCCCACCCCTCGCCGGTGACCCTGGGCGGGCGATGATGCACGGAACGACCCTGCCGCAGACTCGCCCCCGGCCGCACGCCTCGCCGTCGGCTCACTCACAGGTAACGATGGGCTTGTTCTCCATCGTGTAGATAATCGGCGGCGTCTCCACAGTTGCCTTGTCTTCTCCCGGCGCCCCTTGAGTGGCCGCTATGACTGCTACCGCCACCGGCGCGAGTTCCATGGGCGGGCAGGGCGTTCAGCCCCGGATCCTTCTGCTCCGAGCCATAAAGGCGCCCCGCCGCGCCTCCCCCGCGCCCGCCCCGCTGCCGCCTCCGGCGAAGAGACCCTCCTGAACCCCTCCCCTCCAACCCCAGCGCGCTGGTCCCTCGCCTGGAAGAGCGTTCCGGCTTCATCCGCTTCCTGTATCACTGACAAGCATTACCCCTTCCGGCAAAGGGAGAAGCGGATGTTAAAGGGGAAGGTGGAATGCGCCGTGACCTCCGATTGCATTTGTTTAAAAGGGGAGTGTGCAGTGGACAGGAAGGGCAGGGAGAAGAGCAGGTAAGGGGGTGGGGGATGCCTGGCATTCCGTCGAAGAAAGGCTTGTTTGCAAGTGGGCGAGCGGAGCAGGGCTATAGATATTTTTCTGGGAAAGGAAGATTCGCTTGCAGTATTTATTTCTACATAATTGTTACATGTCTTTCTTTTTCCTCCCGAGGAGTTGATGCAGACACTTTCTTGGTTTGATTCTGGCAAATAGGGGCATAAGAAATACGCCGGCAGAGTATTGTTACATTGTTGTTAAGTAGAATAAATAAATTTTACAAATAGGTCACCTTTTACAGCCGTGAATATTTTTATTTATTTACAGCAATTCTCTAAGGCCCGATGTATCATTCTAGACAATACATAGGTAGGCCTTGCTTTGCTTACCAACTGCTTCGTGCAATGTCCCTTTACCATGCTCCTAAAAAAAATAGCTGCGATAAAGGCACAATGGTCGGGGCCTCCTTCAGACATATGATCAACTATTTGTAAACTTCACAACTAGCTTGTGATAGGCAGAGCTAATATTGTATTATTAAGTACAGGTAATCTTCAACTTACGATCACAGTCGAGCCCCAAATTTATGTTACTAAGTGAGACAGTAGTTAAGTGAATTTTGTTCCATTTTAAGACCTTTCTTGCCCCAGTTTTTAAGTGAAACACCACTTGTTAAGTTAGTGACATGGTTATTAAGTGAATCTGAGTTCCCCATTGATTTTGCTTGTCAGAAAGTAATTAAAGGTTATGTGACCCCAAGATAATGCAACCGTCATAAATATGAGTCAGTTGTTTCTTTTTTTTCATTTTTTATTTATTTTTTTTTAAACATTTTATTTATTTCATTTTCATTTTCATTTTATACAATCACTTATATACTGTGCGTAACAAAAAACAAAAAAAAGGAAAAAATTCACCATAAAAAAAAAAAAACCCAACATGACACTTCAATCCCCCATACACCCTTTCTTCTCCCCCTCCAACTTTCATTTCTCCCCTCCAGCATTCCCCTCTTCTACTTCCCTTCCCCCTCAGACATCTCCCCCCCCTCCATCTCACCCTCCTTACATTCCCCTCTCACTCCCTCTTTACTTCTCCCTCTTCTTTCCCTCTTCTCCTCACTTTGGTGTATCCCTACAATTAATCTATTCAGTTTATTTTTTTAGAAAATAAAAGAGAAAAAGAAAAAAAAAAGAAAAAGAGCCGCAGTATACAAGTGAATTCTTATTGTTCTAAGAATTGAAACTGTAATTCCACCCTCCCCCCTATAATCCCCCCTCCCTAACCCCCTTACGGCTTCCCAGGTCCCATACCCGGCATAGTGCCTTAACAAGCACTTGAGTATAATAAAACCAGCTAACTTTAAAGTTAAAAAAATAAAAGAAAAACAAAAAAAAAGGGAATAGTAAAAAATAGAAAAGAAAAAAACACACACAGAAAAAAAAAGAAAAACAAGAAAGATCAATAAACCCACTACATTAACACAGCTTCCCATCATCTGTAAATCTTAAACAATGTAGCTCATTCCAAATTTCGGTTATTTTACTACTTGCAGGGTTTCAAACTGTGTTAGAGCCAGGTAAGTTAATCAATTAGGATTCCCCAACTAAAAGTCTCATTGCTTTATCTATCTATTCAGACCTTTAATTTATCTCTTTTTTATCCGAATATCCAAACCTTTCTATAAAACCATTAAACTCAAGTACTTCTTTCATTTTTCATTTCCAACACCTCCCATTCTATCCTTACCCAGATCCACATGTAAATTTTTTTACCTTCCACCCTGCCTTTATCCATATCCACATATATATTTTACCGCGTCCATTGCTCCTCACATATTTACTCCACCTTCCTGGAGACTCTCTGACTAATCTTTCTTAACCTTATATTGAAATAGCAACTGATACAAACATCAGTTTGCATTCTAGCCCCAAGTAGTCTAGTTAAGCTTTCGCTACCCTTCCCTCTCCCACGCGCCTCCCAACTCCGTTCGTCCCAGACCACAACTCAAAAAGATTGCGATCTCCGCTCTCCTCGCCTAGGAAAATAATTCATGCACATTTTGAGTTAGAGTTCAAACAAATCTTATATACAATATGTGTCCACAATCAGCAACGCTTCTTTCAGTCTCCATGTCTCATCATCGATATACAACTTTTCCATTTTATCCCAGGCAGAAATCATAAAATTTTAAGAACATCGCTAAGTCTTTATTCTTTACTCTTCTGCCCTTCCGGAGGAGGAAAGCAACACCCTCCGCCTTGTAGCCACGTGTCTCGCTGCTTGTCTTCTCCTTCTCCTTGTCTCTCTCCAGGTCCGGATGAATCAGGAAGTCCCGCCTTCAGGGTCTTGTAATAAAATTCTCGGGCTTCACAGACAGAATTAATGCGGTGTTTTTGATTGCCAAATGTAACTGTAATGCCAGCTGGGACTTCCCATTTGTATGGAATCTGAGAGTTTCTGAGTTCTTCAGTTAAGAAAATGTAATCTCTCCTTGCTCTTAATATTTGAGATGGTATCTCTTTAAAAACAATCAAGTCCTGTCCATCGATTCTCAACCTCTTGTTGTAAAGCCTCTGTATTATCACATTTCTGGATTCCCTTGTGGTAAAGTATATAATTATGTCCCTCGGGAGCTGTCACTGTTTTGCTACCCACGAATTCTGGCGGTAAATTTTTGAATCTGCCAATCAAAGTTAAGTCCCGGACTTCCCACCGAGCGGCTAAGAGCCTCAAAGAAGATCTGTTTCAAATTCTCCTGTTCGTTTTCACGCAGTCCTCTAACTCTTATTGCGAAGGCAGTCTTATTATAATTTATCATGACAAGTTGTTTTTGAGCATTTTCAATTTCCTGTTGTAACGTTTGAATTTTGGATGTCAGATTAAAGTTAGTTTCTTCCAAAAGTTCCAATTTATCCTCCGTTTCAGCAATATAATCTGTCATGACTGTCATTACTCCGATCATATCCTCCTTTGCTTGAGCAATTTTAGCATCAAATTGATCATATAAATCCGATATCAGTTGATTAATTTCCTGTCTAAAATTATTAAGCGTTTTGAGAAGAAATTCTTGTGTTAACAAATCTCCAGTGGAGGACGTAGGAGGCAAGGGTAGCGGCTTCATAGCAGTTTTTTGAGATATGTTATTAAGGAAGCGCTTCTGCTTAGATTTGGGAGCCATTCCAGAATAAAAATAAAAGACAAGCAATCAGGCTAGCCAAGAATCAAAGTCTCTGCTCCCCTCAGTTAATCTTTTAACAATTAATACGGAGAAGCCTTCAGAAGAGTGGGGCTGACTAAGTACGTCACATCAAACACAAATATAAGATCGCCATCTTGTGACGCAGCTAGAAAAGGGAGCCTTTTGCAAAGTTGAAGCTGGTATTTTAGATAGTAATAAAAAAAAATTCCTCAGGAATGGTCCCCGCCCGGATTAATTTTTAAAATAGCTTAGCTTTGTCCTGGGGGGGGGGGGGCAATCTGCCTAGGGCTGCAAAAAAGGCAGCTGCGGAAAACTGGCTGGAGTAAAAGCTCAGCTAATGTTGAACCTCTTCTCCATTCACAGCAAAAAAGAGCTATGAATTACAAAGAGATCCTAACGACTGACCTTCTCCCTGCCCCTTTCTGCCAGAAAGGGGAGATATCTATAGATCTTATAAGATATACAGACCAGAATCCTGAGAGGAGCTTCGTTGAGCTCCCGACGGCGGCAGGCTCCTCCCCCCGAAGCCCTGAGTCAGTTGTTAAGTGTCTGAATTTCGATCATATAACAATGGGGATGTTGCAACAGTGATAAGTGTGAAAAACTGTCATAAGTCACTTTGTTCAGTCCTGTTGTAATTTTGAACGATGACTAAATGAACTGTTGTAAGTTGAGGACTATCTGTACTGTAGTTCTTCTAAATAGAAACAGAATATTCTAAAGGTAAGAGAGAAAACATTCTAACCTTTGTTTGGAGATTGATCTAGCTTATTTTAAAAAATCCCATGCATTTGGCTGATTGTGCTTATACATTGTTATTCTCACTTAATGACCACACTTGGAACCAGCAACAGTCACTAAGTGGACAATCATGTGATTAGGCTTATTTTCTCTTCAGTTGCTAATTAAAGCAACATGGTAACTAAATAGATAATCATAATGTGAAAGATACTCCGTTATAACTTTGAAAAGTTGCTGTGTGAGGCAGTTGATAAGCTTGGGCTACTTTTACTCAGTATTCAATGATAGCTGCCTATGTGCTTGCATGTGTTCAGGTAGTTTTCTACATATACAGTGCAGGCAAAATATCCAATGTTTTTAGCTCTATGAAGGCAACATATGTTAGAGTAATAAACATTTTCATGTTTATGTAAAGTAAAGTAAAAATAATAATAATCCTGCTTTCTTCAAAGTTGAATTCAGAAAAAATAAACCTGAGCAGGCTCCCCCCCTTCTTTTCCTTTTCTTCTCCTTGCCTCATCTCTGTCTAGTTTTCTTCCCTCTTTCTTCTTCCCTTTCCAATGTACCTATCCTTGTTCTAACTCTCCTGGAAGGGGACTGTATAGAGGTAGTTCTTTTCCTCCTTATGACTGGTTGCCAGGTGCCTTGTGTTCATATGATTGTCACTTCTTCCCTGCCAGTCTCTGCAGAAAGTCAATGGGGAAGCTGGCAGGAAAGGTTGCAGATTGCTGCCACCTCCCTAGATGACTTCCTCTTGTCTCTGGGGACTGAATGAAAAAGATCCCTGCCACTTCATGCCTGCTTGAATCTTGGCAACTGAAATCCAAGCATGCATGGAGCCCCCAAATCCCTGTCTCTCTGCCTTCATGGAGAGCACCAGAGAGGCGAGGAGAGAAGTCATCCAGCTCCATATCTGCTTGAACATCTGCAGCTGAAATTGAAGCATGCATGGAGCCCAAAAATCTCTCCATGGCCAGAGAGAAAAACTCTATTCGCTTAAGGATTCATGAGATCATTTAAATGACCACAATGGGGAGTACTGGGATTGCAGTCGTTAAGTGTAACAGTCATTTGGTTGTTGCTTAATTACCACTTTGCTCAATGACCAAGTCTCTGATCTCTACTGTCTGTGGTCATTAAACAAGGACTACTCTGAGTGCATACTCCATATGTGGCAGTGATTTGTGTGTGTATGAGAGAAAATGACTGGATTATGCAGATGACAGAGACCAACCTGAGAATAAAATACTTGTGAAGCAATATTGCTATAGGAGTCTATTCTGTCTATTCTCTAAACTCCTGACCTCTGCAAACTATTTTAAGACTTCCTATGAATTTTTGGCTTTTTTCACAAATGGATTATGTTAGTCAACATTCACAGTTCAATCTTGCCAATTATCAAGAATCAATCTTTCAGGTACTATACACTAAAATGTATCAAGTGGAGCTGGGTAAAGATTCAATTAAGAACAAAACAGGTGTACAAACAAATATATAAAATAGTAAATAAATGAATTTAACATACATTTCTGCTAGCAGTGACCATTTTTGCACTACAGTACTGCCACCCCCACCCGCCCCCCATCCTAATACTGAAGATAAATCCTTCTGAACCATTCTATCTCTATCTATCTACAGTACTTTGCAACTGGCTCTTAGTTTGGCTGGCAATGTCTTCAAAAGGAAAGAGAAAGAGCTCTACTTCAATTAAGGAAGGAAGGAAGAAGAAAAGGAAAACCATCAATCTTGATTTGAAAATGAAGATCATCAAAGCGCATGATGAGGGGAAGAAGGTGAACCTCATAGCACAAGAAGAAGGGCTGGCCCATTCCACCATCTCCACTATTCTGAAGGATAAGGAAAGGATCAAAAAAGCTATTAAAGGAGCATCAGGAGCCGATGCCATTATAACAAGACACCGAACAGGCCTTATCCATGAAACAGAAAAACTACTACTACTTTGGATTGAAGATCAAATCCAAAAGAGGATTCCGATTAGCCTTTCTCTCATTCAAGCAAAGGCGCGCAGCATTTTCACAACACTGAAGGATAGAGCAGGTCAGGAGTGCACTGAAGTGTTCACTGCCAGCCGTGGCTGGTTTATGCGGTTTCAGCGAAGATTTAATTACCACAGCACACGCAAGTCACGTAAAGGTGTAAGTGTTGATGAAGCTGCCAAAGGTTTTCTGGATGAACTAAATGATATTATTGTAAAGGAGAGCTATTTGCCTGAACAGATATTCAATGTGGAGGAAACCTGGTTATTCTGGAAAAAAATGCCAGAGCAGACCTATATCCACGAAGAGGCCAAAGCAGTGCCTGGCTATAAAACATTTAAGGAGAGAGTAACCTTGCTATTGGGTGGAAATGTCTCTGGATTCAAGCTGAAGCCATTTCTGGTCCACAAATCGGGGAACCATCGTGCATTCAAAAACATATGCAAGCGCACACTGTCCATTTATTACCGATCCAACCAGAAGGCTTGGATGACACAAGTCCTCTTTGAGGATTGGTGTATGAATTGTTTCATACCTCAAGTAAAGGAATATTGTTTGCAAAAAAAGATTCCTTTTAAAATTCTCTTGCTCCTTGACAACAGACCTGGACATCCCCCATATCTTCATAATATCTATCCAGATGTAAAAGTGGTTTATCTACCCCAAAACACCACCTCTCTCTTACAGCCTATGGACCAGGGAGCTATCACAATATTTAAAGCATACTATTTACGTGCAATGTTTGCCAAAGCCGTCAATGTAATGGAAGAGGATAAGAGGGTGACATTGCGTGAGTTTTGGAAAAACTATAATATCCTCCATTGCATCAAAAATATTGCAGCAGCATGGCAGGATGTCACTATGAAATGCATGCAAGGGGCTTGGAAAAAGTGTTTAAAATGTTTTCCTGTTCTGGTAAATAATTTTCAAGGATTTGACCATAGCAAAGATTTGGATGAAATAAATAAGGAAATTTTGACACTCATGAAATCCTTAGATTTAGAAGTCAGTGTAGAAGATGTGAAAAGTTTGATAGCCTACAGTGAAGGAGAACTTTCAAATGAGGATTTAATCGAACTGAAAGAAGAATTGGAAGCACGAAGGGTCAAAGAAGAGGAGGAGGAGGAGGAGGAGGAGGAGGAGGAGGAGGAGGAGGAGGAGGAAGAAGAGGAGGAGCAGGAGGAGGAGGAGCAGGAAGAGGAGAAGGAAGAAACAGAGGAAGAACCGGAGGAGGAACCTGAAGAGGAGGAGGAACCACTGGGGGAGAAACCAAAAGAGGAGGAACCAGAAGAAGAGGAAGAACCAGAAGAAGAACCAGAAGAGGAGAAGGGAAAAAATGTAGAAATTCAGCCCCAAAAGTTCAATGTGAAAGCATTGGCTGGTGTTTTCTCAGGCATTAACCAAAGTTTATCAAAATTACAAAGTATGGATCCAAATGTAGAACGTTTTGGAAATGTGTATCAGGATATGCATGAAATTTTAAAGTGTTATCATGAAATATATGAAGAAAAAAAGAAAAAAACTTGTGCAAACCAAAATTAGTGGGTTCTTTAAGAAAGTTACTTCTTCCATGGCTATAGTTCCTTCCTCATCCCCCTCCCCATCCAGAGAAATAGAAGATCGGGACAATCCTCAACTATCAGCCAGCTACCCCAATGTAACCATTTCCCCCCAAAAGCACGGGAAAAGACTATAATTTTGAAGGGCTGATAGTGATGCTTACTAGACTGCAATTGTAAAGTCTGATTTTGTATTCATTTTGTTAAAAATCTTCAGTTCTTGAAAGATAAAAGAAATTGAGTTTGGAAGGTCGAAGTAAAATAATAAGTTGCAGGCATATGATTATTCACTTATGACTGTTTTACTTCACTTAACTGAAGGGAAAGTACTGCAAAATCATAAGCCCAGTCACAGTCACATAATTTTCTACTTAGCGACCAAGTTGACAGTCCTAATTTTTCTAATTGCAGTCACTAAAGGAGGTTAGCAGTTCAAAACCATGTAAAAATGCAAGTAGAAAATATCCAGCTTTGGTGGGAAGGTAACAGCATTCCGTGCATCTTTGGCATTCAGTCATGCCGGCCACATGACCACTGAGACGTCTTCGGACAGCACTGGCTCTTGGGCTTTGAAATGGAGATAAGCACCGCCCCCTAGAGTCAGGAATGACTAGCAAAGATGTGCGAGGGGATCCTTTACCTTTAAAGGAGGACTAAAATGTTAAAATTTCAATTTTAAATAAAATAGACTAAAAAAGACTAAAATGCAAGTTTCTAGGTAAGATTTTATTTAAACTGAGAAAATGGCTTTATAAAGTGAATGATAATGATTAAGTTCAAGAATTTAGGCAGAAGATTATAGGATTTGGAGGTTTCTGTATAAAATGCACAACAGGTTATTTTTTGCAACAATGTCTTGAAATCATGTTAGATGCAAAATTAGTGATTATCACTAATATAAGCTGCAAAGTATTTTCGCACTTGTGGCCCATGACTTGGGCAATTTGAAAAGTGGCTTATTTATCGAATGATAAATTATTTTTGCAAAAATGTCTTGAAATCATGTTAGATGCAAAATTAGTAGTTATCACTAATATGAGCTGCAAAATATTTTCGCACTTGTGGCCCATGACTTGGGCAATTTGAAAAGTGGCTAATTTATGGAATGAGATCCTGTTTCGCCACAACCTTTTTCTCCACATTTAGGGAAAGCAATTAGTATTTTTCCCCACTTGATGATGCTTAATGAGCAAAAACCAAGTCAGAGAAACCCACTAATCACTTTCCTTTAATTCCCTACATTAAAATCAGAACAACTGAACAAGTTACTCTTGTTCTTGTGGCAGTACATGGTAAAATCAACTGAATTTATACTGGCCTACTTTTCTGCTGTCTCAAAGTGGAGCAGAACACACATTAACATGGTTGTGAGGAAGAGCTTTTATTTTGGAGTAAAATGCATAGGATTTCTTGTTCTGTTATATTTTTGTGTTATCTTTTTTAAAGATTCTCAGATTTTAATGTATTGTATACAATCCTGGAAGAAGACTTAACAAATAAGCTGAAAAACTGCAGATGAACTTTTCATTATGTTGCATTTATATTGTGCTAGACAAGGAGATGAAGTAATGGATATTAGAAAATCCTATATATGACGCATTAGTTGATGTGGTTAAGTCACCCAGAAATCATTTCACAAAAGCTAAATTAGAAACTTATCGTGCAGATGCAGGCAGCCATTTCTCCAGATGGAGCTGTTCCCAGGGTTGCTATTTTCCCATTCTATAATGAGATTTACTAAAATCTCATTATATACAAATATGACCAAAAGTATTGATATCCTCTGCTTTTTCTTAAGAGTCACTAGTTTCCATGAAATAAGTTGAAACTGATACCAGGAAATGTTATCTACTATTCTTTAGTCCACTGTCCCAAGGGCAGATGCTTTGATTTTGATGTATGATTTAGCATATTTTTATAATAAAATGGCATAGAGATACTTATTACTACTCATTAGAAGTTAAAATACATCATTGGATGTTAGTGGTCTGTTAAACAGAACCTTTAATTGGTATCATAAGTGTCTTCAATCTTTAATCAGTTGCTCAGCCTATTTGAATGGAGCAAAATACTCAGGAACTTTATGTTGTATGCAGCACAGTGACTATAGACAAGAAAAAGAAAAACAGAGAGTTGTCTGATAAGGAAAGGAAGATGGTAACAACCAAGCATAACGTGTTTTCCTGAAAATAAGATCCAACCAAAAAATAAGCCCTTGTCTGATTTTTGTGTGTGCTCCTAATATAAGCCCTACCCCCAAAATAAGCCCCAGTGAAGATCTTCATCAACGGAAATAAGGGTTGGTGGCCACGCCCAGCACAGGACGCGGCCAGCACACTGGGGCAGACAGTGTACAGCAACTGCCACATCCCATGCTGCGCAGGTGAGCTCCAGCACTGCTACCTCTGGCCCAGCTCTCCAAGCAGAGGCACCGAGGGGGGAAGGCAGGTGATTGTGACATGCAGCACAGCGGCAGCAGGCAGAGGCATGGGGAGGGCAGGTAATCCTGATGCGCCTTGCGGTTTTAGAAGCTGATTTAATAGAGGCAGGTGATTCCAACACATAGCAGCAGACGGGCACGGGGAGAGAGGGCAGGTGATCCCGATGTGGCATGCAGCCTGTGTTGCAGTTGTGGGCAAGCCAAGAGATAGTGAGACGGATTGACACCCAATGTAATGGAGGCTGCCGATTCCGACATGCAATGGCGCCGGCAGCACGCAGAGGTGGGGGAGGCAGGTGATTCCGATGCGTGCCGAGATAGCCTGCTATCTGCCCCCTGCGCCTTTGCCTGCTGCCGATGACGCTGTGCATCAGAATCTCCTGCCTCCATTAAATTGGGTTTCAATCTATCCCACCATCTCTCAGCTTGCCAGCAGCCACAATAGAGCAGAAGGCCATGTGGCACAGCAGGATCACCTGCCCTCCCCCCTATGCCTCTGCCTGCTGCCGGTGCTGTTGTGTGTCGGAATTGCCTGCCTCCATTAAATTGGGTATTTTCGGGAAAACACAATAGAAAAAGGAAAGGCTAGAAAACCATCTCCAATGAGTCTTATTTCCTGTGACCATGGTGATTAATAATGTCAAATTTAACATCCATGGGATTATAGCCAACAATCCTTGACCATGCCACAAGAGGGAACTTGACAAACACTTAAAACAGAAGGGTATTTCAAATGCTGGAGAAAGAACCAAAGAAGACTTCAGAACACATCCTGGCTGACTTCCAAGATCAAAGTATAATAGTATCAAGTTGCACCATCCATTGCTTTTTGATTGAAAGTGACCTCTATGGTAGGAAACTCAGGAAGACTCCACTTCTGAAAAATAGACAAGGTCAGACAGATGGAATTTGCCATGGTATAATCTATCAAAAATGGTTATTGAAATGGATATTTGGTGAGGGCAGATAGGTTTGGATAATGATAGAAAGACATAATTATTTCGGCACATATCAGTGTTACTGATGGAGCCCCTCATATCAGTTAATATAACTGATCAGCCTGACTTCACAATTACTTTCTAAAGGATATAAATGTTTATGCTTAATTAATAGCTTGGTAAACTGTAATGTGCATTCTCATGTTTGGTTTGGCACAATCAGCCATTTTGGCATGTAAATCACACCTTGTATAAATACAACTAATTCCAGTTTATATAGCAAGCAAAATAAAGCATTAGATGTATGCCTAGGAGTTAATGCAAAAAAACCCATTAACAGTTCAATAACTTCTGTATTTTAACTAAGTCCACAAACTTGTATAGAGATTATAATATTAAATTACTTTGTAAAGCAAATTGTGAAAAAAGCAGCTACTGGCACTGATAATTTAGACAGAAGAATCCCCATGAAACCAGTAGTCATTTTTTTGAAAAATTATAGAAAATAAGTAATTCGTGTTTACAATTAAAAGTTTTATAACCTAACACAATCTAGAGTTTGAAGTATTGCAGATTATTATCATTACAGGAAGTAACAATGGGGGGGGGGAGGGAAGAGAAGCTAAAATAAAATTATAAGCACAATTGTGGTCACATGATATTCCATTTAGCAACCACATTATTTAGTGACCAAGTTGCTGGCCCCAACAGTGGTTGTGAAATAAGGTCTACCTGTAGCTTCGCCTGATTACCAGGCCTTATGAATCGACTGTCCAAGAGTTTTTGACAGCCGATCCAAACAACATACCTGGCAGTTGATTGAAAGAGCTGTGATTGTCAGATGGTTTTCCCATCTGACAGCCGTCTTCCCAAATAAAGTTTAGAAAGTAGAGGAGAACAAAGCCAGATAGCTTGATCGATGCCCCACAGAGCTGAAATCAAGACATAATCCAGCAGCAAAGCAGAACAAAGGAAGGATAGGGAGAGGCAGTAGGGACAGGAAATGTTATGTTAGTATAACATTTTGCTGGTTCAAGGATGGCTGACTAATATTTTAATTGAACTGCAGAAAAAATGTTTAAAATTCATGAAGGCTGTAATGTTCGGCATGTATATTTTACAGTAAGTATTTGTGTTATTTATTTTTGAATAAGGATGCACGTGAATCTGAATGTCAAAGTCTCCTTTTTGGATTCAGTCGTGAATTGAACACGCCTTCACTTCATCCATAACAGGAAGCAGCTGTCAAGATAAGACTAGTAAGAATGCTACATTTGTTGATTTGGACCACAGGCTTATCTACTCCAGCATTGTCTTTGCACACTGGTCAGTAATGTTCCCCTGGAAACCTCCAAAGAGATTGTCAGTGGTACAATGGGAAGGCGGGTAGTCCCCCCTTTCATATTCCCATGATGGGATTGAAGGTATTTCTTCTCTGTTATATGCATAATACACAACATCTATGATACATATCCATGTAATGTCTTGTCAGTCACACCTCTGCAACTTGTGCTGCCCATGTATTTCTCTACCAGCTTCTAGTATTTTCAGCTCCCCATGTCAATAAGGGTAAATGTTGGCCCCTGGAGAAGCAAATTAGCATTCTAGAATCCTGTTTCTATGCTAAGTGAGATGCTGTTGCTGTCTGAATAATGGTGCTGCCTTAACTATATCTTCTGCTTTCAAATTTTCAGACCCAAAGGATGCTGTCCTTTCTCTGCAATTCCTTCTTTCCTTTTGCAATTCCTTGTTTCCCTGGGGAAGGATATCCATTCCATGGTCTTTGGATAATTAATCCATGATTTTTAGTATAGCAAGGTCAACATGAAAATGATAATTTGTGCAAATCTTCTATTCATTTGTTAATTTATTTCATAGTGACCTTTTATGCTTTTAAGACTTTTATTTTTCTGTGAAAATAATACCTTCCTGGATTTAAATACTTTAGCTCAAAACTGTCCCATGTTTCTGAATATCAGATTATTTCTCATATCACAATAGTGATATGGGAGAAAAATGCACTTTATGAGGGGGAGGTTTACAAAACTTAGTATGCATTACATTTTTCTGATTGCTTCTGTTTTGCTTTGAGGCAGCAGGTAGGAAGATTGGATACATTCAAGTGGGTAACACTAATTAATTATATATTGGAAGTATATGAAGTTTAACTACTTTATGCCCTTTCAGAGATTATAGAGATAAACCCCAAAACTGACTTTTCCAGGATCCCATGGAAGTTCAGATTTAGGTGTGATTTAGAGAACATGTACCTTTTAATTAATCACTTCTCTTGAGTTGTGAAAATGAGAGAGAGAGAGGGAGAGAGAGAAAGAGACATGTATTTTCCCAGACATAAGTTTGTGTCAAGGACATTTCACAGATAAAGAGATAATAAAGATACACCTCTCCCTTCACCAGATGGCTAACTTTGAGATTAAGGATTTAAGATAAATCAGGCTATGCTAAAATATCTTGTACAAAACAAAAGCATAAGAAATAAGTTTATATTAAACTATAAGCCACTGGTAATCAAAGAACAAAGCATGCACATATGAAAAAGGGTTACTCCGAAGAGTCTCTGCTTTTCTTCTGTGATTTCTACTACAATTCTTTCAAGATGACTGATTCCCTTCAGAAGCCTTGTTCTGGAAGGCAAATTGCTATTAATTGATAGTTCTCTCTAAAGGAGATGGACATACCTTTTCCAAGTAAGCCTACACATTTTAAAATCTTTATAACAGAAACATAACATTGAATAATATTAAAAATTTTGAAATTTCTATTTCTGCTTGTTCTTGTGTTCTGGCTTGAATGTTGATGTTTACTATATTTTAAATGACACCTTCAAGCATTATCAGTAGGAGTACGATTTCTCCAAAGTTTACTTTGTAGGTCGAGTGAAAAAAAAATGTTTTTATTGCACTTTGACACATTGTATTGTATATTACGTATTGTTTTGACAATTTTGTTCTTGTTATGATTATTTTAATTGTTCTTTTTGGATGTCCATATTGATGTGTAATATTCCATTAGCCACCCAGAGTTGTGAGAACAATTATATAAATAAACATTTCCTTCTGAATATCAATACTCCTTGTTTAATGACTTGTTTCAATTTCAGTACTCCTTGTTTCATTCAGCAACCATTCGAAGTTATGATGGCATTGAACAAGTGGTACTTATAGCCAGTCCTAGAGGTTCCAGACATCCCAGCATCCCATAGTCATATATTTTCAATCTGGGTCTTTGGCAACTGCCTTGCACAGATGACCACCTCATGGTCATGTGATCACTGTTTGCAACCTTCCTTGCAAAGTAAATTTACAAAGTAAATGGGAAAACCAGCAGGGAAGGTCACACTCCAGTAAGTAACTCACACCCTCTTCCACCCAGCAGCAGCTATCTCTGGCCCTGCCATGCTTGCACTGCATATTACACCTTATCTGTCTGCCAGAATGCTTGCAAGTAGCCCAGGACTCATTTAAGAACCTGCATTCCTTGCTTAACAATGGCAGTGGGGAGTGCCAGGTTTGGCATTGATAAGAGTAGTAGTCATGTAATATCATGCCTTACAATCACATTGTTTAATGAAGCCAATGCAAATCCCAATTATTTTTGTTAACTGAGAAATATCCATGTAGCATAGTAATTTCCATATAAATTGGATAGGGTGGCCAAGCCCAAGGTCCCTTCCTGAAATGTTATTACTATCTAGTGGGGCCTAGTAAGCGTGCCTTCTCCATGGCTGCCCCTACCTTATAGAACACCTTCCACCTGACACTCCGCAGCCCCCACCTTGATAGTCTTCCAGAAGACCATTAAAACTTGGCTTTTTACCCTGGTACCAAGGTAAAGTAGTAGAAACTATGGAAGATTGTGGGGTCAAGAGCGGCCCATAGCAGACCATAGGTTTGCTTAACAATTACCACAAAAAGTTGTAAATTGAGCCTGCCAGGTGAGTGACTCAATTAATTACCATCATTCATTACAAAATAATGGGCAAGTTCCATTACACTTGAAAAGTGACAACTACCTATAAGCAGTGTTCCCTCTAAGGTGCGCAGCTGCGCGGCCGCGCATGTGACAAGAAAATGCCGCACAGAAGTTTCCAACTGCCGCGCAGTTATTTTTAATGTCACAGCTCCGCCCTGACCCGGGAGGAGGTAGAATTTATTTCACTGACCTACCGCTTCGGCTGCCCTTTTTTTAAAAAAAGAAAAACCACGGGCAATTTCCCTGCGTTCTATCTCAGATCCCCCACCCCCTGCCGCCCCCTTTTTCTTTTAATTTTCTGCAGGCTTTTGTATCGACTCCTTCCTCCTGATCCCCAATAAGCGATGTGGGAAGGGGAGGTGCGGAGAGGGAAGAGAGATAGAAAGTCGCGGTTCTATTTAGCTGCCTGCTTGCTGGGAATGGTTGGGGGGGAGGGAAGTTGCCCTCACCGACGTCCTGAGTCATATATTCTGGGTCGTGCTCTTCCCTTTTTGCACTCCCATCTTCTCTCTCTCTCTCTCTCTCTTTCTCTCTCTCTCTCTGTCACACTCGCTCTTGTTTTCTTTCCCGTGTTTGGAACTTTACGCTTCAGAAACTGGGAAGGAAACGAAGGGGTGCATGTGTGTTTGCGCGCTCGTGCCTGCCTGCCTGCCTACCTTTTAAATCACACACACATTATTTTTTACAAGGACAAGGGAATTGCAAGAATAAGCGAGGACCGGCGAGATCTGGGCTTTTTGCAGGAGGGGGAAAGAGCCACGCGATTTGGAGGGGCTGGAGAGAGAAGCCGAGGGGGGCAAAACTTAAACAATGAAAGCAAGAGTCCGCCTCGGCTCGCCCCTTTCTAGCTGAGCAGCCCTGCGCTTCCTTTCCTCCTCCTCAGCCTTGCAAAGAGCCACCAACTCTTTCTCACCACTCTTCTTCATCCACCCCTATTTTACAGTGTTGCATTTATAACCAGGCATGCATTAATGGGGGGGATGTTGTTAAGCCTTTAATGCTTTCCTTCTTGCAGGGGAGGGGAGGGCTGTGAGTTCTGCAGAATGAGGAGGCTGGAATCTGGGGAGGCAGTTGTAGGGAATTTGGGGGTGGGGGTAGGAAGCTGGTTTGATCGTGAGGTGATCGAGAGCTCTTCCTTACTCACGCACCCAAAATCACTTCCGAGAAATCTACGCGGTCCGCGAAGTATTTGAGCCAGTGCTGCATGGGACGGCTTCATCAAATCCATAATAGAGAGGGGGAGATTAATATATATAGGGTTTTTTTAAGTGGGAGGGGGAGTTTCCCAGGAAAAATTCAGCATGGAGTCTGTCATTTGCCTGGTCCTATATAAATCCCCCCTCTCTATATTCCATCGCAGGCTGGCAAGTGACTCCAGAGTTGCATGGTTGCGTGGGTTTGCGGTGTCCCTTTCCAACAACTCATAGCCTCCCCCCATTTCCCAAAGCAGCGGCCACCACCACCACATTGGGGTCTCTTGGACGCCCTTGTTGTCTTGGTGACATCTGTGAAAAAAATTCAGGTGCTCAGGCATGAAAATATACCGCTCAAACACTATATTTTTCCGTGCACACTGAAAAAAAATTAGAGGGAACATTGCCTATAAGCCATTTTAAATACTCTAGAGATTATATCAGCAACAAAATTAAAACTGGATTTCTTGGCCAGCAGCCACCACTTTTAGCAAATGGCCATTGAGATACTGTTTTTCACATTTACATTCCTATCTCTGCAAATATATTGAATTCTTATCAGAAACATCTTAGACCAGGATTAGAGGTATGGTGCGAGACAAAGTGGGAGGTCTGTTGGTTGCAACTTCTACTAACTTTTCTTTCTGTCATTGTGCCCTGCTGCTTAAATTATTTTTACATTTTTATGTTAAATTGCATTTTGTATTTTATATTGTATTTTCTTTTATGCAGTTCAGTTTGGGTCTGCAACCCATAATAAAGTTACTTTTAGTTATGGAGTGTTGTTTCAGAAAAGTCCTGGAGCTCCAACCCAGCTTCTCCACCGCTTTCTCAGAATAGTGCTCAGTTTACATTCAGTAATACTCAAAGTGATAGATCTAGATAGACTAAGCCCCTCCATCTTGACAACTTATCCATTTGGCAATATGAATCCAACGTCCCAGGCATCTGTTTATTTAACTCCATCCTGCCACAAGGTCAGTTACTGGTTGTTGTAGTTGTTTTTCCTGCCAGCAGGTGATGCTTGTGGTGATAGAAATGGAGCTGGGGAATATATATCACTACATTTCCTTTAATTTGTCCTGAATTAAAAGTGCAAGGATAGCAGCAATCACCAGTCAAGAAATGAGGCACAATAGGACTTGGCCGTCATCAGGGGAACGTAATTTATATTAGCATATATTTGAGCTGATTCATGGACTGAGGACATGCAAATTAATGAGGCTGTATGGAAGAGTTCTATGTTATAATAAGTTTTGTTTTTGCTTGGTGTGTTTATTATTTAGCCATTGTTTATTTTTTAATGCACTGAGCAAACTCAGTTAATTATGGTTTATTGACTAAAATGTTTCAAATACAATGTATGAGCTGTTGAATATCTATGCAGAATTAGTCATGAACTTTTGCAGTTCTTTCATTGCAGAGAAATTACATTAGAAATAGGCATGCAAGAATAAACCATATTAGGAATTTGGGCAATTAATGAAAATGGAAGCAAACAGGAATAATAAAGTACTATGCCTCAATAGTATTTAGTATTTGTAAATTAGGCCATTCTAGATGTTACTCATCCATGTTAGTATTCAGCATTTCTAGGTTCTTCTGATCCATGTGAGGAATATTTTGTATTAGCTTTGGAGTAATCATGCTTTATTGCATCCTAATGCTCTTTTTCCTTTCCTTAAAAATATTGAGGGTGGGAATGCGATGCCTCCTATTGAACCTATCTTAAACAGAAGGAATTGTTTTCAACTTAAGTATAATTATTATCTGGAAAGTACAAGTGGAAGAAAAATCTGATTGAAAATTGAGATGCTTGGCAACTGGTTCATATTTATGACCTTTGCAGTGTCCCAGGATCGTTGTGATCACCTTTTGCGACTTTCTAACAAGCAAGTCAATGGGGAAGCAAGATTCACTTAACATGTTACTAACATAATATTTGATTTTGTCAAGTTTCCAATAACAATGATAAAAATACCTTGAAACATTTATCCAAAGCTGCAATCAAATAAACTAAGTGGCCCAACCTAGTGCCGTTGTGACTAGAACAAGACTGTAGTTCCAGATGTTGGAAAGGCACCACATTGGCGTGATTCTTCTAATCATTCCAATGAGTACTCCAGGAGGATTTTCTTTGAAAAAAATCATAGTTTGCTATTTTTTTATTTGGAGTATTATTATTGCGTCAACTAATGAAGGAAAAAAACAAAAATAATTAAGATAATGTGATTGAATAATGGGAGAATATGCTATTCTGGTTTCCATTCTTGCAGTCAATTACTTATAAGACCTGCAGATGTTAAACAAATGTTGTTTATTGAATATTCCTTGGGATTTAAAATATGATTATGGAACCAATGGAATTACAAAACCTCATGTAGTTTTGTCAGCTTTTTAAAAATACAATAATTTGACAGAAAAGATCCTGAATAACATAAAATTTAGGTATCAAAGCACAATTAAAAATATATATTTTGTAAGCAGGCACAGCCATGATAGCATATTTTGTCTCAGAAATATTTCTGTGGACCACTTGATGTTTACTGGCTTTCTCAAAATGAAAATTGGACAAGGAGGACCAGGGGTGTATATATAAGTGTGAAGACTCAGTATTGCAGCTGTTAAGTAATGGGTTAAAAGACAGTAATTTAGCCTTACAGTAGAGTTTAACAATCTATTCAGCTGCTATCACACATTCTCTTATACAGACTCCAAAGAAAATAAATATGTATTTAAAACTTTATGAGAACAGGCAATCTTATTTTAAGAATATCAAAATATCAAAATCTTACATAAAGTCATGTGAGAATACTGAAATCCCATGAGATTAACATTTTTGCCTAAAAGTGTAAGTTATTAATATTTTATGAGATTTTTGGCAATTTTTAATTGCTTGTACATTTAATTTGGAGATGTCATGATAATCTATTGATGTCTTTGTCTGCTGTCTGTGTCCTCAGGGTCACCTGAGTAGTGGTTCTGGTTCCTGTAGTCTGCAATTTTTCTGTTCTCTGGAAATCCATTCCTACTCCCACATCATTCAAAGAGTGTTAATCCCAAATTGTATAGCTAAAAGTCTGTAGAGATTCTCAGTCATCCAGGTCATGGTTGTCCCAAAGGTGCTTTTCAGGAGGCAACTGGACTTTCTTGTTTTTTATCATCCAAGAAGCTTCTTCAGATCTGACAGGATTTCCATTCCCCACTATCCTGTCAGAGCTGAAGAAGCTTCTTGGATGAGAAGCAAAATGTCTTCAAAGAAAAAGCAAGAAAGTCCAGTTGCCTACTGAAAAACCACCTTTGGGACAACCATGTTCTGGATAACTGAGAATCTCTACAGAGCTTTTGGGAATCTCACATTCTTACTGTTAACTTTCCTGATTTTTTTTCCCCCCCCAAAAGTAAATCACCATATTTGGAATTAATACGAATTCATGTTCTGTGTCTTCTGTGTGTGTGGGGGGGGGGGGGGAGTTTGCTTCCTGAAGGCCTTCTATTTCCATTCCCTCCCTTAACTTCAATCACTGCCCCACCAATGCAGTCAAATGGATTAAAATTAGTTCACTGGTTGCCATAGCGTGGCTCATGCCGTCGCCTCACCCAGTCAGCATCAGGGCTCTGCAGGCCCCGCCACCCCAACAGTATCTTTTGTTACCCATCCAGACAGGGCCCACATGGAGAGGGGCGGCATTGCAGGGCCAGAGGGGGGGCTGTGGCTTTAGGAAGGATGGAACGCCCCCCCTGGGAGGCAGCGGTCTCCTTCCTGACAGGGAAGGCTGGGTAAGGCCAGCTGGAGCTCCGCAGGGCAGTCTGCCTGTGTGTCCTGCTCTGTGCTCCACTCCAGAAGGGGGATCGAAACTTTGCTTCTCTCCTGAAGGATGAAACAACCATTGGGAGTAGGGTGTGACTTTTTGCCCGGTTCTTTGTGCCTTTCCATTTTCTTTTTCCTCAATGGATCTTTTCCCACACCTCACCGACTTTACCTTTCGATTTGTCTTACTTTTTTACACAGGAGGTAGCCAGCCATGCCCTGACCCACCCTGCCTGCTGCCTTGGCTCGTGGTTGCAGCACTGGCATGCCAGACACACTGTGCAGCCGCCTGTGTGGGGAAAAATAAGACATCCCCTGAAAACAAGACCTAGTACTTATTTGTGGGGCCCAAAAGAAAATAAGACCAGGTCTTATTGCCAGGGAAGCATGGTATTAAAGTCCCTATATCATAAATATAAAAATGAGGGTTTTTCAGATTTAGAGACTTTAGCAAAAAACATTTGAAAAATAGCAGAGTAAGAAGTGGTGAGAATAGCAAATATTTTAAGTTGCAAGAAATAAAAGTATAATATTTATTGAGTTAAGCTTGACTCTTGGTGACTTAATGCACACATCAGTCTTTAATACAGTCGATTCTGTGATGTTTCTTATTGCTTTCTTTTAGGACTTACAATTCCAGTGATGACACTTGACCAATCTCAATTGGTCTCAGAAAGCAATGCAAGATCAAATAAATACATAGGATAGAGATCACTAAAGAGAATTGCAGGTTTCTTGGTTATATTTGAGGCTGGAAGGAAAAAATTATAGAAGGTGGCAAAGGCAAACACTTCAATAATACATCCAAACTGCATGATGCAGTCATCTGGAATCAAGCCAAATTTGGAAATGTCTAATATAGAAGCATTTACCACCCCACCTTTCTTGAAGATGTCTTGCTAATGATTTTTCATGGATACAGATATATGTAGTTTTCCTTAGTCTACCTAACACCCAAGACCATTAAATGTTTTTTTCCCCCCCAATCTGATATGGAACTGTCATTTTCCATCTTCTGTTGACACAATCTTGCTGTGTGCATGATTGGCTTTATTTGGCAATGACCATGGTAATGAATGGCAGGGCTGAGATCTACCCATCTCCTATTGGCTGTTATAGCTGTTGTGCACATGCCCTCCAGAAGTGTCTGCCATTTGACCTCCTTGGCCATTTTGGTTTGTTCTGTTGACTGACATTACACCAAAGAGCAGTAGTATCCATGTTGCTAGAAAAAGTAAGAAAGTAGAACCTTTCTCAAGTGAACTTCCAGGAAGGATATGCTTTTTTTCTACATAAGTTGTCAGTCAGACAGGTGGCTCTGTATTGATACAAGGATTCAGATAGATGGCTATGCTAATTACATCCTCTAGTAATCTATGGAAAACATGCCTCTTCTACCAGTCCCGTGGGGGAACTATTGGATAATTTCCCTCCCCCCATATCACTCATACATACTTGGGCAGGAACAATCTATCAATTTACACCTTAACTTGCCCCAAAGTAAATTCATAAGTTAGTATAACTTACCAGCCTTGTAAGCGAAGCAGAATGATGTTTGGCTGTGGGGACAGAGCAAATTATGCTGAGGCACTTTTCTGCTGTCTTGCAGAAAGGGCAACAACAATGGACCAATTTTCTGGATGTGCCTTAACAGAGTCACTGCAAAGCATCTTATTGTTGGGAAACTAGCAGGAAATTCTGGGATTTGAAGACTATACACTTTAAAGTTGCTAAATTGAGAAATACTGCTCTAGTGGATGTTATTCAGTCCCATAGAGGTAGGATTTTGCTTTGTGGTGGAAGTTAACAATATGGGAGAGAAATAAATAGGAATGCAGACTGGATTATCTGCCTTAGCTCAGCTCACTAGCAGTTCAGCTCTTGTCCACAAATGCCACTCTTCTGTCAGTCCACAATGTTCAACAGTACTACTGAATCAAATAATAAGCAGTGCATTTTACAAAGAAATTTTATCTTTCTAGAGATGTCCAATATTCACTTTTTGCACAATCTACTTTCTGTACAAAACAGCCTATTTAGTCAAGAAATATCTACTTGTGAAAAATGAAATGAATATAGCATTCTTCATTTAGATACTGGAAATATACAGATCTTCTGAGTTATTTTCATCTGAGTAGTCTATCTTAAATTTATTATTTGGGACACGATTTAAAACTATTTAGAGGTTATACGTGGAAAGTGTTGTGAAGTAATTTTTAAAATCCTAGTTAAATGTAACAGACTAAATTAAAACTAACTGGCTTGCCTCTCAGAGTGGTGGGCACCCATCATTGGAGGTTTTCAAGAAAAGATTGAGTAGCAAACGGAAGGTAAGGTGCCTCCATTTGGAAGACAGCGTTTATATCTTATACCCAAAGAAGATCAAGATACTACCCAACCAAAACAATTATAGACCTATCTCATTACTTAAAGTAGATATAAATTTTTTACTAAATACTAGCAAACAGGTTAATGCTGGTTATTCAACATTGATACCACACCACCAAACAGGTTTATACAGGGGAGACAGATGAAAAGTAATGTTAGATAATATTAATGCATTAGAATATTTGGGAAAGAAACAACCAAATCCTGCTGCGTTCATATTTTGGATGCTGAGAAGGCCTTTGATCGAGTTAACTGGCCAATTTCTGTTGAAGATATTGCAAAAAATGCGGATAGGAGATAATTTTTTACAGTCAATTAAAGCAATATACCAACAGCAAACAGCTCAAATCATACTCAACGGAAGTTTAACAGACTCTTTTCAAATTGGAAAAGGTACAAGACAGGGCTGTCCTTTGTCCCCATTATTGTTTATTATAACTTTGGAAGTATTGTTGAATAAAATATGGGGCTTGGATGGTCTAAAAGGGATCAAGATTAGGCAGCAAGAATACAGAGTGCGCGCTTTTGCGGATGATTTGGTCATAATATTGGAACAACCGCAGGAATCCAGTATGGTTTTAATGAATACGATTAATCAATATGGTCAAGTGTCTGGTTTTAAAATAAATTTAGGAAAAACAAAAATATTAGCTATAAATATGAATACTAAACAAAAGGAAGAACTAGGAGAGATGCTAGGATGTGAGGTAGTCAAAAAAGTCAAATACCTTGGAGTTAATATTTTAACTTCAAATGGGAAACTATATAAGCATAATTATGAACCACTTTGGCATAGTATACAGATAGAGATGAAAAAATGGGAGAAATTGCACTTATCTTTGCTGAGTAGGATAGCGGCAGTGAAAATGAACATCTTACCAAATTTTTTATTTCTCTTCCAAATGTTACCTATACTTTAAAAAGATGCGAATCTTTTAGAATGGCAGAAGGGTATCAACAAATTTGTATGGGCAGGAAAGAAGCCAAGGGTAAAGATGAAAATAATGCAAGATGTACGCAAGAGAGGAGGCTTGAAATTATCTAACCTAAAACTATATTATGATGCAGTGGCACTATCTGTAATTAGTGATTGGACTCATTTAACTAATGATAGAATATTGAATATTGAGGGACACGATCTGGTATATGATTGGCATGCTTACATGTTATTCAACAAAAAATTGGACAAGAATTTTAAAAGTCATATTTTAAGAAATGCTTTACTGCGGGTCTGGAAAAAATACCAATATAAATTAAATGACAAGATACCCATGTGGGCAATTCCTAGACACGCAACTGAAAATATGAATATAGCACAAAAACAGGATAGAATTACCTACAGACAGCTTCTCATTTTGGAAAGGGGGGTTACAAGTTACAAATTTAGCCGAGATGGCTAAAATATCGGCATATCTTAAAGATCATTCAAATGAGAGATATAAACGAGACTGGAAAAATGGATTGATTATACAAAACAATATGGGACTAAGAAATTCCAGATAGCCTATGCTTAAGATCAGGAATGATTTAAACTGTTCAAAGTTAGCGTAGCAAGAAGAAGCTAAGATCAATGTAGAGATGTTATTAACCTTTTTTTATTTCTTTTTCTCAATATTTTAGGACTGTGTTTGTTAAAAATCTATACCGTGTATGGGCTCTGGGAAGTCGGGGGGGGAGGGAGGTGGGGTGTTGGGGGGGAGGGTGGGGGAGGGAGGATATACTAGTTTAGTCCGATATGTTAGATTCAATGTAATGCGACTTCACATGTATACTGTTTTTCTTTAATTGCTCTGTAAAATAGGATAAGTTAAGTACATTGACATATAGTGGAAATACACCAAGGGGAGGAGTGGGATAGAAGAAAGATGGGTAGAGAGGGCGGGAGAGAGGATGGGAGGGAGGGTGAGAAGGAAGGAGTGGATCGGGAGAGAGGATGGTAAGGGGGAGGGGAAGTAGGGGTAGAGGAGGAGGATGGAGGAAAGATAGAAAGTTGGAGGGGGTGGAAGAAAAGAGGTTGTACGGAGAGTGGAAGAGGATATTGGGTTTCTATTTTGGGGGGTATTGTTGACAAGAGGAATTGCTGCGATTATTGTTTAATGTTGTATGGCTCCAGCTATGCACAGTATATAGGTGAGTGTTGAAAATGAAAAAATGGAAAATAAAACCTTTTTCAGACTAAGAAAAGATTGAGTAGCCATTTATCTGGAATAGGCAAATGGGTAAGAGGGGGTGGACTAGAAGATCTCCAAGGTCTCTTCCAGTCCTAT
The DNA here is from genome assembly GCF_009769535.1 of Thamnophis elegans. Taxonomy (NCBI): domain Eukaryota; kingdom Metazoa; phylum Chordata; class Lepidosauria; order Squamata; family Natricidae; genus Thamnophis; species Thamnophis elegans. The sequence goes on along the minus strand of NC_045546.1, from coordinate 57,390,295 downwards.
GATTCTATGAATATTTCTATGGATTAGGGTGCCAGATGCATCAAATTGCAGGAAACTTGAGTTAACAATATAGTTCCAATGAAATGCACAGTTAGCTCTGTATAGGCCTGTGATGGCGAATCTATGGCATGCATGCAGAGGTGGCACGCAAAGCCCTCTGTGGGTATGTGCGCTGTTGCCAGTTGCTCTTCTGGTTTCCAGCATGCAATTCATGCCAGCCAGCCAGCTGGTCTTCGTGGGCACCGAAACACCAGAAACAGTCTGAAAACGGCACCAAAAACGGCCAGAAAGCAGGCCATTTTCCAAACCAAAAACAGCCTGAAAATGGCCCCAAAAACAGGCTGTTTTCAGGCTGTTTTTTGGAAATGGCCTGAAAATGCCCCCCCAAATGGCTTGAAAATAGCCTGTAAAGGCCCTCCAAAAACAGGCACGCATGCACCAGTCTGGTGTTTGGGTTTTGATGTTCTGGGGCACGTGAAGACCAGCTGGCTGGCATGCATGCATGTGCTGGAAACCCAAAGACCAGTTGGTCAGCGCATGCAATTGCACAGGCAGCTGGTCTTCGGGTTTCCTGAGCTCCGAAATGCACGTGCATTCTAGTTTGGGCACTCAGTGCCAAAAAGGTTCGCCATCGCTGGTATAGGTGTACAATGTATAGACAGTGGATAAAGTGAGTTGGGTTTCTGGATGAACAAGCTACTGGTACGTTACCAAGCGTAACTCAATAAATCCACTAACTAAACATCCAACCAAATGACCAACTGGGTCATGGAAGAAAAGAAAAAAGAAAATCCTCATATTCATGCTTAATGCTTCCACTTACCTCAAGTAGCTCTTTGAATCCTCATTATTTTTTTATCTGCAACTTAATCCATATATCCAAACCCCAAGCAGAACATTGAAAATGTAAAGTAAGAAGCAAAAAAGATTGCCATATTTAAATGATGATCAAAATGTAATAATCAAGACCAGAAAGAAAAAAGAAAAGAAAATTATGATATATTTTGTTTATTATTGCTCTCAAGGGCTTGATAGTCAAATATACAGGCTATGTTCTATTAAACAAGAACAAATAGTGGAAAGTATAAAATCTATTCTTACTGTTCCAATCCAAAAAAACCTGATATTCTTTATGCCATACCTGCTATTTTAAGAAATATTCTTTCACATACACTCTGCTTATTGTTATTTTGTTTGAAGACAAACCAAAAAGATGAGCGATCATTGTGCAGTGTTGTACACTTTCGTTGTCAAAGTAGATGTATTTTTCAAGACATCAAACAAAATTTACTATGGTTTTAAAACAAAGTGTGATCAGTATGTTAGGATATGAAAATAAAACACAAGTGTAACATATGTTTGTCCTCCCCATAATAGGCATGCACTACCTTCCATTATCTGCCCTAAGCAGAAAGTGGACTCCTGCTATTCTTCCTAGCAGCAATATTCTCAATGACCCTCCTTCTGATCCCACCCTGTCCCATTTATTTCTGTCAAAGTATCTGGTTTTTAATCTATCAGCACGGAACTCTTTATAATTGCAACACAAAACATGAGGCCTTTTTACTTGCCTTTTGTTAAACTGTTTTCAACAGCTTTGCCAGAAAGCAATTCTATACCATCTGCCAAAGGGTAAAAAAAACTTCCAACAAGCAAGATTTATTTATCAAGCTTAAAAAAATTGTTTGCCTGGTCAGAAAACAGAATAATTCTTAATGTTTTGAAAAACAAACACAAACAGAACTATTTATTGAATGAATAATACATCATGTATGGATTCTGCCCCTTCCCCCAAAATCATCTTATTCAGCTTACAATGAAGTGAATCAAAGTTTTCAGTCCTTAAGAGACAAGGTGAATATGATTCTATGTAGGAAGTATTACTGTTTATTCTGGGTCTGGTAGCGCAAAGGGGAACGATGCAGCAAAAAGTTGTATTCTAAGATGCATGTATTCATGCAGAAAATGAATGATAGTGCATCAAACTTTGCTGTAGTAGTTCCACTGCTAGAGATGAGTTACAAAGCTGCAAAATCAAAACACTAAGAAAACACTTAATATGAGCTCCAAAAGACAGTGAACCTTAAGTGTGTTGTTAGTGTTTGAAGGTAAAATATGACATTTACCTTTGGTGATGAAAAGGATAATTATTTAGTAGAATTATTCAAATAATATAAATCAGATAAGGATCTAAGTTATGAAGAATTTTAGTTATAAAGCTGAGTCAGATTCTGTATATATGTACGGATGGATGAATGGAGCTGATGTCAAATTTCTTTTCAACACTGAAAAAAGGAAACAACCATGGCCACATGCTAATAAATGAATACTTCCTTTCTAAGTATTTGCAAACATCAGTCAGCACAGCTATAGATTAAAGATATCTGCTCGCAGATTCTATAAGGTTTCTTCCTGGTGTTAAACTATTTACATATAAGATCCATTAAAGAACTGCCGTATAAGTCTAAATTTGGCTGGCATGCAGTCCACTTCAGCCTCACAGCTTCTAAATGGAGGCACCGCCCATGCACTGGAATTGGATATGGATGCCACATAAAGCTATTTAGCTCCTCTAAGTATATTTCCAAGCCAGAGAGAGTAAAAAAAAACATTGTTGTAATATTAGCATGGCAGAAAATTGTAAAAAAAAAAGGTATAACCTTACCCCACCTCCAATGTTTAGGTATTAAAGCAACTGTTGGTTTACATGGCAACATATATGGATAACCAGCTAACTTACATCCTACCCCATCAACATGTTTACTTGGAAAACATCTCTTCTGATTGCAGCTTAAAATATTTTCAAGTAAGCATATATCAGGTTCGAGTCCTAAAGGTACTATCTTCTCCCCTAGTTCTCAATGCAAGATCTTTCCATGCTGCCTTGCTGGTTTTTTCATGAGTTTTATAACACACCATGCAGAAGAGTTTTAACAGAAGAGACTTTTTGAAGAAACTCTCAAGACCCAGAGACTGACCACTCTGAGATATGCAGATCTAAATTACTGGCTCATGTCACTTTTTTTCAAAGAAAGGACAAAGCAAAGCAATATCTATATAAGCAATTGAGCCAAACATGTTTCAGTTTTAATTAGGACAACATTGAGTAGAAAGATGTGCAAAAATGAAAGAGACTAGAATTGCATTAAGTTTTAGGGAAGTTTTGGTTGAAAATATGCATTTATCTGTTGGATGATGCTATTATCAAAATACCACTGTTTCTGTGGAGGTAATCATTATTAAATAAAAATACCTTTAAAAGAAAATGCTTGGAGAATGATGCAGCTTTTTTTTTCAAGTGAAATCTCCACAAGAAACATAAATAAACTAGACATTGTATTTTTCGGTAGCAAGAAGAAACATTCCATAATTTCTGCTGCAATACAAATGTGACACTCTTGAAAGATAAAATTATCTGAAGATGCTTGTATTTCTCTCTCTTAATTCATCTTCCTATTTGCCACAAAACAAAAACAAACGAAGAACCTATGAGATTAGCCCAAATTTCTCTCAAAACTACAAATACAAGGATCCTTGGTCAGGTAAGTAGTCAACTTTTTCCACGTCTCTTGAATCTTCCAAATTCTTCAGTCTTGGCTCAAGTATTGTTAGTTAGCAGTTAATAAGAAAAGAGATAAGTTTTCTAAGTGTCTTTCTTTCCAATGAAGTTAATTTGATACCACTGTCTTTTATAGTCAAAATGTAATTTGTAAAATTATTTCTTTTTCTTGAATTCTTGGTTGCCATAGCTGGAGCCCTTTTCTATTCCGTTACTCCTATCAGTCTGCGGCCGCCAAAGGATACTTTATATAGGAAGGAAAAAAGATTGCATTATTCCAGGAGTAATTTCAACATTTGGTAGCAAAATTTAGGTACACATAGATCCAAACACTATCCAAACACTCCAGATTGGATCTTCTCTATGAATTTTTTTAAAATAACAAACTCTTACACCAAGATAAAGTCTGTAATTTTACAAAAAATGAATATATACATACACATTATTTAGCCATACATTCAACTTTTTGTAAAATGTATGATGTTTCTACCAGGTATTAGGAAAAGGAAAAGCAATTCTACTGCCATTTTTTATCCGAGAACAACTCTTCAAAGGAAGAAAAATGGGTCAATAAATCCCAAACTTCTCCAATAGTTGAGATAGACCCTTGCTCAAAATTTGAGTCAGAATCATTCCTATTAACTAAGGGGCCTCTTCCCAGATTCACTAGTACAGCTAAGCCCCCATAAACAAGTGTCCAATGTTAAGCTGAATATCAAAAGGTAGAGAGGTATTGCATTGCTCACTTGGAAGGAAGAACATTTTTGAAATTCTTAACCTGCAAGAATGACTTGCAGTCAGATCAGCTTGTTGAGTGTCAGCTGCACTAAGGCAGAATAATTCAATAGGCTAAATGGTTTTGCAATTAGATCAGGCTTAAATGAGTATTCGTTAAGCATCAAACCTGGACTCAGCCACAGATCTCAGCCATTTGGTTCTAAATTTAGATTTAGCCTTGGCTCCTAGGAAATATTCAGCTGGTTTTAACTGTTTATTTTCTGCGAATTCACAGAATGATAGAATACAGGTAGTCCTCAATTTACCACTATTTGTTTAGCAATAGTTCAAAGTTATGATGGTCTTGAAAGAAGTGACTTACAAGCCATCCTCAAAGTTATGATTGTGACACCACCCTTATGATTGTATGATTGCAATTTGGGGATTTGGTAACTCGCTTGCATTTACAACGGTTGCGGCATCTGACGGTCACACATTCATGATTTGCAGCCTTTCCAACTGGCTTCCAACAAGCAAAGTCAACTGGGGATGCCAGATTCCCTTAATGACTCCAATAAAAATGGTACTAAAACGAAGTTGGTGTTACATGATGACCCACTTTACAATTGTACCTACTTATGACTGAAATTACCGTGGCACGACAAAACCGCGCTACGCAAAATAGCGGAGATTAAATCGCGTCGCTAAAGTCGCGACGTCATCACCGCGCGTCATCACCGCGGGGACAACAGCGTGGCGACAGAAGGGCGTTCTACATACTTCGTTCTTTCCCTCCAAAGGTAGCCCTCCTCCTCCAGCTGACAGCGGCAGTGGGCACGGGGCAAAGCGGGCTGCCCAGCAGCAGCAGCAGCCTGCGGGAAGGGTCCAGCACAGCCACGGGGGGCAGCAGGAAGCCCGCGGGGGGCCCGAGTAGGGCCGCCGATGCTGGTGGCGGAGGAGGATGCAGCAGCGGCGGCAGCTGAGGCTCTCCCGGGGCCGGCGAAGCGGGCTTGCCTGGCAGAGGCAGGCCGCCCTCTTCTTCCTCAACAACATCTCCTTGGATGGGCGGCCGCCGCCACTGGGCAAGCCCGCTTCGCCAGCCCCGGGGAGAGCCTCAGCCGCCGCCGCCGCCCGCCCTGCCTCTTCCTCCGGGGGAGGCGCCGGCGGCGGAGGCCGCCCGTCCAAGGAGATGTTGTTGAGGAAGAAGAGGGCAGCCTGCCTCCGCCGGGCAAGCCCGCTTCGCCGGCCCGGGAGAGCCTCAGCCGCCGCCGCTGCCGCGTCCTCCTCCGCTTCCTGCTGCCCCCCGCGGCTGAGCTGGACCCTTCCCACAGGCTGCTGCTGCTGGGCAGCCCGCTTTGCCCCGTGCCCGCTGCCACTGTCAGCTGGAGGAGGAGGGCTACCTTTGGAGGCAAAGAACGAAGCATGTAGAACGCCCTTCTGTCACCGCGCTGTTGTCGCGGCAGTAGGGTCGTTTTTTTTCTTAGCGCTTCGGACGCCGCGGATTTGCCTCCGCACTTATGTCGGCGCGGATAAGGGCATCGCGGTTTTGTGGTGGAACCGAAATTACAGCCCCAATTATAGCTATAAGTCAAGGACTATCTATATGTACAATGTTTTATTTGAATTAAGATACATGCAAAGTAGAGACTCAACAGGACCAAGCAACTGAAACTGGGAAAAGGAAATTATCATCTTTGATATATATCTTACACATAGGTTAAAGATGCTACGTTGTGCCAGTGCTAAGTGCGAGTGTGTGCATGCACAGCATGCCAAAGGAGACATTCAGCTGCCAAACCCAGATACCATTGGTATTTCCTTGTCCAGTGCCCCCTCCCAGCAAAGCAGGAGGAGGACAGTGATGCTGCTGCATGTGGAAGCATGTAGGAGCAAGTTTGCAGGAAGCAGTTTCCTCCGAGTCCAACTTCTGCCATGATAGATCTCTGGAGAGTAAGAGGAGGAGGCAGGGGAGCAGCACTCCCTGATCCTGCACAAGGGAGGCGGGCCCTTCTCAAAAGGAGAATCCCTGTTTCCAATCGTGCATGGTACGTATGCCTTCCTTTACGCAGCTCCCCCCCCACCTCCTCTCCAGACATCTGTCAAGGCAGAGGTTGGACTTGGAGGAAACTGCTTCCTGCAAACTTGCTCCTCTGCGCTTCCACACCCAGCAGCAGCATCCTCCAACTGCGCGGGGGCGGGGGGGCAAAGAAGGCTGGGAAGGGTGATCTAGAGGTCTCCAGTGGAGGAAGGTGAGACCAGGCTGAGCACCAAAGCCTCATCCATCAGAGGAGCATCACTGTCCCTCTCAGCCCACACAGAGGACCCCCAGTCAGTGGTGTGGGGTGCCCAGAGCCCTGGGCAGCAGACGACAAGTGCTGAGCCTGGCTCTCAACCACACAGCCCAGCCCAGCCCAGCCCAGCTCCGCTTCCCTGAGGGAGCACCTGGCCATGCTCACCTCCTCCTAGAGGCTGCTGCTGTGCTAGCTCTCCTTGGCCAGTTTGCTCACAATGGGTGCAGGACAGAGTGCATGTGTCAGAGGGAGGCCCATTCCCTCTCCATGCAAGGAGACCCAGCTTTTTAAGCAAAGCAGCCTCAGTGATAGGATGGGAGACCACCAGGAGAAGCCAGGCTGGGGGGGAGGGGATGGTGTGAAAGCACAGGGCTGCTGGTGGGGAAGTGCTAAGGCAGGACTCCCCTCAGATATTCCCTCCCTCTCATTCCAATCACTCCCCCTTCCTTCCTTCCTTCCTCCCTCCCTCCCTCCCTCCCTCCCTCCCTCCTCATTTAATCTCCTCCATTCCTTCCCTTCTTCCTTCTTTCTTCTCATTTCATCTCCTTCTTTCCTTCTACCCAGCCACCCAACCCTTCATCCATCTATTGCCTATCTGCTCTCCTTCCTTCTCCCCCCCCCTCAAGAAGGGTCGAGGGGATGGGGAGAGGATGGCAGCACAGCTAGTGGCTTTCCCATATGGGGGCAGGGGATGGGAACCATTCCAGTGAAAGAGAAGTGTTTGTGGGCTCCGGGATTAGCAGGTGAGGCCAGGAGGCAAATGGGCCATGGAGGTAGCAGAGGCACTTGTGGCAGCTGCTGCTGGGGCTCTACACATTGCTCTACTACAACTGGAACACGGTCAGCTTGCAGGGCAGACAGTGCTCATCACAGATCAGCTGCACACCAGCCCGTGAACTCGCTGTCTCCTGTGGGAGTGCCCAGCTGGGCTGCGCCACAACCTCTCGCCATCTCCAGGACGGCCCCATGGGCCAGATCTAACCACATTGCGGGGCAGATCTGGTTCGCGAGTCTTGAGTTTGACATTTCTGGATTAGAGCGTAGCTTTTAACAGGTACTGTATGTTCAGAATAAATTTGAACTATATATTGCACATGAATTTGATGTAAGAAATAAAAGCTAAAATAAGGAATAAAGTAGTCAGTTACAAATATAGCAACTGCTGTCCTTTAGTGAAAAGACTCCTTTTCTCAAGATAATTTGCAATTAAAATTCTCAGGAGTTTCCAAAGTTTCCATGAGTAACACATGGGTATTAACCCAGCCCTTTTGCCCTGGAGACTGAGATAATCTTTGAGGCCACACCTACATTCCTCCTTCTGACCTCCCAGATTAACCTCAGTCTACAGCCCAGAAGGAGTGTTTTCCTGACTCTCCCTCACTTTGAAGACTTAGGGTTTTTTCCTTTCAGGTTTTTGTAAGGATTTGCAGCCTCTACGAATCCTGCAGGATTCTACAGGCTTCAGGACCTTTCCTTAGGATTTTTTAGACCTTTTGCAGCATTTTTTTTTAAAAGGCGGCTTCTGAAGATCACTCACCCCTCCTGCTGTGCTCTGAGCCGCTAGCTAGCCACACTACCAGCTAGCGCGATCCCAGCGACCTGACAGTTGCGTAAGAGGGCAAAAGGAGCTTTGCGGGCCGTTTGGAGGCTCCTCGCACCCAGCTGAGGACCGGGGAGCCGACGGATCCTTCCCCAACGCTCCCAAGCAGCAGGGAATCGGACCGCAGATCAGCAGCCACCATCTTGGTCCTCCGCCATCTTGGAAAGAGCACGTGGTCGAGCAATAGCAGTAGACTTAGACTTATATACCGCTTCATAGGGCTTTCAGCCCTCTCTAAGCGGTTTACAGAGAGTCAGCATATTGCCCCCAACAATCTGGGTCCTCATTTTACCCACCTCGGAAGGATGGAAGGCTGAGTCAACCCTGAGCCGGTGAGATTTGAACCGCTGAACTGCTGATCTAGCAGTAGCCTGCAGTGCTGCATTTAACCACTGCGCCACCTTGGCTCTTACGAGTGATTGGCGTTCCTCCTATGGATGCCGAAAGCGCTCAGAAGGCATCGAGGAGGCTGGAAGAGGCCTAGAGCGGCCCGATTCTCCAGGTGGATCCACAGAAGGGCCAGGAACTTCGGTGTGGGCTGGCGCTCAAGCCGCGGATTGGCAGCTGGAAAAGGAGGCACGAGCATCGTGCAGAGCAGATCAGTCGATAGAGAGCGAGGAGGGGGTGAGCAACAGAACCGTAAGTGATATGGTGGAGGTGGCGAAAAGCGGGGGTGCGGGCCCGAGACCAGGGGACTCAGATCCAGGCGAGGGGTCTTCTAGGGGAGCTTCCCAGGGCCCCAGAGGGAGATCCCCTGGCAAAAGAGGCACCTCCAGGGCATCCAGGAAGGAGCCCCATACCCAGGGAGGTCGAGTCACCAGGGCCTCCTCAAGAAGGTTCAGGACCACTATTAGCCCATCGCCTTCCAGATCACGTTCCCCCCGCAGGCTGCCCACGTTGATAGAGACCCAGGCGACCTCCCCTGGCTCCCCCAGGAGCTCAGGCAGAAGGCACAGCTCTATTTCGCCCCCCCCCCTTTCACCTGCCCACTCATCTGAGATGAGGGGGGATCCCTTTGGTCACAGGGTCCCCAGCCCAGCAAGGCACAGGCTGGCGCCAGAATTGCCAGAGGCAAGGGACCACTTGCAACCTCCAGAGCTCCGCTCTTCCCTTCCAGAGCTGCCTGAAAGCTTTCAGGAGGTTTTAGCCAGGGCCATAGCTCAAGGGATAGCTTCTGGGATGAAGCATCAGCACCAGGGGCCCCAACATAGGTTTTCCTGGGACCAGTCCAGGGATCATCAGACCCTTTCCAGAGCCTCTGTTGCCAGAGAGCCCAGGTCCCCTTCTCCTTCCACTGCCAATGAAGCCTCAGATTTAGAAGAAGGGGAGCTGAAGGAGGTGGGGTTTTCTGAGGATGATGCCCAGTCTCCAGAGGCCCCCAACATCACTGGCCTTTCCCCCCCTCCTTATTTAGTTCCCTACTCCAGAAGGCCAGGGCCACAGCAGACCTGGATACCCCCCCCAGACCGGCTACTGCCACGCCTAGCACCAGCAGGATTAGCAAGAAGGGTCCCTTCCATAGACCCCCGGTAGAGAAGGAGGAGATTCCCACTCCAGAGATGTTCCTGGAGGTTCTAAAATCCCAGTGGGTTAAACCAGGATCCTTTCCCAATCCGGGGGGCAATGAGCGGAGGTTCTATAATCTCAACCCTTCCTTTGCCCAAGCACTCCAGCTCCCGGAGGTGGACAACCCGGTCACCACCCTAGCCTCAGCCTCAACTGTGGTGACGGGAGACATTGCCAACAGCCTTAAAGCAGAAGATAAGAAGGCGGAGACCGTTTTGCGTAAAACATTCCATGCAATAACCTGGGCCAATAGGGCGGCCACTTCTGCATCCTTTTTCAACAGATCTACTGTGTTGTGGCTGGAACAGCTGAGAGACAGAACTCCGGCCAGGGAGGTATGACTGCTGCAGGACATCTCAAAGGTGCTGGCAGCCACGGAATTCTCAGCTGACGCCACCCTGGATGCAGTTAAGTATGTGTCCCGAGCCTTATCTTCCTCTGTAGCGTCCAGGCGCCTGCTGTGGCTGCGCCACTGGCAAGCAGAGTCCCGAGCCAAATGGCACCTAGCAGGAGCAGACTACACCAGGGACAAGCTCTTCGGTGCCTCGCTGAATCCTCTTCTGGTGGAGGACAAAAACAAAAAGAAGGTTCTCCCAACCATGACCAGACGGTCAGATCACCGACACGCTCCTTACCCCAGGAGAACATCTTACCACCAGCCTGAATCGGATGTCCAGAGTCACAGGTACCAGACCCCCAGGTTCCACAGACAAGGGGATAGACAGTTTTCTAGGGACAGTTTCAGGGGCCAGCAGAAGCAGCCCTTTCAAGGAAGGGGTGGTCGCCCTTTCCACAGGTTCAAGTGACCCGTCCATGGATCACCCCATTGGCGGCCATGTCTCCCTTTTCGCGGATGCTTGGGAGCGTGTCACCTCAGACGAGTGGGTCCTCCAGACTGTTAAGCTCGGGTTACAGCTGGAGTTCCGCTTGCAACCCCCTAACAAGTTCCGCACCTTCACCTCCTCTGCTGATCCAGCCAAATGGGCCCTTAAGGCTAAGGGCATCAAACACCTACTAGATATCAGGGCCATAGAGAGTGTCCCAGAGGGGGAGAGAGGTTCCAGATTCTATTCGAACTTGTTTCTGGTTCCCAAGAGTTCAGGGGGGTGGAGAGCCATCCTGGATCTTAAACTACTCAATTCCAGGGTGGTCTACTGCAGGTTCAAGAGGGCTTCTCTGAAATCCATCTTAGAGGGCATCCGACAGGGCGATTTCCTGGCCTCCATCAATCTCACGGAGGCCTACCTTCACATCAGAATCGCCCCGGAAAATCGCAGGTTCCTTAGGTTTTTCCATGAGGGCAATCACTTTCAATATAGGGCCCTACCATTCGGACTGGCCTCAGCCCCCAGGACCTTTACCAAGGTGCTGGCTGCAGCCGCAGGTCATCTGCGCTCCTTCCCAGTCCGTCTGTTTTGTTACCTAGATGACATCCTCGTCCTAGCCAGGTCCCCAGCCATGGCCAGGCAGGTCCTGGGGACCACCATGGACACTCTCAGGTCCCTGGGGTTCTCTATCAACTTAGAGAAGAGCCAACTGGTCCCATCTACCAGGCTCCAGCACCTCGGATCTATTATAGATTCGGTGTCGGGGGAGGTTTTCCTTCCCCAGGAGCGAAAGGACAGCATTGTGCAGCTGATTCATGAGGTTTGCAAATTATGCTCTGTCCCTGTAGTTCTTCTTTCCAGGCTCCTTGGGAAATTCATCTCTTGTATAGGAATCGTGCCTTGGGCTCTCCTACACGCCAGGGAGCTTCAGTGGTTCCTGCTTCCATACCAGAAGGCAGGGACGAGCGACGCCAGATTCAAGGTTTGAGTATCGCCCCAGATGTTGCTCTTGCTCCGTTGATGGCTGACCCCAGCATTGGAGGCACTGTTTTGCAGTGGTTCTCCTCTTACCTCTCAGACAGGTCGCAGTCGGTGTTAGTTGGAGGGCAGAGATCGACCCCTAGGACCCTAACATATGGGGTGCCGCAGGGTTCGGTCTTGTCCCCCCTACTTTTCAACATCTACATGAAACCGCTGGGCGAGATCATTCGGCGGCACGGGATAAAATACCATCAGTATGCGGACGATACTCAGTTGTATCTGTCCGCCCCGTGCCAACTCAATGAAGCGGTGGACGTGATGAGCCAGGGACTTGAAGCTGTTAGGGACTGGATGAGGGCTAACAAACTCATGCTCAACCCAGATAAGACCGAGTGGCTGTTGTGTTTCCCTCCCACCAATTCGGCAAGTATTCCACCTCTCAGGCTGGGGGGGTCAAACATTATACCCCTCAGACAGGGTCCGCAACTTGGGAGTCCTCCTGGACCCACAGCTGACTTTTGAACACCATTTGTCAGCTGTGACCAGGGGGGCATTTGCCCAGGTTCGCCTGGTGCACCAGTTGCGCCCCTACCTGAACCGGGAGGCTCTCACAACAGTCACTCGTGCCCTTGTGACCTCTAGGCTGGAGTACTGCAATGTGCTCTACATGGGGGCTGCCCTTGAAGAGTATTCGGCGACTTCAGCTAGTCCAGAATGCGGCCGCACGAGCGATTGTGGGCGCACCTCGCTTCACCCACATAACACTATCCTCCGCGAGCTGCACTGGCTACCTGTCGATCTCCGGGTGCGCTTCAAGGTGCTACTTGTCACCCATAAAGCCCTACATGGTAGTGGATCTGGGTACTTGAGAGACCGCCTACTGCCAATTACCTCCATGCGACCTATTAGATCTCATCGATTAGGCCTCCTCCGAGTTCCATCTGCCGGTCAATGCCGACTGGCAACTACGCGGAGGAGAGCCTTCTCGGTGGCAGCTCCGACCCTATGGAACGATCTCCCCGTGGAGATTCGTACCCTCACCACCCTCCAAACCTTCCGCACAGCCCTCAGAATCTGGCTATCCCGTCAGGCCTGGGGCTAAGACTGTAACCCGCCCGAATGGTATGAATGTTGTGTTTTTAAATTATGTATTGTCTTATATGTTAAAAGTTTGTCTTCCCCTCCCCCTTGGGTTGTGAGCCGCCCTGAGTCCCCCCAGGGAAAAGGGCGGCATATAAATAAACTTCAAACTCAAACTCAAACTCAAACAAAGGATCCCTCTTCAAGGAACCAGCAAGGAAGGTACTCACGACGGACATGAGCCTGTTCGGCTGGGGAGCACACCTGGAGGCTCAGATAGCCCAGGGCTGCTGGACTCCAACAGATCTGCGCAACAACATAAACTGGTTGGAGCTCAGGGCCATCCACCTGGCCCTATGACACTTCAAGACCACGGTGACTGGTCATCATGTCCTGGTCCTGACGGACAACGTGGCAGCCAAGGCCCACGTGAACAGGCAAGAGGGCACACACTCCAAGGCCCTCTGCGACGAGGCCCTCCGGTTAGGAAACTGGGCAGAGAGGCATCTCCAGTCCATCAGAGCGGAACACATCTCTGGGACAGAGAACCAGCCAGCGGATTGGCTCAGTAGGGAGACGGTCAACAACGGAGAATGGCAGCTCCATCCCAGCATCTTCCTGCAGATCTGCGAGAGGTTCGGGCGCCCGGCGGTGAATCTCTTCGCAACCCCAGCGAATGCCCAGCTGCCGAACTTCGTATCGAGGTTTCGTATCGAGGTTTCCGTCCAGAGGAGCCCTTCGCTGCAGATGGCCACCAGGTCTACTCTACGCCTTCCCCCCCCTTCCCCTCATCCCCCGGGTTCTGAGGAGGCTGGTGTCAGAGGGAGCAGAGATGATACTAGTGGCTCCCTTCTGGCCACGCCACCCCTGGCTAGCAGACTTGGTGGAGCTGTCCTCAGCTCCCCACTGGAGGATCCCCCCAGAAGAGGCGTCCCTACACCAGAGGTCTCTGGAGCATCCAAATCCAGAGTGGCTCCATCTGACCGTCTGGCGATTGAGCGGGAACAGCTGAGAGGGGCCCATTTTTCCTCAAAGGTCATTAGGACCGTCGAGGCGTCCAGGAGGCAGTCCACCACCCGCATCTACAACGCCTCATGGGTGGCCTTTGCTGATTGGTGTAAGGCAAAGGACATAGTTCCTGCCTCGGTTTCTGTACCCCAGGTTTTGGACTTCCTACAGGAAGGTCTGGAGAAAGGTTTGGCCCCCCAGCACCCTTAGAAGACAGGTCTCCGCTCTCTCCATGGTCCTGGGGGGGATGGTAGATGCTCCACCCTTGTCCCAAGATCCGGTCCTAAAGCGCTTCCTTAAGGGAGCGGTGAATCTGAAACCCCCAGTGGTCCATCAATTCCCTACCTGGGACTTACCCACGGTCCTCCAGGCATTGATGAAGGCACCATTCGAACCCTTGAGGGAAGTTTCCCTACAATTCCTGACCCTTAAGGTCATCTTCCTGATTGCCATCACCTCAGCCAGGAGAGTATCTGAGATCAACGCTCTCTCCAGCAGAGCGGACCTCTGCACCTTCCTAGAGAACCGGATCATCCTCAGATTGGACCCCGCGTTCATGCCCAAGGTCAATTCCCCCTTCCACAGGGCTCTAGAGATAGTTCTGCCGGACTTCTGTCCGCAGCCCTCCAGGGATAGGGAAAGATCTTGGCACAGGTTGGACGTCAGAAGAGCTTTGCGCATCTACCTGAAGCGCATGGCACCCTTTAGGCATTCAGAAGTCCTCTTCGTGTCATATCAACCGTCCACCAGAGGCGCTAAGGTTTCCCCAGCCACCATTAGCAGGTGGATCAGGGCGGCCATTTCACAGGCCTACGAGGCATGGGGAATTGAGGTCCCAGAGGGCATCACAGCGCACTCCACCAGAAGTGCGGCCACCTCAGCAGCCTGGGCCACCCAGGCCCCCATAGAGGAGATCTGCCAGGCCACCGCCTGGTCGTCTCCTTCGCTGTACATTAGGCATTACCAACTAGATGCTTACTCCTCTGTGGAAGCAGCCTTTGGTAGGAGGGTTCTGCAGGGAGTCTTAGACTCTCGAGGGGCTCAGGCCCATTGATCCCTCCCTAGGATATCTAGCTTTGGTATGTCCCATGTGTTACTCCTCCCACACCTCACTTTGGAAACTGGCAGTTGGTCTTACCTGAACTGCATGTTTAAAAGAAGGTGTGGGAGGAGTCACTTCCCCCCCTTTGTTTAGGGCGCCCCGCGCCAGGGCCCCAAGTTAGCTCAGTGGTCAGTCAGGGCCAGACAGGAAGGATGTGTGCTTGCATTGTTTTTTGTTCCTTCCTTCCAGGTGCTCTACGGTTAATCTGGGAGGTCAGAAGGAGGAACGTAGGTGTGGCCTCAAAGATTACCTCAGTCTCCAGGGCAAAAGGGCTGGATTAATTCCCATGTGTTACTCCTCCCACACCTTCTTTTAAACATGCAGTTCAGGTAAGACCAACCGCCATTTTAAGCCAGAATACTATGGCTATGCAGCTGGAATGTATAAAGGTAGCTGGGCAAATATTAAATGCATTCAATTCTGTAAACACCATTCTTCCTGTCACTGAGCTGATTGTACAAGTAACTTTTGAGGGAATTTGCCACTTAATAAAATGCAGACAACTGGCTACATGAACATTTTCAATTCAGCTTTTATAATCCACTCTAGCCAATTCTATTACCTGCCCCAACAAAGCAGAGGAATGCAAGAATCAGAAGAGGGGATCCACTTGCAAAAATTCCAAAGCCAAATTTGAAAAGAGGAGACAGAAGAACAGCAGCCCAAAAGAGAAAGTTGAGGAGTGTCCATGGTCTTCTGGGAGGTTTAAATTGTTGCCCAGGAAATAAGCCTTCTTGATTATACTTCTCTTGTAAGGCATCCTTGAGGAGAGAAAGAAGTTTTGTTTAATTTTCTAATTACTTATGCTTTCTTCTGTATATTGGTAAATGTTGTTGATAGAATGGCAAGAACAGTTCCCCAAAAAGGAGAACAAGTGAAGACAAAAGATCTCTCTCTCTCTGTCCCAATAGTGCTTTTTCAAAAGGCAACTGAAGTTTCTTTGTTTTTGCTTGAAGATGTTTCATTTATCATCCAAGAAGCTTCTTCAGTTCTGTTTTCAAGCAAAAATAAAAAAAAGTCCAGTTGCCTTTTGAAAAAGCACCTCTGGGACAACCATGACTTGGATAACTGAGAATCTCCACAGACATATCTCTCTCTCTCCCTCCCTCCCTCCCCCCTCTCTCTCTATCTATCTTCTCCCCTCCCTCCTTCCCTCCAAATTCAATTTATAAACAAACATTCTGCCCCCAGCAGCAATCAAATGATTTCAGGAAATCTAGACAAAGAGTATGAAAATTCAACACATATGTTTGATCATCATTCTCCAACACTTTTCTACTTAAAACTGAAGATAAACTGTCCCAAATTAGATATAGACTCAGATACTGAAGCATCAAAAAAGAAGAACCAGGTGCAATCCCAGCTTTTAAAATTTATTTTAAAGCTAACTGCAGTCATTGGGCAAATCAGTTTTGGATCATCTTTTTAAGGAAATATACAGATATGATATCAGTTCAATTCTCACAGGCTCAAGACTCAGCCTTCCATTCTTCTGAGGTTGGTAAAATGAGGACCCAGATTGTTGGGGGCAATATGCTGACTCTGTAAACCATTTAGAGAAGACTGTAAAGCACTGTAAAGCGGTATATAAGTCTAAGTGCTATCGCTATTTACCTTTTCCTGATAAAGTGTATGAAGCCACTTTGCTGCTTCTTTTTCATCCAAAGGGATATCTTCTAAAGGAAACCTCCTAGGTTAAAGAAAAAAGGTTCAATAAGGATTTTTTATTAGAGTGACAATAATTACAATATGAAAATATCTTCACAATTAAAAGATGTTAATATTGTTCTCTCCTTACCAGACCTCTATATCCTATAAAATGCATTTTATGAATATACCCTTGCATTGTAAATAGGTAGAACATGTGACATATGAAAAATGTAGCAGTAATTCAATAGAGCCATCGCTTAGATTGCACTTGAGTATATATTAACTTTTTTCTTTTTGAGTATCTTCAAAATAAAAAATGTTTTTGCAGATGGGCAAAAATGCCATTCTTACACTCTTTAGCAATAACTGTAAAATCTGAAACAATGGCTTAACCTCAGAAATTCTCATTTCAAAAATTAAAACAAGTAAATTATATTTACTGAATTGATGGAGTAGTGTATTATATCTCCTATGCCAAGAACCTATGTCCTCTGATTTTACTGACAATCTAACATCGAAAGATGAAATGACATGGGTACAAAACTGAGCTCTAAGCAGCGTTGAAATCTTGACTTTACCATGAATTCTTGCACAAGAGAAGCAGCAAATAAGAACAATTTGCATAACAAAGAACCTGAACAATGAAATAATCTGGGATACCACCCTCCCAAACCTGTTTAGATGAACTTTCAATCATTGCATGTGGTCCTGTGCTTGAAATGCTCCTGGCAAGAGTGGCCCTATGGAATGAAACTGAGTTACCATTTTGCTAAATTTTCTGCACAGCCTATGTAAGATTTTATGTATCAAATTAACCTTACAAAAATTTACTTAGGCTGCAACCCTATGCATACTTACCTGGGACTAAAACCCTCTGAACAGAATGGAACTTACTACTGGGTAAACATATATAGGATTGCTCTGTTAAATCATAGTTATGTAGAAGGTTGCTGAAAGGTTGTACAAGTCTGAGCATGGCCATCAATTGAATATTTTGCTTGTAGAATATCCACACTGAACCTAAATGGCTACAAAAGTGGCATACATTTGTAATCTTCAGTATGATATATGGCTACACTATTAGTTTTCCCTTGCTGGACAATACTGATCCTACTCCTACTCTCTAAATAGAGAGAGCTATTTAGAGCTCTCCAAATTATCTCTCAGTGCAAACTGTGTGGTCACATCCTGCAATAAATTTGCCACTAGATGGAGCCGATAGCAAAGTTCATATAAGGAACATTTTTCTTATCTGAAGCCAATTCTGAACATGCAAAAAAAGCATTTGCCTCATACGGAAATGTGAAATGTGTTTTCTGTAAAATGTATTACATTGATTTAAATTTCCCTAATCTATGGCAGCACAGGCAACATCTGCTAGATGTTCATCTCATTCAAATGAATTCAAAGACTTAACTAAGCTCCTTATTGCTTTCTTAAAAATGGAAAGAAAGAAAAAATGGGGGCTGAATATGGTTGCAAAGGAGTATATTCTACAGATTGGGAACAACACCGGAGAAGGCCTCTTCCATTTTTCCAAGATGTTTATTTTATATGACATACTTTTAAAGTTTTGAAAGTTGTATATCTAGGGACCATAAGGAGTTTTCATATTAAACCTGAAGTCAAGTGAAATAACAGAGAGAAAATTACCACATTTTAAAGATCCACATATTTGCTTCTATCCACTAATATTAATAGCAAAACAAGTCTGTTCCAAACTAAGTCTGAAAAGCTAAAGATGGGAAAGTAGAGGGTTGAGTGGCCATTTTATTGCAATAATTGGACACAGTGACAGCTCTCAGCTGCAAAGTATGCTCACGCACTCACCTGACACACATATCTGCTTCATATTTCTTTCCATAAAGAATTCCTAATAAGGATGGATTTTTGTTTCCTCGGAAGTTTAATGTTACATCATACACTGCTGAAACTAACACAAGAAAGATAACATTATTGTTTCAATATTCAAATAGCTGGAATTCAACAGTTATTACTTATATCAAAAGGCACACAAATATATATTGGGACTATTACATCTATATTTCAGAATAATGGCTGCTAGTGGCAGCAAAGAATTTTAGTGATCATGCAGATTTTTGCAATCCAGCTGTTATTAGCTCTAGAATTACATCCGTGGGTATACCTGAATCTGGAAGTTAAACATTTAAACCAACCGTAGTATTTAACCAGCCATATTTCCTATTTAACACCTTTTCCTATGTGTTATAACATGAACTTATATCTCACATGCGTACTGCAAGTGCAAATTATGCAATGTTTGAACACTAGCTTAGAAACGTAAAATGCTAAGTAGAATTATTAATTTCTCTGAATTAAAAAAGAAAACTAATAGAGGTATTGAGATTTATTTATATTATCAGTTCACCATTCAAATACTAAACATTGTATCAATACAGACATTGCATGTTGAAAAATTTAACAACTATCACAACAATTATGCTAAGAAACGTAATATGCATATTCACAAACAGTGTAAGTGAAACCAAGGTACCTGTTCCCCTGAGACATTGGACAGCAGTCGTAAAACCTTTGGTTCTGGGCAACAAATGATGTTTGAGTTTAGGCAATCCTTTGGATTCAGCCACTTCCATACTGATACGATGCTTCGTTTCTGTAAATCGAGTTCCTTCACAGTATAATAGAAACTGTAGCACAGAAGGGGGTGGGTGGATGGAGAAATCTTGCATTACAGTACTGTTAAATTGTTTTACAGAAAGTTTTAGGGCTTGAAGACAACTAAAATAAATATGGGTTTAAATCTGGGTCCTAAGTCTTTTGCCTTGGAATAAAGATTAGAGAACAAACATAGCCTACAGCCTTTTGCTCTGAAAGCTTCTCCTTGGGAAAAAAAAACAATTCTGCTGCAAATATCTCTGCAGATTAAAGTTTCTTAATTTTGGCATCTTTCAAGATGTGTGGACTTCCAGAATTTCCCAGCCAGAATACTGGCTAGGGAACTCTGGTAATTAAAGTACTCATATCTTTAAATTGCTACAGTTGAGGAATACTTCTGTAGATGTTGAAGGCTTCTCAACATTCTTACCTCATCTTCAGAGCTCCCCTTATTTCTAGAAATCCACTTTCATTAAACTATCACTCCCAAACCAGCAGCAATGTAGCAGCAGTTTGTCCCAAGCATACATATTGGAATTAGAACACAAATTTGTTATGCAGTGTTGTTTCAAAGCCAACAATATTTTATTCCTCAAAATCACTATATTATTCCTAAATTAGTGCTACCATCACTGGTCTGTTTTGCAACAGTTCAAATGAGAATTGCATGAAAGCAAAATTTTGTGCTATGGTTGTGATTTTTCCACCCCATATATGAAATAAATGTCCCTGCTCCTGTTGTTGAGTTAAGTGTTCTGAAGCAGGCTTCTGCTTGGGTTCCCTTGAAGCCAGAAGTCGTCCTGTGAATAGGGTCCTCATTTAGGCAGGGGCCCCAAATAGCACACAAAATTCTTTGTATTAAAAGACAGGACAATGCAAGCTTCAACCTCTGAAAGCCATGGAGATGGTTTGGCCAAAGATTATTACTCTTTTTAGAGTGCTCTTATTGCATCTTAAAAGTGCACTTATTGTACCAATAAGTCATAGTTTGGTTCAGTTATGACTGATATGCATATACTGTACATTACATCTGTCTGTAAATAGCAATAGCAGTTAGACTTATATACCGCTTCATAGGGCTTTCAGCCCTTTCTAAGCAGTTTACAGAGTCAGCATATCGCCCCCCCCCCCCCCCCCCAGTCTGGGTCCTCATTTCACCCACCTCGGAAGGATGGAAGGCTGAGTCAACCTTGAGCCGGTGAGATTAGAACCGCTGAACTGCAGATAACAGTCAGCTGAAGTGGCCTGCAGTACTGCACCCTAACCACTGCGCCACCACTAACGACTAAATGTAATGATATATCTTCTAAAAGCTATGGATTTAATTTAGTAATATTATACATCTATGTATGATGGGAAAAACAGATTGGTATATGACCAATGTTAGATTTTATGAAAATATACTATACATATCTATAAAAATCAATATTTTTCAACCTCCATTAAAAGAGTTGATGTGCAGAACTTCACTTACCCACATATACTCGGGATAATCGGCTAGACGTTTCAGCCCTTCCATAACAGTGTCTCTATCTTCTTCCCATTTTCTTTTGCAAAAAACAATCTCTAAGAAGTACCATGTCCAGCCAATTATGGGCACAAACAATAGCTCTTTCTTTGCAAGAACTTTTGAACTCTAAAATAAAGACAAACATTGTTCATCTGAAACATATCATTGGCAAATTGAAATTCTTTCAAACGTGTTCTGAAATAGCCTAAATAATTTCTCTAAAATTATCTATTTCCTGTCCAAAAGCCTGTAGTGCAGGTCAGGTTGAGCTAATAACTGTCCCAAGGGCACCCAACAAATTCATAACAAGGTGTGACTTGGAAATTGTACCTCCCTAACTCAACTACAAGGGACGCGATGGCTCAGTGGCTAAGATGCTGAGCTTGTCAATCAGAAAGGTTGGCGGTTCAGCAGTTTGATACCTAGTGCTGCGTAATGGAGTGAGCTCCCGTTACTTGTCCCAGTTTCTGCCAACCTAGCAGTTCTAAAGCATATAAAAATGCAAGTAGAAAAATAGGGACCATCCTGGTGGTAAGGTAACAGTGTTCTGTGCGCCTTCGGTGTTTAGTCATGCCGGCCACATGACCACAGAGTCATCTTCGGAAAGCACTGGCTTTCCGGATTTGAAACGGAGATGAGCACCACCCCCTAGAGTTGGGAATGACTAGCACATATGTGCAGAGGGAACCTTTACCTTTTAACTTAATTACATTGGCTCTCTTAAATACAATTTATTTTAATTTAATTCAATAAATTAGCACAAAATAAATACATCTAGTCTAACAGCTTCCTACTCTTGGATTTAAAAAGGAAAAACACAAAATGTCAAATTCCCCAATTCCAAAGAACAAAACCATACGTTAAGACTACTCACCCCTAACACACCAAACCGTTCTGTCATGGTCCAGCCACACAGAAAATCTATTTCAAAGTTGTGGTTGAGAATAATGATGACGTGTTCTTTTCCAAACTTATCAATTGTGGCCTGATCTGTGAATAAAGTACAGTCTGTTCCAGACCACCATTCCAGCAACATCACTAACTCTAGATCACGGGAGAAAAAAAAATCAAGAATATTAGGTATGACAAAGCCTATATTCCAACTTGGTCTTTGCTTGGTTAGTAGATATTAATTCTACAATTGCATTACTTACAGAGGACAGAAGAAAGCAACATATAGTCTACAAATCCTGATTTATCATTGTGCAGACATAGGTGCATATTTTAGAACAGCAAGTTTTCTAAATTTCAGCAATGCTTGAACATTTTAATTGAATAAAATTGACCAAAGTTCCCAATACATTTTAGTCCTAAACAAGAGCCTCATTTTTATTAATAGGAAGAATATCGTTTTTCAAAAGCTCTTATAACACCAGAGGCATAATGTTGGCAACTTGCCAGCTATTAAACACAGTTAAATCCATTCTGGTTTTTGCATATGACTATATCTTTATTCTATCCTTCCTTCTTTCCATTCTGCAGCAAAACGTTACTCTCTTGACATTTCTTACTAACATAATATACTTGCAGCAAAAATGAGAAGCAAAGCTGAAATGCTGACTTCCCTAGGATTAGAGAAAATAATGTATGCATATGTGTATGTGTGCGTGTGCGTTTTAATCTACTTAATCATAATTCTTATAATATTTTTCCAGATCATTGTTGGTTGTAAATTGAATAAATGGTGCATTATGTTCTACAAGAATTAGCCAGCTAGCCTGGGAGTATTTTAATAGAGTACACAGCCCACTAGTTCCTACTTTAGTGAGATATCCTGTAGAGCATTTCCTTAATGTCTTTTCTCTATTTATTTGGAAGTTTGGCTCTAAAGGAGAAACTTGTACCTTAAGTAATACTTGATAGCATATAACGAGGTCACTATTAATTACCTCTCCATCTTAATGAACATCTGCAACAAATAATCACTTCAATTAGCAATTCAGATTTGCTATTTAAAAAATGAACGAGAGGGTTAGAAAATTTGAGATTTACCATAATTGTTTCAGCTTCACTTGTTTAAATGTGAAGATACAACTTCTGCTTAAACATTTTTCAGAATAAGGTCAGGGTAATAAGAACCTTTTAAGCTAGCACTGCAATACAAATATGTTGTATAATGATCTGAGATAGGCACCAGGGGCAGGTCAAGGTTGCGGGACAAGTAGTGTCACAATTACATTGTTTCTTGGATTACCTAGTTAAATATATTACAATTCAACAGCAGTTTTATTTTCAGCATATTGAAAAAGCATGCTGCTTTTCTCAACATTTTTTTAAAAAAAGAAAGGCATAGGAGTCCTCAAAAAGGTTTTAAACTATTGATACAGTAACATACACAAGTTTTTCCATGTGTTTGTTATACATTACTGTGGTTCTTATGGCTGAAGACATTGATTCAAAGGCATATATGACTTATTTAAAATGGGTGTTGGTTCTTATCTGATATGCCCATTCTCCGGACAGTGGAGACAGCAGCCAGGATGAGTTGTCTCTGTCCAATGACTAATAGGACTGAGTCTACAGCTGTGACATCACGCTACCTCTGGTGACTCCTCCCAGCTTTAACGAAAGTAGATCTGTAGACTGATGCATTGTGTTAATCACGAAATCCCAATACACACACTCTCCTCCAGCATACCCTGAATTATTCTGTATGTAACTAATGAGGATAGTCATCTATAGGGCGGGGCTGTCTGCTGTCTCCACCATCTGGAGAAAGGGCATATCAGGTAAGAACCAACTCCTATTCTCCCCAGTTGGAGACAGCAGCCAGGACGGGACATACCAAAGCTTGTCCATGTTTTTAAGGGTCGGTAGATGACTGGACCAAGGCCCTTCGTTCTGTCCTGACCTGTTGCAGTACCCCACTTCCAAAGGCAGTGTCAGCTGAGGCATAGCTGTCTAGTCTATAATGGTTCACATATAAGAGATGGTGAAGACCACGTAGCCGCCTTGCATATTTCCTCAACTGAGGCTTGAGTAGACCATGCTGCCGAGGTGGCTGTGCTTCTTGTTGAATGCACTGTGACATGAGGAGGGAGCGGTAAACCATGGGATCCATAGACCTTTAAGATGCAGTACCTGATCCAACATCCAACAGACCTAGAGGAAACTTTGGCACCCATGTTAGTTTGATGAAAAGAAACAAACAAAGCCTCCGAGTGTCTGAAAGACGCAGTTCAAGAAATGTAGATGTGGAGTGCATGGTGAATGTTATGCTTGTGCCATTTATGCTCAGGTCTGTGGCTCGGGGAGGAACAGAAATGGGGCAGGACAATTTTCTGGGCCCTGTGAAACCTACTGTTCAGGATGAACGCTGGATCAAGACGAAGCACCACCCTGTCGTTGTGGAAAATACAAAGGTCTTGCCTAACAGACAGAGCTGCAATTTCAGAGATGTGATGCACTGAGGTGATTGCCACCAAAAAGGCGACTTTTAGGCACAGGTATCTCATGCAGATAGTTGTTAGGTAAGCTCACCATTGGGAGAGCGAGTACATTCAGCGAAGCGTTGTGAGAGTTGTGTTGGAGAACACACAAACCAGCATACAGAGACACTGCAGTTTAAATAGGCTTTTACTTTCATGGAAATAGAGGTATCAGAGTCCATCAAACAGTCCAAGTCATACACGAATAATTCAGTCAGTCATCAACGTTTTTCAGTTAAGGGATAATCCAAATAACATAGTCCAGTATCATATAACCAGTCCAGTATTCAAAGTTTGCTAACAGTTGCAAAACTTACAATAGCTCCCGGCACTTCCAGAACAGCCCAGCATCTAACAAACAGAGAGAGAACTAACAGGCATTCTGGCTCCCTCTTATGGCTGATTGAGGAAAACAGCACCCAATCACATTTTACAGTATGCTTTAAAGAAACAGGTACACCATTGTTACATGATTTATATATTGCCAACACAACCATTAGAATTATATTCCTAACAATAGTGCAAAGAGGTTCAAAGGGAGGTCTGGTGAGAGCGTTCAGAACCTTGCCTACGTCCCATGTGGGGAATCTGTGTATGGTGGGTGAACTGATGTTAGCCGCGAGCCACTAAGGGCAGGAGAGAGTCTCAAATGACAGTGATATTAGGACCGACGCCAGTGCTGTCACTTGCCTTTTTATGGTGTTGACAGAAAGACCCATGTCCACCTCTTGTTGAAGGAAGTCCACAATTGAAGGGACCAATCCCTTGGTTGGAATGATGTTGTGGCTGACACATGAAGGCCCTCCAGGTAGCATTGTAAATATGGTTGGTGGAGGCATGCCTGGAGGCTTGGAGAGTTTGTATGACCCCTGGAGAGAGGTTGGCTGCTGCTAAGGCTGTCTGCTCAATCTCCAGGTGGTCGACTGCAACCAATGTGGGTCTGGGTGGATGAGATAGCCCTGTGTTAGGATGGCCCTGGGTAAGGGGATCTGCTATGGAGAGATTCACCAAGTCCGCAAACCACGGTCTGCACAGCCGGGGGGAGGCAGGAGAACAAGCTCCACCCACTCCTCGATCATCTTGCAGATTACCCTCTGGACCAATGGAAGGAGGGGGAATGCATAGAGGAGACCCTCTGGCCACCTGCAATGGAGAGCATCCATCCCTACTGACCCTGGGCCTGCATACTTGGTGAAGAAGGTGGGCAGCTTGTTGTTGAGGTGAGTCAAGAACAGGTCTATCATTGAAACGCCGAACTTGTTGGTCAGTTCGAGGAACAGTTCTGGTGTTATACTCCATTCTGCATGATCCTTGGGAGCGGCTTAGCCAATCCACTTGAATGTTGCCCACTCCGCTGATGTGTTCCGCGTGGAGGATCAGCAGGTGCCGTTCCGCCCAGGTGCCCAGGCAATTCATCTCGTCCATTGGAGCGCGGGACCGCATGCCCCCTTGGCAGTTGATGTGTGCCTTTGTTATTATGTTTTCCATGAGGACCAGCACATGGTGGTCTGTTACTAGTGCTCGGAACTGCTTGAGTACAAGGTGGAATGCTCTCAGTTCAAGCCAGTTGATGTTGTGTTTTGTCTCCTGAGGAGACCAGATGCCCTGTGCTATCTGAGTGTGGAGGTGGGGCCCCCAATTCACGACCCTGGCATCCGTCGATATCGTTATGTGGTCTAGTTCCCTGAAGGAGGACCCACTGGCAACCGCTGGTGACAGCCACCACCCCAGGGACCGGATTACCTCTTTTGGAATGGTGACTAACCTTGTGGAGCAGCTTCTGTTGGCTCTCTGGTGTGGAAAGAGGTATCACTGCAGGCTTTGACTGTGCAGCCAGAACTATGGGAAGATGCCGAAACAGGAGACCATTTTGCCCAGGAATTGGGAAAGTCGGAGAAGGGATGTTCTGCGGCTCTGCTTCACTTGTTAGGCCATTTCCTGTAAGCTAGAGAAATGGTCTGGAATGAGAAAGACTGTGCCCTGCACCATGTCGATTACTGCGCCTCGGTGTAACAGTCGTGTCGTGGAAACAAGGTGGTTTTTTCCATGTTGATGGAGAAGCCATGGTCCCTGAGGGCTGAGAGAGTGGCCTCGAGATCCTTGCATGCCTGATTTGCTGACCTGGACTATATTAAGATGTCATACAGGTAGCACTGCAGTCTGATGGGCAGGGTGCGAAGGTGGGCTGCCAATGCTGCAGGGACCTTTGTAAATACCCTCGGTGTGGATGACAGCCAAATGGAAGGCCCCTGTACTGTGCTGTGTTGCATAGCAAATCCATAGGAATTGTCTGTGGGCAGGTAATATGGAAACGTGGAGGTATGTCTTCGTCAAGTCCAGGCTGGCATCCACAGTGTACAGCTTCTTATCATTGCTAGAGGGGGTAGCCATGGTAGCAGGCTGGGCCCATTGCTTCTGAACCAAATTAAGAAACATCTTGGGAATAGGAATGATCTCCTGGACCGAGACCGGTTCCTCAAACAAATCCCCAGACAAGTCATCCAGTTCAGCAGGAGCTTGAACAGGTGGAGTGGACCCCATATGGGTGGCCAGCTTGGCGTTGTCTAAAATGGTTTTGAAATTTGCAACATTAAATAGTCCTGAAGAAGAGGGCTTCTGAACTGCTGTACCTTCCTCCCCCGAGAATTCAGCCTCCTGAACAGGCAGAATGTCATCCCCCTCCTCCCAGTCCGAAGCCTCGGAACCTGAAGAGGAATGGGGGGAATGCAAGGGATGTGGAGGAGAAGCGACCACCGGAACTGGCTGGGGCTCTAGGTGCTTAGTCTTGCGGGTGCGTTTGCCCTTGTGCAACATGCCCGCTTCGATGCCCTGGGAAATGGCCCTGTTGATAACCTCCTGCATTTCCACTGAAAGGTCAGGCCCAAGATCCTCCATGGGCCTAGCCCTGGGTTTAGGCCTTGAAGGCGGAAGTTGAGGGGCCAAGGGGCCCGGGGCAGGGCCTTCTTCTAGATCCGAAGGGCAAGCGAAAAGATCAGCCTGATCTACCATTGAGGCCCCTGGAGATAATGCCCTAGACATGGAAGCTGTGGGGGAAAACTCCCAGCCCTCATCCTCGCTGTCTGAAACAGGCCTTGGCTGGGCTGGAGGAACCTCCATGGCGGGCTCCTCAGAAGACACCGATTGGGGGAACTGCGTTTGGTGCTGGACCTTGGAGAACTGCTTTTTAAGGGCCTTTTGGTGACACAATGCATCCTTGTCTGGCCCTGATCCCTGCTTAGGGGCTGGCCTGGAGTATGGTTTGGAGCCCCTGATGGCCTCCCTGGCAGCCATGCCAGCCTGCCTGGAGAAAACCCTGGAGGAACCCCCTGCCTGGGTGGAATCCTCGGGAGCCTGCTCAGCCATTGGTAAACTGTGGGCCAAATATAATCAGGGGCTACCTCCACTCACCACCTGCAACAGCCCTGTAAATCAACAGATGCTCTGAAGAGACGTGGGGGGGGGGGGGCGCAGCAGCAATATCCAGCAGGTGGAATAAAGCGCGAGCATTAACAGCTCCCAGCGCTGCAGGAATGAGGCTTGTGACCAGCGGTCCCAATCCTTGCCGCTCAGGTGAAAAGGACACAACCAAATTGCCAGCCAGGCCGGACAAAAAATGGCTCCTTGTGGCTCCTGCTGTGAATCAGGCTGCAGGCAGCTGTGGCACGAGGTTTAAAGCAGAAACCGAAACTATAAATAGCTCCAAAATGGCAGCCGGAAAGAAACTAATCACTTTAAAAGTTGCCACCAGGCAATCCAGAGCTCTGAGGCTCCGTACCTGCACGCCGGCCACTCAAGGCACGGACGCCAACCACAGGAGCCTCAGCGGGGCTTCCCCCTCCTCAGCGAGGGTCGCAACAGCGCTGGCGTTGGAACTCTGACCCACGCGCTTGCCCCAGCAACCGCCTGCGTTCCGAGCGGCGCCTGGGAGTTAAACAGGATGCCAGAGGAAGGAAGAATGAGCCAGGAACGAATTAAAGAATTCTAAATACACTCATGCAGCCTGTTCACACCCTAAACTAAATAATACTCACAACAAATGCTCAAGAGAGTCCAAGCTAGTAAATAACTGAAGGGAAACTTTAAGCGCGTTAGCTGGGCTAGCTGAATTGAAAAATCTGAGGATAATCAGCACCAGAGGCGTGGCTTAAAATTTCAATTCAGCTCTGGGCAGTTTGGCTGTATTTAACCCTTGCTTGGACTCTCCTGAGCAGCGCCCTGGAAAAAAGAATCTTTTACAGCAGGGGTAAAGAACTATGGCCCTTTTATGACTAGTGGGCTTCAATTCCCAGAATTCCTGAGTGAGTCATGCAGGCTCAGTAATTCTGGGAGTTGATGTCCACAGAAGTGGCCATAGTTCTCCACTTCTATTCTTCAGTGTAGAAACCAACAATCTGAATAAATCACATTCCAAGCTAATGCAAAGAAATTATAGTATACTCACGGCTCCACAATGAATAGGAAAGGCGACAGTTTACTCGTCGATAAAACTGCTTGTTTAGAGGCCAGAGGATTAGCGTGCATAGTTGGATGAAGTTAATGATGAAGCCACTCACAACAAAGACAAATCCAATTAGGAGATGAACTATAAATTGGGTCTTCAGAAATGCAAGTTTGCCCATGATAGTCCCTTAGTAGCGTTTGCAAGGTCCTTCACTCAGAATAACAATCCTACAGAAAGGAAAGAGAAATATTGCTTAGCAAATAAAATGTTTGTAATCTAGGGAGTAAATGGGGGGGGAAAGGAAAAAAGACACAAAGAGCTCTTCTACTTCATGTAGCAGCTTGGGAACCATAAAAGACACTTTTGTCCACAGGCCAATTCCACTCAGGTTCTATCTGGCTATGGGTCAAGAATTGGTTAGCACTCTTATGTTACAGATTCATTCCCAAAAAATAGTAATAGGAGCTCTTGCTATTAATTGACAACCCAGTTGTAATATACTGTATAGCAAAATGGTTTTCCAAACGGCCTAGCCTCTGAGGCCACAGTATTTTTTAAAAAATGCCTAGGTATGAACAGGAAAATAAAAGTGCTTTATTTTTATACACAGACCCTGATCTTAAAAGACTGTAAATGTTTCACATTGGCTCACATTAAAAATATACAGGACTGGCCTAATTTCAAGAACATTTTAGCTTTTGGCCTGCACTGAAATACTAATTTCAGTTCCTTAAAAAGGAATGGACTATCAGTATTTCTTCCTTAGCCCCAGATAGAGGTGTCCCAAACTTACATAGAAAGATTCTAGCAACATGTACTTTCTACCACAGCCTTCATCTTGTCTCTCGCTCATGAGTGGAGCAATCTTAACAGTGGTGGGTTGCAGGCAGTATGCCCCGGTACGAGCGTACCGCTGCCTGCCCAGAGCACCAGGTACTGTGCTCTGAAGGTCCCACCCGTCCACCCATCGTCCTTACCTGTCTTTAAACTCTTTGGTGCTTCCACGCACAGCGCATAAATCGCCTGCGCGACACTCCACCGAGCAGCTGGAGCATTGCAGAGGCTCACAGAGGTGTTGCTGGAGGGTAGGACACATCCATTCACTGTGCATGTGTGCGCGCACATGCTGCGCATGTTCATATGGAGGGCACTGGGCGCCGTTGCAACCGTATCGGAACCCACCAATGAATCTTAAGTTATCTCTGGTTTGTATTCTATTCCAACACTATTCAAGGGCAATCTCGTAGCATGTAAAATCTATTAGGTTTTGTCATACTTGGTAGTGGAGAGAAACCAGATGACAAAAATAACAGAGAAAGAATAGGTCAGCAGAATTGTGTAGTCAGCATATTTCATATGAATGTGGTCTTCTTCTGACTCAAGTACAAGTGGATAGCAACTTCTTTGAATAAGGGGAGCAAGGAAAAAATAAGTATAGGCTTAATGGGTGATTCCTTGGCCCACTTCTTTCCAAGTAACCTTTTTTTTTTCAAAATAACATTGTAAACCAAGGTAATCCAGTTTTTGACTCAAGAAAAATTAAATCCTGTAAGAGTTTACCTATTTTTAAACAGACTGGAGTCTGCCCCTCCCAAAAAGTATACACATTAATAATTATGTATTACTCTCACAAAATTCCCTGCTGGTTTTGTTGCAAAAATATGACCATTCCCCTGGAAAGTATACTTTTCTTGGGTTGCAGAAGCCAAAAAAAAAAGAAGTAACCATTTTATTTGTATCAGGGAGCTAATCCAGTGAGATGAGCTTCTAACATGTTTTGTTATTCCAGAAATAAGATTTGACATTTCAAATGCTAATACAATATCTCTGCTGTGCCACATTTTTTTCATAGGACAGAATCTGTTAGATTAAAAGTATTTCCATTAATGTCAACACTGCTCAAATCAAATTATGATAGAAATCTAAAAGCTTAAACTCTTGTAACCATACATTAAAATTTAGTTTTTTAAGGATTAGAACTCATGAGGCAGGAACCAATAGTGTACAGTTCAGACAGAATCATTGTAAAGTATAAACTTGGAACTCATGTCTTTTGACTCTTAAGTCTGGGGAGGGGGGGGAACCACTTTCTGGAAACGGTGGGAGAAAAAAGGCTTAGGATTTAAACCTTGGGCCTCTCTCTCTCTCTCTCATCTGTCTGTCTGTCTGTGTTTTGCGGAGGAGTTGACTTTATTACATGTATTGCAGCTCTCATAATCCCTTGTGATTGGTCACATTAGCTATTAAGGCTGCTAAAAACTAAAATCTGCCACATCTGGGCAATTATAGCTTCTTCATTTCCATGTGTATAGACCAAGGGTGTCAAACTGGCAGCCCATGGGCCAGATGGATCATGCACAAGCCATGCCCACCCCAACTCTGTGAAGGGAAAAATATCATGAAGTGTTTGACATCCATGGTATAGACCACCTTACTTGGTCTTCTGCCATATCCACTCTCCAGACTTTTTCTTGTTGACAGTTGCTAAGTATGGGCTGCTACATGGCAGGTGCTTATCTTTAGAATTCTAAAGTTCTGGTCCACTTTAGTTTTTTTCATTTTCTATTACTTTGTCTATTTTGTGGCCCTACCAATTGCAGGCAAATAGTTTTTCTTGCAGATATTCAAATGCATCATTGTTGCTATGCTATCATGCCACTATATGGAGTCAGTCTATGAAATCTTCTTGCAGCAATTAACCAGGTGGTCCACTGTTTCTTCAAAGTATTTGCTTAAGAGACACTTGCTGTTTATTGCTGTCTTCTCAATTCTAGCTTTGTATGCATTTGTTTTTAAAGTTTGGGTGTCTGTAGCCAGAATTAGTCTCTCTGCCTCCTCCTTCAATTTTCCTGCACTTAGCAATTGCCAGGTCTTGTTATTTGTTTGCCTGCTATTTTTTTTTAACATACTGGTCATATAATGCAATACTTTGCCTTGTCATGTCTCTTTTCTATTCTTCATTTAGCTTTTCATGTAGGCAGTCTGGCCTCTCCAATATTCAGTAAGCCTTCATTGGTGAACTAACTTCAGTACATCTTCATTGTCCTTGAGATATTCCAATGCCCTTTTTTCTTCTTCAGTTTTCTGGTATACTTGTCTCAATGGTATTTCCCCTGATTTTGGACTTTAAGAACTTCATTTTTGTGATGTATTCACTTTTAATCTTCTTGACTTCAGTGTCCTTGATGAGGTCAACTTGAAATATCTGTAGTGACTGTCATCATCCAGACTCTTGCTGTTATTTCCATTAGACAACTTGATTCCTTCAGATTTTGCTATTTTCCCATGTTGATAATATAGACAGTATTGAACAGCTATTATAATTATTTTTAAGTGTTAAAAACCATTAAATAACACAGCTAAAAAATAATGGATGAAGGAATGTTAATGATAATGGAGCAATCTCACTAGTTCACCAATTCCCTGGGGTCCACAGGCCTGATGCAACAATCAGGTCTTGTGGGACCTTCAGAAAGTTAAGAGGAATGTGCAAACATCACCTCCAGGGGAAGGACATTCCACAAAATGGGTGTAACAGCTGAGAAAGCCCCCCTAGAGCCTGCCAAATATATAGCAGCTTCCTAAATGTCCTCTCTACTGGATCTGATGGAGTGGGCAAATGTAACTGGAAAGAAACAATTGCTCAGATAACCTGGTCTCCTGCCATGTTGGGCTCCCAAAGAAGAGATGTAATGTGTGTTCTACAAGAAACTTAATTGGTTGTATCATTGCATTTGGCACTAACTGAAGTTCCCAGATACATTTCAAGGGCAGCCCAATGTATAGTGTGTTATTGGGAATGTCCCATGGAGAGGTTACTAAGGCATTGGTTACTTTAAGAGACCCTCAGTTTAGGAATGGACATAACTGGCACACAACATGAAGTTATGCAAAGAACCCCTCTAGCCACGGTTACTACCTGCTCATCAAGCAGAAATCAAGATTCCAGGAGAACCTCCAGATTTTGCATGGGGTCTGATTAAGACAGTATAACTCCACTCAGCATCAAAAATGGCATAATCCCAGAATGGAAGGATCCCAAACCCATTCAGTCTTTCCCCATTCAAACTCACATAGCCTCGAGACATTGGGATAAGATGTCCACAACAATGCTTATGTTTATCAAAAGAGCAGAGATGTACAACTGGCTATCATCAGCATATTAATGATGCACATTCCATGGCAATGGATGAGCTCACTTAGCAGGCTCATGTAAATGAGGGGAAAAGAGGAAAAATCACTGACACCCCACACAGTACACCCTGAGGAATAGGATCCCTTCTCCACAATCACCAATCGGAATTGACCATGAAGAAAGGAGGCAAGCCAACAGAACACCATGCTGCCTAGCCCCATCCTCTGAGACAATCCAGAAGGATACCATGATTGAAAGTATCAAAAGTCAACAAAACATCAAGTAAGGCAAGGATGGACACATAATTCCCATCATGCCCATGTCAGAAATCAAGCAAAAGTGTGATCGATGCCATGTCCATGCTATACCCTGGTCTGAATCCTGACTGAAAAAAATATCTAGATAATCCATTTCCTCCAAGATCATCTGGAACCTTCTCAATCACCTTCTTCAAAAAGATACCATATGAAATTATCCAGTATCATCAGGTCTAGCAATGTTACAAAGTTACTTAGTAAGTAGTATAGTCTTCAAACAAATAGATTCACTCTGCTATTATGCTCTGTAAGCAAGAAAGACAACAATTTGATAAGAAAAGAATACTCTCACATTTATACAACAGCAGTAATTAGCAACTTAGTTCTCATGTCTGTTAATGCATATCAGATAGATGGGCTAGAAAATGTTGTTGTCCATTCTTGCTTCCAGGCAACATGAAAGAGAAAATGACACTTAATAGCAGGAAAGGTCCATATTCCTTAGGGTGGCTTAAAAAGTTGTCATGGTGATTTTTCAAAGACAAATAACAAACAGATTTGTACTAATTATCTACAATAGGTTGTTGGTTATTTGAAAACAGTCATAATTCAAATTTCGCTTCCAATAGCCAGAGGAATAAAGCAGGTGAATCATGGAGCATGAAAGCAGTGATTAAACTATACCAATTTATGAGGACAAAGTTCTCTGCTTCCAAAACATTATCTGCTTCCAAAACATAGAACAAGTAAGAGGGAGAAAATCTCCCCAAAACTTTTTCTATCAAAAAGTGGAGTTTTCAAAAGATTGCCTTTGCTTTCTGACAATACTTACACCACTTGAACAAAATTTTCCATAGAAAAAGGAAAACAAATTTTTCCTTTTTCTATGGTGAGCAGATGGAAATAGGAGATATAATCACTGCAGACAAAACGTGAAGTTGCCAGAGATTTCACACGGGATGGAAAACAGAAGTCTAGAAGGATGACTAAGACTAAAACTATACTATGCAAAATATTGAAACATACATCCTATCATCTTATGCTGCCATTCTTTTGTTGTTGTTTTTCTGCTCATTCCAGAAAATTCACAACTTCTTTCAGAAGGCAGAGGAAAACAGAAGAGGTTCACATGGAGGACAACAAAGTCAATACAGTCATACAAAAATTTTAGTGAAAAAAGAAGGATGAATAATGAAGATAAAATGAGAAATAGGCTACCAAGGAAAAATACATAGATATAGCTTGAAACTACTATATAGCTGGCATTAGGAAGACTAAAGTTCAAATCAGCTAAAGTTGGTGAAGGATTTTAAGGAAGTCCTGGAAACTAGGACACACTCCCAGCAAGACCAATCTTCAAAAATAGAAGTATATGATTATATATCTATCAATGTGACATAAATATCTGGCTGAGATTTCAGAGCAGATTACAAAGCAATTGATCTGCAACCACTTGAAAAACGATGAGGGAAGAAATATACAAAGATTTGTATGTGTTTGTGTGCATCTACTTTCAAAACAGTGCTGACTTCTGGGTACTAGTCGAACTAGAGTCTTGGAATTTTTGAGAGCTCATTTCAATAAACTTAGAGAGAGCTTGGTTTGAATTCCATGGCTGAAAATCCTCAAGGAGGAAAGAATTCTAAAAGCTTGGGAAATTTTGAAAAATGAGATTACAAAAGCCCAGTCTAACACAATACCAATGAAGAAGAAAAAAAACAGCTATCAAAAGAAACCAGCATGGCTGCATAAAGAACTCTCTGACAAATTGAAAGACAAAAAATATAAGTATAAAAAGTGGAACGAGTGGGGTCATAATTAAGGCAGAATATCAGCAAATAGCCAAAGCCTGCAAAGATGAAGTGAGAAAAGCTAAGGCTCACAATGAAGAAAGGCTTGCCACAAAAGTAAAAAATAACAAAGAAACGTTTATTTCAACATGTAAAAACAAGAAAAAGGTTAAGGAAACAATTGGTCCATAGCTGGGAGAAAGTGGCAAGAAGGTGACAAGCAACAGGAAGAAAACAGAACTATTTAACTTATTTTTTGCATCTTGTCTTTACACAAAGGGATAAACAGTCCAACCTATCAAAAACAGCACCACAAAAATCAGATTAGGAACACAAGTTGAAATAGGGGAAAAAATGGTAAGTGAGCACCTATCTACCCTAGACGAGTTCAAATCACCAGGACTGGATGGATTACACCCCAGGGTTCTGAAGGAACTGGCAGACAAGATCTCAGAACCACTGAACTATATCTTTCAGAGATCCTGCAGCACCAGGGAACTGCCAGAGGACTGGAAAAGAGTTGATGTGGTTCCCCTCTGCAAAAAAGGAAAAAAATAGATCCAGGAAACTACAGACCTATCTGCCTGATCTCAATACCAGGAAAGATTCTGGAAAAGATAACCAAGCAACGAATTAGCGAACACCTAGAAGTAAACAAAGTAATAGCCAAAAGTCAACATGGGTTTGTCAAAAACAGATCATGCCAGACTAGTCTTATTGCATTCTTTGACAAAGTGACAAAAATAGTGGACTAGAGGAATGCCATCGATATAGTTTACTTGGATCTCAGTAAGGCATTTGATAAAGTAGACTATAACCTACTACTAGATAAAGTAGAAGAATTAGACAGCGCTGACCAACCACACTCAACGTGTAGTCCTCAATGGAACTGCATCTACATGGAGGGAAGTATGCAGTGGAGTACCCCAAGGATCTGTTTTAGGCCCAGTACTCTTCAACATCTTCATTAATGATTTGGATGAGGGAATAAATAGGGAACTCATCAAATTTGCAGATGACACCAAGCTGGCAGGAATAGCCAACACTCCAAAAGATAGGCTTAAGATATAGAAGGATCTTGACAAACTTGAACATTGGGCACTATCTAATAAAATGAAATTCAATTGTGAAAAGAGTAAGGTTCTACATTTAGGCAAGAAAAACGAAATGCACAGGTAGAGTATAGGTGGTACCTTGCTCAATACAAGGTGACTGTGAGAGGGATCTTGGAGTCCTAGTCGACAACCATTTAAATATGAGCTAGCAGTGTGCAACAGCTGCCAAAAAAGCCAACACAGTTGTAGGCTACATAAACAGAGGGATAGAATCAAGATCACGTGAAGTGTTAATACCATTTTATAATGCCTTGGTAAGGCCACACTTGGAATACTGCATTCAGTTTTGGTCGCCACGATGTAAAAAAGATGTGGAGACTCTAGAAAAAGTGCAGAGAAGAGCAACAAAGATGATTAGGGGACTAGAGACTAAAACATATGAAGAACGGTTGCAGAAACTGGGTATGTCTGGTTTAATGAAAAGAAAGACTAGGAAAGACATGATAGCAGTGTTCCAATATCTCAGGGGTTGCCACAAAGAAGAGGGAGTCAAACTATTCTCCAACGCACCTGAGGGCAGGACAAGAAGCAATGGGTGGAAACGAATCAAGGAGAGAAGCAACTTAGAATTGAGGAGAAATTTCCTGACAGTTAGAACAATTAATCAGTGGAACAGCTTGCCTCCAGAAGTTGTGAATGCCCCAACACTGGAAGTCTTTAAGAAGATGTTGAATAGCCATTTGTCTGAAATGGTCTAGGGTTTGCTGCCTAGGCAGGGGGTTGGACTAGAAGACCTCCAAGGTCCCTTCCAACTCTGCTATTGTATTGTATTGTATTGTATTGTACTGTACTGTACTGTACTGCCTGGACATGTTCCTGCAGTTTTCTTGGCAAAAAATTCAGAAGTAATTTGCCCTTGGCTTTTTTTAAGGACTAAAAGAGAGTGACTGGCCCAAGGTAACTCAGCTAGTTTTGTGCCTAAGGCAAGATTTGAATTTACAGTTCCAGGTTTCTAGCCCAATGCCTTAACAATTACATAAACTGGCTCATTCCAGCAATAGGTCTTGCCAAATTAAACTAATACTTTTTGATGAGGTTGTAGGAAGTTAAAACCCATTTGTCTCCTAGAAAAATGAAATATCCTAAGAGATATTGAAAAGGCAGAATATTATATTTCCCTGGATGTGAAAAGGGAGAAACGTGTTTTAAAGACGAAGTAGCCCCCTGCAGCTTCCTGCCTATCCCCAGTAAGATCAGATAAAATTAATGGAGTTAATGATGAAGTTTCAAGCTATTTATTAGACTAGAACATTTATACAGTACATTTGGAATCAGGCATATCAGAGATCTAAGGGAATATTAAAAAGAAAGTACAAGCTCTCAAATTTGATAGTTGGAAGCATTGAAGGTAATTATGGTTTATTTCCCCTGAAATCAAAATTAAGACTTCAGTTTTAGAATAGGTTCATTAATTTACAATCTGACTCTCCTAGATACAGAGCAACTTGCCAGAAATAACTTTAAAATAATTAACCTAACCCTGGATATTGAACAGCAGAAGCCCTTGTTAAATTACATGGAAAAGTGCCTTAAAGAAATCTCATTGCCAGTTGATCTTCAACTTGAGATCATAGACACTTAAGAGTTAGAAGCAATCTTTCATGGAGATCTGCATTAAAGGTAATCTTGAACAACTTTCCCAGTAAGCCGCTGAACTAAAATGCTATAGCTATAAAAGTATGATTTATCTTTAATTTGCAAATGTTTCAACTTCACAAATGTTATAATTTGGCACATATGCTTGCAAGATTGAAGAAAGTTTATTTTCTCCCCTATTTTTTGTCTCTTTTGTCTCTTGTCTAGTAAGGTCTAATAAGTTCTAATAAGTTCTGTTTCATTGTTGTTTTATCCTTTCTTCTTCCTAAAATGTCTAAAAGCTCTGGAGCCTTATTTTTAAAATGAATATGGTAAGTGGAAACTTCTTTTAGTTTTTTTTTTAAAAGAAAGATTCATATACAAACTCTATTCTATTGCACACTGTTCATTTAGTGTGCCTTTTACACACCTGGAAGTTCCTAATATTGGGAAACTGACGGTGAGGAATATTTTATCTACAAAAAAGAATGGTACATAAAGTAGTCAGCTGGCATCTAAATGGACTTCAAAAAGAAGGGCAAATCTGTAACAAATTTCACAAATTATAATCTGATATTATTAGCTACAAAAAGTATAGATATAAAGGATATAGACCTCATGGATTGGAAGTTTTGGGTGTATTTGAGCAAGGTAGTCTGATTAAGTTAAGATATGACCAACAGTCTTTATGAGCACATAGTGTTTTTAGCTATTTTGGAACACTTGGTGATTTTTTTTGCCATGTATATGTATACATTCGAACTAGAAGGTGATGTTTCTTTGTGTTGTGTGGGCGTGTGTGCATAATGGTTATCTTTTGAGAGCTGAATACAATGTAATTTTATTTTAATGTATGCTGATTAGTGTACATTCAAAAAGACTATAAAATTTGTATTCTCTTCTCTTCTAAATATTCAAATAAAGCATGATAGCAATAGCAGTAGACTTATATACCGCTTCATAGGCCTTTCAGGTCTCTCTAAGCGGTTTACAGAGAGTCAGCATATTGCCCCCAACAATCTGGGTCCTCATTTTACCCACCTCCGAAGGATGGAAGGCTGAGTCAACCCTGAGCCAGTGAGATTTGAACCGCTGACCTGCTGATCTAGCAGTAGCCTGCAGTGCTGCATTTAACCACTGCGCCACCTTGGCTCTTGAGAGGTAGCTACTATGTTTTATAGCAGTTTTAACACTGTAATGGAATATAAACATTTTGATAGTGAACACTATTTTTATGATTGAGATAGCTACTTTCATGATAGCGCTTAATAGCTTTTATTATTCTATAAAAACACTCCTGAAATGTTTTGTAAATTGTTTTGCATTTTCTTGCACAGCTCCTACTATAGAGTTGCACTAGAAGTCTTAGCCAGAGGGACCTTTATTCAACTCTGGTTATTGTGGTGATTTCAATTCTACTTGAAATGGATGGAGCTTGTCGTGGTAACTCATCACTATCCAGTTGAATTCCAGCAAGTCATAATATTTGCCTTTAAAGACTGCTAAGAAGCTGTGCTTGGTCCAGAATGGAGTGGCCCATGTGTTAACTCCAGATGTTACCCCTATGCTTTCGGCCATTTACTGGCTTCCAACAGATAATTCAAAAATGTTGGTTTAGATCTAGAAAACCACATATGGCTTGGTATCTAGGTACTTTAAAGTCTGTCTCCTCCAATTAGACTTGTCCCTGTCAATGCAGTTCTCTAATGAAATACATCTAATATGATCCTGTTTTAGTGACAGAACGTATTCTTTGGAACATCATTCCAGTTGAAATCTGCCTTGCTATCTCCTTGATGTCATTCAGAAAATCACATAAAACTTAAGTTCATTCATTGAGCATTTATAGATTGTGGTGACACTTCCACTTGTGTTGTTTATTGAATGATAGTATTGATCAAGTCTGGTTATGTTGCAGATTGATTTCTTTTTACTATCTTATTACTCTTATTAATGTATAGATGTATAAATAAATATAGATTTGCTTCTTTATATAAATGTGAACACAATTTGCTTCTTTACATAAATTTGAGCACATTTCTTCCAGAAATCTCACATACTTTCTATTATATTTATGGGAAAACTAAACAACAGTAGACAAAAGAAAGTTACTGTGTCTCTTTGGAGCATTAAAGTTGTTGGCATTTTTCATATCTGGCTCAATACTTTGTAAATATTTGTACACTTCACTCCCCAGTTGCCCCACTACTTTGTACACTGCTTTACCGGTAATTATTTTTAAAGCTCATATTTAAACATGGAAATCTCTTTGCCAGACATTGTACGTTTCTTAGACATATATTCAATATTTATGCTTTTAATTAGCAGTCATTCTTCTGTGCTCAACCAACCTTCTCTGCGGGTTGGACTTGCATTCATATTTTTAACTCCTCCCAAAGAAGTCTTCCCCACCAATCTTTAAATTTAAAAAGAAATGCTGACAAATTGCTTTTCTGACCACCAAAACGAATTTTTATTTATTCAAACCATTTACCGGTACTTACACAATATGTTTTCCCTCTCTTTACATAGGTTATTAAAGTTATTAAATGCACCACCCAGTCCTTCGATAAAATAAGATATGTTTAGTGTCATTTTTTACTGTCAGGATACCAGCCCACTTTAAAAATGAAATTCTGTTGCCTGTTCTCAAGAGAAAGTGTATATCTTACCCAATTACATACATAACGCACATATATAGCAGAAGTGGTATTCAGCAGGTTCTTATCAGTTCTGGAGAACTGGTAGTGGAAATTTTGAGTAGTTCGGAGAACCAGTAAATACCACCTCTGACTGGCCCCACGCCCATCTATTCTCTGCCTCCCGAGTCCCAGCTGATCTGGAGGAAATGGGGATTTTGCAGTATCCTTCTCCTGGAATGGGGTGGGAATTTTATAGTATCCTTTCCTTGCCATGCCCATCAAGCCGTGCAAAGCCCACCAAGCCACACTCACAGAACCGGTAGTAAAAAAAATTGAATCCCATCACTGATATACACATGCTATATACATACATATATACCTGCACCATACATATATATTTTATATTAATCACTGTCCATTTAGAATACATAGTGGAAAGAGGTAACTTGAGAGATCACAAGGTTGATGCTATATGGAACAAAACTGTGACTCAATCTATATGCTCTGCTTCAGATAACATAAGGCCTCTCCACAGAAGGTAACAAGAAAAACAGGTCATGAAGAGGATGTGTTGTGTCCCAGAATCCTGCAGACTCTGCTCAACCATCGCTTATGTGCTACATCCTGGATAGAAGGACCAATGATCTTTTCTGCCATCCTCACCACTCTCTGCACTGTCTTCCTGTCTGAAGCAGTAATGCTTCCAAATTAGACAGTAATGCAATAAGACAGGATGCTCTGAATCGTCCCTCTATAGAAAGTGGTAAGGACCAGGGAAGGAAGATGAACTTTTCTCACGTGACACAGAAAATGTAGGCACTGCTGAGCCCGTTTCACGAGTGTCTCACTGTTGAGTGACCAGAGGGTGTAAACAGCTAGAGGATGATGGGCAGTTCAGAAATGTGAAGAATGAATGAATGAATGAATGAATGAATGAATGAATGAATGAAGTGGGCAGTAATAATTAATAATATCTTTCCTCTTTGAGATTCAAGGAGAAGAATGAAAGGCTTCTGAGAAGCTGCCAATTACCAAATTGCAATTTCTAATGACATTCTAAGGAAATAACCAAACACAATTGGCAAATAGTCATACAGAAAGTTCTCAACTTACAACCTTTCCTTTAGTGTCCAGTCAAAATTACCACTGCACTGAAAAAAATGACATATTTTTTAAACTTATGATTGTTACAGCATTCCTACGGTTACATGATCAAAATTCAAATGTTTGGCAACTGACTCATATTTGCTGTGTCCTGGGGTTATGTGATTTACCTTTTGCAACTTTCTGAAAAGCAAAGTCAACGGGGAAGCCAGAGTCACTTTACAACCATGTTACTAAACAACTGTGGCAAAAAAGGTTGTAAAATAGGGCAAAACACAATTTAAAAATGTCTCACTTAACAATAGAATTTGGGCTCAATTATAGTGATAAGTTAAGAACTACTTGTATTAATCATATTGAAACTTAATTAAGTTTAAATCCAACTAATTTATTGCCATTCTTTGCACTAATTTTAAGGAACACCACAATCTAAGGCAAGTAGAGATCCTTGGTGTATACCTAAATTAATTTCTATAATTAGAAATATACACTGCATATTTAGAATGCTCCAAACGTTCAAGTGCTTATTTTTAGACCCTCCTGTCATGTTAGCCTTCTTAGCAGTGAAAGAAATTCTTACTACTAATAAAACCTAATAAGATTCATGAAATCAGCTAAAGTACATTAGGATACACTCAGGTTATTTCTAGAGATCAATACTTTGGATATTCCCCACTTAAATGTAAAGAAAAACATGGGGAAGGATATTGTTTAGAGATACTTCAAAACATAATAAGCAATAAATACATGTACCGGTATGTATAATTTTAGCATGGGAAACTGAAGAGATTCCTTTTCTTTAAGTGCCCAAGTATTTCCAGCTTGTAGTATTCTGCTTCAATATAATAGGATTTCAAGGATGGGGCACTACTGTTGATACAATAATTTTCTTTTTATTCTTACCTGGAAACATAAGGCTTAACTTCTGGAATTCTACTGCTTCGGTAATTTGGTTACAGATTTGGTAATACAATGTAAACTAGCTAGATTATCAGAGTGGTGTTTCCTTATGTATTGTTTTTCCTCTTCGCTATTCAAAATCCCTGTTATTTTCATTTTTCTTTGTATTTTATATTTTGATAAACTAATAAAAATGTAAAACAAACTCTAATGTTTTTCTATTGTTATATAAAGAAAAACTTGTTAGAGAAAACAATTAGAATGCCTTTTATGTTCATTAGATCACCTATATATAGCCCTTGCCTTTCTTTTTATGTCAACTTATATGCTTGCCGCTACAAGAATCTTCCACAGAAATGATTTAAACATGTTTTAAAAGTGCTCTGAGGAAGATTCTTGCAGTGCAGGCATGCAAGTAACCCACCTACAGATGTCTCTGAAAATGTTCATATGTGTAATCTGAAAGTTTAGAAAGGCAACACAATAATAGGATTCACTAAATAGCCAGGAATCCCAGGATTCTCCTGGAAGACTTTCTATGTTACCCAAAACAAGGTGTAAGACAGCATGGAAGAATACTCAGTTTAAGCTCCAGTATCTTTCAACATTCAAGCTCCAAGCAAATCTATTGAGTGAACAGTCCTTAGAATGATGTTGCAATAGCTTTGATAATTTACAGCTGCATTAAGGCTTCTAGGTCAAAAATACTCAGATGATGCCAAAATATGAAGAGGGGTCAGACAGGGCTGTATTAGGTCTCCGCTGTTGTTTAACATCTACTCTGAGTCAATTTTCAATGAAGCACTGGAAAACATTGATGCTGGCCTCAAAGTAAATGGTGTTCAGATCAACAATTTAAGATATGTTAATGATACAGTTCTGCTTGTCAGTAAGCATGAAGACCTTCAGCTCCTCATCAACAGAGTCTCAGAAATATCTGAAAAATATGGCTTGAAGCTTAACACCTCAAAAACCAAGATCATGGTTGTCAGCAAACAACCCATTGATTTACCACTGATAAATTCAGAATAAATACCACTAGAAAAAGTTGAAAGGATCACATACCTTGGTTTTAATTTACATGAAAGCTGGAACATGATCAGTGAAGTAAAGACAAGGATAGAGAAAGCTTGAAGAGCATTCTTCAAAATGAAAAAGGTCTTCTGCAGTCACAACATAAGCCTAAGTCTGAAAATCAGGCTTGTCAGATGTTACATCTTTTCTATCCTGCTCTATGGAGTACAGATTGGGTCTCTGACAAAAAACCACTTGAAGAAACTAGAAGCATTTAAAACGTGGCTTTACAGACGGTTGTTACATATAAGATGGGTTAAGCTGCCTGAGAAAGCAAGGGAAATCATCAAAGCCATTAAAAAGTGAAAGTTAGAATATTTTGAACATGTGATGCAACACCCAAAAAATATGCCATCCTTCACTTAATCCTCCAGGGAAAGATTGAAGGCAAACAAGGTCCAGGCAGAAGAAGAACAACATGGCTTTAAAATCTAAGGGACTGGGACAGTCCTCTTATCTATTGTCTCTGGCACTGTTCCAAGCTCCGAGGCAAATAAATATCAAGTATTTATAAGTTCAACAAGGCAGCAGAAGGAAGAGTAAGCAGAAAAAAAAGAAACTCAGTATACCAACCCAACTGTTAAACAATCTCTTCTTTAAACTTTCCAAATCTTTTCGGCAAATATTATTTTCCACTCCTGTTGTTCATTTTGGGTTTTTGTTCTCACTGTGGCTAATTCCTTTAGCTTCTTCGGGCTGTCCCTTCCAACTCAGTGTCTCAGCGTCTCTGCTCCACTTCTTTTCGGCAAAATTGAACTGCAAAAACAGCCTCCCTCCTGGCGCCTTCTTCTCTCTGCCAGTTTCGTGTTGCTCTCCTCTTTGGGTTGTCAGCAATAGTAACAAGTATCCGATTTCAACTGCTTCTCTGTCTGTTCGCTTCCTTCTTATGTGGTCGCCATCGTTCTGGTCCTAACCAAATGGCAGGATAGTTCCTCGTACGTTTAGGGGGTTTCCCCTATCCGCAGGAGGATTTGCCTTATCAGCCCAGCGTCTACAGAGTATCCCCCTTAACCTGCTGGCCCCTTCAGGATCAACAGTGCTCAAAAATGAGCCCAAGTGAAGAAGTTAGAGTTAGAGGTTAGGAGAGCTTCCCTTCCTCCGCTCTAAGCACGATGATGTCACCACCGGAAGAACTTTGCTTCATGGATACTAACGGTGACACTGAGGAGAGGATGACACCTAGTGGACTGTAAATCCAAGTCTGATGCAAGAAAACTATTGGTGACATAAGCTAATACATATATATATATATATACACAGAGAGACTAATTACTAGGATTGAATACTTGTATAATCAATAAAATTGAGAGACATTTATTGGTATAAGATAATAGTGTAATATATAAATCTATGATATATATTAATTAAAGACCAAAAATTAAATAATCAAATAGGATAGAATACTACATAGGAATGTTTAGGGATTGAAACGTGATATTAAGGAAAGTTAATTATTGTTGAATATTGAAATATACAATTATTTATATCATTGATATTACTGATAAAGTAGAAGTAAAAGTAAAACTTATATGTAATTGTGGGCAAGGATAAATAGGGGGATAAAAATGGCAACTTCAATAAAATTAGTGAAAAAAACTACACCCAATGTGATCTCAGCAACACCCCTCCTCCTCAAATCAAATCAAAGATCAATTGAGAATGCGTTGGGGTTGGAGAAAGGTGAAAAGATGGCAGAAACAGCGGGACCAGCTCCAACGATGCAGAGTATGCAATTAATGCTCCAGATGATACAAGAGGCACTAGCGAAAAGCCAAGAAGTGACAACTACTAATCATGAAGAAACAAGGAGGAATCATGAAGAAATGAAAAATGAAATGGGAGAATTGAAAGGAACTATCAAGAATGTAGATGATAAAATTGAAAAGATACAG
Organism: Thamnophis elegans; assembly: GCF_009769535.1. NCBI lineage: Eukaryota > Metazoa > Chordata > Lepidosauria > Squamata > Natricidae > Thamnophis > Thamnophis elegans. The sequence continues at coordinate 57,345,414 of NC_045546.1, read as the reverse complement.
AATGCCTTAATAATCAATGAACAGAAAATCCAGTGTATGGAAGAAAAAATAAAACAATCAGACCAGAAGATGAGAAAAATGGAATTGGAATATAAACAACTTAATAAAGAATTAGAACTATCAATAATCCGACTTGAAAATGAAAGAGCTGCATTCTACCTAAGATTTCAAAACATATCGGAAGACAAGGAGGAAGACCTGAAAGGAAAAGTGATTAAAATCCTCACTGAATCTCTTCAAAAAAAAGAACAAGAGTTGAGAGGAGACATCGATGAAGCTTATAGGGTGCATACTAATTATGCCAGAAGACATAGACTCCCGAGAGAAGTGCATGTAAGATTTGCTAAAAAAATGAGAGATGTGTACAAAAAAAACAGAGAAGAGACAATTACACTACAGGGAAAAGAGTTGATCACGCTCAAACAGATTCCACAAAGAATTCGGGAACAATGTAGGCAGTACCAATTTTTAACAAACCAGTTAAATAAAAACAGAATAATGTACAGATGGTTGGTACCAGAAGGGGTTCTAGTATCTTGGCAAGGAAAAAGATATAAGATAGAGAATATAGTAGATGCACAGAAATTCTATGAAGAATACTGCAAGAGGGAAATAGAACAAGGAAGCAAAGAGGAATTAGAAAGTAGAGGTCAAGAGGAAGAAACATCAGAACATAACGAAAGAAACAGGAGAGAAGAACAGAGGCAAGAAAGAGAGAGAGAGCAGAGAAGGAAAGCGCGTGAGGGAAAAGTCAGATACAAACTAGAAGTAAAAAAAAACAACCCCAATTAAAGATGGATCAAGAAACAACAATTATCTCGATAAATTTGAATGGACTGAATGCACCAAAAAAAAAGAGCCCAGATGTTTAATAAAATAAGAAGGTTAAGAATGGTGAAATCAATTCAGGACGATAGCTGGTGTATAGACTGTAGAACGAAAAAGAAAAAAGGAAATGATATGAAACTATATGGGTTTGTGGAAATACCATGCCCAAGAAAACATAAATTGAGATTTGAAAGAGACACCTATAACAATAGAAAAAGAAAGGGAGGGAAGAAGGAAGGCGAGGAGAGGAGGAAGGAAGTAGAGAAGGGAGGGACAAAGGAAGGGAAAGGAGAGGAGGGTGGAAAGGAGAGAAAGAGAAGGAGAGATAGTAGGAAAGGAAGTTTAAGTTTAAGTTTTATTTTATTTATATGCCGCCCTATTCCCTAAAAGGGACTCAGGGCAGCGAACAACTTAAACGGGAAGGGGAAACATACAAGTACAAAATAAACATATTAAAATGACCAACAACCACACCTGTCGAGAGGGGAAGGGAGCTCATCAACCCCAGGCCTGCCGACACAGCAAGGTTTTAACGGCTTTTCGGAAAGCAGGGAGAGAGGTGAGGGTCCGAATCTCCACGGGGAGTTCGTTCCAAAGGGCCGGAGCTGCAACAGAGAAGGCCCTCCCTCGGATCGTAGCCAGATGGCATTGGCTGGTGGATGGAACCCGGAGGAGGCCGGCCCTGTGCGATCTAATGAGTCTTTGGGAGGTAATTGGCAGCAGGCGGTCTCTCAAGTACCCAGGAAGAGAAAGAGTGGAGGAGAGGTAAGGGAAGAAGAAAGAGGTAAGGAGAGGTGGGTGGAAGGGAGAGAAAGAGAAGGAGAGGAGGGAGGAAGGGAGAGAAAGAGAAGGAGAGAGGGTAGGAAGGGGAAGAGAGAGGGTAAGAGTAGGGGAGAGGTAAGGGAAGAAGGACGGTGAAGGAGAGGAGGAAGGAAGGAAGTAGAGAAGGAAGGGAGAGAGAAAAGAAAAGAAAGAGAAAATAATGTGGTGTCATAACAGGCGCTAGGGATGGTAAACAAAACAATCTAAACTGTACCTTATAATCTTTTAAATGGAATAACAATAGTATAAGAATGGCAAAGAAAAAGAATAACCATGTGAATGTATACCTAGAATTGTATGTAAGAGAATAAATGATAGTAACAATATATAGCACAATATAGGTAAACAATATTTGGTTATAAATAGCTAAGTATAAATAAATATAGAATTGTACATAAAAATGGATAACGAATAAGGAGACCATGAATGTAAGATAGAAAGGTATAGAAGGGAAAACACTAACTGCAAAGAAACCGATACGGTACTGCTGTATGATATATGATGGAACTTCTTGTTCCTATGTTGTTTTAAGTCATGTGTTTGTTTTTGTTGATGTGTTTATGTGTTTAAAATAAAAATTTATAAAAAATAAAAATAAAATAAAATCTAAGGGACTGGTTTGGACAAAACTCAGCAGCATTTTTCATGTGGCTGTTGACAAAAATAGGATTGCCAACATGATCGCCAATGTCAATGAAGGATATGGGACAACATCAAGAAGAAGAATTAAGGCTACCTGTAATTCAAATGAACAAAAAAGTTGTTCATTTATTGAAAGTCTCTAATTGTGCCAGTTATATTTTTAAAAATAACATTTTGCCATGTGTAAAGCTCCTTTATTTTAAATGAACACAGGTTATGAGACATTACTAGATTACATACTTAAATGGTTTGCTAAGCATTATTTTCATGTCAAGTTTTATTCCAGAAAGCTATAAATGTTTGATGCATCAGATTTCTATATATTGATACTCAGAAGTAAACAGTTCTGAGTTTAATAGGATTTAATTTCAGATTAGCATACAAAAAATTACATCCTTTTATCATTTCAGAAAATGAGATAAGCAATGGTCTAAGAATTACCAATTCAAAAGTAATTGTGATCTGAATCCGAGCCATGATGCTTAGTAAAACATAAGCATTTAATTGAGAGTACCAAATATGCCAAATTTCAACTTCAACTCCACTTAAATTTCTCTAATAATACAAAAGACTATCTTTTTCAGAAAGAAGATCAATCCTTCATGAAGATCTTTGTGAAACAGTAGGTGTAATGAACTCTTTCAAAAACTCACATTCAGTGAATGTTGGACATCCTAATATTAAAATTGGGACTGAATGTTTTAAAAAAATAATTAAACTACCACCCTAACCTACCTACCTCCCTTCCTTCCAAATGTGACACTGGGTGGCTAGCAACATGTAAAAATAACTTTAACAAAAAGTAAAATCCTACAGTGGTCACTGAGAGTGAACTCAAAACAACAATCAACAAAAACCTCTCAACAGGCCATCTATGAAAATTCAAATTCATTTAAATTGGAACTTTCAGTATTTCCAAACATTCCAGGAATTAGTTATCCTTTCAGTAATCTGAATCCAATGTCACAAAATTTGAAATAACCCCACTTCAGCACTGTGATACAATTAGATTCCAAAGGAGCCACAAGCATGACTTAGATCGTACCCTTTAGATGGGTCTTGGAAGGCCAGAATTATATAATGACTTCAGTGACATAATCAGGAATAATAAAGCAGTGTTCCCAGTGATATTTAGCAATTGAGAAAATTTGTAAAAATATAATGTCTTCATAGCTGCCTTCCAATACTTGGGGAACTGTCAAAAAGAAGAGGGGATTCTCCAAAGTGAGAACAATGAATCAATGGAATAGCTTGCTCCTAGAGAAATGGGTTTTCCAACATGGAGGTTTTCAAAAATAAAACAATCATTTGACCTGGACTGGAAAAACTCTTTGCAAGATTACACTTTGCTTATATGGTAAACCTTTATTATGGCTACAAGAAAGGCAACTTTCCATGAAAGGAAGTAAAAAGAATGACTTCAAGTGGTTCTGACATTAACAGAAGGAAAATAGTCTCCAGTTTCAAGGATGCTGTAAGAGAAAAATGTGCTAGACATTTCATGAAATTATTAACTGATTTGAAAGAAGATAACTACTTAATGAAGCAAAAAACATGATGCAAGAATCAGCCGTACTTTGCTGTTTTAAATGCACCAGAAGAATCAAAGTGAAATAAACTTGAGATTGGAACACATAGATGCATGAAGTGGAAAATGGAGCTTCAATGGAGTCTTCAAACAGAATCCAGATGGTCATTTATCAGAGATTCTTTGGTGGATCTATATACTGAGCAAGAAAGACAAGATGACCTCTAAGTTCTTTTCCAGGTCTATGATTCTATAATGTTGCATGGAAGACCCCAAGGAATTTCCATTTAGCTGCATAAATCCTTTTCGAAGGCTTCCAAGTAGCCATCAAAATCAGACATACTGTATGAAACTGTGGAACTGATTCCTCCAAGCTGAAGGCAAAGGAAATCAAAGTCCAGAGAGAAGATTTGTCTCTGAAGAATAAAGAGGAGCTCAGGTCAGCTTAGAAAGCAAATGTATTCCTGATGGACAATACAGAGCAACAAAGCAAACTAGACCTGTTGAAGTCATCAAGGTGTTATGAGAATGCAGTTGATCCTTGCTAAGATTCAGTGGTAGAGAATGGGCCAAAACACATAAAACAGCAGATCCAGTTCAACAACAACAAAAATGTCACCAGGAGACTGAAGATTTCACCAGAACTCTGAGAATCCATTCTCCTCTAGTGTGCCTTCACTGCTACAAATTAGAAACAGCCTGTATCCTATTTAAATAGATAAAACTTGGATTGTTTAATTGTGTTCTGATCAATGTACAAGATAATTCAGTGGGGCTATGAAAGTGCTAAGAAAACCAATTATTCTACTCTAGAAGGACTGTATAGCTTGGAATCAAATCAACAAGACATGCTCTTCAGGAAAAAAAAAACATGAGGTAACCCACTATAATCTTGGGGAAACTTGAGATTTTAAAAAAATGATCTTAGTTTTGATTATCTTAATGGATGAAGGGCTGGACTACAATAATAGATTTTAAAACTATTTCTTCACTTCGGAAATGAATTATTGTGCTTAAAAAGAAGGCAGTAAGAAGGAGGTGCCAACGTCGCAATGATACAGACCAGTGGTCTCGATGCTCCGAGACCACTGCCGATACTTTTGCCACTGGGTGGTCCAATCAGACGTAAACCATCCCGTAGAGACGATGAACAGGAAGAATATGTCTTGCTGATCTCAGAGACACCACAAAGTCCCTGATCGATCCAAGAGTTCTTCAAGCCGGCAACAAAAAGTCCAGCCCCAGGCTGATGAAGTTGCAATGACTCCGGAATGGAAGGAAAGTGGAAAGAGAAAGTGTGTCCATCTGGTGAGGAAACTTTATTGTTTTGGAAAAGGCTGCCCAATTTTTTTAAAAAAAAGTTAAATCCGAAATCAGAAGAAAATAAGCGGCGAAATTAACCTATATTGGATTGCTTTGAATAGTGTGTTTAATTTTACTTTGTGGATTGAAGTGCTCGCAATATTTTTTTAAAGAGAACGAATCAGTTTTTCTTCTTCTATTTTTTTTATTTTTATTTTTTAACCTATGGATTAAAGTCTTCTTATTTCAACAAGGACTTTTATTCTTGCTATTAATTCTATTTGAGAACTCTATTTCTTTTAAGTTTGAAATAACATTAGAGAGTGGGAAGCAATACTGCCACTTGGAGGCTGGAGGCTTGAGTTTTTGAAACAATGCACTTTCCCTTTTCCTTTTGATCTCACTGACTTTGTATCTCGAGGTTTGGCAACTTGTTTATAGAAAGTGATAAGAAGCAAGGGCACGAATTGTTTTTACAGGTGCACTTTGAGAGTCTTACTGGCAGTGGGAGAGGAAAAGAAACAGAACCTTCTTTTTTGAAGATTATAAATGAACTTGTGTTTAAGCTAATTTAATATAAAAGCCAGAGTGGCAGTATCTACTAGCTTGTCAAAATGGCACAACATTCAAAAGAAACAATAACTTTGCAAAACATCTTGGCTGGGATTCAAAATTTATTAGAAATAACAGAGAGAATTGAGAAGATGATGGAAAGAATAGATTTATAACAGCAAAAAATGATGGGGTCAGAGTCCCAAAAAATTGAAGAGGAAAATGATTATAAAGACAAGACAACTGATTACTTTATCAGTGGAGTGAACGTGGTTGAAAGTGGGAAAAGGGGAGTATGGAAAAGGGAATTAGATCGACAGGAACTATACCCTGGATTTCAAGGCATGGAAGAAGAAAAAAGAGGAAAAATGATGGATTTAAGGAGAGAGAACTTCTCAGAAGCAAGATTGACAACCAAAGATAACCTGATTAAAATAGCAGATGGAGGGCATCGAGATTACTTAAGTGATGCTACAAGCTGCGGAGAGAAGTCCACAAAAAATTTATTAAGGAAATAAATAGAAGATCAATTCCACAAATGACAAAAGAAATAAGACTGTATTATTACTGGAAGGATACAGGCTGATATATGAAAATTGATAATAAAAAATTAGTTAATTTTAGTAATTAGTGATTAGTAATTTAGTAATTTCTAGAGTGCTATGTTAAGTAAATAATTGATAAGGATAATAAGGTACATACATGTGTTGGTTTGATGAGAGGAAATTTGATGTAATTAGCAAATGAATTTTTGTTAATAAATAATATCTATAACAATAACAATGAAATGACAAGGAATAAATTGTAAACAGCAATTTGGAAAGGAGGATCAGAAACCTTGTTATCAAACATAATTAATTTTCACTTAGAACATGCTATAAAGGGATAATGTTATTAGATGATATTAGAAATAATTAATGAAATGCTACTATGTGCTTGTGTTTTTCAATTTTGGACTATTTCATGTAAAAGGATGTTAAAACAACCACAGTCAAATGAGAAGCGTGGTATTGATGTTAAGAGGTCACCCTGTCGAATGTATCCCAGGATGGATTGGGGGGACTGCATTTTGAAGCACTTGTACGCCAGGTGTACATTGAGCTTCTTCAGATCCAGGATAGCTCGCCACCCCTCCAAGCTCTTTGGCACTAGAAAAAGGATCAAGTAAAATTTCCGCCCCTTCTACCCTACAGGAAACTGCTCTATGGCCCTGATCTCTAAGATATGCCAAATCTCAGTCGCCATGAGACCTTTTTTGGTGATGCAGGTTGGGGTGGGATATCAAATGAAGTGCCTCGGGGTGTGGAGATGAACTCCAAGGAAAGATCTAGCTTTATGGTTTGCAGAACCCACATGTCTGTGGTGATCAACTCCCATTGGGCAGCGAAAACCTGTAACTGCCCTTCAATGAGAGGAGGATGTAGGGTGTCACTTGGATCTATGAAAGGGTCTGTTGCCGGACCTTCCAAATGGCCATCTGGGACAGCTTGCTGTCTCCCCTTGTCCCAAAAGGACTGTCTGTCCTAGGAACAATCACTGCCCTAAAAATAGAGGGAGTGGAAGGAAGGGGCATGAGGGTCTGCCTCGGGGGAGTGAAATGGCCTACGAAAATAAGGAGGGGGTCCTACGGTCCACTCTCCTATTGGTATGGGGCAAAACCTTCCTCTTATCCTTGAGACTCCCTGAACAGGTTACCTCCCTTGAAGGGAGCAGAAGCCAATTTCCACTTTGAACTCATGTCCGCTTGCCAATGGCAAAGCCATAAGAGGGCTAAAGCCCTGGACACAAATTTGGCTGCATTGAGGGTAGTATCTGCAGAATATTCGGCAGTAGCTTATTAATGTCCTGGCGTAGCCTGGTGTCCTCTGGGGGTAATCTAGATTGCATCTGGTTAAGACAGAGGTGGAAAGCCCTACTGAAAAATGAGGCAGAGGTGGTCGCTTAAATGGCCCAAGCTGTTGCCTGATGTGTCTTCCGCCCTTTCATCATCTGCCTTTCATTCTTCCATTAGATCTGGTAGTAGAATTGAAGCTGAAGAGACGCCACTGAGGCATCCACAGAGGGCAACTGTAATAGCTCCTCCATGCTTGGGTCCACCATATAGAGCTTCTTATCATTCCCACTGGATGTTGCTAGGAAGCCTGGCTGTAACCACTGATGTTGGATTATGTCTGCCAACAGTTTAGGTGAGGGGATAATGTTCTGCACTAGAGCAGGTTCGTTAAACAACCCCTCACTGGGATCCTGAAGATCCGCAGTCACCTTCCTGGGTTTGGCCAACACACACATGTGGGTGGTGGTCTTGGCCTTGTGAAGTAAGGATTTGAACAAGGCCATCTTAAAAAGACCAGTGAATGAGGGTTTATCTGGCATGAGATCTTTGTCCTCAGACAGGTCCTGATCAGTCTGCAGTGCACGGCTAAGGGTAAACAGGCAGGGCGCTGGTCTCGCTGTTGAAGCCCTTCCGCAATCCCCTGAGAAATGGCCCAGGATGTATCTCCTGTGACAGGGCTGGGCCCTGATCCTCCATTGGGCAGAATCCCGCCACAGTGGGGTTGAATCTTGCCTCCGGGGCTGGATGCCAGATAGGACCAGTCACCTCCGGCTTTGCAGGTGCTGAGCAGGAAAGAGATCAATTCCACAGGGAAAGGGACTCTAGATTCCTGGGTTCTTACAGAGCCATCAGGTTACAAATCCTGATGTTCTTCCTCCATTATAGATGGGGAAGGTTCAAATTGCAGGGGACAGTCCATTTCCTGCTCCCTTGATGGAGATTCCTGATGATCTTGAGCTCTAATCTGTCTTTGGGCCTTTGCTAAATGTTTTTCTAAGGCCTTTTAGGGCCTCCTGGAATTCCTATCAGGGGCGGTGGATTCGCCTCTGGAATGTAGGGGCCAAACTCTGCTCAAGGCCTTCCTGGTGGAAATACCGGTTCCTCTGAGTCAGGGCATCTGAACTGAGTGTTGGCTAGATGAGGCTTCGGCCAAGTCGCCAATCCCTGGTAGGTCTCTCTCTGCCATTTTGAAAAAAGGGGGAGTCAGGCCTGTGATCATGAGGTTAACTGGCTAAAAATGAGGCCTAAGCTGATGGATGAGAAGCCTTTTCAGCCCTTGCTGAAGTTGGAATGAGTCCCAGGGAGGGAGGGAGGGCCGTGGATTGGAGTTCCACTGACCAACAAGCTGCAATCGTGGGGAAAGAAAAATGGCGTGAACTGCCCAAATGGAAGCCCTACGTTCAATCCACAGAATATGACCTGTGCTGGCCAGTCTCCAGATGCGCTAGCCTGAAGAGGTGTTGATGGCCCTGCCGGCAACCAGAAAGGGATCAGTCCACATATGTGTGGCAAAAAGCAGCAAGGCTAAGAGGCAGGCTTACAAGGGTGCGAAAGTCAAATCCAACATGCCCGGCACCGACGACAATTTGCCGGAATGCTGGAGTTGATCTGAGGCATTGGGCTAAGGCTGCCTGTTGTGTTTGGGAGTCCATGGTGGTGGTGGCCCACTGGCAACCCAGTAAGGCCAACCACGCACCGGAAGCTGAGGGGAAGGAGGTCCAGGCAGCATGCGGCATAAAAGGAAACCCCCTCCTAGAAACCTGCCTCTGAAACTAGAATGATGCCTTTAATAAGGAAAAAAAGAGGAAAAAGAAAGAAAAGAAAAAGAAACAAAAGAAATTGAAAATCCAAGCTAGGATTAAAGACTGCAGAGAAGTTTTGGATTGCTCCTGGGCTAAATCGAATTGAAAACTTGACTCGGTGAAGGAGAGGAGGCATGGCCAAAGCTTTATAAATTGGTCTCTGGGCAGATACAGAAGTTAACCCATGCTTGGATTCTCCAACCAGCGCACAGGAGAACTGTTATCAAATGAATACTGTAAACTGATAAAAGTTTCACTGATACATGGTTAATAATTATCCAGGCTGAATGACTATCAAAGATAAGAATAACTTTTAAAGAAGCAGCACCTATGGAAGAAGCTTAGACGAAAAAATTAAAAAAGCAGTAGTAGCAGCAGTAGGTTGAAATATTTAAGATAGTATTTACAAAAGAGGGATATTATGGCTACATGTATATAGTGTGTGGGCAGGTATAGGCATAGATAATAGGTATCAGTATAGGTATGTTTAGCTGTCAACAGACTAATTATGAGATTTTAGAAAACAGTCTTCATTGACTGTTCAAAATAAATCATGCTTCACTGACAAACCATCATCCTACATAAAAAAGAAACAAACCTCTAGCTATAGTTTAGTACCACAGAAAGCATTGTATCTACATTTATGGACCCCCAAATATTGCAACCTGGATCTTAAACACATATTCCACTAAAATGATCCTTCACTCATTTTATTAACTGATAGGGGATATTTATATAGCGCCATATCCAAATTTGCACAAAACTGATGCAATCCAGAATACTCTCTCTTCCAAATCTGTCTTCAGATATCTCAACACTCTTCGCAGCTTTCTGGAAGGTTAGAGGACCAATGGCTTGCCAGATTTTAATGGAAGCATGTTCCATTGAGCAGGGACAACCCCAAAAAGGATACACTTCCTAGGTCCAATCATATGATAACATTTAAGGAATCTGGAGAGTGCCTATGCTATCTGATCTGGTGAAAAGGGCACGTACCAGTGGTGGGTTGCTGCTCGTCCGCACCGGTTCTCGCGAACCGGTTGGTCACCGGACCCAGAAGTAAGTTCCGGAACGCCTGCCCCGGCCCTGTCGCTCACTCGCTCACCCCCACCCGTGTCATATTTATGATGGCTGCAGTGTCCCAGAGTCATGTGATATCCTTTTGTGACCTTCTGATAACCAAAGTCCACGGGGAAGCCAAATTCACTTTACAACTATGTTACTAACTTAACAGTTGCAGTGATTTGTTTAACAAACATGGCAACAAAGGTCATAAAACGGGGGCAAAACAGCAACAGAAATTTTGGGTTCAATTTTGGTCATAAGTCGAGGACTACTAACTTTTTCTACCAACATTTGGATGCTGGGCAACCAGGTTCTGGAATGCTTTAATGTGGATTCCTGTACCGAGCAAGGGTTACATTCCATATTCTAAGTGTCCCCTACCAATTCTATCACTGCACACTTGACATTCAGGTTAAAAATGACTCTAAATTTCTGTTCTTCCAGAACCTATCCCCACATTCAGGTAAACTTTAAGGACTCCCGTGCTGTAAGATATATTATTTTATTTTAGATGAAAAAAAGTCAGTTATAAAGTGAAGAATGATAATGCAACTGAAGAACATAATGCAATGTCAGCTCTAGCAAATTTTAAAATAAAGGACATTTATCCTTTTCCTAGCTCCAAAAGAGGAATTTATCTGCTCAGTGTTTATTTGACTACTTTCTCTGGTCTGAAGAGCACTGGTTTCCAACTTGCCAACAACTTTTACAGCAGTTCTATGAGTAGTAATGTTGCCTAACATTTCCTTCAAAAATAATTCCTTGATTATACAGTCAGCTGCTACACCCCTTATTGTTTGTCTGTAGTTACCAAAATTATCAGGATTACATCGATAATTAATAACAGAAGGAGGGGGAATTAAACAAAACAGTTTGTGGATGTTGGAATTCAGAGGTGCTTCCTATAGTTCATAGGACAGCCTATGGTAATCACCACCCATCATCACACATCCAAAGAATGAATCATTCCATCAGGATTTCCTGTCTGTTCCTACCCCCTCTGTATTATATAAACTCTAGTATTTCAAAGAGTGCTCTGAAGAACCTCTGACAAAAAGAAAATCTTGACAAACAAATCAAAATTATGTGCATTTCTAAAGCACTTTACAGTTTCTTGGACAGATATTCCTGAACTATATTCACAAGTAAAAATACTTATGCCCAGCTGAAGCAGAATTAAAGATATAAGGCATTTCTTTCTATTTCGTCCAAAAGATTCTTCTAATGAGTGCCAACATGAATAAAAGAAAATGCATATAAAATTATTAGCTACTATACTAAATTATATCAGTTATAAGCAAAGTGTTTAAAACCCATGTAACCCCAATCTTTTTAAGCAATTACTGAGCAAGATGGTACAATACTTACCAATATATGTAATAGGAAAGAGCCAGAACAATCAGCATTGAACAAACACCTGTTAACAAAAACATTCCTGATCGGTTTGTCAGCATATTTTAAATATATTTTTGTTTCCTTTCCAGGTAATGGCAAGGAAAAAGCAACCGGGAACCCAGGATTTTAGTACTCCTTGCTTGAAGAACAAATCTTCCTTGACATGAAAGGAGGATTATGATGACAAAAACACGGAGTAGCAAATCTGAAAACACTGCGTCCACTAAAACTGCCTTCTCAGAAACTATTGTCCCAGCATCATTTCTTTTCTCAATAGCATTATTGTTAAACAATCCAAATATTTAAATAAAATTTAAAGAACCACAATAAAAGTAAAGAAAATCATAAAGACCTTATGATAAACATTACGGTCATATAAGTCACTGACTTAATCCAATAATTGTCTTAAGGAAAACTGCAATGCAAAGCTTCACAAGATCTTGTGTTGCACAACAGAGGGTGGGGGGTGGGAACAGCAAAAGATAAGATAATAAATGAAGTAGTGTAGATATGGAGATTTTTATAATTTACTCATAATAGAATTAACTTTTGTTTTAAAAAATCTAGGGTGTACCTTTACATTTATTTATATTATGCTTTTTATTACAAACATTTGCATTTATAATCAAGTATAAACAGGAACAATTATTACTTTAAAATAGATTCATAAAAGAAATGTGTACAACATAACAAAATTAAGGCTTTGGAATAAAAACAGAAGAAATAATTTTTTAACTATTGTTTAATAGCTACTAGTAGCTCAAACAAGTCTGTTGAATAAAAAAGATATATATGGATATATACAGTTCATATACCTACCTCAATTACTGTATTTATGTGTATGGCATACACCCATTGTGCAAAGCTTTAAATTAGTTATTTAATTTGTAGCATCAAATCAATCAGAGTGCTACAGAAGTGATTCAGGGACACACTGAACTTTCTGCCTTTGTAGCAGAGGTAGTATTCAGCAGGTTCTGACCAGTTCTGGAGAACCGGTAGTGGAAATTTTCAGTAGTTTGGAGAACTGGTAAATACCACCTCTGACTGTCCCCACCCCCATCTATTTTCTGCCTCCTGAGTCCCAGGTGTTCAGGAGGAAATGGGGATTTTGCAGTATCCTTCCCCTGCCACAGCCACTAAACCATGTCATGCCCACCAAGCCATGCCCACAGAACAAGTAGTAAAAACATTTGAATCCCACCACTGCTTTGTTGGTTCAGAATATTGCAGCTTTCCCTCTGTATATGACTATGAATGACCTTGCAGGGCTGGCAGGGTGAACCAGGTGATGGCTTTCTGATAGTGACATGAGCAGCTAACTAATGACTTTTATCATTTTCACAAACTGACTATCTACAGGTTTAGAGGGAAGAGTTGAACTGCTTGCTCTCACCCTTTTCCCCAAATTTCTTTAAGTAACCTGATCTGGAGGATAAGAAGCAAAATGAGACAGATTTATTCCACTGCTCTTTTTCAGTTTGTGCTCAATCATAAAAACACAAAGTACTTGTGATAAAGAAAGCCCACATTTTCAATCTCCAAGAAAAGAAAGATCTTGCCTATCTGCAAGAAAAATTCTTCAGGAATCCTTAGGCAGCACCCATAATTGGTAAAAACCAAACCCATGTTGGCTCACAAGGAAAAACTCTGTTAAATAATCAGAGTTCCACAATACCAAAAAGGAATTAAAATATAAAAGGGCTCTTAATATGTACTGGATTATGTGTCAAATATGTATTAAAAGTTTGGGATGTGATAAAATAACAATTTGTAATTATACTGGGTTCCTACTGAATTATTCAAAATGCTTTGATTTCCCAACATTAAGACTAAGAAGAGCACCTCACTTATCCTGGGGGAATCTTTTTTTAATTTTTTTTTAATTTTTTATTCTATTACATACCGTTTTAAGTATACATTCACATAATGGTTATTCTTCTTTACATTTATCATTCTTATACATTTATTATTTCATTTAATAGGTTATAATATACAGTTTGGGTTGCTTTGTTTACCATCCCTTCCTCTTGTTGTAGCACCACCTTATTTCCCTTTCTTTTCTCCTTCTCTCCCTTCTCTACTTTCTTCCTTCCTCCTCTCCTTCCCCTTCCTTCTTCCCTTCCCTTTCTCCTACTCCTATTCTTCCTCTTCCCCTCCCTAACCTCTCTCCTACTCTTCCTCTCCCTTCCAACCTCCTCTCCTTACCTCTTTCTTCTTTCCTGTCCTGGGGGAATCTGACAGGAAAAAATGTGGGGAACAATTAATATAATTCTGAATATAAGTTATGTAATCAGGGAGTGTGAGGTAGCTACAAATGTGTTACAGCATAGGAGGGAACGAATTGGCATACAGGGAAGAATCAATCAGAAAGGGCTGATATAGATAGATAGATAGATAGATAGATAGATAGATAGATAGATAGATAGATAGATAGATAGATAGTGTTTAGATGTGCTCAACACAAACAGCTCCAAATGGAAGGCTAGTGTTAGAATCCATAGATACCCTCCCCTCTCTATCCTTCAAAAGGCTACATTTCCGTTTCTAACCTGGCATAGTGGACCAACAAGTGTGAAGCTGGTGTGAAAACACCAAAGATCAGCTTATTCTTTGGAATATAATGCTAGTAAAAAGTAGGAGGGCTAAAAAAGATAATTAAGCAAACACAGAACGCAGCTGTTAATGTATTACTTCTGTCTCCTGTAGCACAAAAGCTTTCCAGTAGTTTTTAAAGTATTTTTAAGTACTATCATACACTCAACTACTCCTGTTTATTTTATGTAATATAATCCTGTATCATAATCCTTTAATGTAGATGTGTATCTCATGAACCACAGATTAGTGCAATTTGCATGTCATTTTCATTAACATGGTAAATGCCAAAGATCAGAAGATGCACCTGTCCCTATTAGCTGCCATTATTGACCTATTCCAGTTCTGGAAATAGATCAACTTTAAAGGACTTGCAAAGCAGACAGATGGGCAAGCTGGTTTATTCTTATCTTCTTTTTTAGTTATTGCCCTTGAATATTTTCTCAAACATTTTCAAATGCATCACCAATGTAAGAAACAGCTCTCTGTTTTAGATTATAAAGAATAAATTAGATTTTTGAAACTGCATAGTTTTCAACTATTTACGTATTTCTGAATTAATGACAGTTTTGCTTAAAAAACTGTGTTTGGGAGGCTGAATGTACCATGACTTTTACTCTCAAAGTATGTAATAGTTCCCAAAATGCTTTATAGCATAGGAGGGAACGAATCGGCATACAGGGAAGAAGTCCAGAAGCTATCCGCATGGTGCTTAAAAAACAACTTATATCTAAATACTAGTAAGACGAAGAAGATGGTGCTAGATTTCCAGAAGCACAGAGAGGAACCTGCTCCACTGTATATCGAGGGGAGTTGGGGTTTTTTACTACTGGTTCTGTGGATAGGATTTCCTCTTAAATTCTTGGGAATGCTCATTAGTCAAGATCTCACCTGGAAAAACAACAGGTCTTGGTGATAGGCAAGGCCCAACAGAGACTTCATTTCCTTAGAGTCCTGTGAAAAAAACAGGTGGAATAACAGCTGATGACCTCTTTCTATCGGTTCACGATAGAAAGTGTCCTAACATACTGCATTACAGTAATAATACAGATAATCATAGACTTATGACCATTTATTTAATGAAGGTTTAAAGTTATGACAGCCTCAGAAAGAGTGACTTATGACCTCTACTCTCCGTTATGATGTTGCACTACTCCATGGTCAGTAACCAGCTCCAATTTACAACTGGTTGCAGTATCCTGCAGTCATGTGATAGTGATCTATAACTTTTTTTAACTGGAAAAAAGCAAAATTTCTGCCTAAAAGTGCCCATTGTGGAAACTGGTGACTTAACAACCTGTAATTTGCTTAATGACTGCCATAATAATTGTTGTAAAATGGAGTCCCACTAGATGTATGACATAAATTCTTGTCCCAACTGTGGTCATCAGTCAAGGATTACCTATAGTTGAAATGGTCTTTTTCTACTTTTCTGTTTTGCAATATGATTTACTGCAATTAGTAATATCTAGTTTTGGCTGGTTTTGGCCATATATATCTTGATATAGAGAAATAGTATTTTGATTTCCTGAGTCATTTAATTTAGAAAATATTAATAACTACTATGCTGATTATTCTCTCAACCAACAAATATTTGCCAATTTCAATATTTTTTATCAAGGATTTTGAAAATACAGGATATTTTCAGTTAGAAGACTCCCAATAACATAAAAGATTTTGTGCAGTTATTCTATTGTTACCTTAACAATTTCCCCGGATAAAAGCAGTGATAGAAATAATGCAGTAAAAATTATAAATGGTGCTTGACCTACATGTAGTTTTCTGAACAAAGGAGAATAATATCTCAATAAAAGCTTTTTCTTAAAACACAAACACAAAAGGATGTTCCTGTCAGAATAAACTATGAGGTGGGTAAGCAGTGGTCCTTTTCACAGCTCTAACCAGCTCGGCCAATAGTAAGGAATATTATGAGTTGTAGTTCAACACCTTGGTGGGCCACAGAATTCCTGTCACTGATATAATAATTTAATTAATTACCATGTTTGGTCCAAGCAAATTTACCATTAAAACACTGCCATTGCTTTATAATCATGTCAATGAAAGTCATTTCCCAGTCTCTTGGTAAAAATAGGGTGGTAGAATGAATGTTCTGCCCTGAATATATAATTGCTTGGATAGGACCAAGGGACAAGTATTATTCTAAGTTAGTTAAACTAGGATCATATAGACTCAGATCAAGCTGCAGCAACAAATCTCTACTGCAATATTTATTTTTATAATAGTTCTCTAGGGATCTATTTGAGATTGTGTTTACCTCTGTTAATTAAAGGAACACCCTAATGGGAAACAGATACCACTGCTGAGATTGTAGTACAGTTTCATTATTTTTAAGCAATGAGAATATCAGAATTCTTATGTGCTTTTTACTTTGTTTAAACCGGATTTTTAAATATTATTTGTGCAAACTATCCAATGCAATGTTTTTCACAATTATATATTAATGAGATAATATTAACCAAATGTCACAACTTGATTCTCTGTGAAGATTTCATAGGAGTTAAACAATCTGTTTAACAACCATATACTTATTGATATTGCTTAGCCACTTCAACTATTTTATATGCCATGACTTCTCCACACTCCAAAAAGCGTATCAGTCACTGATTGAGAGGAATTTTCTATATTCTGTTATATGCTTTAATCCAAAACTATGTACTATTCTGTATACATAATAGCCCTCCTCAAAGCCCCTAAGCAGCGTATCTTCTGAAGGTCTGTGTACATTGTACATGCACAAATGATATTGCCATTAGCTAATGAAGAAGTGGATCTGCACATAAACGTGTGTGGAGGCAGTCTGGGATGCCTACTAATAAGTACATGTCAATTTCTCATTTTGTTATATGATTCAATGTTACATTGTTTCCAATATTAAGTCACTTTATTTCTTAAAATTCTTTTAAAATGTTGACTGGTCACTTCCCTGTCCCAGAAGATCCTCACATACTTTGTATATTTACCACCTTACTTTCCTTATTAGTGATCTGCCCATTTAGACATATTGGGAAAGGATCTTTACTTGCTCAACAGCAGCAAAAATCAATAGAGCATGGGGGCAATTCAAAGAGTAAATAGGGTACATCCAATCTCAAATAATATCCTGAAAGTAGGCAAACGAACAAGGTCAAAAGTCCTGTACAATCAGGAAGAAAAATAATCTTCATGATCTTGTTCAGGGCTCAAGACAAAAAGAGTAATGCTAGCAAGTAAACTCCAGACAAACCGACAAGTTGTGTCAGGTCTCGGTCTCCCAGTATGTTGGGTTCAGACTTCAGAACTGAACAGCTGAGGCTGGTTCTGTGAATATTTTCTCCTTTTCATTTTTAGAGAAGGACTCATCCAACAGGATCATGACAGTAACTAACATATCATATCATAAACTTTCATGGATTATAATCTGCTTCATCAGATTCATAGAGCAGTCCTGAGAAAGGAGCTTTCTTTATATATACAAACGTAAGAATCAAAGGGTTGGAAGCAGGGTGGATAAAAATCTTTTTTTTTTTTAAAAAGCAGATTTTTAAAATTTAAATTGTATTTTTAAATTTAAATTGGATTTTTTTATCAAATTTATTTTAATAAAATGCTTTTGGAGTAAAAATCTATCTAGTTTCCTATTTAAGATGCATTAACAATTTAATTTATTCAGCATGAAATGGAGCTTAGTTATGTAGCATGAGGATGTATATTCTGCAATATTTACATTTTTGATAAACTCATTCAAAGAATCCAAGTTATCTCTGCAAGCTGAGATAACATGTACTGCACTGATGCATTCACACACTTTCACAGTAGCCATGAGATAAATCATAAAGCAAAGTTCCAGAATATTTCTTTATCCCATTATCCCAAAATATGATTGCTTGAAGAGGAATGTACCTCCAGGCTCTAAGTATGAGGAGGAAGGGCAAGCAATAAAAATGAAAGTGAAACCTTCTAAGCAGCTTATAAATATATTAAAGAACACCTGTCATTTCAAATCCATCATGGCAGTGCCTGTTAAAGGACATCCACTCACCTGCTGCCTGCCATGTCCCTTACCTTGTTGTGTCACTGCTGCATCACCAGCCGTCTTATTAAAGTGAATGGGACTGTTGGTGACTCAACAGTGGGTCAGAGGAGGAGCCGTTGTGGAACAGAGATGACAGTTGCTCTTTAAAAATTATGATTTAAATCGAGTTGATTTAAATCAAGGCTTTTTACTAGTGATTTAAATCGTGATTTAAATCAACTTGATTTCAATCAAATCCATCCTGGTTAGAAGGGATATTAGAGATTTTCTAGTGACTAGTCTAATTACCTGTCCAGGGAAGAAATCCTCAAACCAGCCCAAAGAAATGGATGTTCAAAAAAGCCTTCTCCAGGATGAACTGTCTCCAGCCTGGCACTTTACAACAGCTAACCCATCACTATGGTAGTCAAGTCCATTAATCTTGCTAACAATAATCTTCTTCTCTTTCCTTCCACCATTCCCAGCATTATAGTCTTCTCAAGAGAACTAAGTCTTCAAATATTGTGTTCCAAATTTTATCATTTCAGCCTAATAATTTGTATCTCAAATGAGAACTCTAGATAGATTTAGTGCTTCATCCTTTTTTTTTTCTTAGCTGTCTATGGTATATTCGGGAATATTCTCTGTCATCACTAATATCCTTTTTAATCAGTTACTTCTACATCCAACCTTTGTTTCTATAGAATGAAACAGGATAACTGTTACCTGCATAGTACTGATCATGGGTTAAAGACATGTGACAGTATCTAAATATAATTCTTATGGCTTTCATTGCTGCCTTACAATATGCTGTATTGTAGTTTATGTCTTGACTTCTAATTCCTTGGATCAACTATTGATAGTTGAACGTAAAAGACAGAAGTTATTTCTTCAGGGTGGGGATTATCATCAGTATAGAAATGTTACCCAATCATATATCTTCACCCCAGACCGGCCATGTTTTTTCCCCAGTGCCTGGAGGGTGGGCAGGTTTAGGTGAAGGGATCTGTCTCCAAGTCAATCCTATGGAAAACATGGGTGTTCAGGGCACACAGATTTGGGAATGTTTTAATTTCTGTCCTTGGGTGGGTTTACACTTCCATATTCAAGAATGGGGCACAATTTGAATGTTTTCCCGACTAGCTAGTAGAAATATATATAAATGAATAATCCATAGGAAATATCCACCATTTTCATTTTACTATGAAATGTTTATGACATTTCATAGTTTAAAGGGATACTGGTCAGTGATGGGATTCAGCCAGTTCGCACCTATTTGGGGGAACTGGTTGTTAACTTTCTAAGCAGTTTGGAGAGCTGGTTGTTGGAAGAAATCTCATTTTGTTTTTTTCCATTTTACAGGGCTAATCCTGTAAGGAAGGCAGGAAGGAAACATTCTGGTGTTGTTTCTAGCCTAATCTTTATTGTCCTGATTACAGAAACTGCCTCTCCAGTTAACCCTTATTACATTGTAACAGCTAAGGCGAAGCACCCATCAACGTGAGTGATATTGACTGGCCACACCCACCCAATCACATGACCATAAAGCCATGCCTACTCAGCTGGTCATCAGGGCAGAGAACCGGTTGTTAAGTTATTTGAATCCCACCACTGATACTGGTGCATATTTTCTTCTCTTGGTGTATCTTCTTTGGGGAGGACTAAAGCTGCTATCATAATTCATCAAATTTAGAAAAATATCTGAAAGGAGAAAATTGCAACTTTAAGAGAAACAAACTAATTTTCTTTGCAAATGCCTAAATTGAAAGCAACAATGTCCTGTTGATTTTCCCACGAGGTGGTTTTTTCCTGATTAGAACAATAATGATATCATAATAGTCTGAATTAATAAACTAATATTGTTATTGTTAACTCATCAACATAGTGCAAGAGTCTGTCCATGTACCATCCAGAAAACAGTACTGAAAGACAATTGCTTAATAGTGTATAAATAGTGGGAGAGCAATATAGAAATGTTCTGGAAAGCAGTAAGAAAATCTGCCATATATGGGCCAAAATCATGAGCCAGAATAAAATTTTTGGAAAACTGATTAAGCTTCTGCAAACACATGCCAATGACACATTAAGCTAAGTTTATCAGCAGTAGTCGAAGAATAACAGTAGTTAAGAACAACTTTTTGCGCTTATCTATATTTTATGGCCTTTTATATTGCAGTCTCAATAAAAGCTAGATATGAACCACGTTTCCTTTCCCCAGATTCCAATTAATATATGATCATCCAAAGTGACTCCAACAATTATGTGCTCTTCTAGATGTGCTAGATTGCAACTCCTGTTATCTCCAACCACCTTATTCATTGGCATGGGGAGGGGGGGTCTTCATCCAATACACGTGGAGAATACTAGATTGGAAAATATATTCTCAGTATCAGTCTTTATTCAATCAAATTATCTATTTATTTTTTTTCAAAAAAAAAAACCCACACCTCTAGCTGTATTGATAATTTTTCCCTATATGCTTATGAGGATGAGTGCTTCTGGGTTCTCTTTTGTCCTAATCTCTGAAAAATTTATTATGCATCTTTCCGAGAAACAAAGGGTATTTAGGTTTAATATTTGCACCCAAACACTGACATTGACATTTGTTTTAAGTGTAACAATCTACATTGTTTCACATAAAATGATATATTCATCTGTACTTCTATATATACTTGTATTAAAGATAATTTTAAAAAAGAAATCTACAAGCCCATTAAATCAGCAGCAGATTTTCATCTAGCAGAGTGTTTCTGGTTTTTCATTATCAAAACAACTACACCTCAAATTAAAATGAAAATCTTCACAACCAGCAGCTAACTAAGCAGCTCAGAGTTGCTCAGCAGTGACATGGGCAGCATAATAAAACAAACAAACAAACAAACAAATAAATGGTGAATTTATATGAAATATTATTTATAACCACAGACCATAATGTAGTTTGGAAGTTTAACTGATCTAAGAAAATATTGTCCTGATATTTAGCTACATTTTTATTTGTTGCTGAAAAAAATAATAATACTAGAACTAAAAATGGAATGCATACACATTCATCATCAGTATTACAAATGAATATTTAAAGTAAGTTTTTATTCCCATCTATTTAATGCTGACTGAAGAAATCTGGAAAGAAAAAACTCCTATTATTAGAAGGCTGTTAATTACAAAGTCTGCAATATAAATAAAGGTAATAGAACTTGGGAACATGATCATCATGCTCTGTAGGACAAATTGGTCAATTTGGATCATGACCTCACACTGAAGTCCATGAAACATAGGACTGCAGTCCTAGAGGAGCCTCTGTACTTATTTCAATTGAAGTACAAGTTATCATTTACTTTTCAATGTTTTCTATGTGATTAGGTTTCTAAGGGCCTGTGTAGCATTCTTTTCTTTCAAAACTCTTATTCAGGTAAATGTAGAAAAGCCTTTTTCGCTACCCATCACTGCAGCTAGGATAGCAAGAACACAAGGCACCTCTCAGTCTTTCCAAGCCCATAGAATTAAAGGAACCCACAGAATAAGGTGTAGCCGCTAACCTCCACTTGGATTTACCGACTGCCTGCCAGTTGCGCAACCAAACCAGTCGCCTGGTGGCAACTGATGATGACAAGGCTCGGGAAGTGGGTGGCATCCACTGAGAACTGAGTTGCAGCCAGCAGTTTATTAAAATCCTGCTGGAGGCGTGCGTCCTGGGGGGAGATCCTTTCTTGGACCTGTTGTAGCCACAACAAAGATGTTCTATTGAAAAATGAGGCAGTCGAGGCAGCTTTAATTGCCCAGGCTGTCGCCTGAAAGGTTTTGTGGAAGATGAGCTCTGCCTTCCTGTCCTCTGACAATATCTGCAATATCTCCTGTCACTAGGGTGGAAGATGTAGCCAGGGCCACCACTAGCACATCAACAGTTGGAACCTGAGGGATGTTAATGAATGCTTGATCCATGTTAAAGAATCGGCGGTCAGTACCCCCTGGGTTGGAGAATGCCCCTGGACGAGCCCACTGATTTTTAACTACTTCAGAAAATAGCTGTGGCACAGGTATCTCCTCCTTGTCCGGTTGGAGCTGAGAGAATAGGATACCTTTCTTGGCTGGTTGGGGCTGAGCTGTAGGAGTTTGGGTAGGAGGAACCTGGGCAGGTAACTCTAAATCAGCTGTAGCCCTGGCCTTGCGAAGGAATGACTTAAAAAGCGAAGGGAGAAAACAACCAGAAAAGGCAGGAGGGTCTGGTTTAGATGAGTTCTCATCTTCAGATAAGTCTAGGTCCCTCTGGGGCTCCTCCTCCAATAGGGATGCCTCACTGGCTACTGAGGGTGAGGCACGTCTGACCTCCCAAGGAATCCTGGTCTCCCTGCTGTGAGTGGAGCTAGGCCCCTTGTCTACAGATTGTTTGGCTGGGGCCTTGTCTTTCTGGCGTAGGCCAGAAACAATGCCATGTGAAATGGCCTGAGCAATCAGTCGTTGCATGCGCTCAGGAATATTCTGCATGAAATCCTCAGGGAGGGATTCATTCCTGGGGGGGAGGAACATTCCTGGGATTTGGTGAACCTTGTGGAGCCAAAGAGATATGAGGGATCATGCTGGACACCGAGCAAGCAAAAGGATCCCACTGAAATGTTCCCACATCTCTACTAGACAAAGGAGGGGACAACAAAACTTCTCTTCCCCTCCTTGAATTTTGGGGAGAAGGAGAAATAGAATGGATGGCCCTTTCCTTGTCAATAGATCTGGTTCTGTGAGCAGGTGGGTTCACACTGTGGGCTGCAGAAGCTAGCTGTTTCTCTGCTCTGCTTTCTGCCTGCGTTGTTCATCCCTCTTCACTGCCCTGGATTGGCGTTGGACGCAGGTGCCCTGCCTCCCTTGGATTTGGCCTTGGCTTTCCTGGGGGGGAGGGGCTATCCTGGCTTTGAGCCCTGGAAGTGCCTGGCTGCCTAATGGGGCTATCGTTGGCCATGGCTATGCCAGGCTTTGCACTCACAGCCCTTAGAATAGCTCCAAAGACATTTCTGGTGCTGGAGCCTTCCGAAGCTTTTTTTTCCTTTGCCTCTTACCTTATTTCTTCTCTTAGGCCATACTGAGTTAAACTGGGCCAAGGAAGAAGAGCGTCATAGGCGTGGCTTTAGAAAGATTGACTCGGTCTCTCAACCAATCAGGCCATGAGAATACACACTCCTGAGCCGTCCTGCTAGATCCATGGAGAACATGGAGAACTTCTTATTTCCAGACAGATAAGCAACTAGAAGACAAGGACACATTCTACTCCATTTCTGCATTTTCTTTGCTGCCAACCAATCTCAATCTTTATCTTCTTCTTCTATAATCATAATCCATTCTGATTGCAGAAATCAAGCCAGATTATTTTAATATGTCATGAGTGGATTAATGCCAGCAATCTGGAAAGAATCAGACACTAATAGTGGTGATCAAAAAAGCAGTCAGGATACAAGTCCAAACAAGAAAGTGGGATCAGGAAAAAATGGTCT
The DNA here is from genome assembly GCF_009769535.1 of Thamnophis elegans. Classification (NCBI taxonomy): domain Eukaryota; kingdom Metazoa; phylum Chordata; class Lepidosauria; order Squamata; family Natricidae; genus Thamnophis; species Thamnophis elegans. Next base: position 57,321,560 of record NC_045546.1, on the reverse strand, counting down.
AGAGCAAATCCAGAAATGCTAAAGTTAGGGTAGGGAAGCCTATTGCTGAACTTCAACACCCAGGTAATGCAGCTGAGAATTGCAAAATCAAGACTGCCACAGGTTTCCTCAACTTGATACAAGTAAATCTGCTAGAATATGAAGACTATAAACTTTTTTCTGCCCAGGATGAGCCAATAGCTAGCTATGTTCCTATATTTTATGAAACATAATTAGTCTATTGGAAATGGAAATGTATACTAAAATTTTTTAAATATTTAGAAGAGACTTACAGTTTTGTTCTTCCAGCTTTCCAATAATGTTTTTGCCATGAAAAATGTTTTTTTTTCTTTTTCATCAGCATTTTGTTCCTAGAAAACTTGTTAGAAACATATTTTAAGACCAGAGTTTTGGATTGTTCTAAATAAAAATCTCTAATACTTGATGGCATCAATCATATATTGATTTAATGCAAAGACTTCAATGAAGGGGTGCCTAACACCATATTTCTTCTTTTCCCATATCTGTGGAGTTATCAAATGCCAAACTCAGCTGTTAGGGCAAGTTTGAAGGAAGAGTTTATAGCCTTACATCTGATACTCCTTGGTTCTCTTCCCCACAACAACCCTGTAAGTTAGGTAGAAAGAGAATGACTGGCCCCAAGTCATCCAACCAGTTTTCATGCCTAAGGTGGGAGTAGACTCGCTTTAATGCAAAGACAAGCAACCTATAGAAACAAGGGAATACTGGCACCCACCCATCAACTAGTTTTTTGGTAGAGGCCATGGCATTCTCTCTACATCCACCACTGAAATTCCTAACTAGCAAAATTTGGGGATAATGCATAAAATCTTTATCAGAAAATGAAGTTTAGCCTTATATATTCAATCTACCTACAAATATGTTGGGGATTGGTGAAACATCTGCCATCTTAGTTTTTTTAGCTCTCTTATGAATGCCAATCAATATAGAAACTCATTTTTTACAGAACCATTACAGTAGCTGATCAGAAAATACATACCTTCACTATTAAATAAGGATGAGTCACTGCTCCAAAATTAGTCAATTTTCAAACTTCTACTAGTACCTTTGGAACATTTCCCTTCTATTAAAGAAACAAATGGCAATCAAAATAATTGAATATTTTAATATTTAATTATTTTGATAGCCATTTGTTTCCTTAATAATCACCAGAAAAATCACCTGATTTTTTTGCCTGAAAAATCACCACTCTAGATATCTAAAGAGAAATTGACAAAAATGTGCAATCAGCACCAAGACAGACCAAATACACCATGTATGAGTTGTATGCCAAACAAAGCTTGCAATGTAATTCTTAAATTGTACCACCTGTAGGTCAATGCATACCTAAAGAAAAGTTAAGCCTTGCTGGAGTTTGCTGAATGGAAACTTAACCAAGGGGAGGCGGATTCTCTCTTCTTTTTTCTAAGAGGCATTCAATAACAACTTATAATCAACCATTAGCTGACAGGTTGGTTGACTGAAATGTCTCCAAAGAAGGATTTCCATCTCTCTTGGTTTTCCTTTCAAAGTTCCAAATTGGCAATTTCTTATGAGAGAAGTCTTTGAATCTCTGAGACATAGCAATATCTGGAGCCTAATCTAAATTGTATGCCAGAGGGAGGGAGGAGATTCCTATGACAGAGCTAAATGCCTGGGAGATTTCATGTATCACTTCTTTCAATTTGTCCACAGGCCAAGTTGTTAAAGAGTTATCTTCTAATCACAAACATTGGCTGCCAGTCCTATTGCTTCTTCTTTCCCACTCAAAATTATAACTAAAATATTTTTGAGAGTATTGCATTAGACTAGACTAACCAAAGCAAATGCGGAGTACTGCAAAGGACTGTTGTCTTTCCTGAACAGTAGTTCTCTGTGCGCTGCGGGAGAATCTAAGCATGGGTTAAACTTCAGTTTGTCTGCCTGGTGACTGAATTAATTTTAGAGTCTTTAGCCCTGCCTCCTGGCTTGATTGCCTCAGTTTTTCTCAATGAAGACGTGGACCATACAAAGACTATGACAAGCAGCTGCTTGTTCCAATTTGGTCATTGTCATCTGGATACGGACCCAGACTTTCGGGTGGGGTTGGATTCTTCCCCAGTCCTTCTCCTGTGCGCTGCTTGGAGAATCCAAGCATGGGATATACCCAAGCTTAATGTCTTATGGGCGAGATGATGAAGTGTCCGGGGCCCTGTCAGCTTCATAGACCGCTACACCCAAATGAAACCTCAGTGGAGGCAAATGAGTCAAGTTTATATATTTTTTTATTTTCCATTTTCATAGCATATAATCACATGTATACTATTACATAGTCAATATCAAGTTGTATTATTAAGTACTTACATCAATTCATCTTACCATCAACTACCAAAGGGGGAAAAAAAGAAAAACCCAGTTATTGGCTCTTCTGCTCTCCATACACCATATTTATACTTTATCCGACACTTTCTTCCCCTTCTCTCCTCCCCCCTTCTACATTCTGTCTTCCCTCTATCATTTTCTACTCTACTTCCCCTTCCTATCTCCTTCTACTCCCTCCCCTTACCACTCCTCCTTATACACCTCATCTTCCCCCTTCACCCTCTCTGCTATCCCTCTCTTCCTATCTTTCTTCTCTCCTCTGCTTCCCACTCTTCTACATCCTGTCTTCCCTCCATCATTTTCTACTCTACTTCCCCTTCCTTTCTCCTTCTCCTCTCTCCCCTTACCACTCCTCCTTATAAACCTCATCTTCCCCCTTCACCCTCTCTCCTATCCCTCTCTTCCCATCTTTCTTCTCTCCTCTGCTTCCCACTCTTCCTCTAATTCACTTGGTGTATTTCAGCTTCTGAACAAACTCTCTTTTGTGTTGATGGTATTTATAATTCCATTTCAATATACATAAAAAAAGAAAAATAGCAGTATACATGTACAATCATCCAACATCCCTCCTCCTTACAATCATCCAACATCCCTCCTCCCTCCTTAGTAAACTCCACTCCCTCCCACCCTCCCCCCAAGCCCTCCAACCTTCCCCCGCCCTGACTTCCCAGAACCAATACAAGGTATAAATCTTTAACAAAAACAGTTTAAGCTATACTTAAAGAAAACGTAGAAAGTTAATAACATCTTTGAATTTAGGTTAGCTCCTCCTTGCTAGGCTAACTATAAACAATTTGTATCATTTCTGATCTTAATCATAAGCTATCTGAAATTTCCTAGACCCATATTTATTTTGAATATAATCAATCCATTTTTCCCAGTCTCGTTTATATCTCTCGTTTGAATTATCCTTGAGGTATGCAAATATTTTAGCCATCTCTGCTAAGTTTGTGATTTTCAATGTCCATTCCTAGATAGTAAACAAATCTTCCTTCTTCCAGTATTGCGCCACCAACAATCTAGCTGCAGTTATCAAATGCAAAGTCAAGTTAATCTCTACTGCTGTACAGTCAGTAATTATACATAACAAAAAATAGGTGGGGGGTAAACTTTATCCTTTTTTAAAAAAAAAAACATTTTGCATAATCCATCATATTTTTATCCAGAATTTAAGTTTATAATTTTTGATGAACGGCGATTGAGGCCCACGTGGCTGCCCTGTATATTTTCTCCACCGAAGCTTGAATAACCAAGGCTGCCGTGGTAGCTGCGCTGCGGGTGGAATGAGCCACGATACAACCCGGTGGTTGTTTGGATTGATCTTCATAGGACAGCGCAATACAGGCCCTCAACCATCTGCCAATGACAATCAATGATACCTTCCTGTCCATGGAGGCAGGCTGAAAGGATACAAACAATGATTCGGTTCGACGAAAGGAAGCAGTTCTCTTGATGTAATGTCGAATTGCTCTCCTGACGTCCAATTTATGCCACCTTTTTTCGGTGGGATGCATGGCATTAGGGCAAAAGTCAGATAGTATTACCTCCTGAGACCTGTGAAATCGAGAATTTATTTTAGGTATAAATGATGGGTCCAGTCTGAGGATGACCCTGTCAGGTCGAATGATGCACAGGTTCTCTCAGATTGATAGAGCTGCCAGCTCTGAAATTCGCCTTGCGGAGGTGACTGCCATAAGAAAGGCGACCTTCGAGTTAGATGATGGAGACTGGAAGCCCTCAATGGCTCAAAGGGTGGATTAATGAGAGCCTGTAAGACCAGGGAGACATCCCATATGGGATATTGGTGGATCGCAGGAGGATTCTTTGCCCCTCTGAGGAAGGTAGATACCTGTGGATGTCTAGAAAGGGTTTGATTGGAACCTGATTGTATGACAGTTGATAAGGTGGCGACTTGCTTTCAAAGGGTATTTGGGGCAAGCCCCTTGTCAAGTCCATGTTGGAGGAATTCAAGAACCTGGAGAATGGAAGTCGAAACTGGCTCAATGGAATAGGTGGAACACCACCACCACCACCACCACCATATAAACCCAATAAACAAACAAACAAACAAACAAACAAACACCTGCAGAAGGTGGGCCAGGTTGTGTCATAGATGCAATTCATGGAGTCACATCTAGAAGCCTGTATGTTCTGGATGACCTGCCCGGATAATTTCCATTTCTTCAGGAGGTCCCTCTCAAGTGCCAGACAGTTAGCTGAAGCCACTGAGGATCTGGATGATCCAGCACCCCCTGGCTGAGAGGGACTGTGTCCTGTGGTATCCTCCATGGGTGGGAGACCGAAAGGCTGACCAAGTCCGCGAACCATGGACAGCGGGGCCAGTATGGAGCAATCAACAGCCCCTCTGCCCTCTCGGTGAGAATCTTCCTGACCACACATGGAAGGAGAGTGAGTGGAGGAAAGGCGTACATAAGATTCTGTGGCCAAGGGTTGCACAGGATATCTGTCCCTTCTGCCCCCTTTGTCAGAAACCTGGTGAAAAACCTCGGCAGCTGAGTATTCTCCAGTTGGCAAACAGGTCCACTTGTGGTCAGCTGAATATGTCTGAGAGTTGATGGAACCATTGCAGGTGAAGCCGCCATTCCGTGTGGTCAATGGTGGACCTGCTGAGCCAGTCCACCTGAGTGTTGAATGTACTCAAGATGTGCTTGGCTCAGAGCGATAAGCGTCTCCGCCCACAGGCACAGTTTCTCCACCTCCTGCATCAGGGGCTTGGAATGAGTGCCCCCCTGACGATTGATGTGGGCCTTTGTGGCCACATTGTCCATGGGCAGGAGGAAGTGTTGGCTTGTGACTTGATTCTTGAAATGTCATAGGGATAGATGCGCGGCCCTCAGCTCCAGCCAATTGATGCTGTTCTCCAGCTCTTCCTCTGACCAGCGTGCTTGGGACAGTTGTGACTGAAGATGTGCCCCCCAACCAAATAGGCTGGCATCTGAAGATACTGTCACCCGATGTGGTTCCTTGAAGAGGAACCACATCTTTGTTTATCGCTGGAGAAGTCCACCAACGAAGCAAACTGATAATCCGTGAAGGAATGCTCACCCTGATGTTGGAGTTGCTCATTTTGGCTCACTGATGTGGAAGAAGGAGCCACTGTAATGGTTGTGCATGTAGCCTTGCCCAGGGCAAGACTGACAAGCATGAGACCATCTGACGTAGACTGGCTTGGCGGTCTGGAGATAGGAACACCTCACAGGTCGGTGTGTTGATCACAGCCCCTAGATGCAATAGTCTGTTGGTGGGCTGGAGATGACTTTTCTCCATGTTCATGGAGAAGCCATATTTCCGTAGGAAGATTATTGTATGTAGTACGCACATCCCGGTGCACCTGTCTGATGGACGACAATTGAATGAGGATGTCGTCCAGATAACAGTTTACATGCACCGGTCGTGATCGGAGGTGTGCTGCTACAGCTGTCAACAGTTTTGTGAAAGTCCTGGAGCCGATGACAGATCGAATGGAATGGCACGATACTGGAAGTGCCTCCCCGCATAATGGAACTGCAGGAACTTTCAATGTGCAGATCTGATGAATACATGTAGGTAAGCCTCCCTGAGATCTATGTGAGTAGATCCCCCTCCCGAATGCTGCCCAAGATGGAATTTAGGGACTGCATTTTGAAGCGTTTATACGCTACATGGTAGTTGAGCCTCTTGAGATCTAATATGGCTCTAAACACACACACATGAGCTCTTGGGCACAAGGAAGAGTATAGAAGCCTAGACCTTCCTGACCCGATGGAACTGGTTCTATCACCTTGATGTCTAGGAGATTGAAATGTCATCTAGAAAGGCATCTTGTACCTCATCCCTGGCCTGAGTGGATTCAGCCTGCCTTGCGGAATATGAATTAACCATCAGTGCCTTTTGTGCCTTAGCAGATTGTTTTTCCAAGGCCTTCAAGCACCTGCTGGCATCTCTTATCCATTGTAGAGGACTTATGAGACCAGCCTGACTTGGTGGAGGAGTTGAATGGTACATTAGCCGCCTTTCTCTTTGGGGCTGGCTGCAGAATGGAGGATGGGCCTGGGCAGGGTTCTTCCTCCCCGTGACACAAATCAGCCATTTTTGTGGTTATCTAGGATGGCAACCATGAACGCCCCACTTACCACCTCAGGACCAGGTCTGATTGATCAACTCCAAAGATGAAATCCTGTCACAGTTTCACCGGACATTTGACCAAATACTCGGACAGGGAATAGCCCAGGATGGGTTGATTGGAATACTCAGGCAGCCTCATTCGAGGCCTCTGGCGCTGGCACCACTTCTTGTGTCTGCAATTGACTTAAAGTCTTTGCAGTTGTGGTAGACCGGGACTTTCAGGCTGCAAAGAGCTGTGGCAGACCAGGACCTTCAGGCTGCAAAGAGTTGTGGTAGATGGGACCTTCATGTTGCAAAGAGCGGTGGTAGACTGGGGCCTTCAGGCTGACAGTCTGAGGCAATCAGACCACCAAAATGGCGATTCAAAATGGCAGCCCCCTCAAAACTATGTCCAAAATGCTTCTCTGACATAAAGTGTCCCACTATTGTCGCAACAGCTGCTGAAGCCTTAGCCAAGGCTCACCTGCCCCGATTCTCTAGCCAATCTGCTAGCTGCTTCAATCCTGTTCCGGAGGACTTTTACTTTGAAATGGAGCTTTGACAGCTCCGCAATGACAACTCCAAATCTCGTGCGAGGCCTCGATAAGCTGCTGCCGCTGCCCGAACTGTAAGGCCTCTGACAGCTGTCAAAATGTTCCCAAGGTAATTTTGCTGTATACTGCTGCTATGAAGAAAACAATTAAGAATCCAAGGTAATAAACGTTAATTTCTCTGCTCATTGGCTGAGGAGAGAGTCTAAGTCACTGCGATGGACTTGACTGAGTTGAGAAAAACTGAGGCAATCAAGTCAGGAGGCGTGGCTAAAGACTCTAAAATTAACTCAGTCACCAGGCAGACAAACTGAAGTTGAACCCATCCTTGGATTCTCCAAGCAGCGCACAAGATAAGTCATAAAATTCACATTTTATAGGAACTTCAGGTAACTCAAATAGCAAACACTACATTATAAGTCTGGAAAGCAAAGTAATGCTATTTAAAAGATACATAAATCATGCTGTTACCCTAAATTTCTCATATACCTAAGGTAAATACTGAAATGTAAAATTAAACATATCATTAAAAGCTAACTGCAATTCTGGAAGTTAATCCAAATCTAGACATATTTTTTAAAATGTACAGGAGCAGAAAGTGACACGGTGGTTCAGTGGCTAAGACACTGAGATTGTCGATCAGAAAGGTGGTTTGAATTCCTAGCGTCACATAACAGAGTGAGCTCCCATTAGTTGTTCTAGCTTCTGCCAATCTAGCAGTTCAAAAATACAGTATGTAAAAATGCAAGTAGAAAAATAGGGACCACCTTTGGTGGGAAGGCAACAGCATTCCGGGTGCCTTTGGCATTTAGTCATGCCAGCCACATGACCACAGAGACATCTTCGGACAGCACTGGCTCTTCGGCTTTGAAACGGACATGAGCACCTCCCCCCCCCCCCCCCGAGTCAGGAATGACTAGCACATATGTGTAAGGGGAACCTTTACTTTTACCTTTACGGGAGCATAGCAAACTTTTTGATGTATTTAGCTCTGTTCTGACATTACAAATTAGTAGCAATTGCTAAGGAAGTTACTAAATGGATGTTAGTTCCAGAAACCATAGAACTATGTACATCTCTACTAAGGAATAAGTTTAAAGGATCTTATTTAGAGGGGTTTGAAACTTTAATTTGAAATTTGAAACCGGTTCTCACTAACAGAACACTAGTTCACTCCAAAAGGCTGGTCTCAAAGAATAAAAAATGGTTTGATAGAGATTGCATGCAACTAAAAAGGATATATAATATGGAGTATAGGAAAAGTAGAAATGCCCCCTTTGAGGATCACACTCACTACTTAAAGCAGTTGAAATAACAATATAAGACCCTTCTAAAAGAAAAGAAAAGTGTGGCTCTGAAGAAGTCTTGGCATAGATTAATTACTTCAGTCAGAACAAAAAATACATCCCTTTTTTGGTACATCACCAGAGGATTGGGGAAACCTCCCCTACCCACAACTAATCAGGTACCAATTCATGCCTGGGAAGAATATTTTAGGGAGCTATATACAGACCCTGACTATGTAACCAAGGAGAGCCAAATTAGTTTGGACCAAACTCCTTACTGCCCTCCTGTTACACCAGAAGAGATATCCTGGTTGATCGGAGCCCTAAAGGCTAATAAGGTACCTGGTGCTGATAATGTCCTGCAGAAATAATCAAAAAGACCCCCAGTTGGTGGGTTCCACTTTTAGCATCTGTTTATATTTATAGATAAAACAGGCCAGATGCCAAGAGATTGGGGAGTAGCAATTATCATACAAATTTATAAAAAAGGTAACAGAAATGACCCAGGCAATTATAGACCCATTAGTCTTCTAAGTGTTATTAGTAAACTGTATGTCAAATACTATATGTTAAACTGTATGTAAACTTCAGGATTGGCTAATTTCAGGGGGGATAATCAAAGACGAACAAGCCGGTTTTAGAGAAGGAAGATCTACGGTGGATCATATCTTGGTACTCCACCATTTAGTACAAAAATACACGTATAAAAAAAAACCCTCTCTTTTTGTGGCCTTCCTTGATTTTAAGCAGGGCTTTGATTCAATATCCAGGAACACCCACTGGTAGAAATTAAATGCACCACTATCAATAAATGCCTCCTCTTCCTCATACAAAAATTATATGGAAATTACACTTCCCCTCCCTCTGGAAACAGGCAATAGATCACAAGCTGGGCTCTTATGGGCTCTCACTGGTATTCGTAATGTCCCTAGGCTTTGACCAAACAAAGCAAGTAGTAATCAATAGAATGAAGGACATGGAGTTCCAAGAAAAACTAAATAGGTTGCCTCTCCATATTAGGGACAGAATCAAACAGGGTGTGTGGAAATCGGAAAGATTTCTAAATGACCTGATCTTCCCAAAACAAAGAATAGCTTTCTTCAGAGCCAGATTTAACATTCTTCCTTCAACATTCTCCTCCAGGGCAGGTATAAGAGAACAACAATAGCAGAACGGGTTTGTATATGTGGTAAAGGAGAAGTTGAAGATATTTCACATATCTTGAGCTATACAGAAGATATCTCACATCTCTGTGAGCTATACAGAGTTTATAAGTCTGCATATATTCTCCCCTTATTAGAGAGACTGCCAGGGAGGGCAGACAATTTTTATGTAGATTTTCTCCTCCAGGACACAAACCTGGCTACTATGTATGCAGTGGCAAAATTCTGTGTTGCTGCAATGTCCACAGGAAAAAAATTGGTTGCAGAATTATAGTTGTCATTTTGTACCAATTATTTGGACATAACTCTAACAATTTCTGGACCGTTGTATTTACTCTCATACTTATAGGCTTTTCATCCACATAAACCAGGGAGTGACCCGAACAGTTTGAGAACATGTATGTTATTATCCACTTTTAATGTCAATACTTTTTAAATATATTTTAATGGCAGTACTTTTTTAATATATTGTAAAAAATAATGTGTATTGCTGGTCTTTGACCATAATAAAGATTTATACTTATACTTATACTAGCATGGCATTTAATATTGTCAGATAATAAATAATTCCTGAGGACGATATTGATGGGGACTCACAATCAAATCAAAAATAATAAATTTGCTATTTGAGATTGTGAAAACTCATGATGTGCTTGCATTTGCAGACTTTATTTTTTATATTTCTGAACCACCCATCTCTTTCAAAGAGTAATTATGTAATAAACTTTATATTTATATTTATATTAGAAAGTCAAATTATAGGAAGTTTCACACAAGAAAGCAGAAATTTTAAAAAAATGAAGACAAAAGCCCAAACCTATAAAATTACAGCATCTTGGGAATGACAAGATCCAAAATTTCATTAGGCCCAAGAATCCTACAGGAACTTAGATAAGCATCAAAACATAGACAAGTATGGACCTAAATAGCATTTGTTGTCAACCTAGTAACTGAGATCTACAACCAAGAGAATGCTTTTTCCATTTCAAAGTGGATTCTGTTCCTTTTTTAAAAATTCCCATTTCTAGCCCTCCAAAATCACACAATCTTCCATAACCTCGGAGCATGTTAAGTCTATTGTATAGTTGAGTTCTTTGAGATTCTCCTTTATTAAAAGTCTATTTTTTCATCTCTCTGAAATATTAGCTGACTCTTGGTCTGGTCTGACTTTTTGACACTCCCAAGAGCACTGTATACTTGTATAGAGCCATCTCAACTAAACAGAGATTGGCTTACAAGTAACTGAGTTGGCTTTTTTATGTATCAAAGGTACACATATAGTTGCTTGATTCTATTACAGCTGTAGAAAATATGAAAAGGGGGACTTTGGAAAGTGAACTAGCACTTGAAGCGAATGCTTCTCCCAGAAGGCTTAAACAGTTGCTTCAAAATCAAATTGATTCATAATGGTCTATACATGCATATTCCTGCAGATAATACCTGCACTGCAAATGCCAGTCAAAGCAAAGTTGGCAGAATGGTTGCATTAGGATTAAGGAGGGTGATCTCTGGCCCATACTGGTCGTTAAGAAAATTTACCCTGTTGCCAGCATCAATGTGAAAGATGATGCAGAAATGAGCAGAAGGATATGATGAAAATGGAACTGAGAGACTACCTGTTAGCATACAAAGTTTGGTATTTGGTTTCCTAACCCCACTCTCAAACAAGCCCTTAAAATCTCCTCACTTGCAGATCATCACTATAAACAGTTTACACTCAAAACCACTGCCCTTTTTGAAAGAAGCAACAGCAAAGTAAAATTAAAAAACCAAAACATCTTCACCTCATCACAATTTTTAGATAGTAACTTAACAAGATCTATTGAATGGAACTGAGGCACATTATCAAACAATCTCTGAAACATTACAGAAAAGAATGACAGTATTCCACACTTCAAATAATTGTGAAGAGTGAATTTCTAACAATACCACAAGTCAATACTATTATTTCAAGGCAAAAAGACAGTTGGCTTACCTGAATGGTCGTTCTCTAGGCGCTGTGGAATGTCTAAACCCGGGTTAACTTCAGCTTGCTGCCCAAGGAACTGAGTTTTAAAATTGATTGTAGCTCCGAATCTTGGTTGCCTCAGAGGCTCAGTTTCGAAAAATGAAGAAGATCCAATAGTCCATAATTCGAACTAGTCTAAGTCCAAGACACAGGTGAAACACACCTCGCGGCCCCACCTCAAGGGTGGGTTTGGACACTCCACAGCGCCTAGAGAACGATCATTCAGGTAAGCCAACGGTCTTTCTCCTAGGCACTGCTTGGAGTGTCCAAGCACGGGACATGCCAAAGCTATGTCGAAGTCGGGAGGGAAGAAGAACTGTCCAGGGCCACAGTGCTCGCCACGACTCTCTGCAAAACTCTCCTCCCAAATGACACCTCAGCGGAGGCGAACGTGTCAAGTTTGTAGTTTCAAATGAATGGAGACGGACCAGACCATATAGCAGCATGGTAAATTTCCTCAATTGTGCTAGAGTAGCCCAAACAGCCGAAGTTGCTGCGCTCCTCGTAGAATGTGCGGTAATACGAGGGGGAACAGGCCTGGCCTGAGTCTCGTAAGCCATTTTGATACTTGCTCTGAGACAGTGTCCTATGGTGGAAGACGTGACTTTCTTTCCCATGGAAGCAGGATGGAACGAGACAAATAACGCTTCCGACTTACGAAAGGGAGCGGTCTGCTTCATGTAAATGCGCACCGCCCACCGAACGTCCAACTTGTGCCACGTTACCTCTTTCTGGTGCCTGGGACAAGGACAGAAGTCCAGAAGTATCACCTCCTGCGCTCTGTGGAAAACGGAATTGATCTTTGGGACGAAGGTAGGATCCAACCGTAAGAGGATTCTATCAGAGTGGAAGATGCATAGGTCACCTCTAACCGACAAAGCGGCCAACTCTGATATCCTGCGGGCTGGGGTGATGGCAGTTTTCTTAGGGTCAGGTGGTGCAGGCCCACCATCTGCAACGGCGCAAAGGGGGGTGCGGCCAGCACCTGTAGTACAACAGTCAAGTCCCAGGTCGGGTACCTGTGGATGGTGGGCGGGCAGATAGTGGACGCCCCTCTCAGGAAAACCCCGAAACCGGGGATGTCTAGAAAGTGGTAACTGAGAGTCAGTGGACAGAATGGTGCCCAAGGCATCCACCTGTCGATGGAGAGTGCTGGGCGCGAGGCCCTTGTCCAAACTGTCCTGCAGGAAGTCCAGGACTTGTGGGATGGTTGCGGACGAAGCGCTTATCTGACGGTTGAGGCACCAACGTGAGAAGGACGACCAGGTCACTTCGTAAATTCTGACAGTGGAGGGTCGCCTAGACATTTAAATAGTCCGGATGACTCTGTCAGAAAAACAGTGGAGCCTCAGGAGGTCCCCCTCAAGTGCCAGACAACCAAGTGCAGCCATTGGGGCTTTGGGTGTTGAACGGCCCCCTGGCTGAGGGAGATTCGCTCCTGAGGTATGCCCCATGGCCGGGATACCGACAAGCTGACCAGGTCGGCGAACCAAGTCCTCCTCGGCCAGTGTGGAGCTACTAGCAACACCTCCACCCCCTCCTCCAGGATCCTTAGGATGACCTGTGGAATCAGAGGAAGAGGGGGGAAGGCATACAAGCGACCTGGTGGCTAGCGGGATTGTAGGGCGTCTGTGCCCTCTGCCCTGGGACAGTGGAACCTGGTGAAAAACTGGGGGAGGCGCGTGTTGGTCGGCGAGGCAAACAGGTCGACTACTGGATGGCCGAACCTCCGGGACAGCTGGCAGAATAGTCTCAGGTGCAGCCTCCATTCCGAATTCTGGATGGTGGTTCTGCTTAACCAGCCTGCTGTTACATTGTCTAGGCCGGAGATGTGGTCTGCCCAAATCGAGGCCAGGTGTCTCTCCGCCCAACGACCCAGAGCTTCCGCTTCCAACATCATAGCCAGGGACCGCGTGCCACCATGATGGTTGATGTAAGCTTGGCGGCTATGTTGTCGGTCAGAATCAGTACATTGCGGCCCCCAACCTGATCGAGGAAATGACGCAGGGCTGGTCTGGCCGCCCGAAGCTCTAGCCAATTGATATTGTGGGCGAGCTGCATCTGCGACCACCTGCCCTGGACCACCGAGGTCTCTAGGTGAGCACCCCAGCCAAAGAGGCTGGCGTCTGTGGTTATTATTCGGCACTCTGATTCCCTGAAGCAACTACCCATGAGGAGGGCCTCTGGCTGCCACCATCTGAGAGAACGGAGGACCTTCGGAGGGACCTGTATCACCAGTCTGGAGTTGTTGGCCTTGTGTCTCTGGAGACGGAGAAGGAACCACTGCAGTTCTCGCGTGTGTAACCGCGCCCACGGTACCACCGAAATGCACAACACCAGCTTCCCCATCAGCTGAGAGAGGGAGACAACTGACGCTGACCCGGTCGAGCGGATGCTCCTCATCAGGGCTCTGATGCTGTCCACTCTCTCCTGCGTAAGGAAGACTTGGCAGGTCTCGGAGTCATTGACCGTTCCGAGGTGCTGGATTCTGCAGGTCGGGTTCAGGTGACTTTTGGCAAGGTTGACTGAGAACCCATGGAGCTGCAGGACCTTGATGGTGGCATTCAAGTCCTTCTGGGCTCGCTCCCTGGACGACGAGTGGATAAGGCTTTTGTCCAGGTAGCATTCCAATCTTACGGGAAGAGACCGGAGATGCGCAGTGACAGCGGCCAGCAGCTTGGTGAACGTCCACGGGGCTGACGAGAGGTCGAAGAGGAGAGCCTTGTACTGGAAATTGCGATCGGCGAACTGGAACCTCAAGAACATGCGATGTGCCGGGTGTATCAGAACATGCAGGTACGCTTCTGTCAGGTCGATCAAAGTCAGCAGATCACCCTGTCTGATGCAGCCCAGGATGTTCTGCAGAGACTGCATTTTAAAGTGTTTGTACGCTAGATGTTTGTTCAGCTTCTTGAGGTCCAGGATCACCCTCACCGCCCCCCTGATGACTTGGGGACCAGAAAAAGGATGGAGTAAAAACCCCTGCCTTCTTGACCCCTAGGGACTTCCTCTATGGCCGCTATCTCCAGAAGATGGTCTATCTCCGCCCTCATAAGTTGAAGCTTGTGGGCAGACCTGGGGATGGGTCAGCGGAGGAAGGGTCTCGGGGGAAGGGACAGGAACCCCAGAGTCAACCCGTGGTGGGCCGTGTTCCTGACCCAACTGTCCGTCGTGGTCTCCTCCCATTGGGCGGCATAGAGCTGGAGGTGGCCGCCCATGGGGGGAGTCCTGCGACGGTCACTTAGATTTCCGAAAGGGTTTGTTGGAGTAACCCCCTCGGAATGGCTTGCGGTACACTTGCTGTCTGCCCCTATCCCTAAACGAGGACCTGTCCTGAGAGTGGTCCTGAGGTGGAATGTAGGCGCGACTGGGTCCGCCGGAGGAGGTAGAGGGCTCGTTGCTTCGAAAGGAATTCTTACGAAAGGCCTGACCCTTACGCTCCTGCTTCTTGGTGACTGGAGGCAGAACCTTGCATTTATCTTTGGACTCTATCAGGAATGGGTCCAAGGCCTCCCTAAAGAGCTTTCCCCCTTTGAAGGGAGCGGAAGCCACCTTCCACTTCACCTTCACATCTGCCTGCCAATGGCGAAGCCACAGCAGGCGCCTCAAGGTGTCATTCGAGGCCAGGGCCCTAAATGAAAATTTGGTGGCCGTGAGAGAGGAGTCAGCGGAGTACTCCACGGCGGCAATAATCTTATTGAGGTCCTGCATGGTCCTGGAGTCTCCTGCCAGGAAACCTGCCAGCAACTTTTGAAGCCAGAACAGGGCTGCCCTGCCAAAATAGGAAGAGGACGAGGAAGCCCACATGGCCCAGGCGGTAGCCAAGTGGGTCTTGTGAGCTGCAGATTCCGCCCTCTTGTCCTCTGCCTTAAGCCCTTCCAGCAAGTCAGCGGGAAGGGAAGAGGGAGAAGTGTGGGACACGATAGGGTCGTCCACCTGGGGGAGCTTCAGCAGCTCTTCCAATGGGGCCTCCATAGTATAAAGCTTCCTGTCCGTCCTACTAGGATTTGCCATGGACCCTGGCTGGGCCCATTGCCGTTGAATAATATCCAGGAACAATTGAGGGGCCGGAACTAAATCCAGGGGCGGAGGCACCTCCTTAAACAAGCCTGCGCCAGGATCCTGGGGACCTTTGGTCACGCCAGTGGCCTGTTCAGATGGAACTTTGGCCGCAGAGGCCGGAAGGCCCATCTGGGGCCCCGCTGCCTGGGCCCTGGTGAGAATGGCCCTGAACATAGCGGGGTTGAAAAGACCTGAACTGGTGGCCTGCTCAGGGGCGGGGTTCTCATCATCCGAGAGAACCGGGATCTCTATCTCTGCTTCCTCCAAATCCGAGACCTCACTAATACCCATGGGGGTAGGAGAGGCCTCCCTAGCTTCAGGCCCTTTGGGGCGTGCTGTGCGGCCCGCAATGTTGGGTTTAGGCGCCACAGTGGGAAGTTTAGCTGCCAGCTGTTGCATGCCATCAGAAATACCTCATGATATGGCACAAGCCACAACCTCCTCCATGACCTTGGATAACATGGCCTCCTGACCTTGAGGGAGAGGCGGCTCCAACTCAGAAGGAGCCAAGGATTCCTCCTCAGCCCCTGAATCCAACTCTTCCAAGGATTCCTCAGCCCTAGAATGGGCTGGGGACCCCAGAGATGCCCTGGAGGGATTGGGGGAAAACCCAAAATCCTCACTACTAGGGCCTAAGGGGGACTCCCCTTGCTAGAAGTTACTTCTGGAAGGCTCACCCGTTTCATTTGGAGTGGGGTGCATGGAATTTTTGCACTGCACGGCCTGGGCCTTCTGGAATTGTTTCTCCAGGGCCTTCTGGCGGTGCACCACCATTTTTTCCCTGGCCTTAGAGGCCATCCCCACTTTTGGCTGATTCTCCCTGGGGGAAGCGCCCACCCCAACACCCTTGGCTGTTGGATTGGGCCTACTTAGCTTGCTGGGTGTGGGCCCGGTCAGGTTGCCTCCTTGCTTCTCCTCGTTGCTGTGCTGAGGGCTGATCTGCTTCTCCATGAGCAATCAGAAGGAAACAGGCCTGATGAAGGATGGGCCTGGGCCTCACGTTGGGGCCTGAGAGGTACTGGGCCCTGGAACGTTAGATGAGGCCTTAATGGAGCTGGCTGTGGAGTCAGCCAAGTGCCCGCAGATCCACTTGAGGCAGGTAGGAAGGCTGGTTAGGCCGAAGTTCCCTGCAGCCGCTGGATTTTAAAAGGAGGGCAAGAGCCTGCCTGGCCACCCAGAGCAAGGCCCTAGGCTTAGGGCGGCCCTCCGCAGCGATCTGCTGGTGTGGAACAGGCTGCGTGACAAGGCAGGAGCCCAGGAACGGAAAACGCGCCAAATAAGTTATTCAAAATGACAGCCATTCGCGCACGCCCAGAGCATCGTTGAGGCTTTGGGGAGCCTAACGCTCCTCGTGAGGGGATCCCTGACTGCCTAACGCGCCCCTCGGACTCACGGGCTGCCGCCCAGAGAGCCCCGACTTCAGGACTTGCCCAAAACAGCGTCCGGGTTGTCAGCGCTCCAGGGAGCCTGTCCACGCGTTGCGGAGGCAAACGGAGCGATCGGAGGCTAGATTGCAACAAAAAAACCTAAGGGAATACTAAGAGGCTAAAATACTAGGAACTGCTCAAGGACTGGAGCCCCAGAAATACGTCATATAGGGCGACTGAGTTTTTTGAAACTGAGCCTCTGAGGCAACCAAGAGGCGGAGCTACAATCAATTTTAAAACTCAGTTCCTTGGGTAGCAAGCTGAAGTTAACCCAGGCTTGGACACTCCAAGCAGCACCTAGGAGAACTGAAGATTGTTTTGCCCTCAAAACTGAAGATTGTTTTGCCCTATCAAATAGCAATTAAGTTTATTTCTAAATATCCAGTCTTCAGTCTTTTCCTCCACTTCAAAAAAGCCTTAGATTTTGACTTGCATGAAGTTGTTCTTTTGTATCATCAGCTGCAACGCAAAAGATGAAAATGTTCTTGGCAATGCTGAGAGAGAACAGGAAAAAAGGAAAGTACTATCCAACTATGTTGTGGTGCCAGATTTTTATACCGCTTGGCAAGAGGATATAATGATGCCATACAGTAAATATCAGAGGTATTGTAGTTGCAGAATAATGCAAATTCTGCTTTTACAATTGGATTTAATTTCAGATTAGTTTTCCATGTTTCAGATTAGTTCAGTGCAACCTTGCATTTATTTAGAAACAGCAATGAGCTAGTTGACTCAAAAGGTTAAGCAGGATATTGCCCAGTTATCTTTTGGATGAAAGACTACAAGATATTAGCAAAGACAGAGGGAAGCTAAGAGGTTAAAAATAAAGTTTCAGGAAAAGGCAACATAAATCAATTCCATTTTATTGATAACAAGTACTGGTTCATGCAGTCACCAGCAGTAGACTGCAGCTGAAAGATTTTACCTGTATAAATCTCCTCAATATAATAAAATATTTAATTTATTATTTAACATTATTTGTTTGTTTGATTGATTAATAAATTCAATGAAATGGTTTATGAAATATTTAGGATACTGTGTAAGATTACATATTTATATTTCCTCCTTCCCAACATGAGACGTTTGGGAGCTCTTTAATCAAAAGATCTTAAAATCTTTCAAATGACTGTTAAAGAAGTACTAAAAAACTATGAATGTGCATTGTTCTGAATTCAATCAGGTT
Organism: Thamnophis elegans; assembly: GCF_009769535.1. Taxonomy (NCBI): domain Eukaryota; kingdom Metazoa; phylum Chordata; class Lepidosauria; order Squamata; family Natricidae; genus Thamnophis; species Thamnophis elegans. The sequence continues at coordinate 57,303,415 of NC_045546.1, read as the reverse complement.
TCAGCAAAGATAATTTATATTCTGTTACCAGCACTGGGAAGTCATTCACCATTTAACCTGTCCATCTAACCTATCTAATTTATCTGACTTTTTAATAAAAGATTCACACAAACAATGTTGCAAAACAAAGCATCAGCATCTGTCATATTTGTTTTCAGTAATGTATCTGGAACTCACAAAAATCACACTGGGACTGTAGGAGCATTCCTGGGGATAAATGATTTCTATTCATTTGTTATTTTGTGATTGATCATGCTCATCTGGGCAAGTTTTATGAAAATGTTAATTTCCAATTGCATTTTGAGTCTGTGCCCATTATATGCTTCTAAATTCCAAATGAGCTCATAGAATCAATTTTGTTCTGATATATTTTTGCTACATAATTTTCTGAACACTATAGGGCAAATAAATATAGTGGGAGAGCAAGAGTCTTGTACTAACATCAAATCATGATGTAATATAGCCATAGTTAGATAACAAAAATTAACCAATCACACTTTAGCAGAGTTGTAGAAATTCAGTCCAAGTAGTTATTTATAGTTCAGTTTGTTATATAAATACAAATATAAAAGATTGGATTTTTCTGAACAAAACACATGAAATTATCCATAGGTAAATCTTACGTAATGCAAATACAGCCTTATTTTAAAAAAATACATTATTAGGGGTCTCAGGAAGGACTGAGAAATAATCAAGGCTGCTGTGAGATATTATCAGGAGGCTGAGGAAATAATATAAGGGAGAAGAGACAAAAGACATCAACATGTAAAAGAAGAGTCAGTTAGAACTACAAAATAAGGCCCAGGAGAGAAGTCTGGGAATAATTGTTGCAAACCATTCAAACAGGATTCATGTTAATGAATTTGCTGCAACAGAAAGTTACAGGAGGCAAGAGTTGAATAGTTATGTCAATATACCATTCAAATGGTAGAAAACAAAAGTAGAAGATGCCATCCATCTGTGGCTTAAATAGCAGAAACACAACATTTTAAGAATAAAGAAAGAAGGGAGCCACTTTGGTGTAGTGATTAAGGCATCAGGCTAGAAACCAAGAGACTGTAAGTTCTAGTCCTGCCCTAGGTACAAAGTAACCAGGTGTTCTTGTGCCAGTCACTCTTTTTCACCCTAGGAAAAAAACAGTGGCAAACCTCTGAAAAACTTTGCCAAGAAAACTGCAGAGACATGTCCAGGCAGTCATCAGGAATCAGTGCTGACTTGAAGGTGACAGAGACAGCAACAGAAAGAGAGATAGAGACCGAGAGACTGAGACCGAGAGAATGATAATGATGGGAAAATGCCTTTCTAAGCAGTTACTAATGCACATCACACAACTAATAAGCAGATTATTAATCTTCTAATAAAAAGCCATTTTAAACACAAATTTAGTAATTTAAGAAATGTATTAGCAAGACACTACACTATATAAATAAATGTAGCATGTAAACTGCCATGTGCAATTAAAAGCAGGGTCTAATTCAAACTTTGGATCAAAAGACTCTTAGAAGTAAAATGTATCAGCATAAATGTTCAGTTGCATGACTGAAATGTTAGTTTATAAGATTCACATTTCCAAAAGTATCTCTGGCATCATCTTTGAGCATATAAAAGACATGTAAATCATTACATCTGCCCTCCATTTGGTCACTAGTGCTGTGATCATCTCCTGGTTGGACTACTGCAATGTGCTCTGCATGAGGCTACCCTTGAAAAGAATCTGGAAGCTTCAACTGGTGCATATATATTGGCTCTGTGAGTTATATTGGCTGTGTGAGAGGTATGTGCCAAAGAAGGGCACATAAAACACTTCTTCTCTGCGAATTGCACTGGGTGCTGGTTTGCTTCCAGATCCAATTCAAAGTGTTGATCATTACATATAAAGCCCTACATGACATGGGCCAGGTTACCTATGGAACCGGCTTCGCCCCATCCCATCACCCTATCCTACTCATGCAGGCAAGGAAGGGCATGCTACTAACCTTGTCAGTCAGAGAATTCTGACTGGTGGGGTGAGGGAGGAGGTTCTTTTCTGCTGCTCCTGCTTTGTGGAACATTTTGCCTCCAGAGGTGAGGAAAGCCTCCAAACTTTTGGCCTTCCACAAAGGGGTCCAAACCTGGCTATGTAGCCTTGCGTGGGGGACATAAGGGTTCACCTAGCCATGGGGCTGGTTAGCCCCATAATTCCCCTGCCCATATTAACTCTTAATCTCCCACTTGTAAATCTATCTGTTGCAATTTTATAATGTTTTGCATTTTTAATCTTAAATTATTCGGTTTTAGTGTATTGATTAAATTGTACACTGCGCAAAGCCCCTCTGTGATAGAGATGGGTGGTTAATAAGTTTGATAGATGAATAAATTACATGAGAAGCTTTAGTCTACCAATCTATACAAAAATTAGATGGAAACTCTTTCTAGTTTTATCTTAAGCCTTTCACTTCTGGGAAAGCATGAGTCAACAGACAGTGTTTAAAAAGGCAATGACATGTAGAACAAGTTTCCTGTGTCAGCAACTATGCTGACAGTTGAAATGGAAATTTTTCATTGAAAACCACATCATAGCAAAGAAACGATCAAAATTATATTCAAAACATTCTTCTAGCTCTTGATTTTCTTTGTGGGGAGGTGGATATACTTTTAAACAGCCCTGAAACACTTACTGTAGAAATTGGATGCAGTTCTATCATATATTTTCCAAGTTTGTATATATTCTTGCCGCTTCCCAAAATATCTTTTCAAGAATTGTTGGAGCATAAGAACACTACCATTCTTCTTCATTGTAGATTGACCGTTGGCTTACCTGAATGGTCGTTCTCTAGGCGCTGCGGGATTGTCCAAACACGGGTTAACATCAGCTTGCTGCCCAAGGACTGATTTTAATATTTTTGTAGCTCCGCCTCCTGCTCTCCTGAGAGGCTCAGTTTCAAAAAACGAAAGAGAGTCCAAAAAGGTCATAGATGTAGATGCAGAATGTCCCACACTGGTGTACAGAACCCCGCGGGCACTCAAATGGGCGGGGTTGGACACTCCCGCAACGCCTAGAGAACGATCATTCAGGTAAGCCAATGGTCATTCTCTGAGGCGCTGCTTGGAGTGTCCAAGCACGGGACATGCCAAAGCCATGCTGTCCCGGGGAGGGAAGAAGAATTATATTCAAAACGCGGGAGTCACGATGACCTGCTGCAGAACTCTTCTCCCAAAGGAAGCCTCAGCGGAGGTAAAGACATCAAGTCTGTAGTTCTTGATGAATGGAGAAGGACTGGACCACATAGCAGCTCGACATATCTCCTCAATGGATGCCTGCGTGGCGCACGCAGCCGAAGTTCCGGCGTTCCTCGTAGAGTATACTTTATTGTATACTTTATTTGTATGCCGCCCTTTTCCCTGAGGGGACTCAGGGCGGCTCACAATTCGGGGGGAGAGTGCGCTGTGGTGCGAGGAGGAACCAGCCTGGCCTGCTGTTCATAGGCTATCTTGATGCAAGCTTGTATCCAGCATCCTACGGTGGAAGAGGTGACCTTCCTGCCCATAGAGACTGGTTGGAAGGATACGAAGAACCCCTCCGATTTGCGGAAGGGAGCCGTCCGTTTGATGTAAATATGGACCGTTCGACGAACATCAAGTTTATGCCACTGTCGCTCTCTTGGATGCCTGGGTCCTGGGCAAAAGTCTGGGAGAACAATTTCCTGGGACCTATGGAAAACGCTGTTTACTTTTGGGACAAAGGCCGGGTCCAATCTGAGGACAACACTGTCCGCATGGACAATGCAAAGGTCACCCCTGACCGAGAGAGAGCGGCCAACTTGGATATCCTGCGAGCTGAGGTGATGGCAATCAGAAAGGCCGTTTTGAGGGTCAGATGTCGGAGACCAACAGTCCAAAGTGGTTTAAAGGGGGGTGCGGACAGAGCTTGTAGCATGATCACCAAGTCCCAGGTTGGGTACCTGTGGGTGACGGGAGGACAGAGATTGGTAGCTCCCTTGAGGAAGCTACGGACCTGCGGGTGTCTGGTAAGTGGCAATTGAGAGTCCGTGGACAGGACAGTGGACAGAGCCGCAGTCTGACCCTGAGGGTGTTAGGGGCGAGGCCTTTGTCCAAACCCTCCTGCAGGAAGTCCAGGATCTGCGGAATGGTGGCAGAAGAGGCCACAATCTGATGAGTGTTGCACCAGCGAGAGAAGGAAGCCCAAGTAGCCTCATAGATTCTGACAATGGAGGGCCGCCTGGAGGCCTGGATGGTACGGATGGCTTTGTCAGAGAACCTGCTGAGTCTCAGGATGTCCCCCTCAAGTGCCAGATGGCCAGCTGCAGCCACTGGGGCTCCGGATGACGAATGGCCCCCTGGCTGAGGGAGATCTGATCCTGAGATATGAGCCAAGGTTGACTGACAGACAAACTGACCAGATCGGCGAACCAGGACCTCCTGGGCCAGTGGGCCGTTACAAGCAGCACTTCCGCCCTCTCTGACAGGGTCTTCCTGACCACCAAAGGAATCAGAGGAAGAGGCGGAAACACGTACAAGAGTCCTGGTGGCCATGGTGACCAAAGAGCGTCCATCCACTCTGCCCTGGGGCAACAGAACCTGGTGAAGTACCGGGAAAGTTGGGTGTTGGCTCGAATCGCGAACAAGTCGACCTGCGGGAGGCCGAACCTCCATGCCAGCTGGCGAAATAAGGATGAAGACGCCATTCTGAGCTCTGGATGGTGGTCCTGCTCAACCAGTCTGCCGTCACGTTGTCCTCCCACAAAATGTGGTCTGCCCGGAGGGAGGTCAGGAACCTTTCCGCCGAGCGACCTAGCGCCTCCGCTTCTGACATCAGGGCCAGAGACCGCGTGCTGCCCTGATGGTTGTGGCGATGTTGTCTGTTAGGATCAGCATGTTATGGCCCTCGATCTGACTGCGGAAATGGTGCATGGCTAGCCTGGCGGCCAAGAGCTCCATCTAGTTGATGTTGTGGAGCTCCGCCTTTGACCACCGGCCCTGGACCACCTGAGTCTGGAGGTGAGCACCCCAGCCAAAGTGGCTGGCATCTGTGTTATAACCAGGCGCTCCAGTTCCTTGAAGCAGCAGCCTTTCAGAAGAGCATCTACTGCCACCACCTGAGGGATCGTAGAACCTTCGGAGGTAGACACACTTTCCTCTTGGAGTTGCTGGCCTTGCGCCTCTGGAGCGGCAGCAGAAACCACTGGAGCTCTCGCGTATGCAGTCGTGCCCACGGAACCACTGAGATGCACGACAAGAGTTTCCCCATCAGCTGGGAGAGGGAAACTACCAATGCTGACCCCGCCGACAGGATGGACCTCACCAGAGACCTGATGCTGTCTATTCTCTCCTGCGTGAGGAAGACCTTGCAGTCCCTGGTGTCGATCACCGTGCCGAGGTGTTGAATTCTGCAGGTGGGGGTCAGATGGCTCTTGGTGAGGTTGACCGAGAACCCGTGTAGTTGAAGGACTCGGATGGTGGTGTCCAGGTCTCTCTGGGCCTGCCCCCTGGACAACGAGTGTGTGAGGATGTCGTCCAGGTAGCATTCCAGTCTTACTGGGATAGATCGTAGATGCGCAGCGATGGCAGCTAGCAGCTGCTTGGTGAAGGTCTGAGGGGCCGATGATAGCCCGAAGGGGAGGGCCCTGTACTGGAAGTGCTGGTTGGCAAACTGGAACCTCAGGAACTTGCAATGCACTGGGTGGATCAGAACATGCAGATACGCCTCCTTCAGATCTATCGAGGTCAAGAGGTCGTCCTGCCTGACGCAGCCCAGGATGGTCTGAAGGGACTGCATCTTGAAGCGTTTGTACGCCAGATGCTTGTTGAGTTTCTTGAGGTCCAGTATTGCCCTTACCCCTCCCCCCCGGGAGGATTTGGGAACCAGAAACAGGATGGAGTAGAAACCCCTGCCCTCCTGGCCCTCGGGAACCTTCTCTATAGCCGCTATCTCTAACAAGTGATCTACCTCTGCCCTCATGAGCTGGAACTTGTGGGCCGACCAGGGAGTGGGGCAATGGACAAAGGTCCTTGGAAGGGAAGGAAAGGAATTCCAGGGTCAAGCCATGACAGACCGTGTTCAGAATCCAGGTTCCGTCATGGTCTCCTTCCACTGGTTGGCGTAAAGCTGGAGACGGCCGCCAATGGGAGGATCCCACTGATGGTCACTTCGACTTCCGGAAGGGATGGTTGGAATACCCCCCACGGAATGGCTTGTGGAAGCCCTGCTGTCTGTTCCTATCTCTGTAGGAGGATTTGTCCTGGGAGCGGTCCTGGGACTGAGGGTATGACTGATTGTTCCCCCACCCCCGAGGAGGTGGAAGGCTCAGGGCTTTGAAAGGAACTGCGGCGAAAGGGCTGCCCCTTCCGGTCCGGCTTCTTGGTGACAGAGGGCAGAACCTTGCGCTTGTCCTTGGACTCCGTTAGAAAAGGGTCCAAGGCCTCTCCGAACAATTTTCCTCCCTTAAATGGAGCAGAAGCTAGTTTCCACTTGGCTTTCACGTCCGCATGCCAGTGGTGAAGCCATAACAGACGGCGTGAAGTTACGTTGGAGGCAGGTGCTCTAGAAGAGAACCTGGTGGCGGCAAGGGAGGCGTTGGCAGAATATTCTACGGCCGCTATGATTTTATTTTTTTATTTTTTTTAAATTATTTTTATTTTTTGTTACATAGACAACAATGGGAAAGGGAGAGGATGGAAAGAAAAAAAAGGGGGGGGAGGGAAAATCCATCTTCACATACAATATGTCGTTTAATCACAGGTGCATCCCTACTAAGTTTATACATCCCATATCTCTCTATTGTATATTTAATAAGCACCACAATAAGCTAGGGTTTAAAAAACAAAAAACAACAAAATAAAACAAGGGAGAGAGGAAAAAAAAGGGTGGGGGAAGGGGGGGAGGCCAAAAAGGACAAAAAAAGGTCCAAGAAGGAAAGGAAAAAAAAAAAAAAAAAAAAAGAAAAAAACCATCATCACATGCAGCATGTCGTTTGATTACGGTTGTTTTAACATCTACATCTTCAAATAATGTTTACCATCTCAGATATTTCCTCTAATGTAACTAAGGGTCTCATTTTCCTTCTACCATATATATTCAGTTAACATTAGCATTGTTTTCCCCCAGAGAATATACTTCTATTCATTGTTAACCTTGCATTTCATACCTTCAAACAGAGATCTTATTCCTTCATTGTTCAACATCGCTGCCTATATATACCAGTTTTCATTTGTTCCCCTATTAGAATTGCCTTATCAGCAGCGAAATATCATTATAATAAATTCTTAACCTTATACATTATATCACCAGACCTTATATTAGTACTTCCTTATATCATTGTTGAATTATTTCACAGCATAATTATATCATCATTTACTTTTTCCAATTAAGGCATAAGTGTATCATTTTTCATTTCCAAAATTTTGTTTTTTTTTCCCTTAGCCATTGATAAAACAAGTCCCATATCTTATAAAATTGTTCATCCTCTTGCTCTCTAATTTCAAATGTCAATTTACTCATTTCGGCACAGTCCATTATTTTTCGAATGATTTCTTCCTCTTTTGGTATTGTTTCATTTTTCCAGTTTTTTGCAAATACAATTCTGGCTGCTGTTACAACATTTACAATCAAATATTTTAAGTCTTTGTTGTAGGTTTCTGGTAAAATTCCCAATAAAAAGACCTCTGGTTTAAAGTCTATTTGTTTGTGTATCATTTTCTCCAACCACATGTGGATTTTAGTCCAGTATCTTTTGGCTTCAGTGCAAGTCCACCACATGTGGTAGTATGAGCCAGGTATCTGGTGACATTTCCAACACTTTTCTGATTTATTCTTGAACATTCTTGCGATTCTGGTCGGGGGTAGATGCCACCTGTAAAACATCTTATACAAGTTTTCTCTATATGCAGTAGACATTGTCATTTTGTAATTTTGAGACCACAATTTCTGCCAATTCTCTAAATCAATCCCATACTTAAAATTTTTCCCCCAAGCAATCATAGTTTCTTTAACTTGTTCTTCATGCAATTTAAACTCCAATAAATATCCATATAGTTTTTAAATTACTTTTTCATCAGTACCTGTTAGAATTTTGTCTAGCTCAGTCATTTTATTATAGAGACCTTTAGTTTTTCTATCTTCATTATATCTAGATTGTATCTGTACATATGAATACCAGTTCATTTCCATCCCTTCTTGCTTCAACTCTTGACTAGATTTGAGCTCACCCTCTGCATTCAATAATTCTATATATCTAACTGTTTGTTCCTTTTTATGTATTATCGGATACGAGAATGCTTCAATTGTTGATGTCCAGACTGGAATTTTTAAATAATGTAATTTTTTAATCTTTTCCCAATTTAACAACAACGCCTCCCTTATATAATGTCTTCTAAAATAACCATGTGGTTTAGTTCCCTTATACCATAAGAAAGCATGCCATCCCAACAGCAAATCGTGACCTTCTACGTTCAATAATCTAGAGTTTTTTAATGATATCCACTCCTTAATCCACATCAGGTTTTCTGCCTGATAGTATAGCTCCCAATCGGGTAAACCAAAACCTCCTCTTGATCTAACATCTTGTAGTAATTTAAGCTTTATTCTAGCTTTTTTCCCTTGCCAAATAAATTTCAAAACTATGATTTTATTAATGTCCTGCCTAGCTCTGGTATCGCCCGCTGGGAGGCCAGCCAACAACTTGCGTAACCAGAACAGAGCCGCTCTACCAAAATATGAGGAGGATGCCGAAGCCTTCATGGCCCATGCCGTGGCCTGGTGGGTCTTATGGGAGACCAACTCTGCCCTCTTGTCTTCCGCCTTTAAGCCCTCCAGTAAATCAGCCAGAAGGGCAGAATTAGACGTGAGGGAGACAATGGGGTCATCTACCTGAGGAAGCTTAAGCAACTCCTCCAGAGGGGCCTCCATGGAATAGAGCTTCTTGTCCGTACCACTAGGATTGGCCATGGTGCCCAGCTGGGCCCATTGACGCTGAATGATGTCTAAAAACAGCTGAGGAGCTGTGCCCTGATCCAGAGGAGGGTAAGCCTCCTTGAAAAGTCCCGCACCTGGGTCTTGGGGCCCAAAGGTGTCCTTGGTACCCTAAGCTGAAGGTGCCTTCTCAGCTGGCACCGGCAGACCCATTTGGGGTGCCGCCGCCCTAGTCTTGGTTAGGATAGCCCTAAACATGAAGGGGTTGAAGAGACCCGAAGAGGCAGGCACCTCAGGGGTAGAATTCTCATCTTCTGAAAGGTCCAAAGCGTCTTGCTCCACCTCCTCCCCATCGGATACCTCACTGATCCCAGTAGGAGCCGGGGAAGCCTCCCTAACCGGGGGCTCCTGAGAGCGAGTGGCACAAGGCTTGTTGGAACTGCCAGGGTTCATGGGACCAGGGGAGGCAATTGCAGTGGCAAAGGGTAATTTAGTGCCAACTGCTGGATCCCATCCGAAATACCCTGAGAGATTGCACGTGCCACCACATCCTGCATGGATTTGGACAACTGGGGCTCCTGGGCCTGAGGCAGAACTAGCTCAGCTTCAGAGGGAGCCAAGGATTCCTCCCCAGCAAGGGAGTCACCATCATCAAGGGAATCCTCAACCAAAGAATAGCAGGGGGACCCCATGGAGCTCTAGAAGGATTGGGAGAGAACCCAAAGTCCTCCTCAGCTGGCTGGAAAGTGGGAAGGGAAGGCCCTGCCTCAACATTGCTGGAATTGGGGCCTGCCTGTTGTTGCTGCTGAGCAGCCTGGGCCTTCTGAAATTGCTTTTCAAGTGCCTTCTGGCATCTTTCAGCAAGTTTCTCATCTGCCTTAGAGGCCTTGCTGACTCTGGGGCGCTTTCCCTTGGTTGGACACCCCACACCATCACCTTTGGCAGCAGGATTGGGCCTGCCGCGTTTGGAAGAGGTGGGCCCAGCTTGTTGTTCCACCTGCTGCTCCATCGTCTGTCTCAGAAGAGTAACAGCTGCAGAAATGGCTCAGAAAGTCAACCTCCTGGTGAGAAGATGAGTCTTGCAGGAGTCAGGCCAGATGGTAATTGAAGGCTCTGGGCAGGTGGAGCTGGAATAATGGTCCCAGCTGAGGAAAGGCCAGAAGCCTGCAGATCTGCGCTTTAGCAAGAGAGAATGGCTGGATTGAAGCCAGAAAACCCCGCAACCGCTTGGAACAGTCCAGGGAAGAGGAGAGCCTGCCTGGCAACCCAAAACTAGGCCCTTGCATTAAGCGCTCTCCGCTGAGATTTGCGAGTGAGGACAGGCAGCATGGCAATGGTCAGAGCCTCAGAAAAAAAGTGCGCCAAAATTGGATTCAAAATGGCAACCGCAACGCGCTCGTGCACCTGGAGCAACACCGGGGGAAGCTGGACAGCCTAATGCTCCGCGCTGGGGACCCTACTTCCCTATCCATCCCCTGGGCTCGTTAGCAGTAACTAACGAGCCTCCTCACGGCAACCAGGAGCCTTTACAATAGAGAAAGGCAGCCTCACTCCAGGAAGCCTGCCTCGTGCCAAACAGCTGATTTTAAAATGAAGGAAAAGCCGAATTAGAACGGAGGAGAAATTAAAGGGGAAAACAGAAGGTCTAAGCTAAGTAACCACAGTAAAAAAATTCTAGGAGCTACACTATACTGACTAGGAGAACCAGCTTGCTGCACAAGGGCTGGATCTCCCCAAAATGCGTCCTCTAGGGTGACTGAGTTTTTTGAAACTGAGCCTCTCAGGAGAGCAGGAGGCAGAGCTACAAAAATATGAAACTCAGTCCTTGGGCAGCAAGCTGATGTTAACCCGTGCTTGGACACTCCAAGCAGCACCTAGGAGAAATGTTGACTCTATTTTCCAAATTCATGTCCCAGGTTTCCTCACATTCAAAGATAATATTAATATTAATAAAGGAAGAAGGAAAGAATTTCATGATCTTGTAGCCATGAGCTTAACTACCTGCCCACAATGAATAACCACTGTTATCTGCTTGCTGGAATTAGGATGAAATTCCTTACCCACCACTATTAATTTCCCTAGATGTCAAAGGCCTCATTCAAATAAAATATTCACCATGCCAGCATGATGAAGGTTTTAAGATTTTGGAATAGCAGCAGAGGAGTGTTATGTACACAGCCTTGAATTCCTAAATGAACGGTGGGCTTTAAACCTATTAAATGAATAAATATCTGGCTTGTAATGCATATGCCATAGGCTGTTTTCACACAATAATGAAGGTTTGTTTTTTTAGCTTAATGTGTTGTGTGAGTTCTGCTAGATTGGTTTGAAAACCATAGCTTCTGGCTTAACAGGTATGTGAACTCTATCCATTTGGTCATTTAGTAAACCATGGTTTATTTTTAAAATCCTAATATCTTCACATCTAATGCAGTTTGCTTGTATTTGGCCTAGTATGACATGCAAATCCATGGATATTGTCTTTAATAACATATGGTACCACAGCCACTATGGCTTACAGAAAGACTATTTGTGTTTTTTTAAAGTTCTAACAGCAGTTTCTGTAAATGCAATAAAACCATTCTATATTTTTGTCATAGGTAAATATCACTGAGATCAATGGCATTTATTTCCAACATGTTAAATATAACAGTTGCTCCAGAGCCAGTCTTTCAACTATAATTTCCATTTTTCCCAGCTGCAATATTCAAAGCTAGTCTAGAATCAGGTTAAGTGAGTTGTATTTACAATATGTGCAAGATATCAGGTTGCCAAAGTCTGGTATATGGGCATATACCAAAGGCATATTAATTTTCTTAGGGAAAGCAAAAGGACAGACATGTTGAATGTTTTCATGAAAGTATCTAAAATCTACACTTCAAGAAATTCAAATTCAATATTATTCAACAATTAATCACAATGCTATAACAACACTAAAATGAAAGTAAAATAAGTTATTGACAAACCATAGCAGTCCTTATTAGGTCCACATCTACATGGAAGGAAGGAAGCAGTGGGGTACCACAAGGTTCCATCTTAGGCCAGTACTCTTCAATAAGCTGGCAGGAATAGCTAACACCCAATAAGATAGGCTCAATATCTAGATGGATCTTGACAGATTTGAACACTGGGCCCTATGTAACAAAATGAAATTTAATGTAGAGAAAAGAAAAGTCTTACACTTATGTAAGAAAAACGGAAAGTACAAATATAGATTGGGTGAAACTAGGCTTAATAGCAGTAACTGTGAGAGGGATTTTGGGAGTCTTAGTGGACAACCCGCTAAATATGAACCAGCAGTGTGCAGCAGCAGCCAAAAAAGCCAATGCAATCCTAAACTGCATTAACAGAGGGATGCAATCAAGATCAAGTGAAGCACTAATACCACTCTATAAAGCCTTAGTAAGACCACACCTAGAATACTGCATCCAGTTTTGGTCACCACACTGTTGAGATTCTAGAAAAAGTGCAAAGAAGAGCAACCAGGAGGATTAGGGGACCGGGGACTAGAAGAACAGTTACAGGGACTGGGCATGGCTAGTCTAGGGAAGAGAAAGACCAGGGGGGACATTATAGCAGTGTTCCAATATTTGAGGGGCTGCCACAGAGAGGAAGGGTTCAAGCTATTTTCCAAGGCACCTGAAGGCCAGACAAGAAATAATGGATGGAAGCTGATCAAGGAGATATTCAACCTAGAAATAAGGGGAAATTTTCTGACAGTGAGAACAATCAACCAATGGAACAGCTTGCCTCAAGAAGTTGTGGGAGCTTCATCACTGGAGGCTTTCAAGAAGAGATTGGACTGCCATTTGTCAGAAATGGTGTAGGGTCTCCTGCTTGGGCAGGGTGGTGGTGAACTAGATGATCTACAAGGTCCCTTCCAACTTTGTTAATCTAAATGAAAGCAAATGATCCCCTCCAGTAGAAGTTAATTTTTAAAAGCTTGTCAGCACTAAAAAAAAGTTATAGAGGATTCTGTTTGATTGTTCTTTTAGTTTCTGGAAGGAGCAGGACTACGCTATAATCTTTCCTTCAAAGGGAAAAAGAGGCACACTTATAGAGAAGCATACATAGCAAAGTAAGGGTCAAACACTTCCTTTTCAGCTCTCCCAATTCCCTGACCAAGTCCCCTGCCAAGAGCTTCTGTCCTGGTGCCAGTGTCTCAGCTGTTCTGAGAGCATAGTATTTTCACAAGCAAGAATGCCATGCACCTTTTTATGCCACTGGCTGTGCTCCAATTTCACAAAGAGAACCACCCAAGACTGGGAAGAACTTAAAATTCTGTACATGAAGGTTCTTTAGAAACATTTTCCTAAAGAGAGCCTCATCATCTTTGCCCTTTAGGTAGCGTGGGCTTTCAAAGGCAATTTCAGTGTGTGGGCTACTCAGAAAATAGATATACAATAATAAATAACAGTATCTGCCAAGTAATAAAGGAATCTAAACAAAGACCTACTCCTGAAAATTGAGTCCATTTTCAGAAATATATAATGTATCAAAACCACAATTACTAAGGTTCAGGGGATTGTAAAATATTGTAGGATGCCTCAACATTACATTACTGATATAGATAACTTTAACAATATTTAACAAATATCATCTCTTACCTATTGGCTACTCTAATAGGAACCAGGGCAAAAGCATACAGTACTGACCCCAAGGTCTTTTTTAAAGAGGCAACTGGATCAGAAAGTCCAGTTGCCACTTGAAAAAACACCTTTGGGACAACCATGACATGAATCACTGAGAATCTCCATAGACATACAGTATTGATTTAACACTTTTTATACAGTTACATAAGAACTATTAAATTAGCATGCTTATTTTTATGTTAAACAATACTGAAATAAAATGGAATATATAATGATAGGTTTGTGCAAACCTTTCAAAGGAGGTGCTTCATAATGCACAAAATCCTATACAAAGCACCTTTCACTGAAGCATTAAACAGCTACATCTTTTAGTATTCAAGTTTAAAAGCTGTTCCCAAAGGCAACCAGGATTGGCTTATGAAGCAGTTGAGTGAATCTGTAAAAAGATATAGAGTAGCATAGTAAAGGAAACAGAAGGTGGAGATTGTACAATCCAACTAGATAAGATACTTAAAAGTACATATTGTAGAACAAATCTTAAAGTATGGTGTGTCATATACATGGGTGAAACTTAGAAAATCAGAGCAGTCTTTAGGGTTGTGCAGTCATTGTAATGGAATACATGAATAATCTTGAAGAAAAAGAACGTTGGTCTTACCTGAACGTGTCTTTTAAGAGGAAGAGAGGGAGTGGTCACGTGTAGGTATTCTCAAAGCCTGATTGGTCCAAAGACTGAAAGCAAACTCTTAAATACTGGTGCCTTCCAATCCTAGCCCAGTTTCCTCGAAGGCAAACGGTAGAACTGAAACAACAAAAACAACAACAACAAACCCCCCTTCCCGGGAAACACCCGGGCACTCCCTTGGCCCAAAAGGAAAACCTCAGGGAGGGTCGTGACCACTCCCTCTCTTCCTCTTAAAAGACACGATCAGGTAAGACCAACGTTCTTTTTCCACATTAGTCCCAGGGAGGGAGCACAACAGACTCTTAAGGTCCAAGGGGAGCATCAGCCCTCTGCAAGACCCTCCGACCAAAGGACGTGTCCACCGAGGTAAAGGCAACCAGGCGATAACGTCGGATGAAGGGCGTCGGAGAAGCCCAAGTGGCTGCCCGACAAATATCTTTAAAGGGGGCCCTCGTGGCCCACGCCGCCGTGGTCGCCGCACTTCTAGTAGAATGGGCCGTTATCCCCGATGGGGCCGGATGACCAGCCACTCTATAGGCCTCCACAATGGCCTGACACAGCCACCAGCCAAGGGTGGCCGAGGACACCCTAGATCCTAAAGTTCCTGGCTGGAATGAAACAAACAAGGCTTCCATCCTACGGATCCCTGCGGTCCACCGGAGATAAATTCACGTCCAACCGATGCCAGAGCCTCTCCCTATCGTTGGACGGGCACGGACATAAATCGGGCAGGACAATCTCCTGCGCCCTATGGAAAGGAGTGTTTACCTTCGGGATGAAGGCAGGATCAAGGCGAAGCACCACCCTGTCCTGGTGAAAATGACAAAGGTCGTCCCTGGAAGACAGGACGCCCGGTTCTGAAATACGCCTGGCGGATGTAACCGCTATCAGAAAAGCCACTTTTAGGAACAACAACCTTAGATGAACAGACCGGATTGGTTCAAATGGGGGGCCTGTCAAGGCCCTGAGAACTAGGGGAAGATCCCACGTAGGGAACCTATGGACGGGGGAAGGCCTGAGATTAGTCACTCCCTTCAGAAAATGCTTGATCAGGGGAACATGAGAGAGGGAAGAAGACCCAACCCCACCCCCAAGACAGAAGACAAAGCTGACACCTGGCAGCGCAAAGTATTCTGTGACAGCCCGTCATCAAGACCTTTCTGCAGGAAGTCCAAGATGTTGGGAATAGTGGCCCTGTCGGGTGAAATACCAAGAGGGGAACACCACCGGACAAAGGCGCCCAGGTGGAGTTGTAGATGCGGGTCGTCGATGGACGCCTAGATGCCTCGATGGTACGAATGACTTCGGAGGACAGGTTAGCCCCCCTCAGTATCCGCCCTTCAAGAGCCAGGCAGTCAGATGGAGCCACTGGGGGTCCGGGTGAAGCAGGACCCCCGGCTGCAATCCTCCATGCAGGGGCCACTGACAACTGGACTAGGTCCGTGAACCAGGACCTCCTGGGCCAATAAGGGGCCACCACTATGACTAGTGCCTTCTCCGTTACCACCTTCCTGATGGTCCCCGGGAGGAGAGGGATGGGGGGAAAGGCGTATAGAAGGCCCGAGGGCCACCTGCTCCTGAGAGCGTCGATGCCCTCCGCAGACCAGGACTGAAAACGGGTGAAAAATTGGGGAAGCTGTGAGTTCGCAGGTGAGGTGAACAGATCCACCAGTGGAGTGCCAAACTTCGACAGAGCCTCTGAAACAACGACAGATGGAACTGCCACTCGCCATTGTCCAGAGTTGCCCGGCTCAGCCAATCTTCCTGGTGGTTGGAGAGTCTGGAGATGTGCTACGACACCAAGGACAACGGGTGTCTCTCCACCCAGGTGCCCAGCCTCAGAGCTTCCAGCGAGAGAGCTCGAGAATGAGTCCCCCCTGACGATTTATGTGAGCCTTGGTAGCCACATTGTCCATCAGGAGGAGCACATGACGCCCCTCCACTGAGGTCCGAAAGTGCAGCAGAGCCAGGCGGACCGCCTTCAGCTCCAACCAATTTATGTTGTGGCGGAGATCCGAGGACGTCTACCTGCCCTGAGCCAACCGGTAACCCACCAGGGCCCCCCAACCGAACCGCCTGAACGAGGGCATCATCTAAATAACATTGGAGCCGCACTGGGATGGAGCGCAGATGAGCCTCCAGAGCCGCCAGAACCTTCGTGAACGCCTGGGGCGCCGAGGCCAGCCCGAAGGGAAGAGCCCGGTACTGGTAGTGGCGGACTCTGTGCGAGAATCTCAGAAACCTGCGATGCAGAATTGGAATGTGAAGTTAGGCCTCCGTGAGGTCCACCGAAGCCAAGAAGTTCCCCTTTCAGATGCCCTGAAGGATAGATTTGAGGGAGGACATCTTGAATCGCCTGTACACCAGAAAACGGTTTAGGCGCTTGAGGTCCAGAATTGCCCTCCAGCCCCCCAAGCTCTTTGGAACCATGAGCAGGTTGGAGTAGTGGCCCAGGCCCCGTTCCTCATGGGGAACTGCCTCCACCGCCTGAATGTCGAGAAGGTGGGCGATAGCCTGATCCATCAGGCAGCGGCGCTCCAGACTCTGGGATGGAGGAAACGACCTGAAGAGATTCAGAGGGGTGGAGAGAAATTCTAACCTGAGACCGTGTTGAACCGTGGCCCGGACCCAAGCGTCCGACGTGATCTCGTCCCATTGATCCACATAGAGGGAAAGGCGGCCGCCGATGGGACGACTTGGGTTCGAGTCACTTCCCTCTGCGGTAGGGATAGCCGCCACCTCCTTGAAAGGGCCGCCTGGACTGGTGCTGGAATTGGTTTCTGTCCTGAAAGGACGATCTGGGAAACTGCCTGTCAGAGCGGAAAGAAGAAAAACGCTGGTTATAGTCATAATCTATGGCCCTGTAAGACTGCCTACAGTAAGGATGAGACCTAGCCTTGGGCTTCTTAGCGTTAGAAGGCAGAACCTTCTTCTTGTCCTTATTCTCGACCAGTATGGGATTGAGAGCCTCCCCAAAAAGATTAGGACCCTTGAAAGGAGCAGCTGCCAAGTTCCACTTCGCCTTGTTATCCATCTGCCAGTGACACAGCCATAAGAGCCTGCGGGAGGTAAAGGAGCAGCTGCCAAGTTCCACTTCACCTTGTTATCCATCTGCCAGTGACACAGCCATAAGAGCCTGCGGGAGGTAACCGAGGTGGCCAAGGCACTGGACGCAAACTTAACTGTGTCCAGAGTCACGGAAAACTGGGAAGCCGCCATGATTTTGATCAGGTCCTGGTGAAGCCGCTCGTCCTGGATAGGAATGCACTCCTGGAGTTGCCGAAGTCACATGACCGTGGCCCTGTCAAAATAAGAAGCTGAAGCCGCAGACTTAATGGCCCATGCAGTGGCATTAAAAATTTTCCTCAAGGTAAGCTCAGCGGGCTTATCCTCCAGCTTCAATTTATCAGCCGCATTGCCCAACACTACCGGCGAGGAAGAAACCAGAGCAGCTACCAGGGTGTCAATGGTCGGCAGCTGTATGGCCTGGGCAAAGGTCTGCTCCCCGTTATAGTGCCGGTGGTCATTACTCCCAGGAGTCGAGAAATTGGAGGGACGAGCCCACTGGTTGGTCAGGACCTCCATAAACAAAGGAGGAGCCAGAATCTCCTCCTTGTTTGTGGCTGTGTTAGAAAACATGGCCATGTCTGGATCCCTAGGTGGAGGCACCGAAGGATCCCCAGACCCCACCTTGGTGGTTTTCCTTGCCTTACGCAAGAGAACCTTGAACATGGCCGGGGCAAAGAGGCCTGAAGAAGAGGGCTCATCTGAGGGGGCCACATCCCCGTCCTCCGAGAAGCCCATGTCCTGGAGATCCTCCTCCCCCATGACCGAAGCTTCGCTAACCATGGAAGGAGAGGAAGCCATATACTGGGCACGGCCCAGACCCCGATGCCTGGAAGAGTGGGAGCTTCTATCCCACTGGGCAATGCCCTGTGAAATGGCAGCAGAAATAAGCCTTTTAAGACCCTCAGGGAGTTGATCCAAATCCTCTATATCACCATAAGTAGAACTAGGCCTCTGGGGAGCCAACCTGCACAAAGGGCAGGGGCCCCAGACATACCCTCCAAAGGATCTCTTGAAGGGGAGGGAGAGGGAGGAGGGAGACCCCCTCCTCCTGGAATAGGAATGAGGCCTGTTGGGAGAGACCGAAGGATAAGAAGGGCTAAACCCCCTAGGAGAAGAGCGTGCAGAAAGAGGCCCGAGAGGGGACCGGGATCTAGGATGAGGGCCCAGCCGACTTGGCCTGCCTCTGTGCCCTGACAAACGTTTTTTCAATCGCCCTGTGCCTCCTGGCCTCCTCCCTGGTGGAGGATCTAGACGGGCGCTGGGCAGTCAAAGAACCCGGGGGGGAACCCCCGGCTCCACCCCCTGCACAAGGCCTTCCCCACCCCTCATCGGGCCCACCACCTGGCCCTGGGGGATCTCTGAACCCTCATCCATCGTTTACTCATATGTCAGTCCCGTGGATGAAGAATTCCAAGCCTCTGTAGGCCCCACCGGGACCTGGGCCTGCTAGCTCCTGCACAGAAGTAGGCCCCAGCTGCCGTAGGCCGAAGCGCGCTCCTCGCACACGTGGCGGCAAATGAAAATGGCTGCCGGAACCCTCCGCACAATGCGGAGGCCAGAGACCAGTCTCAGCGGCTCAGCCGGGCTTCTAGCAACCCGCACCGCTTCCAGCAAAGTCGGGGGAGGCCACGCAGTGCCCAGGCACGGACCTCCCTCTCCCAAAGGCCACTCGCAGAAGGCAAAGGTAAAGAAAGAAGCGTGGCAACTGCCCGGATCGATCGGCAGCTCCGCAGATGGCTCATGCGCACCTCGTGGCACCGCAGCCACTTCCCTCAGCTTCACAAGCAATCATAGCTGCCGCCTCAGCAGCTGAATGAGGAGCTGGCATCCCCGCAATCCCGAGGATAGGGCTGAGGCTCCAGCCACGCAGGGGGGAGGCAAAATGCCCCACAGGGCCCTCCCCAACTTCTCGAGGCAGAGAACTGTCCCTTGGGGCTGCAGCTGCAAAATTTAGAATTTAGGAAACTAAATGAGAAACTAAATAGGAAACCGAATGAGAAATCACATTGGAATAAACAGAAATCCTACCAGAAATATTCTCAACAGTGCTTGGACCAAGAAGACTGAGAAGAAACTGGGCTAGGATTGGAAGGCACCAGTATTTAAGAGTTTGCTCTCTGTCTTTGGACCAATCAGGCTTTGAGAATACCCACACGTGACCACTCCCTCTCTTCCTCTGGAAAAGTAAAAGGAGATGCTGTCTAGGAAACTATCAGACAAGAGAGGTCATAGCCCCCAGTCAGTTAACCATCAAATAAACAAACTAAGAAAGGATTCATTTTAATGGATCTAGCAGTTAAAAGTGACAGGTTGGAAGTCTGTACTTTCAGTTTTGCAAGATTCTATTAATGTAGCCTTACCAATTGAGCTCATCTGATCATATTCCCTATCTGGTTTAGCAGGAGAGCTGACAGCCCTTAAGATTCAAAGGTAATTAGCTGCTTCAGTGTGAGTGAGATATACATGCATACAGTAGCACTGTTTGAGACTGTATTGCCTCTGCAAAAGACCAGTTGTGAAAGCCTGTAAGAAAATACAGCTGTTTTAAAGACTTCCCAAAAGGGGCTATATGAGATTTGTTTTCTCACCCAAAAAAAGTTGTGATAATCAACTTTTATTCAACAGACTCTCCCAGAGAACACCTCAAGGAAGTAAATTAATCTAAATTAATCCTTTTACTGATGACAAGATATACATTATAGAATGTATACACTTACACATTATATCATACACACACACACAAACGCATTACCGTATTTTTCAGAGTATAAGACGCACCTTTTTCCCTCAAAAAGGAGGCTGAAAATCTGGGTGTGTCTTATACACTGAATATAGCATTTTTGCCTCCCGAAGCCCCGCCCTCTTCACCAAAATGGCCATGCATAGCCTTTAGGAGACTTTCAGAGAGCTCCTGGGGGCTGGGGAGGACAGAAATGAGTGAAAAATGGGCTGGTTTTTTGCTCAATTTTGTCCCCCCCCCCCAGCCCCCAGGAGTATTCTATAAGCCTCCTAAAGGCTATGCATGCATTTTTTTTTTATGAAAACCAGGCCGTTTTTTGCTCAGTTGGGGGGGGGGGCACTTTGCAAGCCGCCTAAAGGCTATTCATGTCTTTGGGGGGGATGGGCCTGTTTTCACGAAAAACGGACCATTTTTGGGAGGTTTGCAGAGTGCAAAACCCTTTTTTAAAAAAATTGCCTCTTCAAAACCTTGGTGCGACACACACAGAGAGAAAAGTTGCCCTCTTCAATATACAAACTTTAAACCTCTCTATGGCTTTGGAAGCCCCTAATCTATGTTGACACATCATTTCTCTCTATCCTGGGAACCACTGTTCCTGCCTCCTTAGTTTCATTCCTTAAAATTCAACAGAAACCACCAAAAGATTCAGATGAAAAATCAGTAAGAGATAGAAATATACGGAAACCTGTATGAATAGTAATATAGATATCTGTATCTAGTAATTGGTTGGTTTGAACTGAGTTGACCAGTGGTGGGATTCCAATTTTTTTATTTCCAGTTCTGTGGGCATGGCTTGATGGTCATGGCTTTTGGGGAGTGGCAGGGGAAGGATACTGTAACATCTACATCCCCTCCCCACTCCAGGGAAAGGTTACTGCAAAATTCCCATTCCTTCCAGATCAGCTGGGACTTGGGAGGCAGAGAATAGGTGGGGACAGGGCTAGTCAGTGGTGGTATTTACCAATTCTCTGAACTATCAAAATTTCCGCTACTGGTTCTCCAGAACTGGTCAGAACCTGTTGAATACCAGTTGGTCATTAATTAAGCGATGTCATTTTCTGGACCTTGGCAACGCTCTGTAGCAGAGAGAAGCCTGCCTTCTGGAATAGGTTTTCCAAGATATGAATGGATCCCACCCTACTTCAAAGAGTCCTGAAGATTTCACTCTTTGCCCAGGGCTTAGGAGAGGATGACTGATGCCCCTTTCTTTTTTTCTGTTTCCCTCTGGAGTTATTTTCTTTACCATCCTTGTTGGTTTGTCTTGTGTGTTATTGAAACTATTTTTTATGTTTTTTAACAATTTTAAACCACCTAGACTTACTGGGAGTAAGGCAGCATACTATTATTATGGCTGGTCAAAGAGTCAGATTTTTGATGGAATTTGGTATGTTTTGCCACTTATCAAGTCTTTCCCAATGACCTGGGATAGGCAGATATTCTTGTTTAATAATATTAAATAAATATTACAATTATTTATTAACAATACCATGCAAATATTCCAATGTACCATTGTTGCTACTTTGTCATATCATTGTTTATAGTTAGTCTTTGTGATCTTCTTGCATCAGTTAACTAGGCGATCCACTGTTTCTTCAGTTTCTTTGCAGAAGCAGCATTTACTGTCTGTTGCTGTATTCTCAATTCTGGCTTTATATGAATTTGTTCTTAAGGCTTTGCCTTGTGCAGCCAGAATTAACCCCGTCTCTTTCCTGCTCTTAGCCATTGCCAGATCTTCTTATCATCTCCTCTCTCCCTCTCTCTCCCTCCCTCTCTCTCTCTCTCTCTCTCTCTCTCTGTGTACTGGTTATGGAATACTTTGCCTGGCCATAACTTTTTTCTATTCTTCACTTAAGTCTTTCCTGTAAGCCAGTCTCTCTGGTGTACTTATTTCAGTATCTCTTCTTCACTGACCTTCAAATTTTCTTCCTATATATATATTTTCTTAAATTGTCTGGTATACTTATAATACTTTATCTCCACCTCCGCTCCTTGGTAAGTTCATCATTGTGTGAACGAATGATGTGATTGCCATTTTTGTTGTTTTCTTATTCAAGGCTTTTAATTCTGCTTGAGGCCAGTCCGCTATTCCAGCTGTATATCTAAGGACTGGAATTGTCCAGGTGTTAATTGCTTTGATAGTACTTCCTTCACTGACTTTGAAATCTTCACTCTCATTATGTACCGTATTTTTTGCTCCATCAGATGCACTCCACCCCAAAAAAACGTGGGTGGAAATGTTTGTGCGTCGGTGCTGTCCTTTCGTGAATAGCAGCCAGGTCACTCTGGTGGAGCCCTTTTACAGAGCTGAACCCCGCCTCTTCTGTCTTTGTCATTGCCCACCTCTTCTGTCCCTTTTCCGCAGTGCAGGAATCAGTAGACAGAGCTGGCACATGGGAGGACACCTATCTGTGGTCCTTGCAGGTTCTGCCTGATATTTTTTTTCTTTTTTTCCTCCTCTAAACCTAGGTGCATCTTATGGAGTGAAAAATACGGCATTTACTTATAACCTTCTTCTTGAATTCAGTCTGCTTGATGCTGTCAGCTTGAAGAATGACCAAATATTTGTAGTGATCATCTTCATGCAGATTCTTGATTTTATTTCCATAGTGTATATTGATTCCTTCAGTTTTCACTATTTCCCCCGTTTATTGTAAGGGTGGCACATTTGTTCAGTCCAAATTCCACTGCAATATGTTGGCTGTATATTCAGACAGATTCCAATTCAGATAGGGTTATCTATTCAGCTTTAAATCATCATGTAAAGGATGTGGGAGAGTCCTGCAGAAGTTTTTTTTTTAATGTTCATTAACCATAACCTGACTTGATCAGTATTGTTCAGAGGAATAAATACAATAAGTAATAGGGGTGGTATTATTATTACTATATAGAGATAATAGGTTCAGGAAAGATGATTTAAAAGAACTTTACAATAGGACATAAATAAGTTGCTATATGAGAAAACACTGAAATATTGTTTAAAGCCATAGAAGTTAAACTAATAGCTTTATTTCAACAAACATGCATAAAGATTGTGTGGATAAAGAATGAAAACATTCAAATATATTAAATATATTCTATACTCAAAAACCAAAATGAAAGAAAAATGTGAATTATCAAAACATGGCAATAATTTCTTTCATCAAGGTTTTGCTTAAGATTTTACAAAGACTAGAATAAGACAGAGAGAGGGGGTGGGGAGAGAGATGTCAAATTAGCAGGCAAGTTTCAGAAAAGGCAGAAGAATACAAGATCAAATTGCTAACCTAAGATAGGAACAAATGTTGATTTTGCTTTATTCACTTTATGCCCAAATGAGGAATTTATTAAGGCTAACAGGAATGGTTAGATATCTGATTTTTTGAGGAATCTTTAAAGTGAATGAGAATCTACTGTAAAAACATGAGGAAACACAGAAATTGTAACGGAAAAGTGAATAAGAAGGAAACAAACAGATAATAGGAAGAGATAGCTAGGACCCAAGAGATTGTGGGATTGATCCTAGAAGAACTACACATTGTCATAGATGTTTGAATGATATTTGTCCATGCAGTGGCCAATCTGATCCAAGATGTTTAGTTAGCTAACTACTTGTGTCATGTCCAAAGTTCAGTAATGATATACAGCAGCTTTAAAGAGCTTTCCTCATAAGGTTATCTCTATAGAGGAATACACTCCAAATATACACACATCTGTCTTCCTAGCATTTCCCCACAAAAGCAGGGCTCATTGTTTTTTTGTTATTGTTGTTTTTTGGTGGGGGAGGTCAACCAAGTGTTGATCCATTGGTTGCAACAGCAACTGGCTGACTGACTTGTCGCCAGAGCCTGGCATCATGGGCTCAGAGAGAATGACTGGCCCCAAGTCATCAACCAGCTTTCATGTCTAAGGCAGGAACAGAAAACACAATCTACTGGTTTCTAGCCTGGTGCCTTAAACCAACAAACTAAACTGACTCTCATGTTGTTGTTGTTGTTGTTGTTGTTGTTGTTGTTGTTGTTGTTATGTCAGTCAATGTGTTCCCAATACTCCTTTGAGATTTGAGATTTTTGAGATTTTATTAATATTTGTATGCCGCCCTTTTCCCTGAGGGGACTCAGGGCGGCTCACACAAAATCAGGGGAGGGGAAAACAAACATTGACAAAGAAACATATGGTAAAATAGTCAGCAAACATACATTCATCATTCGGGAGGGGCAACTATCCTTGTCCCCAGGCCTGACGGGCTAGCCAGTTCTTAAGGGCTGTGCGGAAGGCCTGGACGGTGGAGAGGGTACGAATCTCCACGGGGAGCTCGTTCCAAAGGGTCGGGGCTACTACTGAGAAGGCCCTCCTCCTTGTAGTTGCCAGCCGACACTGGCTGGCCGATGGAATACGGAGGAGGCCTAATCTATGTGATCTTATTGGTCGCAGGGAGGTAATTGGCAGAAGGCGGTCTCTCAAGTATCCAGATCCACTACCATGTAGGGCTTTATGGGTGACTAGTAGCACCTTGAAGCGCATCCGGAGATCGACAGGTAGCCAGCGCAGCTCGCGGAGGATAGGTGTTATGTGGGTGAACCGAGGTGCACCCACAATCACTCGCGCGGCCGCGTTCTGTACTAGCTGAAGTCGCCGGATGCTCTTCAAGGGCAGCCCCATGTAGAGCACATTGCAGTATTCCAGCCTAGAGGTCACAAGGGCCCGGGTGACTGTTGTGAGAGCCTCCCGATTCAGGTAGGGTCGCAACTGGCGCACCAGGCGAACCTGGGCGAAAGCCCCCCTGGTCACAGCCGTCAAGTGGTGGTCAAACGATAGCTGTGGATCCAGGAGGACTCCCAAGTTGCGAACCCTCTCTGAGGGGTATAAAATTTGACCCCCCAGCCTGAGTGATGGAATATTGATCGAATCTTTGGGAGGGAAGCACAACAGCCACTCGGTCTTTTCTGGGTTGAGCACAAGCTTGTTAACCCTCATCCAGTCCATAACGGCTTCAAGGCCTCGGTTCATCACGTCTGCCGCTTCATTGAGTTGGCACGGAGCGGACAAATACAATTGAGTATCGTCCGCATATTGATGGTATCTGATCCCGTGCCTGCGGATGATCTCTCCCAGCGGTTTCATGTAGATGTTGAATAGTAGGGGGGATAAGACCGAGCCCTGAGGCACCCCATAAGTTAGGGGCCTAGGGGACGATCTCTGCCCCCCCACTAACACCGACTGCGACCTGTCCGAGAGGTAGGAGGAGAACCACCGCAAGACGGTGCCTCCCACTCCCACCTCCCGCAGTCGTCGCAGAAGGATACCATGGTCGATGGTATCGAAAGCCGCTGAGAGGTCAAGGAGGACCAGGATGGAGGAATGTCCTCCATCTCTGGCTCTCCAGAGATCATCGGTCAATGCGACCAGAGCGGTTTCTGTGCTGTAACCGGGTCTGAAGCCTGACTGGAAGGGGTCTAGATAGTTTGCTTCCTCCAAGGACCGTTGGAGCTGGAAGGCCACAACCTTCTCAACAACCTTCCCCAGGAAGGGAAGGTTGGATACTGGGCGATAGTTATTAAGAACAGTTCCCAGAACTTTTTAATTACACTTTAATCTCAGACAGTGAGAAATATATAATTATGTAAGGATTCTGGAAGATTTCTTGTGTGATTTATTGAATTGCCTACAACTACTGCATCCATTAGTAGCAAGCAGAAAGTACAATCACATACACATCGTCTGGAAAGTCAAATTAATTAGAGTAGACAAATGACAATTCAGAATTAGAAATTCAGAAATAGAAAATATCACTTTTGTTAGCATATTGAACTAAATTGAAATCAAAACTTGAAAATGCACAATTTGTTCAAAATTGCTGAAGTAAATTTTTAGGCCAAAATTCTAGCTGCATGAGCCTCAAGGGATAAAATGTACACCCCTAGTAACATTCAAGAAAAAATGTAAAAATATATACCAAATCCATTAAAAGCAAAATGAGTTCTAGCACACAATAGATGTGGCAAAGCCAGACGTAAGAAATGATACAAAAAAAATCTTTTTAACATTAAACCCATAGAACACAGGGAATCAACATTAATCACATTGTATGTACATCTGAAGAGAAGGAAGCAGGGGAAAAACACCCCTTCCAGAAATATACTTTTGTCAAAAGGAAGTATTTGGCATGAAAGTTGGACAGTGAATTAGATCTCATTTGAAACCCACTGAATAAATGGGACATGTGTTGAAATTAATGGACCTGAGCACTTGAAATGAATTAGATTTGTGCAACTAACTGGATGCAACCCAATAACTTTTATTATTAGTTTCAGAAAAGTAGCTGAGGGCAAAATGCAGGTTTTTTTTTATCTTGATGTAAACTTCTTTTAGGCTAAGTGCAAAAATGTTGTGGAGCAATTCAGCCAGAGTTCAGTTCTTTATTTGCTTACAGACACTAGACAGAATTTTTCCAGACTAAATCCTTACTACCATGAGCCTAACTAGGAAGTTGGCTATTGGAATTCTTTCTCAGTGTCCTATCCATCTCCAGACTATGCTGCCCCTTGCCCCCACTTTTTTTTAATATGCTCCCTACTTCCTAGGAAACTGCCAACTCACTGTAGTCATTCACATCAGCTCCCTATGTGTGAGCATCCACACAACTTCAGAGTCCAGAATTGACAGTTTTCCATCCAGTGTTGGCCATGCTAAATATGAAAAAAATAAGAACACCTGTCACATAAACTGTTTCATTTAGAAAATTAAATATTAGAGAACTAGATTGTCCTATCACTTTTTTTCAGATATTATATTTCCATCTGTATATTTATTTATTTTGGGTGGAATGGCATTTGATTACAAGATTCTCCATCATAAAGAGAATTGGAAAGCAAGTATGTTGTAACATTAATGTGAATTCCCTATCTTTGGGTACACATTGTAATCAAAGAACTTTGTTTATGGTAGTGATAACTGACCCAAACACTGAATGACTTACTATATTTATTTAGAAATTTTCTGTCTACATAAAAGGCTGAAAGTTGGAAAATCCAGTAGCACCTAATCCTTGGTTTGTGTGTGTGTGTGTGTGTGTGTGTGTGTGTGTGTGTGTAAGAGAAATCAGCAACTACTGTACTAAGTATAATTCACTTCCAAGAACTCTGTTATATTTACATAGCACAAATAGTACAGGCTACAAGGCTACCATAGTATATCACAACTGATTGGCATAGATGAAAATTTTAATTACAAGTTCACCCATCCTTCCAAGGTTAGTAAAATGATGATCCAGATTGTTGGAAGCAATATGCGGACTCTGTAAACTGCTTAGAGAGGGCTGTAAAGCACTGTGAAGCGGTATATAAGTCTAAATGCTATTGCTATTGTGGTATTCATGAAAGTTAAAACATAAACTGGGGGGGGGGGTGTTGCACAACATATGAAACCACAGATTATCTATATAGATGGGTTCATACTACATGCTAGTTAATGTTTTAATGTATCATTTGATTCTAGCCTACATAATTAATTTCCAGTTCAGTGTATTGTGTGAACAAAAGCAACTGGGTTAATTTAATAATGTATATCATATGAACACAATGACACAGTCTGCCAGGATCAAATGAAGGATGACAATCTTTTTCAGTTTGCTATTAATTATTCTAAAACACTAATTTTTCCCTACAGTAATTGTATTCTCTCCACAGTGCAGTCCTTGGCTGAAAACAGATCAGATGCAAGTAATGGTCCCAACTAGCTCTCAAAAAGCCTGCCCCTTGCCAGCAGCAAACTCAAGCCAGCCGTGCAGCGAATAAGGGCAGAAATAAAACGCATAGCTTCATAGGCAGCAAACGAGGACACGTTGAACGACGGCTGTAGGATCAAGGCGTGGCGCGTAAAACCATAGGAAGCGCTGGGTTTGCGCAAATTAAAAACGGACGCGTCAAATTAAATGGAAAACTCAATACAAAAGTAACACACATGCTTACACACATACACGCACCCCTCAGAGGCAGCCACATACACCCACCGAGCGGAAGCTGATGGAGAAAGGG
Source organism: Thamnophis elegans (assembly GCF_009769535.1). Taxonomy (NCBI): domain Eukaryota; kingdom Metazoa; phylum Chordata; class Lepidosauria; order Squamata; family Natricidae; genus Thamnophis; species Thamnophis elegans. Next base: position 57,275,409 of record NC_045546.1, on the reverse strand, counting down.
ACGAAACTATGGGAGGAGGCGACGCTCTCTCCCCTTAACGCACCGAAGCGAAACGCGGAGCTCTCACGCCGTTTTGCGAAGGATGGAAAAGCGGATTAATCCATTAAAGTCAGGAGCAAAGAAAAAGCGTGCGACGAGAGCCAACAGCTGGGCGAAAGGATTGGACTGGGTAGGGAGCTGGGATCCTGGGAGGACTGCAGCAAAGAGACGGCGGCGTGGAAGGGCTTTGCAGGAAGAAAGGAGGCTCCAGCGCTCAGAGGAGGGGGCGGGGGGACCGTCAAGCCCATCTCCCGATGAGGTGGGGTTGGGTGAAAGAGGGAAAGCGAGCTCCCACCAGCCCGCCCGGCCTCACTGCAGCATCAGGAGTTCCTGCCGAAGCAGCACAAACCTGCAGTCCTCGCCGCCCCCGGAACTTCTGCTCCGCGTCTGCTCCCCAGCTCGGCTCCCAGAGCCTCGGTCCCGCGGCCGCAGCCCCTTCGTCGTTCCCCCGTTTAAGCAGCCCACACTTTTCTTCGGCGACAGCGACCAGGGCAGCCGCCTCTGCTCTCCTCTACGGAGGCTGGGACGCCGCTCCGAGAAGGGCGCAAAGGAATCCTGTTGTAGCGGCGCCGGGATGAAGCCTTGTGCCCAGAGTGCGGCAGAACCAGCTGCCTCTGCCTGTTCGATGTGCTTCTGGTTGTGTGTGTGTCCGTCCGTGCGTCCGTATCTGCTCCCAGCAGCCGCTACTTCCTGTGCAACGACAGTTCAGTTCCTCCCGAATCAGGAGGCAGGGGAACGGGGCTGTCGGCTGAAAGGGGGGGGGGGGGGGAGTATGGTGGCGGTCGCCCTGAGGGAAGCGGGAGCGCTCCAGCCTTTGCGGATCGCCGGGGGGGAGGGGGACACCGAGTTTGGCTTAAAGGCGCCCTCCGCGCCGCTCTTCTTTCCTCATTTGGAAGTAGGACCCGCGGAGGATGGAAAGGCGCGACCTCCGCAGCCGGTTCCCGCGTCCCGCTTTCAGAGATGGCAGGAGAAGACCGCCGACGGCCCGCTCGCGGGCGCACTGCACAGCAGGATGTCGGCTGCTCCTTCCCAGGCTCGCGGAATGCTGGAAGGGGACGCGGCAGCGGCTTGGTTGCAGGCGTCGGTGCCTTCGGTCGCCGTGGTTAATTTCACGTGATTTTTTTTACCTCGCCGGTCCTGCTGTTGTAGGCATCACCTGTTCATGCGAGGAAATGGATTACTTTGCCTTTTTACTCTCTTATTTACGTTGAGGGTCAAGAACATCTCGGTTAGAATAGAATAAAAATTAATACGAGGTTTTCAGTATGTACCTCGACTAGGTTTGTTTGGCAGCTGAAAAATGAAGTAGAGGAGGAGGGACCATGGGTGTCACCCTCAACTTCCAGTAGGCATTATTTGCACGGGTGAATATCTGAAAGCATGAGAAACAGCCTTCTCATTTATAGTTTTTACTTACTCTCCCCTCTAATTCATAAAGTTTATGAATCTTGTAGATTTATATTCATATTAATCTTGTAGATTTATACTTATTTGATAGATTTACATGCTGTTTTTAGATTTGACACTAACTTGATGGTACCTAGTCTATTTTCAGGGTGGTCACAATATTAAGAATAAAAAAATGAAGTACGGAGGCCATTGAAATAGTATTAAATTGATAGCAATAAGTACACACAATTGCATTATGATAAATTATGACAGTGCAATGAATCAATAAGCCATATTAAACATTAGTTTTGTATGGTGTATAAAGCAGCCAACATTGTAAGTTATCCACTAGTGGTTTACTTGACCCAATTAACATTCACAAATCTCATTCTACTCAATAGACTTGACTCCTAGGTTTGGAGGTTAGTGCAAGATTATCAGTAACTGAATCAGTGTAGAATATGGAGGGATAGTGGCTGTCAGCATTCCAAGTATCATGTAGAATTAAATCAGAGTCCAAGGCAAAAATTTCCTTAAGGTTCTAATTTAATAAATCAGACATCTTGGCATTTTGCTAATACTGGAATTGACATCAGAATTCCACCCAGTTAAAAGTTCATGATCTTGTCCCCACATCCACAATCCATCACATGGTCCAATCTTCTTCCACGCTGGCATCCACACCCAGCTGCTTCCAGTCAGCTGTAAAAGTGCGGAGACAAAAGATGACCTTGGCTTCTAGTAAAGAATGAAAACAATACATTCCACAATCCTACTCCTTCTATTCCCCCCTCCCATCAACTATACTATTGAAATAAGAGAAAGTGTGGCAGGCCAAAATTCTAAAAGAAATATAATTGCAGGCCTCACAGGCGGCCCCTCCTCAGAAGAAAAATGTTTCCTGAAAAGAGAATAACAAAAGTTAACATTAAAAAAATAGATATAGATAGATACCTGGATAAAGAAAAAATACCTATAGTTAAAGATAAGCAGAGGGAGAGATTGAACCAACCAATAACTTCGGGGGAAATTCTCCAGGTAATCAAACAGCTAAAGGTAGGGAAAGCACCGGGTACAGATGGCCTGACATCAGCTTATTACAAAAATTTACAATTAGAAATGGTAGAACCTCTCAAGGAATTATTCAATATGATCCAAACGGAAGGGAGGGTACCCCCATCTTGGAAGACAGCTTTCATATCCTTGATACCAACAGAGGATGTAGATCTTACCCTACCAAAAAATTATAGACCTATATCATTACTTAATATAGATTATAAATTTTTTACTAAAATACTCGCAAATGTTGGTTACTCAGCAATTGATTCATAATGACCAAACAGGTTTTATTCAAGGGAGACAAATGAGAAGTAATGTAAGACTAATTGTTAATACACTGGTATATTTGGGAAAGAATATCCAAATCCCTGCTGCGCTTATATTTTTAGATGCTGAGAAAGCCTTTGATCAAGTCAATTGGCAATTTTTACTGAAAATATTGCAAAAAATGCAAATAGGAGAGCACTTTTTACAATCAATTAAAGCAACATATCGGGAATAAACAGCTCAAATCATAGTTAATGGAAGTTCAACAGACTCATTTAAAATTGAGAAAGGTACAAGGCAGGGTTGTCCCCTATCCCCATTACTGTTTATCATAACTTTGGAACTATTGCTGAATAAAATACGGGGCTCAGATGATTTACAGGGAATCAAGATTAGGCAGCAAGAATATAGAGTACGTGCTTTTGCGAATGACTTGGTTATAACATTAACCCAACCATGGGAATCTAGTAATCATGAATATGATTAATCAATATGGTCAAGTGTTAGGATTTAAAATAAATTTAGGGAAAACAAAGATGCTAGTTACAAATATGAACACTAAACAAGAATTAGAAGGAATGACAGGATGTGAAATAGTCAAAAAGGTTTTAGGGGTTTATATCTCAACCTCAAATGGAAAGCTATATAAGAATAATTATGAACCACTATGGCATAGCATATAGACAGAGATGAAAAATTGGGAGAAATTACAATTATCGTTGTTGGGAAGAATAGCAGCTGTGAAAATGAATATTCTACCTAAATTTTTATTTCTTTTTCAAATGATACCAATACTTTAAAAAGATGTGAATTTGCTAGAATGGCAGAAGGGCATTAATAAATTTGTATGGGCAGGAAAGAAGCCAAGAATAAAACTAAAAATAATGCAAGATGTGCCTGAGAGAGGAGGCTTGAAATTACCCAATTTAAAACTATATTATGAAGCAGTAGTTTTATCGGTAATTAGTGATTGGATTAATTTAACAGATGACAGAATACTTAATATTGAAGAGTATGATTTGGTATATGCATGGCATGCTATTTGTTATATAACAAAAAGGTAGATAAGAACTTTAAAAGTCATATTTTAAGGAATGCTCTATTGCGGGTCTGGAAAAAATATCAATATAAATTATGTGATAAGATATCCATGTGGGCAATTCCTAGACACGCAATAGAAAATATAAATATAATACAAAAACGGGATGTAATTACATACAGACAGCTTCTTACCTTACAAAAAGGTGTATTACAGTTAAAACCTTTGAATGTACTAAAAGAAGAAAATGCAATTCAATCATGGTTTCAGTATGGGCAGTTACAGGCCAGATGGAAAAAAGATCAAAAAGTCGGCTTTATGCAAGTCGAGGATAATTTACTCAAACAAATTAGAGATCAAAGTCCAATGCATATAAAGAGATTATATAATGTATTAATAGAAATGGATTCGGAAACAGAACTAGTTAAAGACTGTATGATAAAATGGGCTCAAAATTTTGAAGAACCAATAATGTTGGATACATGGAAAAAGATTTGGGTAAGAAATTTAAAATTTACACAAGCCCAAAATATGAGAGAAAACTTTTTAAAGATGTTTTATAGATGGCATTTAGATCCTAAAAAACTGGCTTCTATGTATCTGAATTTACAACCTAAATGCTGGAGATGTGACTGTGTTGATGCCACTTACTTTCATATATGGTGGACTTGCAAAAAGGTTAAAGCATTTTGGATAAAAATATGGTGGATTATGCAAAATGTTCTTTAAAAAAGGATAAAGTTTACCCCTCAGTTATTTTTGTTAGGTATAATTACTGATTGTACAGTTGTAGAGATTAACTTGATTTTGCATTTAATAATTGCAGCTAGACTCTTGGTGGCACAATACTGGAAGAAGGAAGATTTGCCTACGATTCAAGAATGGACATTGAAAGTAACAAACCTAGCTGAGATGGCTAAAATATCTGCATATCTTAAGGACCACTCAAATGAGAAATATAAATTGGACTGGAAAAGATGGATTGATTATATTCAAAATAAATACGGGACTAAGAAATTTCAGATAGCTTATGATTAAAGAAATTAGGAATGATATAAATTGTTTAGAGTTAGCCTAGCAAGGAGAAGTTAAAGCTCAAGTGAAAGATGTTATTAACTTTTTTTCTTTTTAAGCTTATTTAGGCATGTTTTTGTTAAAGTTTTATACCTTGTATTGGTTCTGGGAAGTCTGGGGGGGAAGGTTGGGGGGAGGGGGGAGGGAAGTAAATGTTTGTAAAAGTTTGTTTTTTTTAATTTTCAATAAAAAAAATTAACCACTTACTTCCCCCCCTAGGGGACCCTTTGGCTTATTGGGAAACTTCTCGTGGAATTGTTCTACTAACTTTTCCACTTTTAAGTTCCAACTTTTCACCCAAGTGGCTTCAGACAAAGGGTAACCCTTCCATTGCACTAAATACTGTAAGCGACCCCTATTCAACCTAGAGTCTACAATCTTTTCCACCTCAGATTGTGTTTCCCCTTCTATCTGGTTAGGAGGAGAGAAGGTTTGGGTGGATGGTCTTATGCTAGACCCAATTACTGGTTTCAACAAGCTACAATGAAATTCTGGGCCAAGTTTCCCTAGACTTCTGGGTAGACTGAGTTGAACTGTAAATGGGTTAACTATCTTCACTATTGGGAATGGACCTAGAAATTTTGGACCAGTTTCCTTGCTAGGCATTCCTAATCTGATGTATTTGGTAGACACAAAAACTTTGTCCCCCACATGGAAGGGGTTTTGGAGCGAGCTGTGTTTATCAGTTTGCTTCTTGTAGGCTTCTGCTGCATCTGCTAGAGCCTTCTTCGTATTCTCCCATCCTTTCTTTAGCATGTCCATCCATTCATTCAAAGACATGGAGGAGGGAGGTTCTCTAAGCAGCTCAGGCATGGGAACAAATTCCATGCCACTGGTAATCTGGAAAGGAGTAAATCCAGTGCTGCTGTGAACCGCATTGTTGTATGCTACTTCGGCGAAGGGTAGCAAGTCTGACCAGTTGTCTTGCTGATAGTCCACAAAACACTGGATGTATTGTTCCACTACCACATTGGCTCTCTCTGCTGCGCAGTTCATGCTGGGATGAACCTCTGAGCTCAGTTCTTGTGTGGATCCAATGGATCTCAGGACCTCTCTCCAGAACTTGGCTGTGAGCTAGACTCCGCGGTCTGAAATGATCCTCTTGGGCAATCCGTACAGGCGATAAATGTTTCACAAACATTTTTGCTAATTTCTTTGCAGACGGCAACTCTGAGCAAGCGATGAAGTGCGCCTGCTTGGAAACCAAGTCCATAATTGTCCAGATTACTCTGTTTTCACTGCTGTCTGGGAGTTGCGCGATGAAATCCATTGCGACCTCTTCCCATGGTCTGTTAGGGCTGGCCACTCGTTGTAGCAGTCCAGACTGGTCTGTTAGGAGTGCCAATTTCATAGCTGTCATCAGCTTATCCTGGCTTTCATTACTATCATGCTGCGGTTTTCTCGACAAAACATTCCCCAACAACTTTTTGGGTTCTTGTTGGACAGCTGGGTTTTTTGTCTCTGCTGCAGGTTCTGAGCTCTTGGATTCAATCATCCCTGGCGGGCCCTTTTCCTCCATCGGTGGTAGCAGCTCAACCACCATCATCAATTTCCTACCACCGTCTTCCCACTTTATCGTAGGCTTCCACTTGTCAAGCCATGCAAGCCCCAAGATTATTTTTTCCGGCATCTCTGGCGCCACAATGAATCTGAGAAGCTCTCAGTGGCGGCCCACTTGTAACTTCACCAGGTCAGTCACTGGCGTGGTTTGGGCCCCTCCAATTAGTGTTCCATCTACCTGCTCAACCCAACTGGGACAGGCTAGAGGTCTTGTGCTTATGCCTAGTTGCTTGATAATCAACGTGCTGATTAAGCATTAAGTGCAACTGGTGCTCACAACTGCTTCAACTTCCCCCTCCAACTCCATCTTAGGCACGTGGAGGTTGACTTGGAAGGCGAAGGGGCAGATGGGTGCATTCACCATTGGGTCATCTTCAGCATTTTCCTCCTCCGAGTTCTCCCCCTTGGTAGGACTCTTTGTCACCTTAAGTTGGGGATCCTCTTCCAGAGGTTGGTTGCCCTTTTCCTCCTCTGAGGCCTCCCCCTTGGTAGGACTCTTCGTCACCTTAAGTTGGGGATCCTCTTCTAGAGGTTGTTGGCCCAAATGACTCTTTTGTGGTGGCATCTGCGGCCTTCTCTTTTCCGCCATGGTGGTTGGTGCGCACGTTTGTGGCAATGGGGCTGGAGCCAAGCACTCTGACGCTTTGTGGCAAGTTGACAGCAAAGGTGGCATTTCATTGGCCCCCACGAGGAAAGGGACCTAGTTACATCTCTAAATTTAGGAACCGCCTCATCACATTTTTCTACCATCCATTCTGTAGCTTGCCCCTTGGTAATCCCTTCTTCCATTGTTGAGAACCTTTCTCTGTAGGAAGGTTGGGTAAGAACCTGTTGGGGCATTGCAGGGGAGACTGGAACTGGTGGGGAGGTCAATCCCTCAGTTGGCCACTGCCCAGTTGTCTGCCATGGTGCCATCTGCTGAGGAAGGGCAGGTACCAATTGGAATCCCTTCCATCCATGACCTGGGATTAAGACCCATCCCGAGGGTGCCTGATTCACAGGTTGCAGTTCACTCAATGATGGCTGGTTAGGGGGGTTTATGTGCCAAGGGCCCCTCTGCTGACTTGGAGGATTTCTGGCCCAAGGGCCTCTCTGCTAGCTTGGGGAACTTTCCCATGTTGATGGTCCAGAAGGTGCCCACTGGCATCTTAACCATCCATACTCTGGGAAGAAAACCCAATTTAGTGGTGCTTCATCCACTAGCTGCAGCCCAATTTCTGGTGGCTGGCAAGTGAAAGATGCTGGCCAAATCCCTTCTTGCTGGCTGGGTTGAAAATCCCATCTTGATAGGGATTCTGTCTTCAACTCAGTTGCAGGGTATTGGTTCATTTCAATTATCCCCGTTTGGAAGGAGTCAAAATCTCCACTCCAAGGTTTTTTCCAAGCCTTGGCTGGGGGGAAGGAGGGGTAGTATGCACTCATGTTTAGTTGTCCGGATCCGGGATCTCCATCAGGATTGATTGCGTGAGGGTGGCGGGGATCTGGTCATCCTTTCTCCGCGTTGAGAATAAGCTCCTTCATTCCTCTTCTTTCCATCCCCCACAGGCTGGAATTCTTGCCAGCGGCCATAAATTTTAAAAGCAAAACTGCTTCATCTTTGAAGATCTGCAGAGAAGCGTCTCATCTCAGTTTCTTATCTCAAAAGGCGTGTTCATAATTGTTCGCTGATATTTTACGCTGACCGGGTAGCTCAGTGTTGGGAAAACAGCAACCCTCACCACCACCACCACCCCGTGAGGGAGGACTGCTGGTGATTTCTTTTTAAGAGAGTATTGGGATAATGTCAGCGTTCCAAGTATCATGTAGAATTAAATCAGAGTCCAAGGCAAAACTTTCCTTAAGGTTCCAATTTAATAAATCAGACATCTTGGCATTATGCTATGAATCCCAGTACTGAATTGACATCAGAATTCCACCCAGTTAAAAGTTCATGATCTAGTCCCCACACCCACAATCCCTCACATGGTCCAATCTCCTTCATCCACGCTGGCATCCACATCCAGCTGCTTCCGGTCAGGTGTAAAAGTGCAGAGACAAAAGATAACCTTGGCTTCTAGTAAAGAATGAAAACAATACATTCCACAATCCTACCCCTTCTATTCCCCCCTCCCATCAACTATACTAATGAAACAGCATATTGAAATAAGAGAAAGTGTGACAGGCCAAAATCCTAAAAGGAATATAATTGCAGGCCTGACGGGCTTTTTTCCTGTTCTTTCCGCTGCCAATTTGTATGAACACAATCCTAGGTTTACTAGTCCGCAATCTTATCAACTAACAAAACTTGGTTTTGTTTGCTGTCTACACAGATACATAAGTTTGAACAAGTGATTTGGTTTGGTTTATTGGATTTATATGCCGCCCTTCTCTCAAGGACTCAGGGCAGCATACAACATTAAAAAAAAACACATATTACAAAAGTTTTTTAAAAATTACGTATAATATCCCCAAAACAAACCCAATTAAGATTAACAATAACATTTTTTTTAAAAAAATCAATTAAAATTAACAATAATCAATAATTTATTTTCTTTTGTTCAGGTCAGGCTGGCTTGCTGGAAAAGCCAACTTTTTAGGGAGCGTCAGAAGGACTGGAGGTCGGGGATTATACGAAGCTCCAGGGGCAGCTCATTCCAGAGGGAAGGCGCTCCCACAGAGAAGGCTCTCCCCCTGGGGGTCGCTAGCCGACACTGTCTGGCCGATGGCACCCTGAGGAGGCCAACTCTGTGGGATTGCACTGGACGGTGGGAGGCTACTGGTGGCAGTAGGTGGTCTCGCAGGTATCCTGGGCCTAAGCCATGGAGCGCTTTAAAGGTCATAATTAATCATAATTAATTAATAATCATAATTAGTACCTTGAATCACACCCGGAAGACAGCCGGCAACCAGTGCAGGCCGCCTAAAAGGGGTGCAACATGGGAGCACCTAGGTGCCCCCATGATAACCCACGCAGCCACATTCTGGACCAGTTGAAGCTTCCGGGTGCTCTTCAAGGGCAGCCCCATGTAGAGAGTGTTACAGTAGTCCAGGCAAGAAAGGACAAGGGCATGAGTGACTGTGCACTGAGCATCCCAATCCAGGAAGGGCCGCAACTGATGTAGCAGGCGAACCTGGTAAAAGGCCCCCCTGGTCATGGCCATCAGGTGTTCTAAACTAAGCCGCGTATCCAGGAGGACTCCCAGATTGCGGGCCCTCTCTGAGGGGGCTAAAATTTCTCCCCCTATCATCAAAGATGGAACAAGATGCGCAAATCGGGATGACGGAAACCACAGCCACTCAGTCTTGGAGGGATTGAGCTTGAGCCTGTTCCTCCCCTCCTCCAGATCCGCACAGCCTCCAGGCATCGGGACATCATGTCGAGGGCATTGTTTGGGTGGTTTGGGGTAGAGATGAAAAGTTGGGTATCATCAGTATATATATATGTATGTGTGTGTGTGTGTGTGTGTGTGTGTGTGTGTGTGTATTGAACAGGAGAGGTGAGAGAACCGACCCCTGGGGCACCCCACAAGTGACGTGCCTCGGGGTTGATCCCTGCCCTCCAGTCAACATAAACTGCAACCGATCCAACAGGTAGGAGGAGAACCACCGTAAAATGGTGCCCCCCCACTCCCAATCCCCCAAGTCATCACAGTAGGATACCATGGTCGATGGTATCGAAAGCCGCCGAGAGGTCTAATAGGACCAGGACAGAGGAGCAGCCCCTGTCCCGGGCCCGCCAGAGATCATCAACCAACGCGACCAATGCCGTCTCCATGCTGTATGCGGGCCTGAAACCCAACTGAAATGGATCCAGGTAGACAGCTTCATCCAGGTACTGGGAAATTAATTAACTGAGTTGGGTTAGGAATTAACTAAGTGTAAGCTGCATTTCATACTGTGAGATATGCAGAAATCAAAATGGGGCAGCTCCAAACATTTGTTCCCTTCATATATTCAGTGAATTGACCATGCAAATAAGCTGTTTAATTTTCCACTTACATTCTGGAAAGAAATGTTTTTCTAGTGCCTGCATTTTTATGTGAGCTATGAATATGAACTATAAATGTATAGAGCTTCTGGACATGAGAACTTTAACCCTTTCAGGGATCTTGGTAGAGGAGAATTCTGCATATTCACAATGCCCATAAGAATTTGATACTTAAAGTCCATAAAAAGACACCCGTAACATCAAGATAGCTAAAGGCAATATGATAGCACTTCAAATACTGAAAGAAGGTCAGGAGCTGTTTTCTTATCATCCTTGAGTAAAGGGCACAAAGTAATGGATTTAAGTTACCAGAAGGCAGATTCAGAATGTACTGTATGTAAGGGATGAGGCCAGGGGGAGGGGGGGATTCTGTAAGTAAAAGTGATTTGAGAGGAGCAATTTACCTTGGGGTGGATTAGGGTTAGGATATTGTTATGTCATTGTTTCACTAATGTGCTGATGCAGAGACTCCTCTGATTGGCTAATTGTTTGACAGCCATTGGTGGGAGAATGAAGCCTCGCGATTGACTGCCCCGTTTGACAGCTGCTATATAAAGCGCTGTCAGATGGAAAGTTCCGTGTTACCAGTTCTGGAATTGCCTCACAGATTGCTGTTAGCCGGGGGGTGTTTTTGCCCTCCCCAGGCTCCTATAAAGCCTCTGGAGCCTAGGGAGGGCGAAAAAAGGACACCAAAAATGGGGGGGGGCGGCGCTGGTCGTGCATGAATGCACGCAGGGGTCATGTGCAAAGCATGGATGTGGCACACCCATGCACAACCCATCTGCGCTCCCCCCGCTTTTGGCACGCAAGCCAAAAAAGGTTCGCCATCACTGTTAGGTAAATATAAGGGGAATCCCATTTCTTTTAACTTGGACTCTCACTCCAATCTGCCTCAAACCTACAAAGGTGGCCCTTGCATTCTGTCCAAAAGTGGATGCTGAATTGAATAAATTAATATTCCAGGGCATCTTCAAACCCATTGACCATGCGATATGGGAAACACCTATTGTGATTCCCAACAAACCTGATAGCTCTATTACAATATGTGCCGATTATAAGTGCTCCCTCAATAGAGCCTTAAAAGCTAACCACTACCCTGTACTGGTGGTCCAACACCTGTTGCACTCTCTAGGCCAGGTTGCCCTCTTCGCAAAGTTAAATTGAAATCAGCAACTCCTCGTTGACGATGCCACAGATGTGGCACAAACAATTGTCATGCATCAGGGAGTTTTCAAATGCCCCGCCTCCAATTCGGGATGAGCGTAGCCCCTGGCATATTCCAGGGCCTAATGGAGTGTTTGCTCGAAGACATCCCTTAATTTCAATGTTTAGTTTAGTTTTATTGAACTTGTATGCCGCCCTATTCCCCGAGGGGACTCAGGGCGGCTAATAAACTAAATAGGGAAAAGGGGAAGTACAAAAAACAAGAAGACAAGACAAATACAAAAAACAGATTAAAAATTCGTCAACAGCCGTAACAATTCGAGTGGGGCTGGGAACTCATCAGCCCCAGGCCTGCTAAAACAGCCAGGTTTTAACGGCTTTGCAGAAAGCCTGAAGGGTGGTGAGGGTCCGAATCTCCACGAGAAGATCGTTCCAGAGGGCCGGAGCAGCCACAGAGAAGGCCCTCCCCCGGGGGGTCGACAGTCGACACTGGCTAGTTGATGGAATCCAGAGGAGGCCTAATCTGTGGGATCTAATTGGTCGTAGGGAGGTAATTGGCAGAAGGCGGTCTCTCAAGTACCCAGGTTCGATACCATGTAGGGCTTTAAAAGTAACGACTAGCACCTTGAAGCGCGTCCGGAGTCCAATAGGCAGCCAGTGCAGCTCGTGGAGGATAGGTGTGACGTGGGTGTACCGGGGTGCACCCACAATCGCTCGCGCGGCTGCATTCTGGACAAGCTGAAGTCTCCGAATGCTCTTCAAGGGCCGCCCCATGTATAGCGCATTACAGTAGTCCAGTCTTGAGGTCACAAGGGCGTGAGTGACTGTTCTGAGTGCCTCCCGGTTCAGGTAGGGACGCAATTGATGCACCAGGCGGACCTGGGCAAATGTCCCCCTGGTCACAGCTGACAAATGGTGTTCTAAGGTCAGCTGTGGGTCCAGGAGGACTCCCAAATTGCGAACCCTGTCTGAGGGGCATATAATTTCACCCCCCAGCCTGAGAGATGGAATACAAGGCCAATTATTGGGAGGGAAAAACACAAGCCACTCGGTCTTGTCGGGATTGAGTGCAAGCTTGTTCACACCCATCCAGACCCTAACAGCCTCCAGGCACTGACACATCATGTCAACTGCTTCACTGAGTTGGCACGGGGCGGACAGATACAACTGTGTATCGTCCGCATATTGGTGGTATTTTATCCCGTGCCGCCGAATGATCTCACTCAGTGGCTTCATGTAGATGTTAAACAGGAGGGGGGACAGGACCAAATGCTGCAGTACTCCATACGTAAGGGGCCTAGGGGTCGACCTCTGTCCTCTAACCAACACCGACTGCAACCTGTCCAAGAGGTAGGAGGAGAACCACCAGAGAACAGTGCCTCCCACTCCCACCTCCCACAACCGCCGCAGAAGGATACCATGGTCGATGGTATCAAAGGCCGCTGAGAGGTCAAGGAGCACTAGGACAGAGGCATGACCCCTGTCCCTGGCTCTCCAGAGATCATCGATCAGCACGACCAAAGCAGTTTCCATGCTGTAGCCAGGCCTGAATCCAGACTGAAAGGAATCTAGATAATCGGTTTCATCCAAGGACCGCCGGAGCTGAGAGGCCACCACTTTCTCAACAACCTTACCAACAAAGGGGAGGTGTGAGACTGGATGGTAGTTACTTAAGATGGCTGGATCCAACAACGGCTTCTTCAGGAGGGGTCTCACCACCGCCGCCTTTAGGAGGGGCGGGAAGGTCCCCTCCCGAAGAGAGGCAGTAACTATCGTCTGGATCCAGCCCCGTGTCACCTCCCTGCTGTTAGCAACCAGCAGGGAGGGGCACGGGTCCAGCACGCAAGTGGAGGCACTCACAGCTCCCATGGCCTTGTCCACTTCCTCAGGTGTGACAAGTTGAAAGTCAATCCATAAATTCCGCTCAAGACTCTCCCCCGGTACCTCGGCTGGCTCTGAGCAATTGGAGTCCAGGTCTGTCCAAAGCCGAGCAACTTTATCCACGAGAAATTGGACAAATTCTTCAGCTCTACCTTGTAGAGGGTTGCCCGCATCCCTCCCTTTCAAGAGGGAGAGGGCAATCCTGAACAAGGCGGCTGGGCGCGACTCGGCGGAAGCAATCAGAGCAGCAAAGTAAGTGTTTTTTGTTGTCCGAATTGCCAGGAGGTAGGCTCTGATGCAGGTTTTCAACAGTGCTCAGTCTGACTTGGACTTACTGGCCCTCCAGCGGCGCTCTAGGCATCTCTTTTGGCGTTTCATCTCCCGGAGTTCCTCAGTGAACCAAGGAGCCCTCCTGGATCCGCTACCTCGGAGAGGCCGTAAACGCACAATCCGGTTAATAGCCTCAGACGCCGCTGAGTTCCAAGCAGCGATCAAGGCCTCAACCGGACTGTGGACGAGAGTATCAGGTATAACACCAAGCGCTGTCTGAAAGCCCGGAGGGTCCATAAGGCACCTGGGGTGGAACCACCTAATCGGTTCCTCCTCCCTACAGTGGGGGATTGGTCTCCGAAAGTCAAGCCTCAGCAGGAAGTAATCCAACCATGACAGGGGCAAGATCTCAATACCCCTCAAACCAAGATCATGACAGGTTGATTTCTGCTAAAAGCCAGTCAGAATTAATCACCAAACTATGGACCATGCTAATCCATTTTAAACAGGTTGGCCTCAAACTTAAGCAGTCGAAATGTAAAAAAGGAGTGCCCAGGGTGGAATTCCTGGGGTACTTCATTGATTCTCATAGCCTTCATCCAATGCCATCAAAGATGGAAGCCATTAAAAAGGTGCCAACCCTCACAAATAAAACCAAACAGCAGGTGTTCTTAGGGCTATTGAATTTTTATGCTGTTTTCTTACCCAATAAAGCCTCAGTGGCTGAGCCACTCCACAGGTTTTTGGATAATAAAACAGCATGGAAATGGGACAGCAGAGAAGCCAACGCTTTTGCGGCAGTGAAGAACCTGCTTACTTCAAATGCGGTACTGGTTCAATACAGTGATCGCCTATCCCTGACATTAGCCAGCAATGCCTCGCCTTATGGAATTGGTGCCGTCCTAAGTCACTGGCTGCCCAATGGGGCGGAAGCCGCAATAGCTTACTTTTTGAGAACCCTATCTGCCCTTGAAAGAACTGCAGCCAGATTGATAAAGAGGCCCTGGCAGCTGTAGCAGGCATTAAAAGGTTCCATTATTACCTCTATGGACGTTTTTTTGAATTAATAATGGATCGCAAGCCTCTCTTGCATCTGTTGGCAGGCGACAAGCAAACTCCTCAAATTCTGTCCCCTTGCATGTCGAAGTGGACCGTATTCCTAACAGCATATAATTACAAGTTAACGCATCACCCTGGGAAGAATTTAAGCCATATCAATGCCCTTAGCCGCTACCCACTCCCAGTTACAATTAAAGATCTGGCCCCTACTTCTTCGGTTCTGCTGATCAAGGACCTTTTGGTCTCCTTGTCAGCAGCTGGCATTGCCAGGCAATCCATGAAATATGAAATATTGGGTACTGGCTCAGGGTGAGGAGGCCAGGTTGAGCTCTGTGCACATGCCCAAGATGGTGTCCTGTCGCATTTGAGGAGAGCTTCGGGGAGATGATTGTCCTTCTTGGAGCTTGCAGGGGGTACCCTATCCCATCGTTGGTTCCAGGTCTAGCTATGAGAACTTCCTGGAACCTCGGGGATACCCGTGAGCTGCGATTTACTGCTTCGTAGCCGGAACATCATGAGTGAAATGGGGCAGTTGGCAGTGAAAGGAGAATGAAGAGTGGTGGCGGCTGCCGGCGTGGATGTGGTCAGCGGCGGCGGCGGGTAGCCCAGCCAGGGTTCTCTGAAGCTGCGTGGGTGTGGTCAGTGGCAGTGGTGGCGGGACGCCCGGCTTGGGATCTCTGCAGCTGGTGTAGGTGTGGTCGGCAGCGGCGGCGGGACACCCAGCTAGGGATCCCTGCAGCTGCTGCTCCCCACACTGTAGTGTTATCCTGACTGCTCCCCCTCTCCTCCTTGCTTATGGACATGATAATTTGGATCAGAGGAGAGTGGCTGAGGCAGCTGGCATGGATATTTATGCCAGCAGAAGATGGCTTCGGTGGTTGGCATGGGCGCGGTTGGAGTGGGGGGGTGTCCTTCATTCTGGCCCCCTCTGGTATCACCACCGTTGCCTGGGCCATCGAACTGTGTCATTTGGCCATTTGGCCACTACTCTTGTGACAATATGGACTGAGTTAACGGAGTGTGGCCCTGGCGATGGACTGGCTGCTTCACCACCTCGCAATTCACCATCTGCTGCATTTTTGACATCTGGCCATTATTCTTACATATTGTCCTTAACACCGACCATTGTTATGATGGACATAAGCTTCCCGCTACCCCCCTTGAACACTGTTCGCTACCGCCCCCGTGGACATGTCATCTCCTCATTCCATCTCCCCATGATGTCATCCCGTTTGGTTGATGCCACACTCTCCTCTATGTTACACTGCGACAGAACTTTATTCCCTTCAGGAACTCCCCCTTTCCCGGGATGGCCTTCTTGCCTATCAAGACTCTTCCTTAATGACGGATCTTGGGATCCTGAGAGGTGGCATGCGAAGAAGAGACTTCTTAGGGGTTTTTTAAAACAAATTTTAAGAGGGTGGGGGGTTGATACGGATGGCTCAGATAGGCTTGGGGGAGAGTCTGCCAGGGCACAGGCCAGAGTTAACTAATGGGCACGGGTCGGGAGTGCTGGGAAGGGTCGGGATTCTGGGGGAGACATTAAGCCAATCCATTGGGGGGTGGGTTTCACCATCTCCACTGTTTGTGGGAGAGGCAGATATGGTGGGGGCCGAGGGCCAAATTATTTTCGGGGGACGCAAGTTTGCTGTTTAAGAGCAATCACGCGTTCCGACCCTCATCACCCTTCTCACACCCCTGGGTGCTCGGGACTACAGGACCCTGGTCTCCGGCTAGTGTCGCTTAATGCCAGGTCCGTGGTACATAAGGCTCCTCTCATTTACGACCTCATATAAGAGGGTAGAGCGGACTTGGCGTGCATTACAGAGACCTGGCTGGGCCATGAGGAGGGTGTTCCCGTTAGTGAATTATGCCCACCAGGCTTCCGGGCGTTTCACCAGCTGAAAGCCCAGGGCAGGGGTGGGGGGTGGCGGTGGTGGTTATTAGGGAAAGTCTCAGATCTCAAGAGGTCACTGTGTCTCAGATAGGCGGGTGTGAGTCCCTTTTTGTGAAATGGGGCCTTGGAGTTCAGGTGGGCCTTTTTGTTATGTACCTGTCTCCCTGCTATGTTTCATTGGCCCTGCCGGAGCTGCTGAATATGGTAGCTGGATTGGCAATTGATTTTCCCAGGCTTATGGGGACTGGGGGCTTTCAATCTGCCTTCCATTGGCGAGGCATCCAAGTCAGCTCGGGAGTTCATGGCTTCCATGATGGCTATGGACCTAACTCAGTTAATTCAAACCCCCACCCATAATGGGGGATACACGCTCGACCTGATTTTTGTCTCTGGGTAGTGGATGAATGATCTAGATTTAGGGGATATTTCTATCCAACCCTTGTCATGGTTGGATCATTTCCTCATCAGGCTTGTCTTCCATACTGCTACCCCAGGGAGGCGGAACTGACTAGATGGTTCCGCCTCAGGCGCCTGATGGACCCTGAATGTTTCCTGATGGAGCTTGGGACTTTTCCTGAATCCCTTGCTCACAACTCGACCAAAGCCCTAGTGGAAGCCTGGGATAGGGCGACCACTGGGGCTTTGGATCATGTTGGGCCTTTGCAGCCTCTGATCCAGTGTCGATCCCAGGTTTACTGAGGAGCTCTGGGAGATGAAACACCAGAAAAGACGCCTAGAGAGTGGTTGGAGGGCCAGCCAGTCCGAATCTGATCGAACACTAGTAAGAATTCATATTAAATCCTACTTAGTGGCGATAAAAGCGGCAAAACGGCAACATTTTTCCGCTCTTATCATGTCCGCAGATAACTGCCCAGCTGCCCTGTTTAGGGTGACCCGCTCCTTACTTAACCAAGGAACTGGGAAAGACCCCTTGCAGGGTAGGGCTGAAGAATTTGTTCAGTATCTGCAGGATAAAATCGCTCAGATCCGGACAGGCTTGGACTCTGACTGGGTAGATTCAGGTGAGTCGACGGGGATGAATCTTCGTGTTATATATTTTTTATTTTCATTTTCATACACTCACATGTATACACCATACAGTATTAAACAATAATTGCATCAATTCCTCTTGTCGACAATGCCTCAGAGAATAAAAGCCCAATATACCTCTTCCATTCTCCATACACCTCTTTTTTCCCCCACCCTCCAACTTTCTATCTTCCCTCCATCATCCCCCTCTACCCTACTTCCCCTCCCCCTCTACCACTCCGCTCTCCAGATCTGCTCCCCTCCTTCCTTTTCGCCTTCCCCCCCCCTCTCCCATCCCTCTCTACCCATCCTTCTTCTTTCCTACTCCTCCTCCCCTTGGTGTATTTCCAGTATATGTTGATGTACTTGGCTTATCCTATTTCTAAAGAAAAATTAAAGAAAAACAGTATACATGTGAAGTCACATTGCATTGATATCTAACACATCGTGTCTAACCTATTATATGTCCCTCCCTCCCCCCACCCTCCCCCGATCCCCCACCTCCTCCCCCCCGACTTTCCAGAACCCATACACGGTATAGATTTTTAACAAACACAGTCTAAAATCTATTGAGAAAAAAGAAATTTAAAAAAATTAATAACATCTCTACATTGATCTTAGCTTCTTCTTGCTAAGCTAACTTTAAACAATTTAAATCATTCCTGATCTTAAGCATAGGCTAACTGGAATTTCTTAGTCCCATATTTATTTTGTATATAGTCAATCCATTTTTTCCAGTCTCGTTTATATCTCTCATTTGAGTGATCTTTAAGATATGCTGATATTTTAGCCATCTCGGCTAAGTTTGTAACTTTCAATGTCCATTCTTGAGTTGTAGGCAGGTCTTCCTTCTTCCAATATTGCACCACCAACAGTCTTGCTGCTGTTATTAAGTGCAGGATCAAGTTAGTCTCTACCACTGTAAAGTCAGTACTTATACCTAGCAAAAATAACTGAGGAGTAAACTTTATCCTTCTTTTGAAGATATTTTGCATAATCCACCATATTTTTATCCAAAATGCCTTAACCTTTTGGCAAGTCCACCATATATGGAAATAGGTAGCATTGAGAGAACCACATCTCCAACATTTGGGTTGTAAATTTGGATAGATAGAAGCCAGCTTTTTAGGATCTAAATGCCATCTATAGAACATCTTGTAAAAATTTTCTCTCAGGTTTTGAGCTTGTGTAAATTTCACATTTCTTACCCAGATTCTTTCCCATGTATCCAACATTATTGGTTCTTCAATATTTTGAGCCCACTTTACCATACAATCTTTAACTGTTTCCGAATCTATCTGTATTAATACATTATATATCCTCTTTATATGCATTAAACTTTGATCTCTTATTTGTTTAAATAAGTTGTCCTCAATTTGGACAAAACCAATTTTTTGATCTATTTTCCACCTGGCCTGTAATTGCCCATACTGGAACCATGTTTGAACTGCCCTCTCCTCTTTTAATACCTCTAAGGATTTTAATTGCAGTGCCCCTCCTTCCAAAATAAGAAGCTGTCTATAAGTAATTCTATCCTGTTTTTGTGCTATATTTATATTTTCAATTGCATGTCTAGGAATTGCCCACATAGGTATCTTATCATTTAATTTATGTTGATATTTTTTCCAAACCTGCAGTAAAGCATTTCTTAAAATATGACTTTTAAAGTTTTTGTCCAGTTTTTTGTTAAATAACAAGTAAGCATGCCAACCATATACCAGATCATATCCCTCAAGGTTCAGTATCCTATCATTAGTTAAGTTGATCCAATCACTAATTACGGACAACACCACTGCATCATAATATAGTTTTAAATTGGGTAGTTTCAAGCCTCCCCTCTCGCGTGTATCTTGCATTATTTTCAGTTTTACTCTCGGCTTCTTTCCTGCCCAGACAAATTTATTGATACCCTTCTGCCATTCTAAAAGATTCGCATCTTCTTTAAGTATAGGTAACATTTGGAAAAGAAATAAAAATTTTGGTAAGATATTCATTTTCACTGCCGCGATTCTTCCCAGCAAAGATAAGTATAACTTCTCCCATTTTTTCATCTCTATCTGTATATTATGCCAGAGTGGTTTATAATTATACTTGTATAGTTTCCCATTTGAGATTGAAATATTAACTCCCAGATATTTAACCTTTTTGACTACCTCACATCCTAACATTCCTCCTAATTCCTCCTTTTGTTTAGTGTTCATATTTATGGCTAATATTTTCGTTTTCCCTAAGTTTATTTTAAAACCTGACACTTGACCATATTGATTAATCGTATTCATTAAAACCATACTGGATTCCTGCGGTTGTTCCAATATTATGACCAAATCATCCGCAAAGGCCCGCACTCTGTATTCTTGCTGCCTAACCTTAATTCCTTAATTCATGAATGCAGCAGGGATTTGATTGTTCTTTCCCAAGTATTCTAATGCATTAATAATTAATCTAACATTACTTTTCATCTGTCTCCCTTGTATAAAACCTGTTTGATCAGCGTGTATCAATTGTTGGATAACCAGCATTAACCTATTTGCTAGTATTTTAGTAAAAATTTTGTAGTCTACATTAAGTAATGAAATAGGTCTGTAGTTTTTTGGTTGAGTAGTATCTTGATCTTCTTTGGGTATCAAAGATATAAAGGCTGTCTTCCATGAAGGAGGTACCTTACCTTCCATTTGAATCTTATTAAATAATTCTCTAAGAGGTTCTACCATTTCCAACTGTAAGTTTTTATAGTAAGCTGCTGTCAAGCCATCTGTTCCTGGTGCCTTCCCTGACTTTAACTGTTTAATTACCTGTAAAATTTCCCCCGAGGTTATTGGTTGATTCAATTTTTGCCTGTGTTCTTCTTTAACTAAGGGTATTTTTTCTTTATCTAAGTATTTGTCTATATCTAAACCATTAATTTAATCCCCCTTGTACAACTCTGTAAAAAATTCCCAAAATGCCTTTTGAATCTCAT
Organism: Thamnophis elegans; assembly: GCF_009769535.1. Lineage (NCBI taxonomy): Eukaryota > Metazoa > Chordata > Lepidosauria > Squamata > Natricidae > Thamnophis > Thamnophis elegans. The sequence continues at coordinate 57,254,756 of NC_045546.1, read as the reverse complement.
CCTGTTGAAATACCTCTTTCCCTCTGTAGGTCAATTTAGATTTATTTCGAAGTTTCTTTTTTTTCCTAATCTGATAAGCTAACCACCTGCCAGGTTTATTTGCATTACAGAAAGTATTGTGTTTTGTGTATAACAAACTGGTGGCTACCTGGTCAGAGATCAACATATCAAATTGGGATTTTAATATGGTAATTGCTTCCTTGACCTTTGTATCGCCTGGATTCATTGTTAACTCCAGCTCTTTCCTCTTAATTTCCTCCTCCAACTCTGTTCGTTTTACCCCTTGTTTATGTCTATATGATTTATTTATATTTATCAATACTCCTCTCATATACGCTTTGCTTGCATCCCATACAAATTCCATAGGTGTATCCTTATTCATGTTAAAAACAAAGTATTCAGTTAGCAATTTTTTACAATCATTGATATACTTTTCATATCTAAATAAATTTTCATTCAATCTCCAAGACCTTCTTGCCTGTACCACCCCTCCCAATTCCATCCAAACTGGGTTATGATCCGAAAGGACCCTAGCCGCAATCTTTGTCTTCTTCACCCTAGAAAGCAAATCATTAGTAGTTAATATGAAGTCAATCCTAGAGAAGGATTGATGCCTATCAGAAAAAAAGGTAAAATCATATTCCTCTGCATTTCTTTCTCGCCAGATATCTCTCCGTTCAAAGTTGTCCATCATATCCAAAAAGGATTTGGGTAGCTTTGCTCGCATCTTGATGTTTGGACGAGAAATCTTCTTGTCTCTCTTGGTATCTATAACTCCATTCCAGTCACCCAGTAGTATACAAGACCTATAATCCCACTGTACTAATTTAGCATGAAGATTTCTATAGAATCCATCTTGCTGTTGATTAGGAACATAAATTCCCAGAAGCAATGTCTTTTTCCCTTCTAGGATTAGATCTAACACGATATATCTTCCATCAGGATCTGCTTCAATTAATTCAGCTTTCATATCTTTTCTTAGGTATACAACTATACCATTTTTCTTTTCCATAGCAGAGGTTACAAAATGTTGACCAAGTTTTGGGTTGATCAGATATTTTTGATCAGTTGATTTAATATGAGTTTCTTGCAAACAAATTATGTCGTTCTTAAACTGTTTAAGATAGTGAAATATTTTCTTTCTCTTCTGTGGAGAATTCAGTCCATTGACATTCCATGTTAAAATCTTAGTTGTCATCTTTGGTTACCTGAAACTTTTTTAGAGCCTCCTGCATGGCCTGTTTAATCTTTGGCCTAGCTCCTCCCACAGCTTCTGGACTTGTTACTATAACTCCTTGATCAATGGCTGGTGATTGTTGAGGTTGTTGCCTTTTAGCTTGTTTTTCCATTTGTCTAGTAGTCATACGACTAGGTCTTTGTTCCATGACACCTTGCACTTCTAGGGGGGAGATATGGTCCATCTTATTTGGTAGTTGTATGGTTTGCTGTCTGTCTTGTCCTTCTTGTGGTCTTTCTCCAGGTCCAGATGGTGCATGGTGTCCCGCCTTCAAAATATTGTAATAAAAATCTCGTGCTTTCCATACTGAGTTGAGACGATATCTTTGCCTATCAAATGTAAATATAATACCAAATGGTGCGTCCCATTTGTACTGTATCTGATGGTTTCTGAGTTCTTCCCCTAAAAAAGCATAGTCTCTCCTGGCTCTTAGCATTTGAGGTGGTATCTCTTTCAAAACAGTTAAATCCTGACCCCCAATTCGGAGCTTAGTGTTATAAGACTCTTGTAATATCGTGTTTCTTAGCTCTCTTGTAGTGAAGTATATAACTATATCTCGAGGAAGCTGCTTCTGCTTTGCCACCCAAGAATTAACGCGATATACTTTATCGATTTGCCAGTCAAACTTAGACCCCGGCCTTCCCACCAGACAATCAAAAGCTTCTGAAAGAATCTGTTTCAGGTTCTCCTGTTTATCCTCACGCAGCCCCCTTACTCTTAATGCCAGCTCCATTTGTCTGTACTGTATCATAATAATTTCTTTTTCAGCATTTTCAACTTTTTGTTCCACTACCTCTGTTTTCGATGTCAAGTTGGTATTAGCTTCGTTAAGATCCTCTAGACTATCTTCAATTCCAGAAACATGTTCTGTCAGCACAATTACAAGCCCCAGCATATCATCTTTAATTTTAGCAACCCTGGCATCAATTTTATCATACAAGTCCTGCTTAAGTTCTTTTATCTCCTCTTTTATCTCCTCTTTAAAGTCTTTAAGGTTATCTTTGACTTTAATGGTCAAGCTGTTAAAAGTTTCCAAGAAAAATTCTTTCGTTAGAAAGTCTCCAGTAGGGGGCATAGAGGGTGGAGGCTGCGACTTGTACCAGGTATTGGCGATGTGCTTCTGGGGGCTGGAGGAGGTTTATTAGGATTTAGTTTTGAGGCCATTCCAAGTTTATCTTCAAGCAATTAATCAAACTCCACTGGCCCGCTATGCAGCTATGGGAAGAGGTATTAAATGAGTATGAGTATGAGTAGTTTATTTATATGCCGCCCTTTTCCCTGGGGGGACTCAGGGCGGCTTACAATTTGGAAGGAAGGGAGAACAAACAGATTAACACATAAGACAGTACATCATTAAAAGCACAACATTCATACAATTCGGGTGGGTTACGGTCTTTAACCCCAGGCCTGACGGGACATCCAGGTTTTAAGGGCTGTGCGGAAGGTCTGGAGGGTGGTGAGGGTACGAATCTCCACGGGGAGATTGTTCCATAGGGTCAGAGCTGCCACCGAGAAGGCTCTCCTCCGTGTGGTTGCCAGTCGACATTGACCGGCAGATGTAACTTGGAGGAGGCCTAATCTATGGGATCTAATTGGTCGAGTGGAGGTAATTGGCAGTAGGCGGTCTCTCAAGTACCCAGATCCACTACCATGAAGGGCTTTGTAGGTGACAAGTAGCACCTTGAAGCGTACCCAGAGATCGACAGGTAGCCAGTGCAGCTCGCGGAGGATAGGTGTTATGTGGGTGAAACGAGGTGCACCCATGATCGCTTGCGCGGCCGCATTCTGGACTAGCTGAAGTCGCCGAATATTCTTCAAGGGCAGCCCCATGTAGAGCACATTGCAGTACTCCAGCCTAGAGGTCACAAGGGCACGAGTGACTGTTGTGAGAGCCTCCCGGTTCAGGTAGGGGCGCAACTGGTGCACCAGGCGAACCTGGGCAAATGCCCCCCTGGTCACAGCTGACAAATGGTGTTCAAAAGTCAGCTGTGGGTCCAGGAGGACTCCCAAGTTGCGGACCCTGTCTGAGAGGCGTAGTATTTGATCCCCCAGCCTGAGAGATGGAACACTTGCCAAATTAGTGGGAGGGAAGCACAACAGCCACTCGGTCTTATCTGGATTGAGCACAAGCTTGTTAACCCTCATCCAGTCCCTAACAGCCTCAAGGCCTTGGTTCATCACGTCCACCGCTTCTTTGAGTTGGCACGGGGCGGACAGATACAACTGAGTATCGTCCGCATACTGGTGGTATTTTATCCCGTGCCGCCGAATGATCTCGCCCAGCGGTTTCATGTAGATATTAAAAAGTAGGGGGGACAGGACCGAACCCTGTGGCACCCCATATGTTAGGGGCCTAGGGGTCGATCTCTGCCCTCCGACTAACACCGACTGCGACCTGTCCGAGAGGTAAGAGGAGAACCACCGTAAAACAGTGCCTCCCACCCCCACCTCCCGCCGTCGTCGCAGAAGGATACCATGGTCGATGGTATCGAAAGCCGCTGAAAGGTCAAGGAGTACCAGGATGGAGGCATGGCCTCCATCCCTGGCTCTCCAGAGGTCATCGGTCAATGCGACCAAAGCGGTTTCTGTGCTGTAGCCAGGCCTGAAGCCAGACTGGAATGGGTCAAGATAAATCACCCCTTTATTAACTCCGTAGGACTTTGCAAAACGTTTCAGAAAAAAAGCATTGTAACGAAACAGCTCAGCACATTCATCGCCATTTTAAGCGTCTGTGTATTAGAAATATATATTAGCAAGATTGATAGAAGAGAGTCTTGTTAAAGTGAAACTAATTAGTAAAAATCTGCTGGCTGGCTATGAGGCAGGGTGAGTCACTCCCTTCCTTTGAGGTTTTATAGCCGTTCTTTACAAGAAGACTAAGAAGGTAAGCATTGTTACGGAGAATTCATCGTCGCCATTTTAAAATATTTTTTAAATAGCCAAATTAACGAAGGAAGATCTTGTAAAGATGAAGCTAGGATTTAAGTAAACAAATAAGGTTCTCGCATACGAGCTCTGCTTGTATTAAAATCAATTAGTTTAAATGTTGTGCTAAGTGGGAGGATTCTTACTTCGTGCTGTAAAAAACAGCTGGAGATTCCAGCACGGAGACGGTTTTGCCTTTGGCTGGCCCCCTCTCTTCGCAGACATAAAAGCTGCAAGGATCAAAAGGGCACTTTGCCCAGCTGGACCTCTCTCCTTCCCTTCTTGCCTGAAGGATAAGGTACCTGTCAGATGTCTGATAGACGATCATCTAATCAGATAACGCGACCAGGAACTCGGGAGCAGCTCTGTTAAGCTGCTTCCATCAGCAAGTCCCTCCCAGGAAGCCTCTCGACGGGGATGAATCTTGTGGAGACCATCTGGGATGAGTTTCACCCTATGACCCCCGAGGGCATGGACAGGATTATGGGGAGACTCAGTGCTGCCACTTGTGTGCTGGACCCGTGTCCCTCTTGGTTAGTCTCAGCTTCCTGGGAGGTGGCACAAGGCTGGCTCCAGGTGATTACCAACGCTTCATTGAGAGAGGAGTTCTTTCCCACCGTCTTGAAGGAGGCGGTGGTGAGGCCCCTCCTTAAGAAGCCTTCCCTGGACCCAGCTTCTTTAGCCAACTATCGTCCGGTCTCCAACCTTCGCTTTGTAGCAAAGGTTGTTGAGAGTGCGATAGCACATCAGCTTCCCCAGTTTCTGGATGAAGCTGTCTACCTGGATCCGTTTCAGTTGGGTTTCAGGCCCGAATGCAGCATGGAGATGGCATTGGTCGCGTTGGTCAATGATCTCTGGTGGGTCTGGACAGCGGCTGCTCCTCTGTCCTGGTCCTATTAGACCTCTCAGTAACTTTCGATACCATCGACCATGGAATCCTACTGCAACGATTTGGGGGATTGAGAGTGGGGGGCACCGTTTTACGGTGGTTCTCCTCCTACCTGTCGGATCGGTCGCAGTTTGTGTTCACTGGAGGGCAGGGATTGACCTCGAGGCGCGTAACTTGTGGGGTGCCCCAGGGTTAGTTCTCTCACCTCTCCTGTTCAACATATATATGAAACCACTGAGATCATCCGTGGTTTGGGGGTACGGTATCATCAATATGCTGATGATACCCCAAACCACCCAAACGATGCCCTCGACGTGATGTCCCGATGCCTGGAGGCTGTGCGGATCTGGATGGGGAGGAACAGGCTCAAGCTCAATCCCTCCAAGACTGAGTGGCTGTGGTTTCCGTCATCCCGATTTGTGCATCTTGTTCCATCTTTGATAATAGGGGGATAAATTTTAGCCCCCTCAGAGAGAGCCTGCAATCTGGGCATCCTCCTGGATACGCAGCTTAGTTTAGAAGAACACCCGATGGCCGTGACCAGGGGGGCCTTTTACCAGGAGCCAAGGTGGCACAGTGGTTAGGGTGCAGTACTGCAGGCCACTTCAGCTGACTGTTATCTGTAGTTCAGCGGTTCTAATCTCATCGGCTCAAGGTTGATTCAGCCTTCCATCCTTCTGAGGAGGGTGAAATGAGGATCCAGACTGTGGGGGTGATATGCTGACTCTGTAAACCGCTTAGAGAGGGCTGAAAGCCCTATGAAGCGATATATAAGTCTAACTGCTATTGCTATAGGTTTGCCTGGTACATCAGTTGCGCCCCTTCCTGGATCGGGATGCTCTGTGCACAGTCACTCATGCCCTTGTCCTTTCTTGCCTGGACTACTGTAATGCTCTCTACATGGGGCTGCCCTTGAAGAGCACCCAGAGGCTTCAACTGGTCCAGAATGCAGCTGCGCGAGTTATCATGGGAGCACCTAGGTGCTCCCATGTTACACCCCTTTTAGGCGGCCTGCACTGGTAGCCGGTTGTCTTCCGGGTGCGATTCAAGGTACTAATTATAGCCTTTAAAGTGCTCCATGGCTTAGGCCCAGGGTACCTGCGAGATGACCTACTGCCACCGGTAGCCTCCCACCGTCCAGTGCGATCCCACAGAGTTGGCCTCCTCAGGGTGCCATCGGCCAGACAGTGTCGGCTAGCGACCCCCAGAGGGAGAGCCTTCTCTGTGGGAGCGCTTTCCCTCTGGAATGAGCTGCCCCTGGAGCTTTGTATAATCCCCGACCTCCAGTCCTTCCGATGCGCCAGGGGTGGGTTTCAACTGGTTCGTGGCGGTCCCTGCGAACCGGTTGGTTGGCGAACCCGGAAGTAAGTAACTTCCGGGAACGGCGAAGGGCTCACCCACCCGCCCGCGCTCCTTACCCGGTTTTGATGAGTTCTGTGCTTCCACGCATGCGCAGGACGCATACAGCGCCTGCGCGATCCTCCAGTAGCAGCTGGAGCATTGCACAGATGCTAGTACGCATGCGTGCACTGCGCGTGTGCACAAGGACACCGCCGGCCCGGTTCCAACCAAACCGGTTGGAACGGGGCGAGAAACCCACCCCTGCGACGCGCCCTAAAAAGTTGGCTTTTCCAGCAAGCCAGCCTGGCCTGAACGAAACAAAATAAATTATTGATCATTGTTAATTTTAATTGGTTTTTTTTAAAAAAATGTCATTGTTAATTCTAATTGGGTTTGTTTGGGATATTCTATTTCTTTTTAACTTTTGTAATATGTGGGGTTTTTTTTAATGTTGTATGCCGCCCTGAGTTCTTGGGAGAAGGGCAGCATATAAATCTAATAAACCAAACCAAACCACAGGAACAGGTGCCTGCAGAGTTCCTGCCTTACAGGGCTAGTCAGTACAAGCTATTGGTACAGAGGGGGTGCTTGCTATGGGGAAACAGGATAGTTGTCCTGTCAAAATTACAAATACCCATCTTGAGCTGCCTACATGATGATCATCCTGGCATAGTCAGGATGAAGGCTCTGGGCCGGAGTTGTGTCTGATGGCCAAAGTTAGATCAGGTAATCACCAGTTGGATTGCTGGATGCCAACAATGCCAACAGTCTCAGGTGACATCACCTGTGGCCCCAATCAGGGAATGAAAGATCCCGAAAGACCTCGTGATTGAGAATCCATGTGGATTTTGTCGAACCTCTCCCATGGCAGACTTTCCTGGTAGTGGTTGATAGCTATTCCAAATGGGAAGAATTAGCCCTTATGACATCAACCACTTCCGAGGCTGTGATTAAAGTTCTACATAGACTGTTTGCCACCCACAGGTTACCTGACACCCTGGTGTCAGATAATGGACCGCAATTAACTTCGGTCCCCTTCCAGATGTTCCTTGCTGGGCATGGAATTTGCCATGACCAGATCACCAAGCCAGCAATGGTATGGCCAAACAAACCATAAGGTCAGCCAAGGAGGCCATAGCCATGTTAGGCCCTGGGGACTGGCAAGTTAAAGTAGCCAAATACCTCCTAGTCCAACACTCAATTCCATGCCCGGCCACCACTGTAGTCCTGCCGAATTGCTGATGGGCTGACATCTCCAGGCCAACTTAGACCAGCTGCATCCCAGCTACTGCACCGAAAAGCCCCTGGACTCAAAACAGCTGTGCCTTGACCTTCGAAAAAGGGGACCAGGTATATGCCCAGTACTATGGGGGTGAAGCTCAGTGGCTACCAGGACACATAATCCAAGTAACCGGGTCCTGCTCTTACAGGGTCAAACTGGACGATGGCCGAGTCTGGTGCTGCCACATTAACCAACTATGGGAGCGACAGTGCATGACCAAGCGCAGCACATCTGGCCCCAACCAGACCCTGCGGAAGCCGCAGCCTCCCCAACGACACCAGTCCATGCAATCTGCTCTACGCCCCGACAACGGAAACTGTCTTCTCACCTGACTCGCCTCTGGAATAGGGCCTTCTGCTGAGAGTGGAGCCTCCAGGCGAAGTTGTCGCGCAGTTGCTGGGAGTTCCAGAGAATGGGCACCAACATCCTCCTACCAAATCCGCTGCAGGCGCCCTGTGTACTTACAAGATTACACATGCACCATCAAGGAGGAAAGGAGTGTTATGTCCTTGTTTCACTAATGTGCTGATGCAAAGACTCCTCTGATTGGCTAATCATTTGACAGCCATCCGTGGGAGAATAAAGCCTTGTGATTGACCACCCCATTTGACAGCTGCTATATAAAGAGCTGTCAGATAGAAAGTTCCCTGTTGCTGGTTCCAGAGTTGCCTCACATATTGCTATTAGCTGTTAGCCAAATAAAGACTTGTTATTAAACAACCTATCTGGCCTCAGTCTTTGCTCACCTGGTTCTCCCTACAGAGCAGATATCTTCCTCTATTGGATGCTCAAGCAAGTACCAGGCTGCTATTTATCAGAACTATTTTAAGATTCCTATATTGAACAGAAGAATCCTGGGATTGTTAATTAATTAATTGTTGTTGCTGTGTGGTTATGACTTCATCTTCATCTGATAATAACAGTAGTATGTTTTCCCTGTCTCTTCTGATGTTGAAGTAATTTTTTCTCTACCATCTGATGTAATTCTGTAAACTATTTGGTTTTCGGATTGGGATCAGCCCAGCAGGTCTTGCCACTGTAGGCTGGTAAAGACACTTCTATTCAGTCTTTAAGTGTAAGACTTTGAACAATTGTTTTTCTGCACACGTATTCACAAGTAACCTTATGCATTTAATAGTATTAGTTGCCAAGCAAGTATGATTAGGAAAATAGCCTGAAATAGACACATTTGTGTCAATATAATACATATGAAGAACAACAAATGTAGTAGCTGTAGGAATAAATAAATAAATAATTACTGCTGTAAAATAATTTGTTCTTTGAAAAAGGTTAAAATTAAGTTTTGAATGCTAAGAGATAATGATTCAAATCTGATTTGTCATATTGAGAATGATTTTCCTGTTGTTATAAGATTGGTATTCCTTATTTCTCACTGGTAACATTTAGTCACATGTGGGTCAGAAATGTGTGTGATTTCTCAGTGTATATGATCTGTCTGCATGGGTATTGAAATATTTTTGATTGATTTCATCTTATAATTAGTATCAAAGTTCAGGTATGTTATCAATGAACAATAATGACAAATATCATTCAATCGTCACTTCTGTTTTATAAGAAAGGTGTTCCCATTTATGTACATCTGTGTCTGTAGATATAATCTGAATTAAACAATGAGTCCAGGTAACATTCACCTATTTTAGGATTAGTCTCTAATAAAATACAATGATGTCTAGGAAAATCTGAATAAACTTACAACAATAAAGCTTATTAAAAACTATAATTAGTTCTAGGCTGAAAATACCCTACCTTACATCCTATCAAGAAAAATATTTTGGTCTGCCTTTTAATTTGTACCATGCTTTCAGGACAATTTTAGAATTGCATTTGAAGATTACCTTTTTAAATCTTTCAGTCTTCATTTCTTTACCTGGCATGAAAGACAAATTTGGTGTCTTTACTCAAAAGATCAACTGTGGATTTTTAATCAAACCTAGGGAGCTCTGAGTTGCTGGAATTTCTTATGCATGTGGCCATGAAAGAGTATTTATTATATAAATAGGGGATGAATATTAGCAGCAATATTGTCAGTTGTATTTCTTTGGTTGAAATTACATGTTTGTATTTGTTTACCTACCAGTTAGTGCAAAACAAATCTAAATACAGACTTCTAACAAGGAAAAGAAGACTGATTAAGAGAAAGCTGACAGAATTTTTAAAGAAAGCAAAGAATCATGTTGTTGGCTGTTAAAAAGCTTGGCTTAAGAATTGGAGGAGCTTGGAGAACAATACAATCTCTCAGGCTCTTGGAGCAGCCAAATAGGAGATTAGCCTGTCCTATTGGCACCCCAGAAGATTGCTGGAGACAGAATGATAACAACTCCTCTTTCCTTTTGCACCTATAAGATTTAGCCAGCTGAGGCAATATATCTGCAACGTTGTCAATTCCTCAAGATACCAATTTAAAAAGTTACTTAGCAATCATTTTGGGTTGCATTATTGTTCTGTCCTCCCTTCCCCACTCGTTAAACAGACGACAGGCAAACAAACTTAAAAGGAACTCTCTTTATCAGTTCTCGGCTCAAACTGGCGGTGAGCCCAAAAATAACATAAATAAAGTCTCTGACCAGATAACAGAATACCAAACAAAAACTCTTACAAGCAATGCACTTCTCCAAGTGTCTTCTTGAATCAGGGTTACAGAAATCAAAGCACTTTTCCAAGTGTATCTTACATAAACCACGACTGATGATCAATCAATGTTGAACGAACCAAGGAACATTGACTCCTGCAACCAGGGTGTGGCACCATCCAACCTTTTATCCCCAGAATATGCCCCTAATGAGCCCCAGCTGCATAGTTAATCTTGCATCCTGAAAAGACTCACAGAAGACTGCTGCTGAGTCACAACACATTATTATATTGTATATCACTTTCACCTGTAAGAAGAAGAGGTTCTATGTCACCATTGACCATCTTCAAAAGTGGTCCGCTATCTTTGTTGTAGTTTCTGGTAAGCTGAAGAGATGGAAATCGGTACAACTTTCTCTGTAACTCTCCTATAGATATTTAATAAATTTTGTATTGGCATTTCACCCTGGTCTATTGTCTCCCAATTATTGGCCACTGGGTGCAACCTCTCAGGTTCCTCTGGAAGTTGGCTTATGTTTCTTCCAAAAGAACACTAAACCCATCTTCAAAAGAACCCTGACCAGTTGCCCTCACCCGTTCCCCTTGCAGCTTCATCACAGTGTTTGTCAGCTGTCTGGACTGAACACCTGGAGTAGGTTTGGACAAATGCATAAGCACAACAGGCTAGTCACCTAAGTCAACATTTGCCGCCTCCTCAGTCCCTTAAGGATAATGATTCACAGTGTTAACTTACTGAGAGGATATAATTTTGGTCTGAGTGGGGAGAAACAACAAAAGTGCCACCAATTAGGTCATTGTTCCTGTGGTAGGACAAGGTTCTGCTCTGGGGGCTATGGGTAATGGTTTAGGTACCCAGTGCATGTCAAAATCACATCGGTCATCTTTTCTAAAGTATTTCATTCCACTTAATTTCAGTTATCTCTGACTCATTACCTTTCCATTATGCATCAATGTTTTGGCTGTTAGACTCTTTCTTTTGCTAGCATTCATAGGAAGCACTGAATGGAGAGGTTTAATTGCGGCAGCTATGGGATTTGGTGAGCGGCTTACAGTGAAATAGAATTTGGTTTTCCTAGGAACATTTTGTCAAATTAGTTTGATCACATAATGAGCTTTTGTATTTGACTAATTGTTAAATGAAAGTAAAAAAGATAATATGAATATACAATGAAGTGTAATAGCTATGAATAAAGCCTGAATTTTAAGAGCTGGTTTGGGTAAATTAATGGAGAAAGCTAATGCAGGAAACATGCACCTTTAAAAACAAATTGCAAAGAGATTGAGTTTTAATCAAAAGTGTAATTTGTTTGATTTAGTGCAACCCCATTCAGTTAAATGCAATCAACCATAGCCAGCCACAGTCATACTGTACTGTACTTTGCACTTTTTCCCTTGATCAGAATATAAATAGACCCCTTCTTCTGCAGGTCAAATAACTAACTAATCTAGCATTCTTTTCACAACTGTGGCTAGAGAGATGTTTCCAGCGCACATACAGTAGAAGAAGCAGGACACAAAAACAAATTGATGAATTGCACCTGCCTTCCTTGCTTCCAAATTAATGTTAAACCAGTTAAACCAGGTTTGCCCAACCTGCTACAGTATCTTCCAAATGGGTTAAGATTACAATACCTACCTTATGCTAATTGGAAATCCTGGAATTAAAGTTCCATCCCTTCTGGAATGACAGATTGGAAAAATTGAAGCTAGTCTACATTAGTAAGGAGCATTCATTTCAGTTGTAGAACTCATCCTCTGTAATTGTTTTAATTGGCAGATAATTTTAAAATTAAGACACTTCTTTTTCTCTTTTCTTTCTTTCTTTTTCTTTAAATTTGTCTTTTTATTTTCCACTTTCATAACATATAATCACATGTATACTAGTTAAGACACTTCTGAAGTATCACATATTTGACATGAACCCAGAAGATCTGAAACTAATACAAATGATAGACTGTCATTGGCAAATAGCTTTTTAAAATATAATTATGGAATCACCGTAAGCAGTTTTCAGTGTCTATTGTAGGCTAAATTAAAATACATTTTGTAATTCATCTTTCACATTTAGGAATGCAGGGCTAGTGAAATGTTTATCCAGTTCATGGTGGTTGTTCTTATGAGTTTTTTGGCTGCGGATTTGCAGAGTACAGCAAAAGTCTTTGAAGCGATAGGAAGCTACTTCTAAAATTAGAGAGCCATTGTGAATAGAAGATGCTTGTCTTAGCACAAGCAAGTTCTACTTGGAAATATAAATGGCTTGAGTGTGAGTAGGATTTGTCATCAACTTTGCTCTGCTGCTAATGTTTCTGCTGGAATATAATCTGTAGATCACCTTGAATGAAGAGTAGATAGTTTGAGTTTCCCAATAGAATTCTGCGCTAGGAAATAGAACTTTTAATCTAGGCACAACTAGAAGGTTGAGTAGATATGATGGAGGTCAGTGGTAATAGTACAGGTGAAACTCAAAAAATTAGAATATTGTGCAAAAGTTCATTTATTTCAGTAATGCAACTTTACGGCCGATCCGCGGCAGTGGATCCAGGAGGGCTCCTTGGTTCACTGAGGACCTCCGGGAGATGAAGCGCCAAAAGAGACGCCTAGAGCGTCGCTGGAGGTCCAGTAAATCCGAGTCAGACCGAGCGCTATTAAAAGTTTGCATCGGAGCATATCTATCGGCAATACGGACAACCAAGAACAACTATATTGCCGCTCTGATAGCGTCCACTGAGTCTCGCCCTGCCGCCCTGTTTAGGGTGACCTGCTCCCTCCTAAACACGAGGGTTGCAGATAACCCTTTACAGGGTAGAGCAGAGGAATATGTCCAGTTCCTTGCGGACAAAGTTGCTCGGCTTCGGATGGACCTGGACTCCAATTGCGCAGAGCCAGCTGGGGTACCGGGGGAAGGTCTTGAACGTCATCTCTGGACTGACTTTCAACCTGTTGCCCCTGATGAAGTGGACAAGGCCATGGGAGCGGTGAGTGCTGCCACATGTATACTGGACCCGTGCCCCTCCTGGCTAGTCGCGAACAGCAACTCTTCGGGAGGGCTTCTTCCCACCGGCATTGAAGATTGCGGTGGTGAGACCCTTCCTGAAGAAGCCATCGCTGGATCCAGCCATTTTGAACAACTATCGTCCAGTCTCCAACCTCCCCTTTATTAGGAAGGTTGTCGAGAAAGTGGTGGCCTCTCAACTCCGATGGTCCTTGGATGAAGCCGATTATCTGGACTCCTTTCAGTCTGGATTCAGGCCTGGCTACAGCATGGACACCGCTTTGGTCGCGCTGACTGATGATCTCTGGAGAGCCAGGGATGGAGGTCACCTCTCCATCCTAGTGCTCCTTGACCTCTCAGCGGCCTTTGATACCATCGACCATGGTATCCTTCTGCGATGGTTGCGAGAGGTGGGGGTGGGAGGCACCGTTTTTTGGTGGCTCTCTTCCTACCTCTCGGACAGGTCGCAGTCAGTGTTGGTCGGGGGGCAGAGGTTGACCCCTAGGCCCCTGAAATATGGGGTTCCTCAGGGTTCGGTCCTGTCCCCCCTCCTGTTTAACATCTACATGAAGCCACTGGGTGAGATCATTCGATGGCACAGGATAAAATACCATCAATACGCGGACGATACTCAGTTGTATCTGTCCGCCCCGTGCCAACTCAGTGAAGTGGTCGACGTGATGTGCCAGTGCCTGGAGGCTGTCAGGGTCTGGATGGGGGTTAACAAGCTTGTGCTCAATCCAGACAAGACCGAGTGGCTGTTGTGTTTCCCTCCCAAAAATTTGGTTAGTATTCCATCACTCAGGCTCAGGGGTGCAATTCTACTCCCCTCAGACAGGGCTCGCAACTTGGGAGTCCTCCTGGACCCACAGCTGACTTTAGAACACCATTTGTCGGCTGTGACCTGGGCGGCATTTGCCCAGGTTCGCCTGGTGCACCAGTTGCATCCCTACCTGAACTGGGAGGCACTCGCAACAGTCACTCATGCCCTTGTGACCTCAAGACTGGACTACTGCAATGCGCTCTACATGGGGCAGTCCTTGAAGAGCATTCAGAGACTTCAACTTGTCCAGAATGCAGCCGCGCGAGCGATTGTGGGTGTACCTCGATACACCCACGTTACACCTATCCTCCGCGAGCTGCACTGGCTTCCAATCGGTCTCTGGATACGCTTCAAGGTGCTAGTTATTACTTATAAAGCCCTTCATGGTATTGGACCTGGGTACTTGAGAGACCGCCTGCTGCCAATTACCTCCCAAAGACCCATTAGATCGCACAGGGTCAGCCTCCTCCGGGTTCCATCCACCAGCCAATGCCATCTGGCTACGACCCGGGGGAGGGCCTTCTCTGTTGCAGCTCCAGCCCTTTGGAATGAACTCCCCGCAGAGATTCGGACCCTCACCTCTCTCCTGGCTTTCCGAAAAGCCGTTAAGACCTGGCTGTGCCGGCAGGCCTGGGGTTGATGAGCTCCCTTCCCCTCTCGACAGGTGTGGTTGTTGGTTATTTTAAATGTCTATTTTGTATTGCATGTTCCCCTTTCCATTGGAGTTGTTCGCCGCCCTGAGTCCCTTTTAGGGAATAGGGCGGCATATAAATAAAATGAAACTTCAAACTTCAAACTTAAAAGGTGAAACTAATATATGAGATAGACTCATTATATGCAAAGCAAGATAGTTCAAGCCATGATTTGTCATAATTGTGATGATTATGACTTACTGCTCATGAAAACCCCAAATCCACAATCTCAGAAATTAGAATATTACATACAATCAATAAAACAAGGATTGTACATAGAACAATATTGGGCTCTGAAAAGTACAAGCATGCATATGTACTCAGTACTTGGTTTGGGCCCATTTTGCAGCAATTACTGCCTCAATGCGGCGTGGCATGGAAGCTATCAGCCTGTGGCACTGCTGAGGGGTTATGGAAGACCAGGATGCTTCAACAGCAGCCTTCAGCTCTTCTGCATTGTTCGGTCTCATGTCTCACATCTTTCTCTTGGCAATGCCCCATAGATTCTCTATGGGGTTCAGGTCAGGTGAGTTTGTTGGCCAATCAAGCACAGTAATCCCACGGTCATTGAACCAGGTTTTGGTGCTTTTGGCAATGTGGGTAGGTGCCAAGTCCTGCTGGAAAATGAAGTCAGCATCCCCATAAAGCTCGTCTGCGGAAGGAAACATGAAGTGCTCCAAAATCTCCTGGTAGACGGCTGCGTTGACCCTGGACTTAATGAAGCACAGTGGACCAACACCAGCAGATGACATGGCTCCCCAAATCAACACAGACTGTGGAAACTTCACACTGGACTTCAAGCATCTTGCAGTGTGTGCCTCCATTCTTCCTCCATACTCTGGGTCTTTGGTTTCCAAATGAGATGCAAAAGTTGCTCTCATCAGAAAAGAGGACTTTGGACCACTGAGCAACAGACCAGGTCTGTTTTTCTTTAGCCCAGGTAAGACGCTTCTGACATTGTTTGTTGTTCAGGAGTGACATGACAAGAGGAATACGACATTTGAAGCCCATGTCCAGGATCCGTCTGTGTGTGGTGGCTCTTGATGCACTGACTCCAGCCTCAGTCCACTCCTTGTGAAAGTCCCCAACACTTTTGAATGGCCTTTTCCTGACAATCCTCTCCAAGCTGCGGTTATCCCTGCTGCTTGTGCACCTTTTTCTTCCACACTTTTCCCTTCTGCATAACTTTCTATTAATGTGCTTTGATACAACACTTTGGGAACATCTAACTTCTTTTGCAATTACCTTTTGAGGCTTTCCTTCCTTATGGAGGGTGTCAATGATGGTTTTCTGCACAACTGTCAGGTCAGCAATCTTTCTCATGATTGTGATTCCTACTGAACCAGACTGAGAGACCATTTAAATGCTCAGGAACCCTTTGCAGGTGTTATAGCTTAATTAGCTGATTAGAGTGGGACACTTTGAGCCTAGAATATTGCACCTTTTCACAATATTCTAATTTTCTGAGATTGTAGATTTTGGGTTTTCGTGAGCTGTAAGCCATAATAATCACAATTATGATAAATCACGGCTTGAATTATCTTGCTTTGCATATAATGAGTCTATCTCATATATTAGTTTCACCTTCTAAGTTGCATTACTGAAATAAATGAACTTTTGCACATATTCTAATTTTTTGAGTTTCACCTGTACCTTACTTAGGTAAGATATGTGTTTAAATGTCCTGAAGATTAGTCAAGTACAGGTTTCATTGCACAATTCATGATTTGTATGCTATTTTTATGATGTAAGATATTTTGTTGAATCTCCCTGTTACACACTGGAATATTAAAGAATAAGAATATTATTATAAGAATTAATAAGAATAAGAACAGGACCATGGGAGACACTGATGAATCAGTACAAAACCAAAAAGTAGAATTGCAACACATGCATCTAAACTTAACATTTGTGGAAATAGTGAATTTTCAAATGAATGGGACTGTGTTAATAAAATAGAAACAAGGAACCTAGCCTTGGAACCAGCCTGGTATGTTTTACCAGGGTATTCCCATGACAACCCATTGACCTGTTTCTTTTCACTTAGACAATTGCTGTCTTTTTAAAGACAATAGTGGTAGAAAGGCAGGAAGTATGATATATGTGCATCTATCTATCTATCTATCTATCTATCTATCTATCTATCTATCTATCCATCCATCCATCCATCCATCCATCCATCCATCCATCCATCCATCCACCCATCTTTTGTGGGGGTCCCTTCCAGTACATACTGCTCATATAAACATTTCAGTGAGTCTTAAATTGTTTTGAATCCTGTGTTTTAATTCCACACATTGTTGTAAAGGGTAGAATTTAGGAACAATGGTACTCATTGTTTATTTTAATCTCATAAATCTTTTGTACCTGATCTTTCCAGTCTATAGAAGGCTTTTGGCAAAACCACAATGTTTCTTTACAGCTGGGATGGAAAACTTTTTCTATTCCAAAGTCTGCATTAATTTAGGTAATGAATAACATTAATTATTGAAATTAATGGGCTGCCTCAATTTTAGGCAAGTGCATTGGAGACTCTATGCAACAGAAGGCCATATCCTAAAATAAATGGGAACACGAACATCCCAAGCCAGTATACATCAAACCATACATGTGCTTGAACTCACCTACCCTATTCATACATGCACAATTCCTTTAGGTATAGAGAAAAGAGCCCTCAGAACAGTGTCTAGCATTGATAAAGATGGGTGCATCCATGCAAGCTGTACAGAGATTTTCAGGGGTGGCAGGATTATAACAGGAACATTCAGAAATCAGGTATAGAGGCCTTACAACCAAATCTGGAAAGTGTTGGGGATTTTCCTACTGTGCTCTACTATACAAGTGAGTGAATTGCTGCATTGGCAAAGATGTGTTATGGAAAAGATGCCATAACCCCTAGGGCCAGGATGGCGAACCTATTGCATGTGTGCCACAGATGGCACGCAGAGCCATTTGTCAGGGCACACAAGGCATTGTCCTGTCAGCTGGCCAGCTAACTTCAGCCTTTTTTTTGAGGCCCTTTTTCGCCCTCCCCAGGCTCCAGAGAGCCTGGGGAGGGCGAAAACAGCCTCCCCCTCCGGAGGCCCTCTAGGGGCTTCAGGAGCTTTCCTGAAGCCTCCGGAGTGCAAAAAAACGGCCCTACAGGCAAACCAGAAGTTCAGGAACGGACTTCCGGTTTGCTCATAGGGCCGGTTTTATCCCCCCAGAGCCTTCAGGGACCTTCCAGTTCGCCCCCCCAAAAAAGGTTTGCCATCACTGCCCTAGGGTCACAGTTATGATGTTGTAATATTCTACCTCATTCTGTCTTATTACACCCACATTGGCTATGAAATTATGAGAAACACTATAAAAGGATTGCACTGAGCTTATATTGCTGCTTATGGTGAGATTTATATTAAACCAAAAAAAGTTAATAAGAGACTATGTTTTAGTGCAAGTTTAAATTTGTGTACCTTATTATAATTGCAGGGGAGAGATGGCGAGCTGATTTCAGACTTCACTGGCAGTCTTTCCAAAGGCTTTCCAAAAAGAATTATAATAGTAATAATAATTCTGCCACTAGTCAAGTTGAAACAGCTAACAATTTAGTCTAAGTGAGAGATTCTAGCTTTTCTACTGGAGATTTTTTTTCCTTGAGCCCAACTCTCAAAAAAATAGGAGCATACTTTGACTTTTGGTCCCATAGTCCCAAAACAATAAATTTAACAAACCAGTTCAGAAACACCAGTTATAATTGCACAATCATACTTTCTCACATGTGGGAATTTTTAAAAATAAGAATTTAATAACAGTGTTCCCTTTTAGAAGCCAAAGTTATAGATATAAAAAGGAATTTATTGGAAAAGAGGAATACAGGGAAACAGGAGAACACAGTAATATCAGAATTCCAAATGAAATTACTTTAAAATAGTTACATATTAGATTAAGATTTTGAGGTTCAGAATCTCTTCAGAATGTATTGTGATGAGGATGTCTAGAGAGAATATAACACTATATAACAATATAACACTATATTGAAAGAAAAAGAGTTTGTACAAAAAATGGAAAAAGAGCTAGTCCTTTTTTTTAAAGAAAATAGGAAAGAAGATACGTCGTTGCAGAATCTCTGGGACACAATGAAGGCTGTTATCAGAGTTTTGACAATAGATTACACAAGGAAGAGAAACTCAAAAAAAAGACAAATGCATAAAGCTTTAGACAATGACTATAAAATACTTGAAAGAGATCTACAGAGAGCACCACAAAAAAAAGATGTTAAAATAAAAATGGACATAACTAAACACAAAATGGACCTATTAGAAAAGGAAGAACTGGCAAAAAAAATTAGAGGTGCCAAACAGAATTATTTTGAAAATGCGAACAAACCAGGCAGGTGGTTAGCATATAAGATGAAAAAAGAGAGAGAAACAAAGAAAATACCTCAACTAAGAGATAAGCAAGGAGAAATTCAATATGGAAATACCGAAAAAAATATATTATACATGACTATTACGTTAAACTCTATGAACAAGAGAAGGTGGAGGAGGGACGAGTCAAAAAGTATTTACAAGATGCCAATCTCCCCCAGGTACCAGATGAAACTAGAACAATGTTAGAAAGAAAAATAACAATGATGGAACTAACAGAGGCTCTTAAAAAACAAAATAATGGGAAAGCCCCAGGACCAGATGGCCTACCCGTGGAATTCTACAGAACATTTGAAGAAATATTGACCCTCCCACTCCTACAAGTCATGAATGAAGTGATGACTGAGAACCAAATGCCGAAGTCATGGTCAGAAGCGTATATCACATTACTACCCAAGGAAGAGACTGATTTAACACAAATCAAGAATTATAGACCAATTTCTTTATTAAACTCAGACTACAAGCTATTTGCATCTATACTAGCTGAGAGACTTAAAAAATACTTAAATGGCTTCATCCATTCAGATCAAAATGGCTTTTTACCTAAAAGACAAATCAAAGACAATATGAGAATAATTTTGAATACCTTGGAATACTATGAGGCCCACCCAGAAAAACAATTGGCACTGATGTTCCTCGATGCGCAGAAGGCCTTTGATAATGTGAATTGGCAGTTTATGTTTTTGCAACTGGAGCAGATGAACTTTGGCAAGAAATTCACTCAAAGTATACGAACGATATACCAGAAACAAGCAGCAAAGATAATGGTAAATGGAGAACTAACAGAACCGATTGAAATAAAGAGAGGTACAAGACAAGGCTGCCCACTATCACCGCTACTTTTTGTCCTAACACTAGAGGTCTTAAATAGAAAGATCAGAGAAGAAGAAGAAATAAGAGGAATGAAAATTAAGAGAGAAGAGTATAAACTGCAAGCGTTTGCAGACGACTTAGTTTTCATTCTTGAAGATCCATTAGAAACCGCACCCAAATTGTTAGAAAGAATAGAGGAATATGGAGAAGTAGCAGGCTTGAAAATAAACAAAGATAAAACAAAGATCATGACAAAGAATATCCCAGCTACACAAAAGGAACAGTTGTCAGAAATGTTGCAGATTCAAAACGCAAGTAAGATTAAATACTTGGGGATACATTTATCACCTAGATGTAGCACTCTTAAAGAGGATAATTATACCAGATTAAAATGACAAATAGCAATCGATTTGGAGAAATGGGAAAACTTGCATTTATCAATGATGGGAAGAATTTCCACAATTAAAATGAACATTCTACCTAGAATTCTATATCTGTTTCAGACAATCCCAATTAGACTGGGTAAGGATTTTTTTCTAGACTTAAATAAAATAGTTTTGAAATTTATTTGGCAAGGGAAAAAAGCTAGAATAAAGCTTAAATTACTACAAGATGTTAGATCAAGAGGAGGTTTTGGCTTACCCGATTGGGACCTATACTATCAGGCAGCAAACCTGATGTGGATTAAGGAGTGGATATCATTAAAAAACTCTAGATTATTGAACGTAGAAGGTCATGATTTGCTGTTGGGATGGCATGCTTTCTTATGGTATAAGGGAACTAAACCACATGGTTATTTTAGAAGACATTATATAAGGGAGGCGTTGTTGTTAAATTGGGAAAAGATTAAAAAATTACATTATTTAAAAATTCCAGTCTGGACATCAACAATTGAAGCATTCTCGTATCCGATAATACATAAAAAGGAACAAACAGTTAGATATATAGAATTACTGAATACAGAGGGTGAGCTCAAATCTAGTCAAGAGTTGAAGCAAGAAGGGATGGAAATGAACTGGTATTCATATGTACAGATACAATCTAGATATAATGAAGATAGAAAAACTAAAGGTCTCTATAATAAAATGACTGAGCTAGACAAAATTCTAACAGGTACCGATGAAAAAGTAATTTAAAAACTATATGGATATTTATTGGAGTTTAAATTGCATGAAGAACAAGTTAAAGAGAGAATCTGAATCTCTTGAACAAATGTTAAGCTCACAATGTACATATAAAAAGCAAGTAATAGGTCATAAATCGGAGGTGTCAAACTCTAAGCCCACGGCCAGATCCCGCCCATGAGGTGGTTAGATCTGGTCTGCAGGGCTGTACAAGAAACCATGAAGGACCGGCCCACAGGGTCCCAGCCTGGCGCAGGCTGACAAGGCGCTGATCTGCAACCTGGTGGTGTCCAGCCAGGCTGGACTGCAGCCAGCCTTAGGTGTGCACACAGGAGGCAGTGAGTGCACGGTGCCTGGTGTTTCTGGGGACTGCATTCTGACCACTTTCCTTTCACCCATGAAGCCAGCCCTTGCACGCTTGCTGCCTCCCATGCGCACGCCTAGGGGGAAGGGCCAGAAAGGGCTGTAGTTCTAAGGCTGGCTACAGTCTGGCCCAGATGGATACCATAAGGTTGCAGATCAGCACCCCGCTCACCGGACTTTCACATGTGTGTGTGCCCGGAGGAAGGTGTCCAGCAGCAGGCAGTGTCAGGGGAGGTTCGTGATGCAGACTACTGAATGCACCTGCTCCATCCCATGTGGCTCAGATGGGAGAGGCAGCTGCCCAGTGCACCCAGGAGGCCAGACCGTGTGCCTCCCCCTTGCACCTCTGCCTCCAGCTACTGCCTCTGCTACAAGCCGAGACAAGATGAGGCAGGGGGTAGCTGCAGATACCATTAGCCTGCCTACTCCATCCCATCGTTTTTTGCTTGCAGTTGGTGAGCAGGTTGCCACTGGTCATCATGGGTTTTGCCATTGGCCGGTGCATGGAGTATGTTCCCCTTGCGCACCCAATGCACCTCGGCCTCATTGCCCAGCAGGCAAAAGACAGCCACTGCGAGTGGAGAAAGACAGATCCCAACCAGCACCATTGATGCCCAGGTCCAACTGGGATCATATACCTCCCCCCATATCTTCTGGGCCTGGGTGACCATGGCGCTGATGGGGATCCGGCTTTCCCCACTCAGAGTGGCTGTCTTTTACCTCCTGAACCTGGGCGTGCTCTACCACCTCTACTTGGCCTTTCTAGCTGGCCGCTTCAACTCCTTTAGGCTAGGTGGATCTGCCAAGTGGTGGTGGCCACAGCCCGCAACAGGAGCAAGATGCATTGGGTATGCAAGGGGAACACACTCCATGTGCAAACCAAGGTCAAAATCCGTGAGGCGGCCAAGGAGAAGATGACCAGCTGCAACTTGCTCTCCAATCACAAGCAAACACAGACAGTGATATGGAATAAGTGCCTGCAGCAGTCCATGATATGTCTCCCTCTGCCTTTGCCTGCTGTTTGGATGGCCAGCCCGGTGGTGGTAGTGGGCTCAAGAACTGCAGAGTGTGCCAGCTGAGGGGCCGATGGTTTCTGGCTGCAGCCGCCCTGCCCCTGCCTCACCTCACCTCATCCCACTGCCCCACCCGCCAGAGACCCCTGGATTCCCTCCCCATGCCCACCTGGCCCCCACAGGCACCCCCACACAAACGATGTCGAGCTAGCCATGCCCCCAGTCCATGTCCAATCAGCTGAAACCACCTGGGCCACAACCCTCCCACAATCCCCGGAGGACAACGCAAGCTGATCTGGCCCTCATCCCTGTCATAGATCATAAATCATAGTTACAATTATTAATCCTAAGTAATAATTGATCAACCATAAGAAACCAATAGGAGAAAATAATAGGAAAGACAAGAAGATGAAAAGATGAGAAATTAGACAGTACTGTGGGAATTAAGTGTTCATCAAAGTGGTGGTATGGGGGTAAGGTGACCAGATTTTCAGATTGGTAAAGAGGGACACCATTGACCGGTGGTGGTGGGGGGCTTCATTAAAAATTTTATATTTTGTCTAACGTGACCCCAGGACACTGAAACCATCATAAATACGAATCTGTTGCCAAACATCAAAATTTTGATCATGTGACCATGAGGATGCTGCAATGGTCGCTAAGTGTGAAAATGGTCGCTAAGTGTGAAAATGGTCATCAGACACTTTTTTCAATGCCATTGTAACTTTGGTCACTAAATGAACTGTTTGAAAGTTAAAGCTAGCTTGCATTATAATGCCTTATGCTAGTTTACATTTTCAAGAGAGAGAAACTAAACTCCTTGTTAGAATTGAAATAGAAATGAATAGAGTAGAGTAAAATAGAATAGAATAGTTTATTAGCCAAGTGTGATTGGACACACAAGGAATTTGTCTTTGGTGAATATGCTCTCAGTGTACATAAAGAAAAATAAAATAGTAAAATAGTGGGATCCTTGCTGCACCAAGCCTTCACTAATCCTCTCACTTTCATCAAAAACAGTAAAAATCAATCATGCTTTTTTATTTCTATTTATTATTTTGCTATGGCCACATATGAATATATATGCACATTCCAAACAGATTTTCTTACTAAACAGCCACCATTCTCATCCATAGGCCACTAAATGCCTCACCAACCTTTTCTGTATTCTTTCATTTCCATCCATCCATTTTATTTATTTAACACAGAGTAGATTAGGCTGCCAGCCTTAGTCATTCTTCTAACATGACAACAATTCTTACCAAGGACGGTATTGGCACATTTTAGCTAATGCAACCTAAATATAACCAAAACCTATTTCACTTCAAGTATGCTAACTGTCAGCCTCTGCTTTGCTGTTGCTTTGGCTGCCATGAAACGGGGAGGGAGGGCATGGTATTTGGGAGGGGTTACTCATTGTGCTGGAGGAAGGTTCTGGAGTTCAGCTGCTGATCGGACTACGCATGCGTGGAAGTTTCCCGCCAGGACTAACGGCACCGACATTCCATCTTCGTGATGCCTTTTGAAGTTATCTCGCACCTGACACTTGGGAGAATTATGATTGGACTGTAACTGTGATGCCAAGGGGAGGGGAATGGGCTATTCTATATATCAATCGCTTTTGCGCCTAAATATTCAGATTTCGCTTCGCTATGCCTTTAATCATTTATAATTAGCAAAAGTACACTTGATTTCCACACATGGAGTCTTGTGGTCTTTCTTTCCTAATTATCTAATGGAGAGGTGCTGACACTAACTTTATTCTATGCAAGCTGCAATCTCTAATCTAAAGACCACTTTTCAAGCCAACAT
Organism: Thamnophis elegans; assembly: GCF_009769535.1. NCBI lineage: Eukaryota > Metazoa > Chordata > Lepidosauria > Squamata > Natricidae > Thamnophis > Thamnophis elegans. The sequence continues at coordinate 57,230,434 of NC_045546.1, read as the reverse complement.
GCTGTTAACTACAATTTACTAACCAAACTGCTGATAATATTTATTCCCTTTTGAAAAGGGATCCAAATGGTTACCTCTGATCTTCTACTCCCCTCCCTAATAGAGGTCCAGTTCACCTTTTTAAAATCTTCACATAAGGAGCCTTTCTAAAATTTTGCAAGTAAATTTTGCAAGAATCTTGCCAGGAAAATATGGTCCTGTTTTTTTTTATGTTAGCTCTTGAGCCTCACACACCTGCGAAAGCAACGGATGCAGAATCAATGGGAGGAAGACTTTTCTCGGGAAGCGCACCCGGAAGCTGCCGCTGCAAAGTTGATCCCTACGGAACCGTCCTCTCTGCACTTTGACGATCTCCGCCGCGCAAAGGGGGATGTTCTGGGCGCTTTGGCGAAAGGGGCCAGCAGCCTCTCAGCCCTTCCCGGCCAGGGAGACCTCCCCCCACTTCCACTCCCCTCCTCCTGCCTCCTCGGAGCTTCAAGCAAGCTAACTAGGAAGGACGGGGAAGAAGAAGAAGCGGCGGCGCGATCCCCTGCAGCCGCCGAGCCAGGAAAGGGGCGCTTTGGCAGGGCTTCCGCAGCGCCCCTAAGGACCGCTGCGCTTCTCCACCTCTTCCTGGCCAAATTTACATGGAGGAATCTTGGTCTGGCATCATTGAGGAGAACCCGCCGCACGCCTGTTTCGAGGCTCATCACTAGCAAATACCCACCGCTAGAAGATGGGGAGGGTAGCCTGGGTCTTCTTGGGCCAGGATCAGACCTTCCTGGCCACCTTTGCCACTGCTGCCGCCGCCACTGCTTGACAGGTTCTCCTCAATGATGCTAGACCAAGATTCCTCCACGATCCCCAGGAAGAGGCGGAGAAGCAAAAAGCAGCCACACCATCCGCGGGCGGAGAGAGGAAAGGAAGCTGCAGCCAAAGGGAGAGACGCTCGCTACGGTCCCCTGCTAGAAGCCGCCAAGGGCTGTGTCCACCACTCGTGGCTTCCAGGCGCTGTTTGGCAATGGGAGGCCAGCAACCACCGCAGCAGCAACATATTCCCTCGGCAAAGGCAGATGCAACTGCCCGGTGGCTGGTCTGCGCGCGCGCACACACACACGGCCCCGCACACTCCCTTCCCTTCCATGGCTGGCTCCCTTCCCTAAATCCCTAAAGGCTCCGCTTCGCGGGAGCCAGTACTGCCTGCCCGCTTTCCTTCCTCTCCCCTGTGCTCTGAGCTCCGCCTACCACACAACACTGTGACCTTTCCTCTGACAAAAATGTAAATTTTTAGGGAAGGAAGCGCGGAGTGATGGTCTCGGCCGATCGGACCTTCCTGGCCGCCTTTGCCGTTTTCAGCCTCGGTGCATGGAGTGCTAAGGGGTGGGGGAGGGGGGAGAAGAAGAACGAAGCAGCAGCTTCTCGGCTCATAGAAATGCTGCATCCATGGACGGGGAGGAGGAGGAGGAAGAAGAAGAGGGAGAAGCGGTGGCCGAGTGAAATCCTTTTGAGAGGGGACGGGCGCGACCAGGGAAGCGTCCGCATGGCCTCCGCCATTGCCAATCGCGCCCGTCCCCTCTCAAAAGGATTCAGCTTAATTTTGGCACTCGCCGGCCCTGAAGGAATGGGATGAGCAGTGAGCAGAGCCTCGTTTAAAAGCAACGACGGCTGTGGCCGCTCGTTCGCTCCGCCACTCTTGCGTGGAGGCGGCAGAGGGAGGGGCGCGAAGGAACCAGCATGGCAGCGGCAGCGCTGGGAAGGTGCTGCGGCCAGTCCTCAGTGAGGAACGGCCCTCCGCATTGTAATCCCAAGACATTCGCGTGAGTGAAAACCTGTTGCCGGACCCCCCGCTTCTCTGCCTCCTACCCTGCAGCTCCCCTACGCGGGACCCCCGGCAGCCCCCATCCCCAAACCGCTTCCTCCCCATCTCCCCCTTTTCCCACCACCCCTTCTTGAAAAGAGAGGAGGCGAGGGCGGAGGCACGATGCGCTCCCCGCGGCCTTGCCCCTTCCTCTTTGTACACCTTCCCATGCTCTTAGCCACAGCAGGACCCATGTTGCACTGCCTCTAGGCTCTCTTTCCAAGCTTCCCTTTGGAATAAGCACCCGTCCAGCGAACCCCACCGCCCGATTGCTTTTCTCCCCCCCCCCCACTTCCCAGCATTGGGAGCCCTGTTTGGGGCCGGGGAACAAAGGCGGCAGAGGGAGGAAGAGGGGTGGTTGGAAGGGGAAAAAGAGAGGAAGGCAGGCGGCAGGTGGCAGGGAGAAGAAGAGAGGATCGGAGCCACGCAAGGGCACGCGGGGGCCGGAGGAGAAGCCGGGCCACCCACCAGGCTCCCTCCCCGGGCCACTCACCCGCTCGGCCGCGCTCTAGTGCTTCGCTTGGCGAGGGGGCACTGGCTGCCCGGGCGCGGGAGATAGACTGAGGCTGGGGCTGTCTGGCTGGCTGCCATTGGCTGGAGGAACCCTGAGCGCCGGGCAGGGGAGGCTCCGGACCGTTCAGCGCTCTGCACATGCTCAGAGGGCGCCCTCTGCTCATTGTGGCTTCACGGCGTTCCCGAACGCTCAGGGCGGGTGGCGCTTCCAAAGGTGGGGAGGCGGAGGAAGAAAGCTGGTCGAGTGCCGCCTTCCTTCCCTAGTCCCTTCCTCGACAGCTTCCCGGGCCAAGTTAAAGCGGGATTGAGGGTGGGAGGGCAAACCCCGAGATTACGCGGGTCATTGGAACGCGGCCGTTCTCTCTGCTTCGGCCATGCGCTGCCCCCGGAGCCCAAGGGTGGGCGGGCTGGTGAGCGGGCGCCTTTCTCACACACAGGGAAGGGGAGGAGGGCGGCGGCGGCTATTTCACTAACCCCACGCAGGTTACTAATTCCCACTGGTTACTCACCAGTGAAGCAGCAAAACAAAGGAAACGGCTGCGAAGGCGAAATGAAATGCGACTCATGCGGCGTGCTAAGCGGATTCCAGCCAATCAGTGAGCTGGCTGGGATGGAAAACTTTAAGCACGCCGTGTGCGTGCTTAAAGTTTTCCATCCCAGACAGCTCACTGATTGGCTGGAGTCCAGGCCAATCAGTGAGTGGCAGGCTGGGCTGGCTTAGATTTTTAGAAATAGATGGGGGAACGAACGAGCAAGCTAGCGGCAGCTGATGGGCGGGGGAGCGAGCGAGCCCCAAAATAAAGCAGGTTTTTTCCAGAACGGCCTGGGACGCGGGAAAAATTATGAAAAGGCGTGCCTGTCCCACCAGATGCGGGACGTCTGGTCACCCTATATGGGGGGGGGAAACTACCTTTGCGTCATCATTTATAGATGAATGATAAAGATGATTAGTGTTTTTTATTTGTTAAAGCCACTGATGAAGACATAGCCTACCCTTGAGGGATTTCCAAATGTTATCATGCAGGTGTACAATATCATGAGAAGAACAAAAACTGTAGGTCTTACATTGCTACAAGACTGCTTTAATTTTGTAACCTCTTGCTCTGCCCTGGGCATGTCACATAGACTTGTCCATTAAGTCACTGGAAAGGAAGCTCCATTTAAGGAGGAGATTTCTGTTCTGTTAATCTGATAAAAGAAATAATTACTTGCAGGCCTGGACTAGACTGTACCACCACCACCATAGTCTTTAAAAGTTGTGCTCAGGGTGGGACCAAGAAAAAACTAAACTTGATTTCATTTCATTTACAATGAATTAAAATTGTAAGTAATATGACCATTCTCCCATCATGCGTTTTATAAAAGAGCTGGTGGAGTCAAGTGGCACCCACATTGATTAAATTAATTAATTAATTAGTTAGTTAATTAATTTTGTCACTTCTGTTCTACAATAGATGGATAACTATAATTTCATTGCAGCACAATTTAACAATAGTCCTCTGGCACCTTGGAAACTAATTGATATTTGTGTTTCATAACTGTTTGTTGAATCACATGGATAAAATCGGCATCAAATGTACATGCTGATAAACTTGTAGTTAGAACTCCCGTAAAAACAGTTAGTTTACTGAATAATATGCAGAAAGTCTGAGTTTTCATTGAGAGCAACTGGGAAGGAAAAATTTAATCCGCCTTTTTGCAGCCACAATTATAGTAAAACTGCCCTTCCCCCACTTTTGCTATTCAAGTTAGAAAACAAAATCCATTTGGCACCAAAGAAGCTTTAAAAGATTAATCCTCGCAACTAAGTACTAGAATAAACTTGTAGTCTTTGAAGTGAGTCTTTGCTGCATTTACTTCCTGTAAAACATATGCACAGAAGGATCGTACTGTAGGAGGAAAACTGAAATAGTTTATGGTAGTCAAAAATCAGGAGGAACTTTTGATGCACTAAACTCACTCAGATACATGAAGTGGTTAAATTGATGGATGTAGCATTTAAATTAGAATGAGGTAGAAGGGGAAAAGGGTGATGAAGACAGAACAGTTATGCAGATACTTTTTAAAATTTTGAATAGGAGAATATTCAATTTAGGTATGTTAAATGTAGAACTAAGTGTAGTGAATGCAATATGATTTAATCCAAAATGAATATTCAAAATGCTACCTGATACCTGTCAATATCCAGGATTTTTAGTACTCAGAGGTTCAGTCAAATATTTAGTTTACTTATTTACTTTATTGATGTGGAACAGTTTGGGTTAATTCTGCAATGCATTACAGATGGCTTAAGATAATTTTGCTAGTTCAGTTTTACAAGTTCTGTTGAAGGATTTTTGTTATTTTCCAGTCCTTTTGTCAAAAGCAAAGCTAAGCCACCCACCCACCCACACTTCTGCCAACTTCAGAAGGTCTAAGAATGAGATCTTACAAACTGATCACACATTCATGAACATATGCATACACCAAAGACTGAATAATGGAAACAGAGTAGTTGGGAGTGTTTGTCATCCTTTCCTCTAGCTCAGGGGTGTCAAACTTGATTTCACTGAGAGCCATATCAGGTTTGTGTTTGATCTTGGTGGGGGGTGGGGGGGTGGCCAGGGTGGATATGGCCAGCATGATGTCACTTCACTTGTGGTGGCCTGAGTGCTCTGCCAGCGAAAACAAGCTTCAGAGCTCCATTTTTGGCTGGGATGGCCTCCTGCAACCCTCTGCCAGCAAAAATGGAGCTTGGGATGGCCATGCGCTGCCCTCCCAAGCTCCATTTTCACTGGCAGAGGCACTGCAGGCCGGTCCTTCACTATTTCCAGCGCCCCCCCCCCCCAGGGCCAGATCTAAGCACCCCGTGGGCCACATCCGGCCCCCGGGCATTGAGTTTCACACCCCTGCTCTAGCTCTTCTTCCTTGCTTTTATTTTTATTATTATCATCATTATCAAATTTATTTGCTTCCCATTTCACAGTTCAGGGTCACTTCTTTTATGAATTGGTGTCTCATCTCAAATAAATATATGTGGTTTCATTGCAACATTCATGACACTTCATTTATAAGACAGTTTTCTAGTGTGCAAATATTAGAAAGATATCAATGGTTATATTGGGTTGTTTGGGGAGGGGGGGAATTGAGTGATAGACAAGTAATATGTTCAGTCATTCTTTTCACTTCTATTAGGCTGTACACCTGTCAGGGTAGAATTCTTATCCCCTATGGTGACCAGGTTAGCTGCTAAACACAGGACTAAGTCTGATGGAGAAAGAAAGCTGAGATGGGAATATGAGACAGAAGCCTGTTATAGAAGCAATTCCCATGAAGAGTGCATTTTACATTACTCTATAATGGTGCAACATGAACTGAATTCAGATGTTGTAAGCTAGTCATAAAAGAGCAATTAAGTCAAGCCAGAGAGACTTCCTCTACAACACAGGTGTAAAACTTGCAGCATCATGTTGCTGTCACATGACATATCACAATATTTTCCCCATTTGTGGAGCTAGGGTGTGTGTGGCCTGCCCATGATGCATTTGGCTCACAGACACCCCCCCCCCCCCAGTTTGACATCCTTGCACAGGCAGGAGTCTTTCAGATTTCTGCTTGTCATTTAAAGCCCATTTGTGGAATCCAACTAAGTAGTAACAGAATTGCAGAATTGGAAGGGACCTTGGAGGTTTTCTAGTCCAACAAATGGCTATCCAACATCTTCTTAAAGACTTCCAGAGTTGGGGCATTCACAACTTCTGGAGGCAAGCTATTTCACTGATTAATTGTTCTGTCAGGAAATTTCTCCTCAGTTCTAAGTTGCTTCTGTTTGTTTGTTTGTTTGTTTTTGTTTATTGGATTTATATGTCACCTTTCTCCCAAAGGGCTCAGGGCGGCGTACAACATTAAAAAAAAACACGTTACAAAAGTTAAAAAGGAATTTAGATAGAGTATCTAATTTGATTAGTTTCCACTCATTGCTTCTTGTTCTACCCTCAGGTGCCTTGGAGAATAGTTTGACTCTCTCTTCTTTGTGGCAACCCCTGAGATATTGGAACACTGCTATCATGTCTCCCCTAGTCCTTCTTTTCATTAAACTAGACATACCCAGTTCCTGCAACCGTTCCTCATATGTTTTAGCCTCCAGTCCCCTAATCATCATTTTTGCTCTTCTCTGCACTCTTTCTAGAGTCTCCACCTCTTTTTTACATTATGGTGACCAAAATTGAATTCAGTATTCCAAGTGTGGCCTTACCAAGGCATTTATAAAGTGATATTAACACTTCACGTGATCGTGATTCTATCCCTCTGTTTATGCAGCCTAGAACTGTGTTGGCTTTTATGGCAGCTGCTGCACACTGCTGACTCATATTTAAATGGTTGTCCACTAGGACTCCAAGATCCCTCTCACAGTTACTACTATTGAGCAATGTACCACCTGTAGCTGTGCATTTTGTTTTTCTTGCCTAAATGTAGAACCTTACTCTTTTCACCATTGAATTTCATTTTATTAGATAGTGCCCAATGATCAAGTTTGTCAAGATCCTTCTGTATCTTAAGCCTGTCTTCTGGAGTGTTGGCTATTCCTGCCAGTTTGGTGTCATCTGCAAATTTGATGAGTTCCCCATTTATTCCCTCATCCAAATCATTGATGAAGATGTTGAAAAGTACTGGGCCTAAACCTCCCTCCATGTAGATGCAGTTCCATTGAGGACTACATGTTGAGTGCGGGCCTTCATTAGCTTCTATCTATTGCTTCTCGTTCTGCTTTCAAGTGTTTTCAAAAATAGATTGACTCCCTCTTCTTTATGACAATCCCTTAGTTATTTATATAATATAATAACATTACATGATGTTATCTTGTTGGGTAATGAAATGTCTGCAAGCAATGAAGCTCAGGGAGTACCAAGGATTCTATAATTCATCTCAGCTGCATATATTCTCTTTTATTGAAAGTCTATTTGTTTTAATCAAAGGAGATAATGAGCTAGAGGAACACTATTTTAAAGCTTGCTAGTACAATTCAGAGGACAGCTTTTCTTATTTGGATGAAAGTCAGATTTTAATGAGAATTATTATTTGTGTTTCTATCGTATTTGACATAGTTTTGTTTTTATAAAACTAGTTAAGACTATGGCGTGCATAAGGTAAGCAGGTTTTTGAAACTATTGCAAAAAACTCATTTTTTATTTATCATTTTTTATTTATTTCTTGCAGCAAAGTCTATGCATGGTTACTCAGAAATCAATCCTACTTACACCCTAATAAATGGGTATATTTCATTATTGTGTACATTTTAATCATTAACAGACCCTGCCCAAATGGCTTGTAATATATGACATACAATTGCGATACACCATACAAGCTCATAAAACTATAAATCAAAAATACGTAATGTGAAGAATCAATCAGAATAAAACATCAGCAGCAAAACAGCATGCATAAGACTGGCATATATGATTTAAAATACACTTTCAGTAAAAGCCAAATAAAATAAGTAAGATATAAAATCCAAGTTAATTATGATACCACTATTGAGAATACCACTATTGTACTTCTCAAGCCCTCTAGTATTTCTTAAAAGGCAGGCCAAAAATAGGTCCTCCAATTATAATTTTGACAAATGGTAGAGTTCATATGGGTGTATATAATTGCAGTGTTAAATGTACAAGAATGATCTGGTTCAGGCAAAGCCATGGGATACATAGATAAAGCCATGAGCTGTTCAACCATTGTTTATTGAATAAATTACATTTGATTGTGTTTCAGCAGAACATGTTAAACCATAAACTATGATTTTCAAATAAAAATACTTTATAGAACACAAAGTCAACAAAGCCAATAAACATTGGCTGCACTTTATCTAACATGTTTAAATTGGTTTTGTAGGATGTTTTCATTGCTGGTGTTATTGTAAGCTACCCAGAGTCATTTTGTATGAGATGTGGGGTGGGGGTGGGGGCTATATAAATTAGACAAACAAATCAGGGCTGGGTTCCTGCCAGTTCTAACCTCTTCTATAAAAGACATTCCACAAATATGCCATGCCCTTTAGAACCGGTTCCAGCTCCCTCCCCCCGCCTGTCCGCACCACGCTTGCCCCGCCCACCACTCACTGATTGGCTGGCTCACCAATCACCCCACCCACCTCTAAGAGTCCTATCTAAACCTTAAAGTCTTAAAGCTGTCAAGTTTGAACACCCCTGGGGTATTTTTCCTAAAGGGTTAGGGATGCAAGGGTCTTGCAACTTGACAGCTTTAAGACTTGCACACTTCAAATGCCAGAGTTTCTGAGCCAACATTTTGGTTGCTAAGCAAGAGCATTGTTAAGTGAATTTCATTTTACAAGTTGGCTGCACCCACCCAGTCACATGACTGGCAAGCCACTCCCACTCAGTCACAAGGCTGGCAAGCCACTCCCATAAAGCAGGCCACACCCACAGAAGCGGTTCTAAAAAATTTGAAACCCACCACTGAAACAAATTATATGTGTAAAGACAAAATCAGACAAAGCACATTATGGTGTTATGAATTCAAGGGATACAAAGAATGTTAGGAAGAAAATCTACCTACAAATTTTTATTATTAATTTATAATAAATTAGAACTAATCTGTAGTAGAAAACCAATTTGTTCTAATTTTCCAAACTTTTGCTATTTTTTTAAAGGTTCATCAGTGGGTGTTATATATAGATTTTTTTTTAGTGAGAGGCAGCTCTAGATCTTGATCAAAATAAAAGTTATTTTCCTTTGCATTATATTATTTTCTATTGTTTGTGTTGTAAAGAAGTTAACAATTCTGATTTTGGGTTAGAAAGCAAGAGACTGTAAAGCTCAAGCCCTGCCAGGTCATGAAAGCCATCTAAAAGACCTTGGACCAGTCACTCTCTCCCAGAACAACTCACTTCACAGGATTTTTGTTATGAGGAAATAGGAGGAAGGTGTGTTGGACGTATTTGCCACCTTGAATTATTTTTGAAAATAATGCAGGAAGGCAGGATATAAGGAAAGGTGGGATATTAATAAATTAAAATAAAATGATAATTATGCCCTTTAATTGCTGCTGCAGCCTTGTATCTCTTTTTTTTCTGTTCAGCTCTTTTCCTACCCGAGTAATCTTTATTATGCCATGCTTGTACTGCCAATCTCCATATTTATTCCAGATATATATTTAAATAAGGTTACACCACTAGTACATATATACAAAATCTGGAGGTAATGTTAGAGTTTACATTTTGACTGCTCTGGTTTGTAAATTATGCAGTGCAAGGATGTGGATCTAGCCCAAACTAAATCCAGCCAGTTTGATCAAACATTCAAAAATAAACTATATGTGCACCAGTGGTGGGTTCCGGATCCCATTGCAACCGGTATGGTATGCTGTATGGCATCCCATTTAGGCCCCTTTTTTTGCCAAAAGCACATGCGCAGAAGGCTGTGCACATGCATGGAAGTGACGCATGCGCTCCCATTAGTGAACTTGTAGGGAAGGTAAGTGAATACCACCCCTGGGTTATACTTTCCCTGGGCTTTTTATTTGAGCTTCCTGTTCCTGTGCAAGAACATGTGTTCTATTGGCTGTTGTCAGACTCCTATGGGTCTATGTAGGAGTTATGTAGGGGGTCATAGCTGGCTCAATAGGCAAAGTACAAATTCTAGGAGTTTGTCTGAGCTAAGTTTGGTTGAAGTTTCTGAGGGTTATGCAATAATTCTTATTGTGGCCTAATAGCTTTTGTCCTGTTTTGGCTCTTGGTGAGAATATTTGCTTATGAATAGAGCTATCTAGTTCACAATAAGCTCTTTATCTCGTAAGTGCTGATATCGGCTGAGGGCTATTAAGAAAGATGCTTTCTGCCTCCAAGAGCATGTTTCTCCATTCCTCGTTTTGGGAAATATATTCTGCCTTTTTAATATTTCATTCTTTTAGGAGAGGGGTAAGTGTTAACTTTCTACATTTTCATCAAACATGGCTTTAAAAAGTAGGTCAGATTATACTATCTCTTAGATACTAGAAAAATGTCAAGCAGATGAGATAAAGTCAAAGATTATCTCTTTAAATATTATCTTGTTAAACATTTTCTTATAAACAAGGATCTTTGAAGATTAGTCACTTGTTAGAACAAAATTCTATGCCTCTTTTTGCGTTTCATAATTTTTAGTTATTTGACATTATCAGGTGAAATTTTTAACGTAATAATAAAGTGCTAAAGCCAGTTGAAAGCAATAATATAATTTTAAAATAATGTAACTGTGAATTATATTGTACAATTGTAGAACATAATGTTTAATTGTTGTGCTTTGGCTGTATACAATTGAAACAGTTTAGCTTAAAATCTGAATATGTGAGTGCCTTAATGTGCCAAGTATTGCATGAATTAGCCTTGCAGGAAAGATTTCCTTGACATGTTTCAAAACACAACTCTTGCTCAATTTGATACATCACAATATTCACTCAATAATAATAAGACATTTACTTAGGAATTATGGACAAAATAGGAGGAACTAGGACATGAGTTTTTTTAAACCAGCAGGTTTGTTATTAGGTTGCACTAACAGCATCTTGCAAGTTTGAAAATATACTCCCCCTCTTCCCCCCTCTTTTACAGCCAAAAAACTATGAAAGATTCCTTCTGAGCCACTTGCTCTGCCCACATTCTTGCTGTGGGCTACATTGCCTCTTATCTGACCATTCCCTTGGGTGCCTCTGTTTGCCCTTCTTTTCAAGGTCATTCTCACAAACCATTCCAATAGGGGACTTTATCGATGCATGAAAAAAATAATACAAGCAAGAAAATCAGAGAAAACAGCCTCAGAGGATGAGGAAGTAAACATATTGCTGGATTGTAACACTATTTTGTGGCCAAATTGAAATTAAATCCAGAAAGTTAACTTTTATTTGGGGGGGGGGAACCCTAAGGAAACAAGCATCTACTGTTCAATTCAATTAAATCTTGTGTTATGTAACTGCATGTCTTGCAAATGCTACCTTCAAAATGTTCTGGACTGATACAAAAATCAAATGAGATTTAGTTCTAAATTTTAAAATGTATGCAATTCCTTCACATAAGGTGGAATCTAGAGTATGATTTGATGGACCTTCTGAACAGTTGACCTATTACAAAATATTGTGAGTCTATTCTTATTAAAGCTCGCTCAATCTGCAAGCTTTTGGCTCCAGTAGGCAGTATTTGCTAAAATCCCAACACAACAAATTCTGAGCTGCATCCAAAATTTGGTTTCTAGAGTTTGTATTTCAACTAGCTATATAATTTATAGTTATTAGTAGAACACATTATTTATTACTTACTATGTCTCTTAATGACCGGACGAATGTTATCCATGGATTTTTAAACTCAGCAGAGATATGTGGATTCTGACCAGAAAATAGATGTGAAATATTTTATGTTTGTAACGATGTATTGGAATATGTTAGTTTTATGATAGTTCAGATTTGTTTATTCATCACATCTGTGCCTGGTTTTCTTCCTTAGCTTACTTACTTTTTATATTCTTTTAAAATATATAATATTGAATTGGGGAAAAAAAATAAAAAATACATTCAAATAGGCTCACTGGGAAGCTAGATACAATTCAGTGAATTTCCTACAAAAAATTGAGTATAACTTATTCTCACACTTACAGTTGTTCCAATCAACACATTTTATGAATAATAAAGACACTATGAATAAGGTTTCATTTACAGCTACTAGTTGACTCAACTGCTTATGATTTACATAGTATATACAAAATGAAGGTATATGGTCTTTGCTGCCTTAGTTAGTGCTCGCTTTATATTTCCCCATGCAGTCTGTAAAGACTGTCAAATTAACTGAAGAGGGGAGCTCCTGGGGGTATTCTGACATGGGAACAAAGTCTACGGGGTAAATACTGTGCTACTGTGGACTTCATTGTTGTATGCCACTTCAGCAAAAGGCAGTAGATCTGCTCAGTTAGTTTGCTGGTAGTTGACATAGCACCTCAGGTACTGCTCCACCATTGTGTTAAAAAGAGCCGAGAAGGCGCAGTGGTTAGAGTGCTGTACTGCAGCCATTTCAGCTGACTGTTATCTGCAGTTCGGCTGTTCAAATCTCACCAGCTCAGGGTTGACTCAGCCTTCCATCCTTCTGAGGTGGGTAAAATAAGGACCCAGACTGTGGGGGCGATATGCTGACTCTGTAAACCGCTTAGAGAGGGCTGAAAGCCCTATGAAGAGGTATATAAGTCTAACTGCTATTGCTATTGTTAGCTCATTCTGCTGTACCATTGATACTCGGATGGAACACTTAATTAAGCCCCAGGGAGGACCCAAAAATTCCCTCTACAACTTAGCCATGAACTGTGGCCCCAAATCTGAAATAATTCTCTTTGATCCCCCATGCAGTCAGTAGCTTTGCTTCACGAACAACTTCGCCAGCTTGTGGGTGATTGGTAGTCCAGGGCAGGTGATAAAATGGGCCTGTTTGGAAAACAGGTCAATCACTTTCCAAATCACTGTATTTCTGCCGTTTTACAGCTGTTCCACTATGAAGTCCATTGCAATCTTTTGCCAGGTCCAGGTAAGCCCAGCCACTTGCTGTAGCAATCCGAGGGGCTTCCCTGGTGTTCATTGTGGTGCATGTTTACATAGCTTTGAATGTCTTTTTTCATCCCTGACCATCAGAGCTGCCTCCTAGCCAAGTACAAGTTTTTCAAGAACCAAAAGTGGCCAGCCTGCTTGGCATCATGGCTCCATTGTAGGACCTACAGCCACAGATTGTTAGGGATGTACAGTTTTGTTCCGTTCCAAGCTAGCCCATCCCTGATGGTCAAGAGTTACAGGTGCTCCTTGAGCCAGAGGTCATTTTGTAACTCAATTTTAAGCTTCTGGGTCAGCTTGTCTTCCGGTTTAGTAAGTTGTTGCATAGTTCGCCGTCACATGGTCACCTGGGCTGCCCTCTGGGGAAGGGGGATTTGCATTAACCTCCTCCTCCCAATTGCTCTTGCATTAGAGAGCAAGCAGGAGGAGAGAGCCAGGAAGTTTTTCCCTCCTGGAAGATACTTCAGGGTGAAGTTGAATCAGTTAAAGTATTGTGCCCACCTGACTTGCTTCACTAAGAGCTTGCATGGAGTCTTAAGTGCCTCCAGATTTTTATGGTGTGTGTTTACCTCAAATGGCTCATTACTTCCTTCTAGGAGGTGGCGCCAGGTCAATAATGCTCACCAAACCTCAAAAGCCTCCTTCTCCCACATGGCTCATCACCTCGTGTGAGTGAATTTTCGGGAGGTGTAAGCACATGACTGCAGGTTCCCCTCCTCATTTTCTGGAGGAGGACAGCCCCCACAACTACATCATTGGCATCAGCTGGAATTGTAAAGGGCTTCACGGGGTCAGGGTGCCTCAGGATTGGTTCCTTCATGAAGGGGCTTGGCCTCCATTTTCCCCATTTTCAACAGTTTGGCGATTGGCAAGGCTATTTCGGCAAAAGAGGGGGAAAATGCCCTTAGAGGTTAGTGAACACTAGAAAGCTTTGTAGCTGCTTATGAGGGTTACCAGTCTAGTATGGCCTTCATCAGGGTCCATCTACATCCCTTCAATCGACACTTGGTAGCTCAGGTAGTCCAGACGGGTCTGGTGGAATTCACATTTGGACATCTTAGCATATAGGTTCACTGCCAGAAGCTTCTTAAGGAATTGGCAGATTAACTGGATGTGCTCTTCCATCATCTCGGTAAAAATGAAATTGTCGTCTAGGTAAATTAGGACACCCTTAAGCAAATGCTGTGCCACATCTTGTTGATCAGTTGCATGAACACTGTCAGAATGGGGGCTTGTAATCCAAATGGCATCACTTTAAACTGGAAGCTCTTTAGTGGGCAATTGAATGCCATCTTCTATTCATCTCCCTCTGATTCTGGCCTGGTAGTATGCTTCTCTCAGATCTAGTTTGGTAAGTATCTTACCTTTGGTTAGATGAACTAGCATGTATTTTATGAAAGGGAGGGGGTACTTGTTTTCCATGCATACCATGTTGATCCCCATAAAGTCCACATGCAATCTCATCATCCCATCCATTTCCTCCTTAAACAGGACTGGGGTCACTATGTGTGATTTTGCTGGCTGGATGAAGCCCCCAGTTAGGTTTTTGTCAATGTACTCCCTCTGTTCCTGCATGTCTTTGGGGGTCATGGAATACATCTTGGGTCTGGGAAGTTTTGCTCCTGGCAGGCTTTTGATCACACAATCTGAGGGTTGGTGAGGGGGACAGCACGTCACACTCTCCCTCCCCAAACACCTCCACCAGTCTTGGTATTCTTTGGGGGTGATTTGGGTTCCTGGAAGATGGTCTGATCTGGTCCTTGAGCGTACGGGGGTCTCGGCTCCCATCTTCTGTGATGGGGCTTGCAACACTTGCAAGGCAAGGGGCCTTTCCCAACTTTCAGAATCTTGTATCCCCCTTCCTACCATATCATTGGGCCTCAATTGTCCAGCCAAGCTAGTCCCAGGATCACAGCCTCCGTCATTTTCGGGATGACTACAAACCTGATCATCTCCCAGTGCTGACCCATTTTCAGTTTCACAGGCTCAGTTAAATCTGATTACTCAACCATCCACCTCTTGGAATGTTATGGCTCTGGATAGCCTCCTCACTCATATCCCCATCCTCAAACACTTCCCAATTTGGATTCTAGGATTTTCACACCATCAGGTCTCTCTCACCATTGGGTATCTCTTCCCCTTGTCCTTGCTGTCAGATGAGGCAGGTGACTGGTCTCCTTCAGCTGGAGTTTCTCCCCTGTCAGATAGGAGAGTAAGAACCTCGGCATCCCAAGCTGTACTTCTACAGAGGCTTCCATGGCAACTTTTTCAACTTCACTGATGCCAGTGGCCCTGCCTTCAGTTTGGGCAAAGCCACCAGGCAATCAGTTGCTCAGTGGCCCAGTTGGCCACCTCGGAAACATGGATGGGGGCCCAGGTTTGCCTTGGATGCTCGCTGGTGGGCGTGGCTCAGGCCAGTCACCTCTTGGCTGGTCGGTCATTTCAGGCCTTCCGGGTCCTCACCTCAGTGTCACTCTGGGACCTGCAGGCCCTCAGCTCCCCTTCTAGTTCAGTGGTACCACTCTTGAAGCCCTGATATGCACAAGCCTGTCACAGCCTTCTGTCAAGGCTGTCTTTAAAGTCGTAAATGAACATTCACTCCGACCAGTGCTGCAGCTTCTCTGTGATGCTCTGGAATTCTCGAGTGTATTCCTTTATTGGCTGTCCCCTCTGTTTTAACTCTCTTATCTCCCCCTCAGGCTTTTAAATCTCATCTGCAGTTCTCCCTCACAGCATCTCTTAGCTCTGGGGTGTCTTTGTCGTGAAAAGCCACCACCCATTCTTCTACTTCCCCCTCCCCCTTTGGGTTGGATAGGCCAGGGTGTAGCAATCTAGTAGCAATCTAGGTAGCATATTGTCAAGAAAGATTGCCAACCTGTCAGGGTTCCTGTCAAATGTAACATTCGGGGTGGGGGAAGCCCCATATGGTAAAGTGGCAGCTGCCAGTACCCTGGGTGCCAAACAGGCCCAGGAGGAGGGAAAGGGGCCTGATGCTACTTGAGGTCCCTGGGAAGGAGCTGCTGTGGCTTCCTGGCTGGGATGACCAGGTGTGGCAGCTGCCTAGGGAACGGGCTGCAGGGACTCACCCCATCGCTGCTGCTGGAGATGGCAGAGGGCTTTGCCTGGGGCTGGCACTCGCTGCCACGGCATTCTGCTGCGCTGGAATTGCTCAATCTAGGCTTCTTGTGGCTGCTAGTCACATCTTTGAGCTGGCATGGTGAAATCTGGTGGGAGGGCTCGGGCTCCAGTGTCCCAGAAGTGGTTGGACTGCCTGAGGAATCACCTCCTTTTCTGCTTCCCACCATTGTAAAGATTCCACTCCTTGGATGCTGGTGCGGTCGAAACACTCTCTCAGCTGCTCCACCAAAGTGCTCTGGAATGTGGTCAAATATCTCCACATTCTCAGCTCATCCCAATCTACATCTCTTTTCTCCCTCCACTTATTGGGTTGAGGCCCTGTGTACATGGGTGCAGTCATGGGGAGCTCAATCTCTGCTGTACTGGGTGTCCTCCTCCATCAGAATTCAACTGCTGAGAGGTAGGGGCTTTCCCCAGTTGCCCCATACAGCTCCATTTGGTCTGGCTTCCCCAATTGCACCTTTGATCATATGATGATCAGCTGGGTGATCTCGCTCCATTGGGCTTCAACCTGTGAAGGTCTTGGGTCTTCCACTGGTTTGCTGGTCGCCTCTCCTCCCCTTTTCTCAGCCATTTCTTCCTGAGGATTTCTGTTTCCCCAAAACAACTGGGTGGAGGGCTGGAGCCCCAGAGTCTCAGGAGCCCCAGAGTTTTGATAAGGTAGAGAGAGTTGGCTTAGTGTTGTGGTTCTGAGTAATGCTCCCAATTAGTTCAAGACTCTGAGGCAGTTGCTTTTTCAAAGATCTTGTTTATTGGGTATTCATATCGGCATGTTCAAAAGTCAAGCCAACCAGTGGTGGGATTCAAATTTTTTTACTACTGGTTCGGTGGGCCTGGCTTGGTGGGCATGGCAGGGGAAGGATACTGCAAAATCTCCATTCCCTCTCCACCCCACTAATCTGCTTTCCAGCTCCATTCTCCTATTTAGGGCAACAAAATAAGACCCAGTTGGAAAGAAGGCGGGGCTTAGCAGTGTGAAGATGGACTTTCAGGCTGCTCCTGAATGTCCATCTAATGGATGGTTCTTTTGGATCCAAGCTGTCTCGAAGAGACAGTGAAAGGTAGGGAGAGATCCAGTGGTCCCAGAGACATCCGCAAAGTCTCTGGTGACCTGGGGAAAAACCCCTTTGCCAGTGATTCCGGATCAGCCAAGGCTACTGAAACTGCTGACAGCCCTAAATGCATTGGATAGAAGCATGTCGTGTTGGTGAGAGTTTTTAAATCTTTTTTCTATTGAAAAGAGAACACCCTAAATTTGGAAATTCAATTTAAAATAAGGCCAACTAGTGAGAAAAGCAGCGGGTATAAGTTTTGCCCATTGAAGGATTTTTTTTTCCATTTCTCTTTTTATCTCCGGAAGCCGGGCTGGACTCTCTTGCAATGCAGATCGGCTATTTTTTTCTTTTTATCTCTGATATTCTTAATTCTGGACCTTGTGGGGATATTGAATTTAAATTTAAAGTGCTTTGAAGATCTGCTTTTTCTCTCTCAGCTTGCTCTTTAGTAACTTTAGCCTACTGAGGCTTGACTTTCGGAGGCCAATCCCCCACTGTAGGGAGGTGGAACCGATTAGGTGGTTCCACCCCAGGAGCCTTATGGACCCTTTGGGCTTTCAGACGGCGCTTGGTGTTATACCTGATACTCTCATCCACAGTCCGGCTGAGGCCTTGGTCGCTGCTTGGAACTCGGCGGCGGCAGAGGCTCTTAACCAGATTGTGCCTTTACGGCCTATCCGAGGCAGCGGATCCAGGAGGGCTCCTTGGTTCACTGAGGAACTCCGGGAGATGAAGCGCCAAAAGAGACACCTGGAGCGCCGCTGGAGGTCCAGTAAGTCCGAGTCAGACCGAGCACTGTTAAAAACCTGCATCAGAGCCTACCTTCTGGCAATTTGGACTTCAAAAAAATACATACATTGCCGCTCTGATTGCATCCGCTGAGTCGCACCCAGCCGCCTTGTTCAGGATAACCCGCTCCCTCCTGAAAGGGAGGGATGCTGGCAATCCTTTACAAGGCAGAGCTGAGGAGTTTGTCCAATTTCTTGCGGATAAAGTTGCTCGGCTTCAGACAAACCTGGACTCCAATTGCGCAGAGCCAGTCGAGGTACCGGGGGAAGGTCTTGAACGGCATCTTTGGATTGACTTTCAGTCTGTTACTCCTGAGGAAGTGGACAAGGCCATCGGAGTAGTGAGTGCCTCCACGTGTGTACTGGACCCGTGCCCCTCCTGGCTGGTCGCGAACAGTAGGGAGGTGACACGGAGCTGGATCCAGGCGATAGTTAGCGCCTCCCTCCGGGAGGGGTTCTTTCTGCCCCCCTCAAGGCGGTGGTGGTGAGACCCCTCCTGAAAAGGCCGTCTTTGGATCCAGCCATTTTAAATAACTATCGTCCAGTCTCCAACCTCCCCTTTGTTGGGAAGGTTGTTGAGAAAGTGGTGGCCTCTCAGCTCCAGCGGTCCTTGGATGAAACCAATTATCTAGACTCGTTTCAGTCTGGATTCAGGTCTGGATACAGCATGGAAACTGCTTTGGTCGCACTGACCGATGATCTCTGGAGAGCCAGAAACAGGGGCCACGCCTCTGTCTTAGTGCTCCTTTACCTCTCAGCGGCCTTCAATACCATCGACCATGGTATCCTTCTGCGATGGTTGCGAGAGGTGGGAGTGGGAGGCACCGTTTTTCGGTGGTTATCCTCCTACCTCTCGGACAGGTCGCAGTCGGTGTTGGTTGGAGGGCAGAGGTCGACCCCTAGGCCCCTTAAGTATGGGGTGCCACAGGGTTCGGTCCTGTTCCCCCTCCTGTTTAACATCTACATGAAGCCGCTGGGTGAGATCATTCGGCGGCACAGGATAAAATATCACCAGTACACGGACGATACACAGTTGTATCTGTCCGCCCTGTGCCAACTCAGTGAAGCGGTTGACGTGATGTGTCAGTGCCTGGAGGCTGTCAGGGTCTGGATGGGGGTAAACAAACTTGCTCTCAATCCTGACAAGACCGAGTGGCTTGTGTTTTTCCCTCCCAATAATTGGCCATGTATTCCAACTCTCAGGCTGGGGGGGGTGAAATTATACGCCCCTCAGACAGGGTTCGCAATTTGGGAGTCCTCCTGGATCCACAGCTGACTTTAGATCACCATTTGTCGACTGTGACCAGGGGGGCATTTGCCCAGGTTCGCCTGGTTTACCAATTGCATCCCTACCTGAACCGGGAGGCTCTCACAACAGTCACTCACAGCCTTGTGACCTCAAGACTGGACTACTGCAATGCGCTCTACATGGGGCAGCCCTTGAAGAGTGTTTGGAGACTTCAGCTTGTCCAGAATGCAGCCGCGAGAGCGATTGTGGGTGCGCCTCGATACACCCACGTTACACCTATCCTCCGCGAGCTGCACTGGTTGCCTATTGGTCTCCAGATACGCTTCAAGGTGCTAGTCGTCACTTATAAAGCCCTACATGGTTTTGGACCTGGGTACTTGAGAGACTGCCTCCTGCCAATTACCTCCCAAAGACCCATTAGATCCCACAGACTAGGCCTCCTCCGAATTTCATCTGCCGGCCAATGCCAGCTGTCAACTACCCGGAGGAGGGCCTTCTCTGTGGCTGCTCCGGCCCTCTGGAATGATCTCCCTGTGGAGATTCGGACCCTCACCACCCTTCAGGCTTTCCGTAAAGCCGTTAAGATCTGGCTGTTCCAGCAGGCCTGGGGCTGCTGAGTTCCATCCCCACTTGAACTGGTGTGCTTGTTGAGACCTTTTAAATTGGTTTTGTATTGTTGTTTGTTTTTGTTTCCTTTCCTTTTGTATTGTTCCCCTTCCCTTCGGTTTTGTTAGTCCTGAGTCCCTCGGGAATAGGGCGGCATACAAGTTGAATAAAACCTCAAACCTCAAACTTTCGTTATTTTTTTCTATTAAAAAAAAGTTTAAACGGAAGCTTTAGTAGCGAGTTGATACAAGCTAACAAGCTAACACAAGCTAACACTGCCATATAGCGGACTTAAAATATTGTTACCAAAAATTTCCCCTGTAAACTATTTGACTAGACTGAAAGAAGCAGGCTTTATTTATGCAGCTGGAGCTTTTTACTATCTGGAATCCTACCTTAGACTAAATAACAAAGCAGCAAAGGAAGCTGAGAATGACCTTTGAAAGACTTTTATCTTAGGGGGGAAAAAACACTGAATTTATTTGTTCTAGCTTGGTAGCAGTTTTTATATTATTTTTATATTCTCTTGCTGGGGAGATACTGACTCTTTTTTTACTCCTTTTGACGTTTGACTCCCCCCTTTTCTTTTCTTTTGTGGCTTGAAGTATCTTTGTTCTTTGCTTTTTTTACCCTATGTTTTCTTTTTGCACTCTTTTCCTTTTGAAGATATTGGGACATCAATGGATGGCTCGCCTTAAATTTTGAGCAAATTGGACTGAAGAGGTTTTTTTTCTTTTCTCTCTCCCTCTCTCTTCTCTTTTTCTCTCCTTTACTTCCTTTTTTAAGTCAGACTTTCACTCTCCCCCCTTTTTTTTCTTATGCCCTTTTCTCATTGCATTTATAACCTCTCACCTTCAAAAATTGTTGAGCATGAGTAGAAAAGTAACTCCTGTTGGCTCTACAACAACAACCCCTGCCTCCTCACCTGCAGGAGGTCAGAGGTCAATACAGTCAATGCTTCAGCAAGAAAAAGAGAAAGGAGCAAACTTTGAGGCAATCAGGCAAGCGATACAGAAATTGTAAGCAGGAGTTGATAGCAGGAATGATAAGTTAGACACCATTGTAAAGAAGTCTGAGAGTATGGAAAAAAGAATGGAGACAATAGAACAACAAAATCAAAGCATAGTACAAAAAGTTGACAAAATGGAAGGAAAAATGGAAAATATGCACAACTGGATGATGAAATATGAAGACAGGATTTAAAAATTGAAGGTAAAATTCAAGAAGGAGAGAAGAAAATTGAGAAGTTAGACAGTAGACTGGGTGACATGGAAAGGGAGAGTAGTGGAATACTAAGATGAGAGATGGATAGGTCTGAATTTTTCTTAAGATTTCAAAACAGAAGAAAAAGGAGAGAACTTAGTACAGATAATTTCTAAGATTCTGACAAACGTATTAGAGATACCCCAAGAGAAGATGATGGATGGCATAGACGAAGAATTCTGAGTACATAGAAGATATGCAATGAGAAATGCTCTTCCAAGGGAAGTTCATGTAAGATTTACTAAGAAAACAATCAAATTACAAATTCTACAGAAAATGAGAGATAGAAAATTAGAATACAACGGCAAGGAGATTGTAGTTCTCAAACAAATCCCGAGAGAGGTGAGAGAGGAGAAGAGAATACCAATTTTTGACTAAAGTTCTGATTTAAAAAGGTGTTAATTACAGATGGCTCATACTGGAAGGTCTACTATGTACATGGCAAGGACAAAGACACAGGATAGATACAATTGATAAGG
Source organism: Thamnophis elegans (assembly GCF_009769535.1). Lineage (NCBI taxonomy): Eukaryota > Metazoa > Chordata > Lepidosauria > Squamata > Natricidae > Thamnophis > Thamnophis elegans. The sequence continues at coordinate 57,208,952 of NC_045546.1, read as the reverse complement.
CAGAAGCTTTCTATGCAGAATATTTTAGAGAAATTGCTGAGAAAACTGGGAAAGATGATTTTGTGGCACAACTACTGGAGGCACCTACAACTGAGACTGAAAAAGTAGAAGGAGCTACAGAGAAAAACGAGAACCCAGGTCTACTAGAGCTATAAATCCTGTATATAAAGTATAAACATCGAGGGAAGAAAAATGATTACAATTAATATCAATGGACTTAACTCAGCAACTAAAAGAAAGAAAATATTTTATAAATTAGCGGGTCACATGCTCGACCTCGTATTCCTCTCGGAGCAGTGGAGTTGTGATCTTGGTTTGAGGGGTAGTGAGATCTTACCCCTGTCATGGTCGGACCACTGCCTACTGAGGCTTGACTTTCGGAGACCAAACCCCCACTGTAGGGAGGAGGAACCGATTAGGTGGTTCCACCCCAGGTGACTTATGGACCCTTTGGGCTTTCAGACGGAGCTTGGAGTTATTCCTGATACCCTCGTCTGCAGTCTGGCGGAGACTCTGGTTGCTGCCTGGAACTCAGCAGCGACAGAAGCTCTTAACCGGATTGTGCCTTTACGGCCGATCCGAGGCAGTGGATCCAGGAGGGCCCCTTGGTTTACTGAGGAACTCCGGGAGATGAAGCGCCGAAAGAGACGCCTAGAGCAACGATGGAGATCCAGTAAGTCCAAGTCAGACCGAGCACTTTTAACATCCAGCATCAGAGCTTACCTCCGGGCAATTAGGATGACTAAAAGAACACACATTGCCTCTCTGATTGCTTCCGCTGAGTCGCGCCCAGCCGCCTTGTTCAGGATAACCCGTTCCCTCCTAAATAGGAGGGATACGAGCGATCCTTTGCAAGGCAGAGCTGAGGACTACATCCAATTCCTCGCGGATAAAGTTGCTCGGCTTCGGATGGACCTGGACTCCAATTGCGCAGAACCAGCTGAGGCACCAGGGGAGAATCTGGCAGGACACCACTGGATTGATTTTCAGGCTGTTACCCCTGAGGACGTGGACAAGGCCATGGGAGCTGCAAGTGCCTCCACATGTGTACTGGACCCGTGCCCTTCCTGGCTGGTTGCTAACAGCAGGGAGGTGACACGGGGCTGGATCCAGGCGGTTGTTACCGCCTCCTTCGGGAGGGGTTCTTTCCCCCCGCTCTAAAGGTGGCGGTGGTGAGACCCCTTCTGAAGAAGCCATCTCTGGATCCAGCCGTTTTAAACAATTACCGTCCAGTCTCCAACCTCCCCTTTGTGGGGAAGGTTGTCGAGAAGGTGGTAGCCTTTCAGCTCCGACGGTCCTTGGAGGAAACCGATTATCTAGATCCCTTCCAGTCAGGATTTAGGCCAGGCTACAGCACGGAAACCGCTTTAGTCGCATTGATCGATGACCTCTGGAGAGCCAGGGATGGAGGTTATGCCTCCGTCCTAGTGCTCCTTGACCTCTCAGCGGCTTTCGATACCATCAACCATGGTATCCTTCTGCGACGACTGCGGGAGGTGGGGGTGGGAGGCACTGCCCTACGGTGGTTCTCCTCTTACCTCTCGGACAGGTTGCAGTCAGTGTTGGTCGGGGGGCAGAGGTCGACCCCTAGGCCCCTGAATTATGGGGTGCCACAGGGATCAGTCCTGTCCCCCCTCCTGTTTAATACCTACATGAAGCCGCTGGGTGAGATCATTCGACGGCACGGGATAAAATACCATCAGTATGCGGACGATACACAGCTGTATCTGTCCGCCCCGTGCCAACTCAGTGAAGCGGTTGATGTGATGTGCCAGGGCCTCGAGGCTGTTAGGGACTGGATGGGGGTCAACAAGCTTGTACTCAACCCAGATAAGACCGAGTGGCTGGTGTGCTTCCCTCCTACTAATTGGCCAAGTGTTCCATCTCTCAGGCTGGGGGGTCAAACAGTACACCCCTCAGACAGGGTTCACAATTTGGGAGTCCTCCTGGACCCACAGCTGACTCTTGAACACCACTTGTCGGCTGTGACCAGGGGGGCATTTGCACAGGTTCGCCTGGTGCACCAGTTGCGTCCCTACCTGAACCGGGAGGCTCTCACAACAGTCACTCGTGCCCTTGTGACCTCTAGACTGGACTACTGCAACGTGCTCTACATGGGGCAGCCCTTGAAGAGCATTCGGCGACTTCAGCTTGTCCAGAATGCAGCCGCGCGAGCGATCGTGGGTGCGCCTTGGTTCACCCACATAACACCTATCCTCCGCAAGCTGCACTGGCTGCCTATTGGTCTCCGGATACGCTTCAAGGCGCTAGTTGTCACTTATAAAGCCCTTCATGGTATTGGACCTGGGTACTTGAGAGACCGCCTGCTGCCAATTACCTCCACTAGACCGATTAGATCCCACAGATTAGGCCTCCTCCGAATTCCATCTGCCGGCCAGTGTCGACTGGCGACCACCCGGAGGAGAGCCTTCTCTGTGGCTGCTCCGACCCTCTGGAACGAACTCCCCGTGGAGATTCGAACCCTCACCACCCTCCAGGCCTTTCGCAAAGCCCTTAAAACCTGGCCGTTCCGACAGGCCTGGGGCTAAAGAACTGTTGCCCCTATCTCGAATGGTATGACTGTTGTGTTTTAATCATGCATTGTTTTTTATGTCGTTTTAAATTCTTGTTTGTATCCCCCTTCCCTGTCGAGCTGTGAGCCGCCCTGAGTCCCCTTCGGGGGAAAAGGACAGCATATAAATAAAATCAATACAATACAATACAATACAATTAGGGAAGTTAAAACTTGACATAATCTGCCTACAATAAGTACATATTCAAAAGAGATATGTCAGCCTCTGCTTTGCTGCTGCTTCAGCTGCCATTGAAACGGGGAAGGGGGGCCCCTCCCCTCCGGGAAATCCAGGAAGGAACAGTCACTACTACTCTAGTCAAAGTATTTCCTGCAGCTCTATGGTACTGGGTCATCTTTTCTTATAAAAGTAAGTAAAAGGGGCGGGGGGTGGGTCCGTTTTCTTGTTTTAACATTTTAATATCTTCAATGAAAGTACTGAGACAGAGAGAGAGGTTAGACAGAGTGTCTTTTGTCTTGCCCCGGTGAGGATTTCTTAAGCAAATCCACTGCACTTTCAACATGAAGCCAGAAAATTGGGACTTTTAAAAAACACAGCGGGAGACGGGACAAATTGTTAAAAATCGTGACTGTCCCGCCAAAATCAGGACGTCTGGTCATCTTATGCTTTGCGCTCTTCCTGGTTTGTTTGTTGTTGTTTTTTTGCAGAAACTGCCTGGCTTAAGTGGGGAGGGAGGAGAAGGTGTGTGAGAGCCTGCTTTGAGCTCCTACCACTGTTTAGAGAAGCTGCCAAGCCTAAATTCAACTATCACATCTGAACTTTAATTTTTAACTCTTTACTTGCAAGAGACCCTCTGCAGCGCTGTAAAGCCTTTGCCTGGAACAAAAGGGGAAGGAACCACAAGGGCCCATAGAAAGGAGAAGGGAGGGGAGGGATATTCACTGACAGCTTCTCTCAGCCTGTCATTACTTCTGTTCTATAGTGATCCCTATTTTTTGTAGCACTGTATTTATTGGTATCTTACTAATAGCAATTTTTAATCTCTAGGAAACAATTATGCCAAGGAAAAGAAAAATTGATTCTGAGAGTAGGATCTTCAAAGAACAGTGGACTTCCAATTACTTTTTCATTCAGTAAAGGAAAGAGCTGTTTTTCTGATATGCCAGGATTTAATGGCTGTGTTCAAGGAATATAATTTGCGTTGACACTACGAGAGTCGACATAAGAACAAATATGATTGTTTGGTCGGACAAGCGTGAAAAGACAAAATATTAAAACTGAAAAATGGATTGACAACTCAGCAAAATGCTTTTGTGAAGCAGAAGCAGATAAATATTTCATCACTGCGAGCAGGTTTTCAAGTTGCCAAGCTAATATCACGTACTGGCAGACCATTTGTAGAGGAAGAATTTGTTAAAGAATGCCTTCTTTCTGTTGCCAAAGAGATGTGTCCAGAGAAGACTGATTTATTTAGTACAGTGAGTCTTTCAGGACCTACAATTACACGAAGGATTGAAGAAATGGGGGACAATTTGCACCAGCATTTGCAAAACTCCTCAAAAAATCTTTGCTATTTTTCATTGGCACTTGACACAAGCAATGACGTTTGTGATTCTGCACAACTTCTAATTTTCATTTGTGGGACAAATGATTATTTTGAAGTCACAGAGGAGCTTGCTGCATTGAAAAGCATCAAAGGAAGAACAACAGGAGAGGATATCTTTAAAAAGGTTCACAAACTCGTGACCCGTCAAAAGCGCGGACGGCAAAAGCGCGATTGACAAAATCGCGCCTTTGACGTCATCACAGCGCGACGAAAAAGATCGAAAAATTCAAATAAAAATTAATAAAAATTAAATTAAAGCAAGCCGATTCACATAAAGGTAAGGGTTAGGTTTAGGGTTAGGGTTAGGGTTAGGTTAAGGGTTAGGGTTAGCTTTAGAGCGTTAGCGTTAGCGTTAGGGTTAGGTTAAGGGTTAGCGTTAGGTTTTTCGTTACTTTAACGGTTAGGTTTAGGGCTAGGTTTAGGGTTAGGTTAAGAGTTAGGTTTAGGGTTAGGTTTAGGGTTAGGTTTGGGGGGCTTAGGGTAAGGTAAGGGTAAGGTTTTCGCTTTATTTTTACATTTTTCGAACTTTTTCATCGCGCTGTGATGACGTCACAGCGCGCTTTTGTTGAGCGCGATTTTGTCCTACGCGCTTTTGTGGTGGAACCCACAAACTCTGGATGATTTGGAGCTGGACTGGTCTAAACTAGACAGTGTGACAACTGATGCTGCTCCTAGCATGGTGGGATGTATGAAAGAAGTGGTTGTATGCATAAACAAACACAACCACTCGCATCCAATAGCCATACACTGCCTCATTAACCAATAAGCACTATGTTGTAAGTCACTGAAGTGGGACTCTGTCATGAAAGTTGTGGTGTCTTGCATTAACTTCATCAGGCTATATGTACTAAACCACAGACAGTTTCAGGAATTTCTATCTGAGCTACATGTTACCTATGAAGATATTTTGTACCACATAGAAGTCCGTTGGCTGAGTTGAGGGAGAGTTTTGAAAAGCTTCTATGACTTTCTTCCACAGGTTTCTGCTTTCAAAAAACAGAGAAGTACCAGAGCTCAAAGATGAAGAATGGAAATGTCACCTTGCCTTTCTGACAGATGTAACAGAACTACTCAACAGTTTGAATGTGAAACTTAAAGGAGTAATTTGAAGTAAAATTGGACCTCCCCATTAAACAAGTGAAAGAGGAAAATGTTTGCCATTTCCCTATTACTCAAAACCAACAGTTGCATTCCCAAGCAAAAAGTGTGTGGATTCAATGGAAATGTTGCAAAGGGAGTTTCAATTAGATTTAAAGAGCTTCATGCACATGAACAGGACATACAGCTTTCTCGGAACCCATTTTCTGTTGACTTTGAAATTGTTGATCCAATTTACCAAATGGAACTGGCTGAACTACAGAATGGTGACTCTCTGAAAGACACATTCAAGTCAAGCAGCATTACTAATTTCTATCATCTCTCCCCTCTGAGACATATCTTAATCTCAGGAACCATGCACTCAAAATGGTAACCATCTTTGGCAGCACCTATGTCTATGAACAGACTTTTTCCAGACTCAATCAGCTGAAATAACCAACCAGATCCAGACTAACTGATAAACACTTACATCACTTGCTATGACTGGCAGTGACAAATATGGAATCGGATATCTTTCTCATCAGCCAAAAGCAGTCTCACACTTCCCATTGAATTAGTAGTATACTTATGTTGGTTAAAATTGTTCTTCATTCTAAATATTGTATTATTTCATGGATTTTTTTACACTACAAATAAAGATATGTGCAGTGTTCATAGGAATTTGTTCATGTTTTTTTTAAAAAAAACCTATAGTCTGGGGGAACGTTATCTCTCCTTAATGCACCATTGGAGGCTGGGGAAGGGTTGTGTTGATTCTTGCCTGCTTCCAATGTCTCTTAATGCTCAATCTTGGGGGTTTCCTTTACAGTCTTAATTGGTGCAGTTCTCAGTCTGATTGGTCATCTGAAACATATGATCAGGAGTTATTTTGAAGGAAATCCTGTTTGTTTTATTGTTTTTTTAATGGCCTCTTTTAAGGAGCCTGAAGCTGCTGTTGTAATGAAGTTAGGCAAGTGGCAAGAAAGTTTGCACTCTTTTTCCTTTTTGGGGGGTTTTAATAAGTAAATAGATTCCTTGGGTTGAGCAAATACAGCTTAGGAAGTATTTAGTATTTAGTATTTATTAATACTTATAGGCCGCCCTTTTCCCTGAGGGGACTCAGGGCGGCTTACATAAAATGAGGGGAGGGGTTATACAAACAATAAACACACACAATACATAAAAGTAAAATAATAAGCAACATTCATTCATCATTCGGGTGGGGGCAATTATCTTTGTCCCCAGGCCTGACGGGCTAGCCAGGTCTTGAGGGCTGTGCGGAAGGCCTGGACGGTGGTGAGGGTACGAATCTCCACGGGGAGATCGTTCCAAAGGGTCGGAGCTACTACTGAGAAGGCTCTCCTCCTTGTAGTTGCCAGTCGGCACTGACTGGCGGATGGAACTCGGAGGAGGCCTAATCTATGTGATCTAATTGGTCGCAGGGAGGTAATTGGCAGGAGGCGGTCTCTCAAGTACGCAGACCCACTACCATGAAGGGCTTTATGAGTGACAAGTAGCACCTTGAAGCGCACCCGGAGATCAACAGGTAGCCAGCGCAGCTCGCGGAGGAGAGGTGTTATGTGGGTGAACCGAGGTGCACCCACAATCACTCGCGCGGCTGCGTTCTGGACTAGCTGAAGTCGCCGGATGATCTTCAAGGGCAGCCCCATGTAGAGCACATTGCAGTATTGTAGAGCACATTGCAGCACATTGCAGTATTGTAGAGCACATTGCAGTATTCCAGCCTAGAGGTCACAAGGGCCCGAGTGACTGTTGTGAGAGCCTCCCGGTTCAGGTAGGGTCGCAACTGGCGCACCAGGCGAACCTGGGCAAATGCCCCCCTGGTCACAGCCAAGTTGCGAACCCTCTCTGAGGGGTATAGAATTTGACCCCCCAGTCTGAGCGATGGAACACTGATCGAATTATTGGGAGGAAAACACAACAGCCACTCGGTCTTCTCCGGGTTGAGTACAAGCTTGTTAGCCCTCATCCAGTCCATAACGGCCTCAAGACCCCGGTTCATCACGTCCACCGCTTCATTGAGTTGGCACGGGGCGGACAGATACAACTGAGTATCGTCCGCATATTGATGGTATCTTATCCCGTGCCTTCGAATGATCTCACCAGCGGTTTCATGTAGATGTTGAATAGTAGGGGGGATAAGACCGGACCCTGCGGCACCCCATATGTTAGGGGCCTAGGGGTCGATCTCTGCCCCCCCCACTAACACCGACTGCGACCTGTCCGAGAGGTAGGAGGAGAACCACCGTAACACAGTGCCTCCCACTCCCACCTCCCGCAGTCGTCGCAGAAGGATACCATGGTCGATGGTATCGAAAGCCGCCGAGAGGTCGAGGAGAACCAGGATGGAGGGATGGCCTCCATCTCTGGCTCTCCAAAGATCATCGGTCAATGCGACCAAAGCGGTTTCTGTGCTGTAACCGGGTCTGAAGCCTGACTGGAAGGGGTCGAGATAGCTTGCTTCCTCCAAGGACCGCTGAAGCTGGAAGGCCACCACCTTCTTGACAACCTTCCCAACAAAAGGGAGGTTGGAGACTGGACGGTAGTTGTTAAGGACAGCTGGATCCAAGGATGGCTTCTTCAGGAGGGGTCTCACCACCGCCGCTTTAAGTGCGGCGGGGAAGTGCCCCTCCCGAAGAGAGGCGGTAACAACCGCCTGGATCCAGCCTCATGTCACCTCACTGCTGTTGGCAACCAGCCATGAGGGACACGGGTCCAGTACACAGGTGGAGGCACTCACAGCTCTCATGGCCTTGTCCACATCTCCAGGGGCAACATCCTGAAACTCAACCCAGAGGTGGTCTACCTCGTCCTCTTGTGCCTCGGCTGGAACTGCAGGGATGGAGTCCAAATCCGACCGAAACCGAGCAATTTTGTCCGCTAAGAATTGGGCATAATCCTCAGCTCTACCCTGCAAGGGTTCCCCCGTATCCCTCCTATTTAGGAGGGAACGGGTTATCCTAAACAGAAGGACAAAGGCAAAATGAATGGCTAAATTGGCCACGCCCACCCAGCACGCCCACCCAACAGTCTGAGAGGCCATGAATCAGCCCTGTGATGGAATAAATTGAGAAAGAATTAATATTTTTGTATGACCACTAGAGGGAGCCAAAGAGGGAGTTTTAGAAAAGAAATGTGTAATCATTTGATTGGTTGAAGAAATATAATGTTAGAAGTTGATTGGTTAAATGTCATAATTCTATATAAGGTAATAGTTAGGGCGTTATTGTCGCTGATTGGTTTGTAACCGCCCCGATCAGGCTAGCTGATATGGGAGTAGGAGGAGTTAGGGAGGGTATAACTGCTGTTTCGCTTTCGTAGTGGGTGTGGCTCTTTCTTGTAACGCACGAGAAATCCACCACGCTTTGCAAATCGTTGATCCAGAGAGATTTTTAATAAAAGAAACTTTATTTCTCTACTCCAAACCTCGTCTCTGAATTTCTTGTTCAGAATTCTGCAAACAAATTGGGGGCTCGTCCGGGATCCAATCTGCATTGGGACTCTGAGGGGTCCTCCTCAGGTGCACCCCTTTCCTTTTTGAAAGGAGGGGAACCACCCAGAGGACTGCGTAGCTCTTGGAAGCCCGTAAAAATTGTGCAATAGACGAGCAGTAGGAGGAGAGTGAATAAAGTGCGGAGCAAGCCTGAAGACAGACCGGGTAACATCTGCGCGCAGACCCTGGTGAGTACTGGTTTCAAAACACCAGAACACAAGACCCAGGGAGGTCAGGGTTAGAGTGTGTGGATGTGAGAACTAGCAACGGGGCTGGGTGGAAGTCCTTTTGAGGGATCTCAGGGGAGATCCGCAGGACGGAGTGAGTGATGGGGATATTGTGAATATCCGGAGACGGTGACGTGTGGAATTGAAAAGAGTTGCTGGGAGGAACACAGGCGCACATACTCAAGGAAAGGCTACCTACCCATATAAGGGATGGGGGGAAATACAAGTTCAGCTGAGAAAGGAATACAGTGTGTAAAGAAAATTAGAAAGAATCCTAAGCTTAAAATCGACCCGAACGGCCCACTGGGCCAAATGCTGGCCGGATGGGGATCCCCACCTTATAATCGGGAGATTTTGAGATTAGGATTGACTAAAGAAGATATGGTGAATTTATGTTGTTTTATCTGGTGGCAAGATGATAATGTAGAGTGGCTGCGGGACGGCTCTATGAATTTCTTTAAATGCCATAATTTATATGATTACGTGAAACAGAAACAGTGTAAAAGTTTGGACAATGAGTTGGATTATGCCCTGCTCTGGAATCCGGATCTTTGGCCACCAGAACGTATTCTGATGGTGAAACCCGGAGAACAGGAAGAAGAGGAAGAAACCCCAAAAAGGGATTTGCTGAAAAATATTCCTCCCCCGTATAATCTGGTTCATATCCAAAATCCACCACACCCGGCTAATATAGTAACTCCACCATTATATCCTGAAATGCCAGGAGGAATAAGCCAACTCACCCCAGGGCAGTGGTCCGGTCCCCCGATGCCCGTATTAAGTCCACAGGGAGGGGGAAACCCAGTTTGGACTCCTAATTGCCCCACTCCGCCAACCCCTTTTCTAACGCCATACACTCCGGGGGTTGACGAGAAAACAGGATGTTCAAGGGACAAACTAGATAGTACAAGGAAGAATTTAATGAGCCAACTAGATGAAGAGGAACAGGTTAAGCAATTTCCTCTAAGAGAGACCCCAAATGGAGTAAATGCCCAAGGGGCCCCAATTATAACATATGTACAAGAACCGCTAAGGGCATCGGAGGTTCGAGCATTTAAGAAAGAAATGAAAAGCTTCATTGAGGATCCATTAACAGCTAGTGATCAATTGGACTCTCTATTAGGACCCAACATTTATACGTGGGAAGAAATGCAGAATATAATGGGTATCTTGTTTAGCCCCGAAGAGAGAAACTTAATCAGAGTAGCTGCCATGGCGGTGTGGGAACGAGAGAACCCTGTGGTGGAGGGAGGAAATCAAGACAGAGGAGATGCTAAGTACCCCCTAGTAAGACCAAACTGGAATAATAATGAAGCAGAGGGAAGAAGAAACATGCAAGATTTAAGATTATTAATTATAAAAGGAATGAAAGAAGCAATACCAAAAACTCAGAACATGACTAAAGCCATAAATATAGAGCAGGGAAAGGAGGAAACACCAGCTACATTCTTGCAACGTCTTAAGGACGGAATGCGGAAGTATGCTGGGGCGGATCCTGACGATGCCCTAAATGTGCAGATAGTTAAAATTCAGTTTGTAACTAAGGCATGGCCAGACATTGCAAAGAAATTACAAAAGAGAGAGAATTGGACTACAGAATCTTTAGAAGTTTTGTTAAGGGAAGCACAGAAAATATATGTGAATAGGGAAGAGGACAAAGTGAGAAGGGACGGACAGAGGACAAGCCGAATGATGGCGGTCGCAGTAAAGGAGGCTATGCAAGCACAGCCCGAGCAAGGAAGAGGGCGAGGCTGGGTGTCACGTGGACGAGGGAGATACAATACCGGATTTAGAGGACGGCCAGGAATGCCAGGAATGAGAACTAGGGGCGGAGTCGCTAGAGGAATGGCCCGAGGAGGAAAACTAGGAGAAAGAGGAACTTGCTTCCATTGCGGCAAGGCAGGACATTTTAAAAGAGAATGTCCCGCTCTGGCCGGGGAGGAGCAAATTAACCGATTGATGGAAGAAGATGAAGATATCTATTAGGGAGGTCAGGGGCCCTTCATTAGGAGTTCCCGCCGGGAGCCCTTGATAAATTTGGAGGTGGGAACCCAGGAATATACCTTCTTAGTGGACACCGGAGCATCTCGCACCTCTGTGTGTGTGATGCCAAAGGAGGGAAAAATTGACAATCAGGCAAAAATCAAAGTTAGTGGGGTAAAAGGGGAAGCTTTTAATGTGAAGCAGTTAGAACCAGTGAAAATAAGATATGGGAAAAATGAGATCCGGACTCTAAAATTATTGTATGTGCCTGAAGCAGGAATTAACATCATGGGAAGAGACTTGATGTCTGCCTTGGGACTTACAATAAGCTTTGATAAAAGTGAAACAGTTTATGTTCTAACAGAAGAGAAAGAGCAAAAGATTGATCCTTTAGTTTGGGTGCAACCGGGAAATAGAGGTGGATTAGAGATAGAGCCTCTAAAGATAAAATTGAAACCCAATAGTGAGATAGTAAGCCAAAGACAATATAATATTTCGATGGAAGGAAGAAAAGGTCTCCAACCAGTGATAGATCAGTTGGTGAAAGACGGGTTGTTGGAAGGGACTATGTCACCTTACAATACCCCTATATTGCCTGTGAGAAAACCAGATGGTACTTACAGGATGGTGCAGGATTTGAGACTTTTAAATAAAATAGTGGAAACCAGACATCCGGTAGTCCCAAATCCTTACACTATTTTGAGCAAAATACCTGTAGAACACCGCTGGTTTAGTGTAATAGATTTAAAAGACGCTTTTTGGTCCTGTCCTTTGGACAAAGACAGTAGAGCTTTATTTGCATTTGAGTGGGAGAATCCTTTCACTGGGAGGAAACAACAGTATCAGTGGAGGGTGTTACCTCAAGGATTTACAGAATCTCCAAATTTGTTCGGACAAGTATTAGAACAGACCTTAGAAAAGTTCAAGTTACCAAAAGGAATAAACATGATCCAATATGTAGATGATCTCTTAGTGTCAGGCAAGAAGAAAATAGATACCGAAGAAGGAACAATAGCCTTACTAAACTTTTTGGCCCAACAGGGTCTGAGAGTAAGTAAGGGAAAACTTCAGTTTGTAGAACAAGAAGTAAAATATTTGGGACATTTAATTAGTCAGGGCTCAAGAAAGATCAGTGCTGAAAGAATTCAAGGGATTATAGAACAACCAAGGCCTAAAACGCAAAAAGAGTTGAGAAAGTTTTTAGGATTAATTGGATATTGTAGGTTATGGATAGAGGATTATGCCAAATGGACAAAAGGATTATATGAACAGTTTAACTCAAACAAAACCATTTAAAATTGGGTGGACCGAGGGGTTAGATGAGGACTTTCAGAGACTTAAGCGCTTGTTAGTCAGTGCTCCAGTCTTAAGACTTCCCAATTTAGAGAAACCGTTTCACCTTTTTGCGTCAGTAGAAGGAGGGACAGCCCTGGGAATTTTGACACAAAGTTGGGCAGGGCAAAAGAAACCAGTAGCATATCTGTCCGAAAACCTTGATCCTGTAGCTCAAGGATGGCCCACATGTATACAAGCAATAGCAGCAGTAGCGTTATTAGTAAAGAAGAGTGAGAAAATCACAATGGGAGGGGCGCTAATTGTAAGCAGCCCACATCAAGTGAGAACATTGTTAAGACAAAAAGCTGGGAGGTGGTTGACTGATTCAAGGTTGTTGAAATATGAGGGAATGTTACTGGATCATGCTGACCTAGTCCTGACAACTGACTCAGCATTGAATCCAGCACAATTCCTCAATAAAACCAGTTCATCTGAAAGAGAAGAAATTGAACACTGGTGTAGTGAAATAGTAGATTTAGAAACAAAAATCAGGCCAGATTTACAGGATACCCCTTTGGAAAAAGGAGAAAGATGGTATATTGATGGTTCTTCACGAGTGGTAGAAGGGAAAAGACAAAATGGATATGCTATAATCCAGGAGGGCACATGGGCTCTTCTGGAAGGGGGGAGAATGCCAAACCATTGGTCTGCACAGGCAGCCGAATTGTATGCCTTGAAAAGAGCTCTCATATTGGGGGAAAAATCAAATTTAACGATTTACACCGACTCTAAATATGCGTTTGGAGTGGTGCAAACCTTTGGGAAGATTTGGAAGGAAAGAGGATATGTGACAAGCCAGGGAAAGGACCTGATACACCAGCAACTAATAGAGGAGGTGTTATCAGCCCTTGTCCTGCCCCATAGAATTGCTGTAGTGCATTTGAGAGCACACCAAAAGGGAGATGAGGTTGAGAAGAAGGGAAACAGGTTGGCAGACCAGGAAGCTAAAGAAGCTGGTATGAATGAAGTTGTTGAACAAATCAAAATTATGATTCCCCATGTATTTGAAATGATGGAGATACCAATTTTTAATGAGAGAGAGGAAAACAAAATTAAACAGATAGGGGGAACGAAAGATGAAGATGGAAAATGGTGGTTACCAGATGGGAGACAAATTCTCAATTACTCCCTCATGAGACAAATCTTTGAAAGACTACATGAGGGGAGTCATTGGGGAACTCAGGCTTTGATTGATGAAGTATTAAAAAAATATGCAGGAGTAAAAGTCTATACTGCAGCACAACAAGTAACTCAAAAATGTATAATTTGTCAAAGGGTAAATAGAAATCAATTAAGGGAAAAACAAAAGAGAGGGAGGCCTTTAGCGCTCTATCCTTTCCAAAATATACAAATAGACTTCACTGAAATGCCACAAGTGGGAAGATATAAATATTTGTTGGTTATTATAGATCATCTGACAGGATGGGTAGAAGCCTACCCTTGTTTTGATGAAACTGCAAGAACTGTTGTTAGATTATTATTAGAACATATTATACCAAGGTATGGGATTGTTCAGAGAGTTGATAGTGACCAGGGAAGACACTTCACGGGAAAAATTACTCAAGGAGTGGCTAATGTATTGGGAATAAAATGGGACCTACACAGTCCATGGCATCCGCCCTCTAGTGGGAAGGTGGAAAATATGAATGGAAAGATTAAAACAATGTTGACAAAATTGTATTTGGAGACAGGAATGAATTGGACAAAAGCTTTGCCGATAGCTTTATTTAGAATAAGAACACAACCCAGGAGGGATGTGGGAGTCTCACCTTATGAAATGTTATTTGGAATGCCACTAAGGAATGCTGGGATACGAATGGGGAATTTACCTAGCAAAGACAAAGGGTTGATACAATACTTGCAAATACTGTCCCAGACTTTTGATTCTTTCAGAAAAGCGGGCTATTTAATACAGACTCCTCCATTGAGCTTCAAAGTACATTCCATTGAAGTGGGAGACCAGGTGTGGATAAAGACTTGGAAGGACGATTCCCTAAAGCCAAAATGGGATGGACCATTCCTGGTGTTGCTGACCACAGACACTGCCATCCGGACGAAAGAGAAAGGCTGGACCCACTACACCAGAGCAAAGAGAGCCAACTTGGAGGAGTCGGAAACTTGGAAGGCCTTTCAGAAGGAGCCATTGAAGTTGGTGTTGAAAAGGCAGTAATTCTTCTAAAGGAAAAGGCCCGTGAGTTCCTGGTTTGTGACCAATGTGTTGGTTCTGTTCCTGTCCATGTGAAGCTTGCTGTTGTTCCCATTGTATTGACTGTGTACTTTGTACCCACTGCAAGATCCCATGTGACATTGTGATAACTGAACAGTGCCTTCGGGAATACTTTTCCTATACTAACCCATTCTATACAGACCTTCGTATTACGCCAACAGTGCAACAGGCCATTGACAATCCATTTTATAACAACTATCACGAAGGAGCTCTTGATCCCTCTCTTTACATCGTGTATTGGCCGTTCTTATGGCCCAAGGGAACGACAACCTCGATGTCCCTTTTTCAGAGGACCGTTACCCGGGCAGGAAGCGGGATTTTGGGACTATTGGGCTCCTCGGCCATCTTGCAAGCATTTCCTGTTGCATTTTCTAGGCATGACAATAATGATGGGTGTGTTACTTTTGGTGGTGTGGGGAGCATGTGAATATGAGTATCAAAATAAGGAGGGAATAGTAGAGGATTTCTATGGACCTCCTTCTAAACAGAATCGCTCAAAAAGAGAGATAAGTTTTTACCATCATGCGAAGAGATTCATAAACCCACCCGTAAACACCATTTGTATAAAAGGAGGAGGATTACAAAAAGGAGAATTCCAATATTCGAAAATGACACATGAGGGATGCAATCTAACATTAGAAGTAACATCAAAACAACTTCACTGGAATTGTGTGGACTCTGTCCACCAACCTGGTAGGGAGAAATTGCTTTGTTAGGAATGGATCTATTCATGTTGGGAACAAACTCAGCAACATGAAAAGTCAATAATGGTATTAAAAGAAATTGGGGATCAGATCCAATTATTGGAAAGTATGGAAACATTCCCTATGGAAAGTACAGTAATAGAAAGAGAAAGGTTGAAAGAAATAAGGGAAAATATTAAGAAAATTGCCAAATAAGAGATGGGGGAATTGATGGAATAAATTGAGAAAGAATTAATATTTTTGTATGACCACTAGAGGGAGCCAAAGAGGGAGTTTTAGAAAAGAAATGTGTAATCATTTGATTGGTTGAAGAAATATAATGTTAGAAGTTGATTGGTTAAACGTCATAATTCTATATAAGGTAATAGTTAGGGCATTATTGTTGCTGATTGGTTTGTAACCGCCCCGATCAGGCTAGCTGATATGGGAGTAGGAGGAGTTAGGGAGGGTATAACTGCTGTTTCGCTTTCGTAGTGGGTGTGGCTCTTTCTTGTAACGCACGAGAAATCCACCACGCTTTGCAAATCGTTGATCCAGAGAGATTTTTAATAAAAGAAACTTTATTTCTCTACTCCAAACCTCGTCTCTGAATTTCTTGTTCAGAATTCTGCAAACATCTGTTTAAAAATTTTGAGGACCCCTGATCTAGTGGTATTTTCAGTGCACTGAACCAGCTATCCATCTTTTTTGTGGCTCAATCAGAAAGGGCAATTCCCAGTTATTAGAGGGATGAGACACATTTGCAGCTTTTTCAAGTGGCCAATAGGAGCTTAGCAAATTTTAGCCTTTAATTAGCAATAGTACTTAGACTTATATATCACTTCACAGTGCTTTAAAGCACCCCTCCAAGCAGTTTATAGAATCAGCATATTGTCCCCCAGGAATCTGTGTCCTCATTTTAACAAACTCAGAAGGATGGAAGGCTGAGTCCACCTTGCGCTGGTGAGAATATATGCAATACTAACCACTGTGCCACCATGTCTCTTAATTGTATCAACAATAAGGTGACCAGACGTCCCGCTTTTGGTGGGACACCCCCACTTTTTGATACATTTTCCCGCGTCCCGCCCGCTTTTTAAAAAGGCACGCTTTTTTTGGCGCTCGCAGCTCCCGCCCATCAGCTGCTGGGCTGGCTCATCGTTCTGTTCTATGCTACCTACAAATTTAAGCCAGCCCAGCCTGCCGCTCACTGGCCTGGACTCCAGCCAATCAGTGAGCTGGCCAACCAGCTCACTGATTGGCTGGACTCCTTAGCTGAGGACGCCTGCGCGAGTCTCCATTTTATTTTGTCTTTGTTTTGGGCAGCTGCGCTTACTCACTGGTGGTGAGTAAATCATGTTTTGTAATGTACTTATTTGGTACCGTGGGAATCGGGAGGCGCTGGGGGGAGGAGACAGCCCCCTTCTCCCCCTTTGGCTTTGCGGAGTTCACAGCCAGCCCCTGTGGTTCCATCCAGAGCCTGTGCTGCGCTGGCACGGGCGGCAAAGCTCTGGATGGAACCACGTGGAAGTTCTCTGTGGGAGTAAAAAGCCGCTGCCGGTCGCGCAGAGAACTTCCACTCGGTCACGGACGGAGCTTTGTGGCGGCGCCTGTGCTGTGCGCTTGCCTTCCCAGTGACCACGCCGCAAGTCCGCGAGGCATGGTCGCGTCCCGCCGCCCTCCCCTGCGGCTCTCCTGCCGCAGAGTCCGTTTTTCAGACTTGCTGCCCTTGCAGACAACTTTCACTCGCTTCCGCGGCTCTCTCGCCGCCCGGCAGAAGCCACGTGGAAGTTCTCTGGGCGAGGTGAAAAACAGCCGCCGCCCCGCCCGCCCTCCCCGGCTGGGCTGGCTTAAATTTGTAGGTAGCATAACGAAACGATGAGCCAGTCTGGGCGGGGGAGCCTCCCCCGCCCATCAGCTGCTAGCTAGCTCGCTGGGCTGGCTCATCGTTTCGTTCTATGCTACCTACAAATTTAAGCCAGCCCAGCCTGCCGCTCACTGATTTAATTGGCCTGGACTCCAGCCAATCAGTGAGCTGGCTGGGATGGAAAATTTTCAGCACGCCACGTGCTGAAAATTTTCCATCCCAACCAGCTCACTGATTGGCTGGACTCCTTAGCTGAGGACGCCTGCGCGAGTCTCCATTTTATTTCGTCTTTGTTTTGGGCAGCTGCGCTTACTCACTGGTGGTGAGTAAATCATGTTTTGTAATGTACTTATTTGGTACCGTGGGAATCGGGAGGCGCTGGGCTGGGGGGAGGAGACAGCCCCCTTCTCCCCCTTTGCGGAGTTCGCAGCCAGCCCCTGTGCTGCGCTGGCACGGGCGGCAAAAGCTCTGGAACCACGTGGAAGTTCTCGGGCGGCTGCTCCCTCGCTCTCCTGCCCCGGAGGGAGCAGCCGCCCGAGAACTTCCACATGGTTCAGGGGTTTCAGGGGACATCTCTGATATCTCTGACATCTCTAACCGTTAAGGGAGGAAGGCGACAATGAAAGGAGAAGGGAGGGGGAGGACAGCACCCGAACCGCGATAGCAGAGAACCGATACGCTTAGTCAAACTGAAAGTCGAGGAAAAGCACTTCGTCCCTTTCACCCGAACCAGAGCTAGGGCAAGCCCCGTGGCCGTTGCACACGTGCGCGATCCTATTTTCTCCAGGGGGCGACAAGCCCGAGGAAGAGGGAGCCGCGCAAGGCTGGTGCATTGTTCCAACTTCAGGCACCTTGTCATTGCAGGCTCTGGGCTGACCCTGCCTGAGAGCAGCTGCAAGCCAAGAGAAATTGAGAGAGAGGGAATGTGCTTCCTTCCGACCTTCCCGCAAATGCGCCGCGCTCTCCAGAAGGGCTAGGACGAGTCCGGCGGCTAAGCAACGCGCGGCCTTCTCCGGGACTGACAGCCGCAGCGAAAGTAGCCCCCGCCGGCCGGCCCTTGCTTTTGTCTGCTGGGTAGTGAAGGCGGCGGCGGCGGCGGAGGAGGAAGCAGCCCGGTGTCGCTGCTCGCCGCGTGCTCCCTCGCTCGCGGCCAGGCTTTGGTCCCGCCTTTCCCGCTCTGTGCGTGGGAGAATGTGTGTGTGTGTGTGTGTGTGTGTGTGTGTGAGAGAGAGAGAGAGAGAGAGAGAGGTAATTCATAAAATCACTTCCCCCTCCAGCCATTCTTCCCCGGCTTTCCTACAACTGACATTTCTGCCACTGCATGGTTTTTTTTAAAAAAAAAATTGTGGCGGAGGCTGTTTGCTTCAACATGGCTTGCCTCGTCTTTTGGGGCGGGAGGAGGGCTCTGCCTTAAGCAAGAATTGCATTAAAGACCAGAGCAACAGGTATTTCCTTATTTGCCTGGAGATAGATAATTCCTAGGGATACTTGCCATGTTCTTTCATCACCATGACGATCTTATTTTTTTGAGCTAAATGTATTTTTCCAGTTTGAATTGGGCATAATCTTTTTTTATTGATCCACTGTCAGGAAGAGGGATTATAATTTAAAACAGATGATTTCAGTGGCATCTTTTTTTATTAATTTAAATTTCTTTCCGTTCTCCATACCCATCTTCTTGTATCAAATAATAGCTGTGGATTCATTGGTATTAAGTGTATATGTTTGAAGCAGTGCAGGAAATCTTGAAAACTTATGAATTTCTCTCCCCTCTGTGGCATTAGGCCTTAGTATCTGATTTGCTATATAACACCTTGTGTCATATATAGTCAATATAGGCACAGAGTTAATTTTTTTTAACATTTTCTAATGGTGGTGTGCCTCGTGATTTTTTTCATGGAAAAAGTGTGCCTTTGCACAAAAAAGGTTGAAAAACACTGCATTAATATATCCATTTCGGCACAGTCCATAATTTTTCTTATTATTTCTTCTTCATTTAGGTTTAGTTTATTTTTCCACTTCTGGGCGAAAGCGATCCTTGCTGCTGTAAGTATATGTAGTATTAGATATTGTATTTCTTTTTTGTATTTCATCGGTATAATTCCTAATAGAAAGAGTTCAGGTTTCCAATCTAACTTAACCTTTGTTATTTCTTCCAACCAATTTTTGATCCTTTTCCAGAATTTTTTTGCCTCTTCACAAGTCCACCATAAATGATAATATGTGCCATGATGTATTGAATCACATTTCCAGAAATTTAGCGAGGTATTTGTTGAAATTTTGGCCAACCTTGACGGTGCCAGATGCCATCTATAATAAAGCATTTTGTACTGGTTTTCCTTGTATGGGATTGATAGTGTCATTCTTAAATTTATTCCCCAAAATTTTTCCCATTTGTCTAGTTCAATGTTATAGCCAAAGTTCTGTGCCCATTTTATCATTGGTTCTTTTACAATTTCCTCTTCCATTTGATACTTCAAGAGGAATTTGTATATTTTCCCTATCATCTTTCTGTCCAGACTTTGAATAATTTTATCCAATTCGTGTGGTTCTGTTTCAATACCATATATTTTAGTGTCTTTATTGTATTTAGTTTTAATTTGGAGGTAGGTTAGCCAATCACCTTTCATATTCTGATCTGCCAATTCTTCAATTGTTTTTAAATTTCCCTGTCTGTCAATTAGATCTCTGTATCTTAGAATTTTGTTCCAATCTGTAAAATTTGGGTGTGTCGTTCTTTCTGTTGGTGATAGCCAATTTGGGGTTTTCACATAGTGTTTTTTTTTTATTTTGAGCCATTGTTGCACTAAAGTTCCAATTAAATGATTTTGAAAGTATTTGTGCGTTTTATGTTTGTCATTCCATAAGAAATTATGCCAGCCTGCCTGCAGGTCATGGCCTTCTAAGATCAGAATTCTTTTATTCTTTAACTCAATCCAATCCTTCATCATTGTCATTGTTATTGCAGTTGCGTATATACTAGGCTCCCTGTGTGCTTCCATCCATCGCTACGAAGATCTGCTGACTCTGCCTGCCTGCTGGTAAGTGAGCCGGGTTTTTTCTTTTATTTTTTTAATGTATTTTAAAATAATATTTTATTTATTGTGCATATGATTTTTTTAAAATAGTGGTATTCTGTGTTGATTCTTTTTTTAAATTGTCTTAGACTATTTAAAAAAAGATTCTATCCAAAATAAATTGAAATAAGCCATTTTTAAAATTTCTATGCACAATACTTTGAAATGGACTCAGGAGTCATGATTGACACTGAGTGAATTTGCACTTTAATAATCAGGAAGATACAATGGCATTGAAAAAAGTGACTGATGACCATTTTTCACACTTAGCGACCATTTTCACACTTAGCGACCGTTGTGGCATCCTCATGGTTTAAAATGATTTTACTTCAATTTATTCTGTGTGGAATAGTTTGAAATGGTGACAGTATAAATTATTGCTGGTGTAATACTTAACAATGGTTTTTAAGGATTTCTTTTATTTATAGAATACCTTTTTATTATTTTGGGGGGATTTTTATTTTTAAATTGTTTATAAAATGTATTTACTACAAGAAATGTTCCTTTTTGCAAATGTGATCTTTGCAAATCTTTGTGATGCAATATGTTCAGACCAGGTTATGTGTCTCAAAGTGGCTGCTATTCTATGGGCAGGCCAGGTTGGTGCAAGGCAGCTTTGCCAGATTTGGTGTGTTTCACCCTCATTGAATTTTATATCGTATAAAATCATATAATTTTAATTTTTTTTAGATTATTAACATAATGAGTAAGAAAAGAGGATGCAAATTCAACGATGATCTAAGAAGTGAATTTCCTTTTCTTAAAAAAACAAAAAGCGATCACATAGTAAGATGTGAGAAATGTATCGGTGAATTTTCTATTGCGCACGGTGGGAGGCATGATATTACAAAGCACTTGGAGACGCAGAAACATAAGAGATATGTAGATGCTGTTGCATCTTCCTCCAGAATGCAGGACTATTTTCATAAACCAACGTATGCAGACGAAGACAAGAAATTAGCATTAGCAGAAGGACTTATGTCTTTTCATGCTATTAATCACAATCATTCCTTCAGATCAATGGACTGTACATCACAAGTTGTCAAAAAGTTATTCAACAAAAAATTTACCTGTGCTAGAACTAAATCCGAGGCAATTGTGCGTAATGTGCTTTCCCCATATGCATTTTCAGAATTAAGCAAAAATCTAGAGAAAATTAATTTTGTATCCATATACTCTGATGCATCTAATCATAAGGATATCAAATTATTTCCAACCCTTATTAGATTTTTTGATTCGGAAACTGGAATAAAAGTTAGAATGTTAGATTTTGTTTCTTTGCCTGGAGAAACTTCGGAAATAATTTTCAGTCCCATTGTTAATATTTTGGAACAAAACAATTTAAAACACAAAATAATTGCATATTGTGGAGACAATACGAATGCAAATTTTGGAGGAAAAGTGAGAAGGGGTACAAATAATATTTTTTATAAATTAAACCAAAACCTTAATCAAAACATTATTGGTGTTGGTTGTGCAGCGCACATAGTACATAATGCCATTCAAACAGCTGCTGACTTGTTGCCCATAGATGTGGAAAATATTATTGTTTTGTGAAGATGCGGAAGTCGAATATTGCAAAATGCTTGGATATAGTAAAACGCGCTGGTTAGCTCTTTTGCCAGCTCTCGAAAGAATTTTGAAACTATACGATCCTTTGAAGTCCTACTTTCTATCACAGGATAAAGGTCCTAGAATTTTAAAAGAGCTTTTTGAAAAAGAATCTTCAAAAATTTGGCTAGAGTTTGTACACAATCAAGCAGCTCTTTTTCAAAATAGTATAAAACTTATTGAAGGTGACAAAATTTCGGCAATCGAAGTAGCAAATGAACTTAATAATTTAAAATTTCAGTGTCAACAGCGGTTAGAAACAATTTTTATTCCCATAACTATCCGTAATATTATAAGGCAGCTAGAAGAAGAAGGTGCAATAAATCGTGCAGATACCATGAATCATTTTAAAAACTTCTATAGTAACTGAGTAGATTATTTAGAAGAGTGGACGGTACATTTTAACAATATCGAACATTTTAATTGGGTTGAATTAAAAAAAGAACTTGATTGGCATGATGTGCAAAAATCATTCGAGCATATTCATCAAAATTTCCCAAATAGTGATATTTCTGAAACTAATCTTTTTACTGAGGTATCACATTTAAAACTATATATGAATAAGGAAAAGGTTGAATCTTGGGCATCAGCAAAAATGACAATAGAGAATAAATGGATAGAAATATTTAATCATTTTCAAAGAAACCATATTTCATATAATAATGTATTAAAAATTGTGGAATATGCGCTGTCCTTACCAGGAACTAATGCTGCGACTGAACGTGTTTTTTCTGCGGTAAATCAAGTGTGGACATCAGAAAAATCACAATTAAGTGTTGAGACTTTGAAAGCCATTTTATGTGTCAAATATAATTTAACAAATTCGTGTGAAAAACTTCATGACCTTTTAAACAATGACAGCAATCTACTAAAAAAAATTCACTCAAGTGAGAAATATGCCAAAGAGTAAAATTATTCTGTACATAATTTTTGTCAATATATTTAATAAATATAAATGTAAATAAACGTATTATATTTGTACTGTACATAATTTTTGTCAATATATTTAATAAATATAAATGTAAATAAACATATTATATTTGTAAATTGTAGTTATGTTGAAATAAAAAAAATATTACAATACTATTTTTGTGATGTATGAAAATTTTTGTTGCTCCGTATAAAATTTTTAATCAAGCCCCCCCACCCGGCAGAAGCCCCGGGACCGAGTGGAAGTTCTCTGCGCGAGGTGAAACGGCTGGCAGCCGCCTCTCCCATGAAGATGAAAGAATGGAAGGAGGAAGGAAGAGAAAAAAGGAGGAAGGGAGTGAGTGAGGAAAGAAAAGGATGGAAGGAGGGAGGAAGGAAGGAAGAGAGGGAAAGAGCAGAAGACAGATAAGGTGAAGGTAGATAAGCAAGAGGAATGAAGGAAGAAGTGAGGAGTCTCGAGGAGGGGGAAAACATTTAGTGACCAAAGTTACAATGGCATTGAAAAAAGTGACTGATGACCATTTTTCACACTTAGCGACCGTTGCGACCATTTTTCACACTTAGCGACCGTTGCAGCATCCTCATGGTCACGTGATCAAAATTTTGTTTGGCAACAGATTCGTATTTATGCTGGTTTCAGTGTCCTGGGGTGACCTTTTGACCAAAATTTTTTTTAAAAAAAAAGCCCCCCCCCCCCCCCCGGTCAAGGGCGTCCCTCTTTTCCAATCTGAAAATCTGGTCACCTTAATCAACAACCACATCATCAATGAGGTTAGCTGCATTGTATACACACACATACACACACACACACACACACATTGTCATAAAAGGAAAAACTCTATTTTAAAACTGGAATCCTAAGGACCAACTTTAAATTGCCTCAGTTACGGGCTGGGGATGGACAAAAACAATTTCATGAGGGGATGGCAGAAAAATGCTGATGCCAGAGCATGCATCTTCTATGATTTGGGACATCATGAAGAATCTCAATTCAACTCTCCGTATGAAACATACTGTACATCTGCAATATTGTAATGCAATCTCTTCCTCCAACCTGTATATCAGGATCTCTACCATTAGAATGAATACACAAGGCCATCTTCCCGGTATCACCAACCCCTGCCTCCCAGGATCTCCTGAGTAATCCAGTATTTATGCATACTCATGTCTTCTGTTACAGACATCAATAGTGTCTCTCCATCCTAATGCTCACAGGTGGTGAGCACCACTCAGAGCTTTCTGTCTTCATAAAACCAGTAATCATAGGAGCAGCCACCATGAATCCCCCACCATTTCATTTTTATTTCACTAGAACAAAACTGAGTCTGCTAACTATCAAATTCTCATTTGCTGAATCAGGCCTTGATGACTATCTGGAGCTTTTTATATCCATGGATCAAAGTCATCCCCCCCACCCCCCGGTTACATGGCCAAATAAGATCCAGGGATTTTGCAGACATTGACAGTTTTGTTTCTCATTCTGCTGAGGGGGGGGGGGGACGGACGGACTGGAGTTCTATAGTTGCTTTTGTAAATATTTTAAAATATTATTTTAAAATAATATTTTAGTTACTATATAGTACTCTTTGTTTATAAGCACTTTGAAAGCTGCTCTGCTTCTTTTTAGGTATGGTATTTTGCAAACTATTATGTTTGTAAGTCCAGTACTTTGCAAAGATAAATCCCCCCCACATAATTTTGGGCACCTGCTGGAGAGCTTTGCAGGAAGAACTGATCAGTGGCAGCAATGTTTTTTTTTTCAGGCTGCAAGCTGGGAGCCCTGAAAATCCCCATCCCACTTTGGGAACCTGTCTGGAGCTGCTTTATATCCTGGACGGAAGACTTGAACCACTTCACCAGAAACAGCTGATGGGATGGTGGTGGCAGGAGTTGGAGGTTCTATACCAGTGATGGCTAACCTTTTTGCCATCGTGTGCCAAAAGCGGGGGGAGCATGGGGGTCAAGCGCACGCATGCCCTAACCCATGATTCTATGCACCCTCCCCCCACGCTCCCCACGCTTTTGGCACACGATGGCACAGTTGCACAACCCCCTGGAACATTTTAAACACAAAACCCCAAATAATATATAAACCCCAAATAATAATATATAAAAGCCCACCTATCCCAAACCCCATCTTATCAGCTGTCCCAGAACTGCATGCTGCTGTTGGTTCTGCTCATCAATAAAGTCCTTGTTTCCAATCAGCCTCCATTTTATTTCCAGCGCTTTTCTCCCAGCTTGGAATTGGACTAGATTCCCCCCCCCAACAATTGGCACCCTAGACTCCAAACTAACCTGACCAATGGACCAGTCCCAGGTGTCTACCTTGCTGGCAGCAGCCCCCTTGCATCTGTGGATGATCCCCCCCTCCCGGACCTTGGCCATTTGGAGCAAGGCTAGAAAAAGAGTTTTGAGTCTTGAGCTCAACAGGCTGCTTGGAACGTGAGTACCTCTAAATTTTAACTTTAGAAACCCAGGAGGCTGAAGTGTGTGTGTGTGTGTGTGTGTGTGTGTGTGTGTGTGTGTGAATCCTCCCTCTGCCACAACTGGCTCCTGCTCCCCCTGTGCTTTTCCTAGCCACAAACTGCTTCATTGCTTGTCTCACTGGACTGTGACCAGTGAATTCTGGAAAGCAAGGGGATTTGGCCAGCGCTCAGGACCATCTGTTAAAAAAAGTGAGAATGTGCTTCCTTCTTTCCCATCAGCCTCCATTTTATTTCTAGCGCCTTTCTCTGGCTTGGAACCAGACCGATTTTTTCTTCCAACAATATATTCTATCTGAAACAAAAAAATAAATGCACTAGCCTTTAAAAACAGATCTGTCTGTATGACTAAAAAGAAGAAAATGCAACATCAAATGAGTATAAAGCAGTTTCAAAGCCATTTTGTAGTCTCTGTCTCTCCCTCTCTCTTCCCCCCCTCACTCCCCTCTCTCCCCTCCATATAATCTCAGCAGTTCTTTTAGAATTTTTAGATTCTCTGCATAATTGTGGGAAATTTCTGCTAAATTTATTATGTATCAATTTTTTTCTTTAAAAATTTCTAAACCATGGTCTTGTTTGCCAGGCAGCACATGTATATTATTTCTTGAGTATTCTTATCAAATATTAGGGATACTCCTACTTTTCCCAGATGTCCTTGTCAAGAAGTGTTAACAGTTCTGCATATCAGGTGCTAAACATGTTTGCACCAGTTGTAATGCATGAGATGACTGGTACCTTATCATTCTTCTTGACTGGCCTTGTCTTAAATCCTCCATCTGGATGGATTTGTAGTTCTGTGTAGAATAGTATAATTGTTTAAAAAACACAACATTGTACTTATTGATGAACTGCAAAGACTTTAACAAAACATAACTGTCTTAAAGGTTGATTGTTAACTCATGAGAATGTGCTATTCTCCTCCAAAAGTCTGTGTAATCAATACATTTTGTTAAATCGGGTAATGGAAAGGCACACAAAGCTAAAGGCAATAACAGCTCTTTATTATAACACAACAAGTAAGAACAATCCAGCGAAGGTTGAGTCTGACAGCAGCTCTTTTATAGGGAGCTGTCAGAGCCTTCGACCAATGAGATTAAACCTCTGTTCCCGCCAGAACAGAGGACCTTGATGGAAACCATTATAATTGAAGCTAGTATCTAACATATTTTGTCCTTCCTAGAGATAATTTATATGTAGTAGAAAAAGTAGATTATCTTCTGATGTAAGTAATACAGAAAAAAACACGTTTATTTGCAATAATACATGCATTTGTGGTAATTTGATGATACTGTATGTTTTTGCCATACAATCATACTGTATATCTTTTTTCTACACCAAAATTGTCTGTTAAAGAAATCTTGTACAAAGTGGCACTAAGGAGACCAATTAATGTCAATCCTCCTGGGAATATGTTTAATAAGAATGGGCCAAGTGAGAATAATTAAATTTGTTTTCTTTATTACAGAAAGCAAAGTTAACTTCATTGTGTAAATACTAACATTGGAAATGGGAATGATAATTTTAAAAATCTTTTTCTTTAAAGAAAATGTTAAGTTGCCTTTAAATGAAGGCATAAAACCTCCTGAATTCTGGATTGACTCATTGTTTTGCTATGTCAAGATATCAGCCATGCAAGCTGAATACCACCTATTTTAGAAGGAAGAGATCCTTAAAACAAAAACCTCATATTTTGTTAATTGGCCCATAAACTCAAGAAATTCATCTGAACCTTCTAATTACTAAGGGCAGCACCTAAATAAAATGCTGGTCAAGTTTAAATATTACAAAAGCTGGGGTGAAAGTTATTTAAATAGTTAAAGAAAAGTTATTGTTGATTTTCATCATATTACGAATCATGTTGATTTGTGTGGCTTTAATCTTAAACAAATTCGATAACTGTAATTTATTCTTGGTTTAATTATTTTAGTCACAGCTATACACATTGGACAAACCCATTTACTAGTCAGCTTGTGCTTAAACTGCCAGTGGTTCTCCTGGAAAATAAAAGAGGCACAGAAATTGCCCATATAATTTTTGCAGCAACATCTCTGCTGCTTTTTATATTTATATTTAAATTTATACGGAATGGTTTGTTTTAAGAACAATGGAACTGGGAGGATATATTTCCCCAAACCTGCATGTGTGGATTAGGACTCAGATCTACCGTGGTATTTTAATTTGTGTTTTAACTGAGGAAATATTGGTTAGCTAGGAGGAATGTGAAGCCTCAAACTGCTCCCCACAACAATTTGCTATGGTTGCCAGCTACCTGCCCTTAATTCTACTTTAGAAATTTATGGGAGTATGCCTAATAAAATCTGCTTGAAAACATAAGTTTTCAGCTTTATAAAGTTGACTGAAAATGAAACTCTCGATTGATACATATTGTGTTTATTGGTCTTTTAAACTCCCATAAATTAAATTGCAAATTTAATGAACTTCTGTTGGAAATATTCTTAGACTACAGTTCATAAAATCCATACAAAATTGTCCTGGGTGTGGAAGATTACATATGCATCTAGTCAGTGCGGGAAGGGGATGGGAATAATCAAGAGAGTTCTGTCACATCTGGACCACTGAACTCTGGATGCCAGCAGTAGATGTCAGCAAAATAATTCTGAAATCTTTAGCTCTTGGCTGCATCTCATGGTCTTCTGCATCTGATAGGGATTACTATATTTTGTTTGGTGGAACAGTAAATGGGTATCAGGATCCTTGGTTTATTCCTCTCGAAACATATTAACACCATGAAACTGCTTTTTACTCCTCTCTCTCTTGTGCCAATACATGCATGTGTGCATGGACATACACATATATTCATAGCAATTGTATTCATATATCTTACCAAGCCATTATGCCAAGTTTACAAACCACGATAGATGGGTTTGCACATAACCTGCCAAGAACAGATCAAGAAAATCATATGATTTATGATCCTTCCTGTCACAGGATTACTGGAATTTAGCTAACTATATACCGTAGCACTATACACTATACTATACACTTTCTTGGTCACTGCTAAAAACCAGACAGATTCTGGTAGCATTAATTGATCATTCTTGACGAACTACATCCTCCTACCTATCTACATCTCGCATTCTGCTTAATAGCGTCATCCTCCTACTTGATCATTATTAAATAGCACGTGATCTTGCATATATGAAAATATCTAATTTCTTCATTTAAAGCCATATTTGTATTATGCAGTGCATTGTCATATGTAAAACCTGGAGTTTTCCAAGTGTTCTGGACCACTATCCTCAAATAGCAAGATTAATGATTCTAGCTGTTAGTTTTTGGAGTGTACTAGCTTGATTCTAGCTGTTGGTTTTTGGAGAGCCTAATTTTTAACTTTAGCAAAAAAAAAAAAAGAAGCTTTTTGGATATATAAATGCTACAATAGTGCCATTGTGTGTTCAAGGGAACTTTAGAACACTGTTGATGAAAACTACAGATGACTATGAATATTGCATTAAAGTAGAAGTCATCAATCATTTGTTGCATGACAAGGATGGACAAATTGTAATTTTCTGCAACGCAGTCTAAAGCAGGGGTGTCAGACTCATGGCCTACAGGCCAGATGTGTCACGAGCTGGCCATACCCATGCCCGGTTTAGCGAAGGGAGAAAAAGTCACGATATGATGCCATGACGACACAAGTTTGACACCCCTGGTCTAAAGGCTCAGATTATTTTTTATTACAGTGCTTCTTAATTTTTTTTCTTTCAGGAGGAAGTTTCTTCCCATTTTAAAAATTATAAAGGATCTCAAAAGAGCATTTGTTCATATTGATATATGCATTAATATTTATTGTATTAAAAAAAATTAAATTCTTTTTTTGCAGTTAGTGTTTTCCCTTCTGTACATTTCTATCTTGCGTTCATAATCTCGTTATTCATTATCCATTTTTATATACATTTCTTTAGTTATTTATACTTAGCTACTTATGATCAAGTATTATTTACCTATATTGTGCTTTATATTTTTACTGTCATTTATTCTCTTACATACAGTTATAGGTATACGTTCACATAGTTATTCTTTTTCTTTGCCATTCTTATATTATTATTATTCCATTTAAAAGGTTATAAGGTATAATTTGGAATGTATTGTTTGGAATGTACAGAAGGGAAAACACTAACTGCAAAGAAACCGATTCGGAACTGCTGTATGATATACGATGGAACTTATTGTTCCTATGTTGTTTTTAAGTTATGTGGTTTTTGTTAATGTGTTTAAGTGTTCTGTTGATGTGCTTATGTGTATAAAATAAAAATTAAAAAAAATTAAAAAAAAATTAAAATTGACACTTTCACTGCCGTTACCAAATTCCACAATTGTTTGTGATTTTAATTGTATCTAATTTAACTGTTATTTTTCAACATAGTCCGGCAGACTCAAGAGATGACCTTGGAGGGATCCTCAGTGTTTAAGAAACACTGTTTTATGATATAAATTGCAGGTAGGCTTATAGCTTACCATGCCCTCCATTCCACACATCAATATTTTCTCTTTGCTTGCCCTGGTTTGTGTCTGAATGGAGGAATCTTGGAAACTGCAGCAGGAACCTTTACCACTCATTTTATTAGTTCATCAAGCTGAGTGTCTTTCAAACTTGGCAGCTTTAAGATGCTTGCTTTAATCCTTTAGTGCAACTTTAAGACATGGTTTTGTACTGAGGCTCTGTCCTAAAATGGTTATTATCTGTATTTATTCTGCACTTTTCACTTCAAAAGAACATAGCTCTTGCTTGCAGATGAATATCCACAAAGATGCATGAAGAAATTGACTATTTTTCTTAAGAGGATGGCATTTCAATGATTTGGTCCATAAAGGTGTAATAAAAAAGTAAAGTTATTTTTAGAATAGAGCAGCTCATTTCTAATCAAGCTTCTTTGGACTCTAGAAGGGTCAACTTGGCATCCCGATTTAGCTGCCAGATGCTGATCCAGGTCCTTGTCGCTCTCTCAAAACACCAAAAAAACAACCCCTACCACTCTGAGGAACCTATCAGAATTTGAAAGTTTCTATGATCTTTGGCATTTTGACTAGAATGATGTGACTGAAATTTGGACTTATAGACTCATATAGCATGCGTCTGTACTGTATGTAATGTTTAAGCATGGCTTGCACAAACCTGGTGGACCTTTCCAAACCTTTTTGCACAGCAGTCATTTTGGCATAAAATAGTAGGGCACATAGAGATGTTAGCAATGATAACACTTGGGGTTTCGTTTAATTTAGGTTTATGGGAGCCAGGAGTTTGCTGTTGCTCAAGTGTAAGGGGAGATCACACTACATATTTGCCACTTTAGTCTATGGAAGCTGTTTTTTTTCTATTTTTAAATACTGCCTACAAATTTCCTGTATTTTCTGATTGTATTCTAATAAGCAGACTGAGCCATAATTATATATGGTTATTATACCATCGCCACAACAAATCTAATGGTGGTCTAAGAATTTTGCATGATATATATGGAGAGGGAGGTTGTTATCCAAATATTTATCCATATATTAATACCCATTAATAAGCCCACCTGTGAAAACAGACCCTCAAATTTTAAACCAAAATGCAATGAAAAATGTGTCAACCACAGATAAGCCAATTGTGAATATTAAAACATAGAAAGAATTTGAGGTCAGCTTATCTGCAGATGGGCACATTTTTCATGGTATACTAGTTAAAAATTCATAGGTGGCTTTGTGAAAGAATATATTACAACCTGTAATGCAAAATATAATTCCTCCCTTGAAGAAAAAAAATAGAAAACTAATATCCCATAATATTCTTCTTTTTGGTTATTTTATAGAATCTAATCTAGAAAATTGGAGGCTTTTAAAAATGTTTTTAACTGTTTCCATTCTTTTATGATTACATCTACAGAATATATTCTCCTAGAAAATAATTTTCTCTTTATATGCTTTTTTTGGGGGGACGTATGTCCCTCATTAATTTGAGCAAAAGTAAAAGGGACCTTCTGGAAAATCATATCATCACTAGCTCAGCTATTATGCTTCATTTTAATGAAGCACAAGAGTTAGCAGACTCCATTTTTTTAAAAAAAGTACATAAATAGACTAACCATCACACTTTGTTCAACAGGAATTAAATCTTGGTCTTCACTTAGATTGCTCATTGACTTTATTATCTTTCTACTTATTACA
This sequence comes from Thamnophis elegans, assembly GCF_009769535.1. Lineage (NCBI taxonomy): Eukaryota > Metazoa > Chordata > Lepidosauria > Squamata > Natricidae > Thamnophis > Thamnophis elegans. The sequence goes on along the minus strand of NC_045546.1, from coordinate 57,177,630 downwards.
TATTTTAGCATGTAAACTTTACTACAAAATGGATAAAAGTCACATGTGCCAAACCAGAAAATATACAAACAACATTCTTCATAGGGACAGTGGCCACTAACAGTTATACACAACTGCACATCACGTAGATTCTTTTTTTCTGGAATAAAAACTATTTGTCTACTTATTGTCCCTACAACTTAAGAACAATTAATAAGAAGTATAAACATAGAACCATTTGATTTCTTCAATACAAAGCACTACACAAATGTCATAGACATAGAAAGTTTGCTCGCAAATATTCTCCATTTAATATTTTAGAGCTAAAAATATATTTCAAAGGCATCTTTAATTAAATCCATCTAGGGCTGTTGGGGTTGATCAAACTCTCTTTCTCATTTCCACAGCCATCCTCTTCTATCCAATCTTGCAGCTTTACATTCTTGGAAGAAGCTGATATGATGTACTGTAGCTGAGACCTAAAATTGTACAACTGTCTATAAAAATATATAATTTTATTTCCCTTGCTGAAGGCCTGCACTGCTAAGCCTTCAATTTCTACGTTAATTTCATGTACATAGAACTTTAAGACACACAGAGAGAAAACATGCCACATTTTTCTAGACACAACTATTATTCTAATAAGCAATGCAATGAAAGGCAATATGTCAAAGATACACATAATTTCCACTTTTCAACATATGGCACAATTTAACAGTATTTTTTATGTGCTTCCTCTACTTTGTGTTCTTTAAATGCACCCAAACTATGATTTTTGATACAAGTCTTAAGTTCAAGAATACATTTTTGCTTTAAAAGGCAGGCAAACTTGGAGTACCAGTACCAGTTGCACGGGTATCAATTGTCTTTGGATGACATCATCCAGACCTAGGACTAGACTTTTGGAAAATAGTATATGCAGTTGGCCAAAATAGCACATCCTTCTCCATAGCCTCACTTTAATCCAAATGGAAGCAAGAGGGTAGTGTGTTTCTTTGCTATATTTGCTTTTTATATTTTGCCAATTTCACCATAAACATCACTTCCATTCTTTTAGGATGTATTTAAGGACTAAATTTTATGCTTCTTAAAAATTTGAGAAAACACAAATGCATTTGCATGTGTAACATCCCTAAAGGAAGAAGTTCAGTATTCTAATTCAGCTGGAATTCTGCCATTTCCCATGCAGGTGATCTATTAACTACTCAACACCTAACACAGTGTTTTAGATTTGAATGAAATAGTTCAATAAAGTTCTCAAATTGCAACTTTGCTGAATTAGCACTCCAAGTCATGTTACCTTGTCATTAATATGATTTAAATTTGTACAGGATGATCTCTAACATTAGGAAAGGAGAAATATTAGGCCACAGTTTACATCACAAACAGACATGGTCCACAACATTTCAAGTTTAAAAGCAGGAGACTCTTGGGGGGAAATGGAATGAGAGGGGTCTATTAGTTGATATTGCTGGCTCTAGTATTCTTTTCCCACTAGAAGTTTCCAGTTCTTGTAAATGCAGATTTTTGTGTAAGCAGCTCAAAGATCAGAATAACTGATCAATAATACAGTCAGTTTCTGTATACTTTTCCCCAACTATTTTTATACTGAATGTGAGAGTACAAAGGCAATTTAATGTAGTAGCAAGCACTGATCAACCCCCTATCCCCCTAGCCTTAATCTAAAGGCCATGGGCCATTGCTGGCATTAGAGCCACCAAATCAACAATGATCAGAAGCAGAGAAAAAGATTAAATTCATTGTTACACATCTGGCAATTTCTAAAGTTCAGTTATAAATTTAGTCACTTTAAATATCCCTACCTTACTTTGTAAACATATCAAACTAGATAGATGTACAGAATATGTAATGAAATGCTCATCATCCATTTTATCTACACTTTATATAGATTAAAACCTCATTACAAGGACTATGTAGTCCTTTGGAATTGATTTCCAAAAGGTACTTTTGATCCTGCATGCAATACTTTAAAACAGCTGCTTAGTCTTGGGAAACAAAATGGCTGATTTAATGCACTGCAGACAAGTGCTACCTTTGTGTTCATGAATATTCCAAATAAAACATCCAAAACTTTGTATAGTTCTTCTCCATACGACTTAATTAAATGATACCGATAACCATGCCACTTTAGGATGAAAAAAGCTCATTCTTTAGTAGATTGGGCTCTTTGTATGAACTCATGATTATTTGACTGTTGATTCTCTTTAGACATTTCACATGCTGATAATGATCCTCAGCCACCATTCACATTATGATCCTCAATCATCATCCACATGTTCATATCAAGTAATGAAAAATAAAATAAAATAAAATAAAGGCCACCTGATTTAACTAATCTGGTTTTGTTTAAGTTTGACATACCTTACAACAAAAAGAAAATCTAACCATAGTTATTCACAGTAGTATTGAATAAAGATACAATCTTTCTTGCTATTTATTATGAATCAAGGAACAAGTATGATAACAGTATCAGAAAGATTATAATTAACACCAAGATCAGGGAACTCAACAAGGCAGTATCTTTAGCTAGAAATCTTGGTCCTCTAAATTCTTTGTAAAGTATTGCATTGATCAGATTTGATGCATTTTGAATACAATTTGGTAAAGAAATATCAAAAGAAAGCAGTTTTAGTATCTGTACATGTTTCTCAAAAGCATGTTAAAATGCAAGGATTTGTATGTTTTCACACACGTATTTCTACTTATTTTCTACGTTATTATGTTCAATGTTGTGAGAAAGAATTGAATACATTAAAGTTAATTTAAGCTTCATTTTACATGAATTTTGGTCCTGCTGATGAGTTAGTAAAAGATTACACTATGTGCAAATGTAGTAGATGTTCCTCACGCAGTATATTTTAAAGAAAAAAAATAACTTCAAGGAGATAATTAATTGCTTAACCATTTCCCTGCTATTGATTTCTGTGCACAGCATTGTCATCTTCTGAAGCTATTTTGTTTAAAATCTAAGCATGTCAGAATTCAGTTACACTTTTTTAAAGAACATGATTGGCTTCTTGTGAATCACAAACAATTCAAACCATAGTAATAAAAATTAGTTTCGCAGATATACTGTAACGGTCCTTGCCAAAAGTGGGATACATAAGAGCTAGAAATTATCACCACCATTCATTTTTGTTAAAATAACTACTAAAAAGTAGTAGTGGTTATTCAATTTAGTGTTATATGTCAACATGGTTATACTTCTGCCAATATTAAAATACACACTATTTAACTTCTTTAGTTTCAGCATGTTTCTTATCTAGGCAAGATCAGCTTTGTGTCCATATGTCTTTCCGTTTGCGTGCGTGTGTGTGTGTGTAGAGAGAGAAAGAATGAGTCTAGTTCCTTGCATTAAAGTATTTTAAATTGCTGAGGCGGAAAAACATAGTTAGGTTCACACTTTAGGATACTGGCTAAAGGCAAGCCAAGAAACCACTCTATTGTTTGTATAATTCAGCCAGTGAATTTGCTATGGTTTATGATAGAGACTGGTAATCTTTAGAAATGGTGGATATCATTATACAATCTCACACAATACTGAAAGTGCCAAGCACATAACTGCATTTTTGTAATGCCAAAATGACATACAATTATCTCATCCTGAGTTCCCACAGAAGAATGGTGAGACTTCCTGTGATAGCACATTTTTTTTTAAAAAAAACAGCATTTTACAGGATTTATTTAGAAATTTTGATGCCTATGTGTTACCCAAACCCATCTATGGTTATAGCAAATCCTTGCCTCTCTTCTGATCTATTTCACTGCTTTTTGGAGAAAAAATGGACAGAGAGAGATGATTGGATACTGCCAGCATCTTCTTTCCTTATTCCAGATAAAAGCAGATGTGTGAGGATAGTGTTGGTGCCTGACGTGTATACTTGGGGAACAGTCATCTATAATGTATATATTGAAACTCAGTTGAGGATAAAAATGACATGGATGGGCCTGTAAGTAGGACAACAACTCTATGAAATGTTCTTTCCTTTAAAAGATTATGCCGATATATGAAGTATTTGTTAGTAGCTTTGTGTACTTCTGATTCCAAAAGTATTGGGAACTGGTTGCTAAAAGAAAAAACAGTCATAGGGAAACTCAATCACTGTTCTATGCAATATGTAGTTTTACTGTATATATCTAATCAGATAATGTAAAGCAATTAAAAATCTCAGCAACTACCAATGATCTGTGATAACATACTGAACTTTTATATCTCCTTTTCTTTAGTGACTTCCTGTTGAGTCTCAAACATAAGAATCAATGTCTGTAGCAGGAGCAACAGTGTTTGCTTAATTTTCCTCAGAATTAGGGGAATGATTAAAATTAGCCAGCACAGATTTAAAAACACAGATAAATAATATTTAGTATTAAAATACATCAGTTTAAAGTAATATTTAAACTTTATTATAAAGTGAAGATGAAGGTTGATTTTGAAGGGATCTTTTCTTTCCTCCAAAAGGAATACTTTGCTGTTCTCCAGACTAGCTGGATGCCTGGCTAAGGTTACAGTTGTACTGACTTGGTGATTATTCTACAAGAGAAGGCATTTGAGAAGGTTTAACATAATTAAAATTCTGCATTGAATAAACATTCACCTTTTCTTTAAAAATAAAATAATTGTTATTTATCTAAGAAAAAACCAAATCCAAATGCTCAATTTGAGTTAATATATACTAGTTAATGTATGACAAGGGAAAAGGCAGCTAATTTTGTAAAAGACAAATTAATTCTCCTAGAGAATTACCAGTTTAATTGGTAGCATATTTTTGATTATTGCAGCTTTAAATATCTATTTTTCTATGAAAGATGATGAGCCTCAATATAGTTGCCCCAGATTTAGGAATATTATGGCACTAATTCACCTACTAGGAGCACAGGGCAAGAATGATGATTGTCAATTTTCAAATTTCCCCAAATTGTGCATAAAATGCAACTTTAATCCTTGATATGTTCTATACACTTTTAAATGTCCAGATTTAAAGTCTCTGTGCTCAGCTTTTTTTCCAAAATTATATTCCCCCAGTCCAAATACTATGTTGGATATAGAAAGGGCAGTGAACACTGATATTGGATTTTTTAAAAGTTAGAATGGCAATTGTTGACATAACTACTTTGTTTGGTTCTGTTGGCAGGAATCTCATGTGGTTGTAGATTGTCACATTTCCTACATTTTAACTGCTTAAAGGTTATTTCATGGAAATGTTAACAATAGATAAATGACTTCAAATTTCAGTCAATTATAGAATTTTTCCATATTTCAACAAGAGAAATACTTTTTCAGATACAGAGTTTGCCTTTTGTTCTAATCTTAAAGGGAATGCATTTCTCTCAGATCTGTTAAACATGTTTTAACAGAAATCATGTTGGTATTTTGTCTCCAACAATAAAAAAGTAGGTAAAAGAAGTTCTTATTCAAAGTGAAAAAGAGACAAAGAAAAAAAAGAGTTCCATTGGTCTAAACTATTAAATAAAACTTTTCAAGGTATTGTTTCTATAGCAAACCAGGTATCCAGTCAAGATATAACTGGGTGATAGTGTCGGAATCTCCTGTGCTTTAACCTGAAAACCTGAAATCAGAATTCTACCAAGATGAGGTTGATTCATCTAATGGAATGCTTGAAGCTATGAAAAAGGGCGTATACTGGCATTTTCTAGTAAAAGAAGCAAATATGGCTTCCAAAACAATGCAGTGTCTAGGAAGTGGTTCAAAATGTCTTTAAGCTTCCAATACAGATGCTATGAGATTGCATACCAAAAGGCTGGACAGGGCATGTAGGCAATATTTGGCCAATGTAGTTTATGAAAACAATCAATGATATGCAAGTGTTGTTTACATTTTAATTCTTTCTGCAGGCAAGATGTAGATAGACAGTTTACCGCCCATGCTGCTGTCATGCTTAGCAAAGACATTAATGCCTACCCATTAGTGAAAGGCTATTCCAGAAGACAGAAAAGGTCTTATATTGCCCTAGCCCTAAAATAGGCCACAAGTGAGAAACTTGTTTGATGCTGAAGACCACTTTGGAGAAAGAAAGAAAAACCCTTTCAGGTGTATGAAGGTTAGATCATTTAAATATTTTTAATGAATGAAAGTTAATAAGTCTTTAAGATTCTAAGAATGGATTTCACAGGTTGGTTCAAGAGTTTCATGTGTTAATGACAGCACTTTTGCAAGAATCTGAGATTCAAAGATGTCCCAAGAAAAAGATATTTATAGAAATAATGAAAATACCCTGATTACCTGTAAAGAAGAAGGATCGTGGATTGATATGATACCCTGTTTTTTCTATTCCATATTACTTATGAAAAAATCAACAATGGGGGAAAAGAAATGAGACTAAAGATTTAAAATTAACTGTGCATGATCTTAAGACTAATAGATAAAGAGAATCAAAGCCAATTTAGTAATTTCAAAGAGATTGGGCGGAAGAGGGTGTCAGGGTTTAATGACTGAGGTTTAGACAACAGGTTCCTGATGCTTAGTTGGCAACTGTAGCTGGTTCTTTCAGAGGCAAAGATGGCCACAAACACAGTTGCCAGTGAAACATCAAAAAATCTGTTGTCTAGGCCACCCTGAAGCCCAACACCTCACAACAGATACTGGCCATGAAAGCCTACACCAATATATTCAAAGAGATTGCATTCAAAAGAAGTCCTGTTCTCTACTGATTTCCAAAGTATTTAGGCATATTTACATTTCACTGCAATGTACAACTTAATTATTTTAGAGTAAAACATTAATAACTGTAAATTCATGAGATTGGTCTGTACTGGTTAATCAATATTAATGGGCATTAAACTCCCAGAAAAATCTATGTTCTTTTCCGGTGTGCTATTTTTTGAAAGGGATAGAAACTGCAACAGCAATGCCTAGTGTGTTAAAACTCTGCCTCTGGTGTAACTGATTTATTAGATGGTGCTTTAATTTAATTTTCCATTCATAGAGCAGGAATACCCTCACTCGCAGCAATAAACAATGAATTGGTCTTAATATGAAACACATAGCCTTTCACATCACTCCTAGTTGTCAGAAGATGAACTGGGATACTCAGATTTTACAGTAAGTATTGGTTAAGGAAAAAACTGATAAAATTGAATCAAACCTATTCTATCAGAGGTAGAATCACCATTATATTCTACACATCATTATTCTTTCTAAATAAAAATATGACATGGGATATGTTTAATAGTTTGATAATAAAGGATTAGCACCTCTGGACAGTGGAATCTTGGATTTATTCACAGATGGGAATGGTTCAGACATGTTATACCTCCAAGGCCTGTGTACAGTACCTAAAGACCCACCCACCCATCCCTTTACATTGCCTGAACCTCTCTTTTGCTCCAGTTGAGGTACTGAATATTTAGCAGGCTACCAAACCTCTTCATTTAAGGGAAATGGTAAACTACTTAATTGGCACATGACACTTCATCACAGTTTATATACTCCGTCTTGAAATCTTTGGCAAGGCAGGAAACCTTGCGTGCTTATACCCAGGTTTTATAATGAGATTAAATTAATTTGACAGCCATTTTCATACCTGGGAGGGAGCTGTAATACACACCTAACTTTTTTTCTCTTCTTAATTCAAGCAAGTCCAGCACATGTGCTTGGTAGTGGATCTCATCTATGCTGGGCACTATTTCATGGAAGTCAGGTTTCTGTCACAGATCTAAGGCAAACATCACAATTTACAGGAAAGAAAATGAGGACATCAATACATTGTGCGTTGTTAGGAGATACACAACCTTTATAACACAGTAGCAGTTATTATTATCTCTGGATTTTCTATATCCTTTTTGCTTTGGACCATCCTCAGTTCCAGCTGGGCTGAATTAGGTTTGTTTCCTTCTCCAGCTTCGGCTTAAAAGAAAACAAACAAAAAAAATAATACCATGGAAATTTAATATTAATATAAAACAGCACAGAAGAAAATCTCAGTTCTCCTAGACCTATAATTCTCCCATCATGAATAAACTTTACTGTCCTTCTGCTAGTTTTAAGATCAGTGCATGAAGTTTTAATATAAGAATTGTGAAATCTGTAAGTCTCAGATATGCAAGTTTGGTTTTTTGGGTGTGTGTGTGTGTGATGAATGTGAATGCCTGTCTCTGGGAAATAAATCTAGTCTGCTCTCACTAACTGTTGGAAGATATTAACAATTTATTTACAGATAGACCCATGATCATAATGGAGTCTGTCCATTGTGGTTGTAAATCATGACAGTCATAAAATGAGTCACCCACATAACCAACCCAATTTGTATTTGTGTTTCAGTGAAGCATTTGTGTATGTTTGTGTATCTCACAATTATTGCTATCTGTTTTTGTTCTGTTATTTTCATTTCATACATTGAAAACTGCACTTTATGGTTTTGTTATTTGTATTTTGAAGTTGCATTTACAATGAAAATATTTGCTGTTTTCTCCCTAGTATTTATTCAGCACCATGCTAATCCATCTTGTGACCAATATTCATAAACAGAACTATTTTCTGTAAATGGGGCATCTTTCTCCATTCCAGCATCACATTGGCTGGAAATTAGAAGAGTTGTAATTTTAATGCACTTGTCTGTTCCACTTTAAAACTATCTCTGCCGGTGGCTCTTGCAATACATTCTATATGTAAGATGAAAGGAAGATAAAAGAATAGAGCATCATAATTTTTCTTCCTGTTTCTAATGATAAGGCTTCAAATTGTGGCCCAAATTAAGGCAGTTCAGGAAGTAACTGGATCCAACTAATTTTAAAGATCAAACAGAAAGATTTATCAAAAGTTAAATTACTTTCTCCCAGAGATTTGTAAATTATCTGTAACATTTAAACAATGGATTAATTTAATCAGAACTTCAAGGTTGTAACCTGACTGTTATTTTGGCTGGGTTGTTACATAATATTGTTGTTGTCACTATTTCTGAAGAAGTAATAGTGGCCTGTTTTACACATAATGTAAACCAATATATGAGTGGATTCTCACATTATATAACCCCCACCAAATCACATTATGGCTTTTAGGGAGTCATAATGGGACAGTAAGTAATTGGATTTACATAACAGACTGGGCTAAATGTTATAATTAGCTCCTTGTGTGAGTTTTGTCTGTATGATTAATGTATAGTTTCATGTGTTGTTCAAACCATAATTCATCAAACCATAAGGTAAACCATGAGTTACTATGTTATATGAATAGAACCATTAAGTCAGCACAGAAGTCTAGTTGCCTCGTTATTATCTGACCATTTGATCCTTTCAACTAGAGGTACAAAAAAACTGAACAGGGGGCTTGAGCAAATCACATGCTCAGTCACTCAGCAATGACACTTTTTAGTAAATCTTCTAATAATAAATGAATATACTGTATGCAGAATCATATACTAACTAATTTACTAACTAACTAACTAACTAACTAACTAACTAACTAACTGTATGCAGAATCATTGTGAAATTGACCTACCCTTTGCACTCTTGATGGTCCTTTGCAAAACATGTTGCATCGCTGAAACTGTCTTTTCACAGGCCATCTGCAATTGTAAAAAAGAAAAAGAAGTTTTACGATTATTACCATTTCATTATTCTGACCACATTGAATATTGATTGATAGTTTAAATCATTATTTAAATTAGATAAGAAATGCAAATCAAAGTGCACTAGAAAGAGTGCAGAAAAGAGCAACAAAGATGATTAGGGGACTGGAGACTAAAACATATAAAGAACGGTTGCAGGAACTGGGTATGCCTAGTTTAATAGAAAGAAGGACTAGGGAGACATGATAGCAGTGTTCCAATATCTCAGGGGTTGCCACAAAGAAGAGGGAGTCAAACTATTCTCCAAGGCACCTGAGGGTAGAACAAGAAGCAATGGGTGGAAACTAATCAAGGACTGAGGAGAAATTCCCTGATAGTTAGAACAAAGTGGAACGGCTTGCCTCCAGAAGTTGTGAATGCCCCAACACTGGAAGTCTTTAAGAAGATGTTGGATAGCCATTTGTCTGAAATGGTATAGGGTTTCCTGCCTAGGAGGGGGTTGGACTAGAAGAGTCCAAGGTCCCTTCCAACTCTGCTATTGTATTGTTTTACTTTTAAAACTGTTTCCCTATTTTAGAAATGCTGTCTTGACTGACACACCTGACAGAAGTTGATTTGTTATGTTTTTTTCTTTGGTGGGTAAAATTATAGATTGTGGTTTAACATCAGGTCCAAGGATCATTTTTATGTTATCTCCTTTACAGATAAGGCTTCCACTTTATTTTAGATTTTTTTTTATGGCCACCCAGACTTTTACTAACCTAATATATAGCCTTATTTTGCATAATCTCTTGATCCTGCTGAGAATAGACAAATATTTTTTCTGTAATTGATACAAAGAAATAAAAAAAAATCAATCCATACCTTAAAATTGTCTGGGTGTTTGTGAGTCCAAGCCAAGAGCATAGCAGCAAATAGATCTCCTGTTCCAACAAAGACAGCATCTACTTTGGGAGATTCTATTCGGATCCTTTGTGTCACTATGGTGCCATCTGCTGTAGCTAATAAGGCATTATTACATGTTATTTATATTCTTTGTTATAGTATCATATAGAACAGTATATTTTAGCATGGCTTTGTCATACATTACAGTAAATCAGGGCCCAAATTTAGATGCACTGATAGTAAACAAGCTATGAACAATATTGGGTGCATGTTGCAATTTCGTGGGAGCACAAGAAAAAAAACAATGAAATATTGGACTTTGACACCAAACTGAATTGGGCTAGTGGACTTTGCAAAATTAAGGACCCCTGCTTCCTCAAATCTTTAGGCAAGTATACCTATCCTGAAGTCTCCCCTTTCAATGAAAACTTGGAATCTCTTGGAGAATGTGGAATGAAAAGTTTAGAAGTGAAATTAGTTACTTTCTGATGACTCAATTACACTTTTTGAATTGTGATAAGATGCTCCAATGAGTCAACACATCTGAAAAATTGTTTCATTCAGTGGGATTTCCTTCATACTGTAGAACATACAGCTACTTATGTTATGGAATTCTGTATAATTGGCATTTCAGATCCTGGGCAGCTTCTGCATGATGTGGGTGATGTATCTAACTCACATAAGTTCATTTATTAAGTGATTCAGCACCTGAACAGTTTGACTTCTTTTAGTAAATACTAAAGGTATACAATATAACCAGTTATTTTAAAAGGAGTGAGAACTAGGGAATGGAATGGTGAATCCCACCCATTTTAAACAAGTCAGCATTAAAAGAATGCAAACTGCTTATCAGAACATAAAATATTATTTTTTAAATCACCTAATATATATCTTGAATATAATTGGCATCACCACTATTAATGAAGAGGGCAAAGTTACAATCATCTCATGATCTATAGTCTTCCTTCATGTTTTAAACAAGATTATTTTATATAGCATTATTGCAACAATAAAGCAATGTTCTATTAAGCAGAAAATCACTGACTCATATTAAGTGATACCTGCTCAAAAACAAACTCTATTTAATCCAAAAATCCATACTCTCAAGCGAGACAGGATTGCAGCTAAAATATTTATTTGTATGTTTCTGCAATTTATGCTTTATACATTTGAATAGTAACTGAAAACAAAGCATTACTTTTACTATGTATTAACAGAAATGGGAAAAGATGGGTAATTGTCATGCTACCTGTAAATGCTCAATAGGAAAGACAATTGATTAAAAATAAAACGTACTTCTCCTTTGGCTTCCTAATGCAATCAGATAATCGTTTCCTGAGGGTGCCTGAAGGTCTGAGCTGGTGATTACAACCGTTTCTGGTCCCATATTGTGGAGCATATCCATTACCTTTCCAAATATATGAGAGAAAATATATTAGTATTAATGTGCGTTTGTGAGATGGTGACTCTGCTTCTTGGGACATAAATTTCTAAACTGTATTCCTTTTTATATAAAATATAATACAAAGAAAAAAAATGTTTCACAGCTTCAGTTATTTAAAACTGTCTTTATCAGAGGTGAAATTGCTCTGGCAATAAACTGCTTCAGTGCATGCAGACATGCAAAAAAAAGTACACAGAGACATGTATAAATCTCTTAGATCTGATTTATTCAGTCAGTAGATCTATGTCACTAACAGAAAGTAAGATATTTTTTGCAAGGAAACAGAAAAAGATGAGAATATCTGAACAAAAGAACACATGATGGCAAAATGCAGCATCATTTTTCTTTTGAGAACCAACACTTCAGCTATGCTGATGTGAAAGTATTTTCTAGAATGACTTTAGGAAAGCAGCTGCAACTGAATTAATTAAAACTGGTTCTGGTTCTGGTTATAGTAATAGGAACTTGGAAGAAAAGGCAGAGATGGTAAGATTATGTCCTTCATATAAACTAGCCTGCAAAGCAATTGGGCTCACTTTATAGAATATGTTGAATTGTCTTTTCCAACTAATATCTTGTAACAAAATGAATGTTCATCTCCTAAAATTAACATGGAACATTAAAAGACTGAGATAACATTACAACAACCCTGTTTTATACTTGACTGAACCTTAGATTTTCCCATATCCTATAATATTGTATGAGAATAAACCAATATGTTAAGGAAAAATTTTCAATAGAAATTTTAATAGGTGGCCAAGCTAAAACTTAAACTTGTTAATTTGTAGGCTACTAAAGTTGGACCTTTCACTTCTGCAGCTAAAATAGTTAATTTGACATTTTGTAATATTGTCTTAGAATGAGAATTTCATTTTGACAGAACATAATTAGTAAAATTAATGTCAAAATATTTTACTGCAAGAATCAAATGCACTGCCTTTTATCCAGCTTACATATGTTGAAGCAATAACAACAGGATGGGACATCCAATGGTCACTGATATCAATGGTACTTCCACAGACATAAATGACAGGATTGTATCATGAAAATAATATCAATTTGTGTACTCTACAACATATAATACAACTGATCTTATTTTGATTTAGCACAGTCTTCTGCAACTTGGTCCCCATCAAACTACACAGATTTCACCTCCCAACATTCTAAAAAGTGGTTATGATGGTTGATGCATTCTGGAAGATGAAGTCCATGTATTTTAAGAAAGGATAATACCAGGAAATGCGGAGTTCTTTCTGTATAATTTCATCAAGACATTCTCAACAATTAGCTTGAGAACAAAATATTCTACTTGTCACCTTTTCATGTGGCTGATACAATAATTTTGGAAGCCTTATATGTGGATTGTCAGAAATTTGAAGGATAAAATAATTATCAGGAACTAGGAGTCTTACTAGGAGCGCTAAAGGTGTGAAATTAATAGACATCCCAGAAAAAATATAGATATATTAACAGATTTCCTTAATGAAATGTTCTAGGATAAGTATCCTCTGTAGTAAAGTGGAATCTGTTTATCACAGAAACTCAAACATCATTACTACAAAATTGGCATAAACACCAGGGGCAGAACTACATAGCAGCTGGAGATGAAATCTGATATTCTCCATTTCATTTATTGCTGACAGATATCACAGTCACTTCTAATTTATAATTTTCTGCATAATGGGTAGTGGGATTTTAGTAGAAAAGAGATATAGCTCTATCATCCTGAAGGAGAAGCCTGGCTTCCAACACACTTACCTCTATTGCTTCTTTTTCAGTATGTATCTTCCTGCCAGTAAGTAACCTAAAGTAAGGAAATTTAAGGAAAACTGGTAACACTAGTTTTCAAAATGCATTTTTGAAGAACAGTAAAATAACAATAGCTTTATTTTTATCTTAGCTCGAATGCAAGTAAGAGGATTAACAGTTTTACTGCATAAATGTATTTTTCAATTTCCTCCCCACATGATAGTTTTTTTAAAAAATAAAATAAGAGAAAAATGTACTATGTCCTTTAAAGAGACACTAATTTACCATTTTTAAACCAACAACCAAGTTTATACATTTTTTAAAGTTTTAAAGATTTTTCAGAGGGCAAGAAAACTCCTAAGCCTATTTTCTTCTTCTTCCTCGTCTTTTGTTGCTGCTATTCATTGCTGAACAATGAAAAGAATTACTTTGTTTGGAAAATTTGTAACAGCACTCACTCAGCTTCAAACTGATTTGGTGTTATTATATCTGCTACAGGTACCACATTATCCTTATACACTGGAAAGAGGTCCTTTGGAACATACTGTAAAACAAAGGAAGTTATAATAATTTTAGAAGGTTAGGCAGTTCATTCTAGGAAAGTGAAAAGGGTTAAAATACAAACACATCCAGGGACAGTTCCAATTAAATAACTGACTGAGACTAAGTAAAGTACCATATTTTTCGGAGTATAAGTTGCACCTTTTTCCCTCAAAAAATGAGGCTGAAAATTTGGGTGCATCTTATACACTGAATACAGCAATTTTGACCTCCTGAAACCCCGCCCCTTTACCAAAATGGCCGTGTATAGTCTTTAGGAGGCTCCCAGAGTGCTCCTGGGGGTGGGGAGGGCAAAAATGAGTAAAAAACAGGCCGATTTTTGCCCCTCCCAGCCTCCAGGAGCACTCTGGGAGCCTCCTAAAGACTATGCATGCCCTTTTTTGACAAAAAAAAACCAGGCCCGTTCTCAGGAAAAATGGGTCGGTTTTGGGAGGTCTGCAGAGTACAAAAACTTTTTTTTAAATTTGCCTCTTCAAAATCTTGGTGCTTCTTATACTCTGGTGCGTCTTATACTCCAAAAAATACTGTATATTTAGAAAGTTTCCATGTGAAGGAATGTCAAAACAAATGTTGACAATCCCCAACATAAGGTTGTAACAGCTCCAAACTAGATGCAATACGGTCTCCTAATCTTCAGATATCTATGATTCAGCTCTTTCATGTATATTTGCAAAAAATGTATGAATTTCTATAGATATGAGGTGTATAATAGCAATACTCTACATATTTCCACACATTAAAATGCAAAATTGTAAAAAGGTCAGAGTGGCATAGAGAAAATAACTTAAAATTCATTGACATGCCACTTCCAATAAATAGATTTTCATGGAAGCACTCATTATGCAGCCATGCTTCAAGCAGTTTCATTTTTCTGTCCATCATGAAAACTCAGGATTAGTTTTCTCTTCAAAAGCAGTTCAGTCTTAAGCAATGTTCTGCAGAAATAGAAGATGCCTATGTATATTTTTCACTGAAAACTGACACTGCTGTATTTAGAATAAGCATGGAAATACATGTGTGGGGGATTGTCCTAATAATTTCCGATGAATGTTGTAAGGTTTATTATGCCTAAAAAATACAATATGTTGGAACGTGTAGTTACTTTAACATAACACATTTGTTTATAAAAATGGGCCAAATTCATAATGGATACCAACCATACAGCCTTCCCCGCTCCATTTGTCACCCATCACAGGATCACACACTACAAAAGAAAGTTAAAACTTAATCATAAGAAGGGAACGCATAGTAGCATGTAAGATTGTTTTAAAATTAGTAACAATTAAAACAAAACACTGTCAGCCTTGTTTCAAATTTCAATATTACTTCCAGTAATGTTCAGAAATGGGATGTAAGAGATCTTCTATAATGACATATCACATTAAATGACATGATAGTGGTATTCCTTGCTTTAAAAATTGTTCCTGTCCTGTGCAAAAAAGAGAAGTGGATCTCTGTAAAAGCAATACCAGAGCGCGGGGGGAGGGGGGAGGGGGGAGAGAGAGAGAGAGAGAGAGAGAGAGAGAGAGAGAGAGGGAGGGAGGGAAGGAGAGAGAGAGAGAGAGAGAGAGAGAGAGGGAGGGAGGGAGGGAGGGAGAGAGAATTTGTGGCAGAATCCAATCTGAGTTGATCACCGGGAGTTTTATTCTTCCACGCTTTTTGACGTGCTGGAGTCCATCCTCGCAGAACTTTTCCCTCTCCCAAAAGTGTGAATGATCATTTGTGCATTTTACATGAGTCCATAAGAAATCAGGCAAAATCACAAGTAGTATGGCTACCTTAAAAAACTACAGAAACACTTCTCAAGCTCGGACCATTTAAGTGACCAGAACACCAGCAGGAACAGTCTAATGCCCCATAACAACTTTTCCCAGTCTAACAGCTGTTCATAGTTTTGAGCTTTTGTTCCCTGGCTAACGACAGTTGTAGGTAACTTAGCAGTCCATTATAACTGGAGGAAAATTGGTTGTGAAAGACTGTCTTAGGATGATAGAATGTGTTACTTCTTTAAAAGCAAAAAATAATAATTTGTTCCAACACAGCCTTATTTGAAAACTCAAAGACAGCAGGTAATAGCTACATGTGGTACAAGCTTCTCAATGAGTGCTGTATTCAAATTATCTTTACATTCTGGTACTGAATTGCCTCTTTAATATTAGAAGAAATAAGCCAATTTACGTAATAAATAGGTAGCTGACTCTTGTAACATCAGATAAGGTTATTGTCTTGCTTTCTGTTTTATATTCATGAGCAAAAAGCAGTTAAAAACAGAGAGTAATTTAACAGATTTATCTCAAGTTCCAGATAACATTACAAATCCAACTTAGTCTGTAGTGCTTTTGTGCCTTCTTATATTATTCATATATCTTTTTGAAGCCTATAGAGAGTTTTCAGGAAAGCTATTAATGTGATGGACATATATTGAATTATTAATTTAGAATTAATATCATAAGAATTATAAGGCCATCCCTCTCACAATTTTGTACTCTAGGCAGAGTACAAAAGAAAACTTAAAAAGAATAAATGCAATGGGGGGGGGGGCAACAGGGTCAAGGCTATCCAATTCTCGGAGTGCATGGTGGGATTGCAGTAATAGAGAAGGCACATAGCTTATAGATGATACTGCTTTAGAGAAGGGATCTGGGGCATGCCCATTCTCTGCACCTAGTGTGACATTCAGAGACCACAGGGTAGAAGCAGTGCTGCAAATAACCAGATCCTAAGTCATGTAAGTCTTTATTGGATCCCGCAGAGGAAAACCTTCTGAGCGTAAAGACATTCTTCTCTTATATTATTACGAACTTTATCTATTTAAAAACTGCGCTCAACCGCTTGGCGGTTCCAGAACGGCGCCCATCTTGTTGCTGAGTGAAGAAGTGTTTGTAGGTATGGATGGTTGAGAGAATGTTCCCACGTGTTTTTAAACTTAAATTTTTAAATTTTCCATTTTTATTCTGTATCATTGTATATTTTAATATTTTATTATTAGTGGGGTATGTGTGCGGAGAATGTCTGGTCGGTATGCATGAGGGAATTGAGAGTGCGGCCCGGAGCCCCCTCCACTGAGTGCAGAAGCAGAAGTGGATGTGGGCCCGGTTCAGCCTCTCGTCCCAGAGTGTATGATATGAATGGCCTGCTGGGGAGAATGGGGGCCGTGGGAGGGGAGGGGGGTCTACGGCTGCAGGGACGGGCCAGAGCATCCCGGTCATAATTGGGAGAGGCAGGCACAATGGGAGTTTCAGGGCGGGCCATTACAGGGGAAGGAGCACTCACTATGTCACAGGGATCCCTCATTCTGGTCCTGAAAACTCAGCCCTAGGACCAGGTGGCAAGAGATGCTAGGGCCCTGGCCTCAGGTTGCTGCTGCTAGATGCCAGGTCTGTGATTCAGAAAGCTCCCCTCGTCCGGGACTTAATATTAGACGAGGGGGCAGACCTGGCATGTATTACTGAGACCTGGCTGGGCCATGAGGGAGGAGTCCCCTTCTCAGAAATGTGCCCAGAAGGATTTCAGGTGCTGCACCAACCACGACACCAGAGAAGGTGTGGGGGAGTGGCTGTTGTCATCCGAAAATCATTAGCACCTTGCAGGATCCCTGCTCCAGAGACTGTCGGGTGTGAGTCCCTGCTGGTGAAGCTGGACCTTGGGAGTCAAGTGGCCTTGTTGTTAATGTACCTACCTCCCAGCTGCGTAGCAACAACCCTGCCTTTGCTCCTGGAGTCAGTAGCCGGTTTGGCGGTTGAGTTCCCCAGACTTATAGTACTGGGGGACTTTAACCTGCCATCTCTCAGCGAACGCTCTGATGGGGCGCAGGAGTTCATGGCTTCCATGACAGCCAAGGGCTTGACCCAGGTAATTCAGGGTCTGACTCATACAGCAGGACACACTCTTGACCTTGTGTTTCTCTCAGAGCAGTGGAGAGGTGATCTGGAATTGAAAGGCATAAAGACCTTGCCCTTGTCATGGTCAGATCACTTCCTACTGAGGCTTGATTTTCTGAAACTACTCCCCCACTGCAGGGAGGGGGAACCGATTAAATGGTTCCGCCCCAGGCGCCTGATGGATCCTTTGAGATTTCTGATGGAGCTTGGGGAATTACCTGACTCCCTTGCCCACAGTCCGACGGAGTCTGGGGCTCTGGATCGGATTGCGCCTTTGCGGCCTCTCATTGCGGCAGTGGATCCAGGAGGGCCTCTTGGTTTACCGAGGAACTCCAGGAGATGAAGCGCCAAAAGAAACGCCTAGAGCAACGCTGGAGGGCCAGTAAATCCGAATCTGACCGAACACAATTAAGAGCCTTCATTAGGACTTATCTAGTGGCGATTCGGGCGGCTAAATGTTAGCATTTCTCCGCTCTCATTGGGTCCTCAGAATCATGCCCGGCCGCCCTGTTTAGGATAACCCGCTCCCTCCTGAAAGGGAGGGATGCGGGCAAACCCTTGCAGGGAAGAGCCAAGGAATTTGTTCAGTTTCTGTCGGACAAAGTTGCTCAGATTCGGATGGACCTGGACTCCACTTGGACAGTACCTGCTGAGATGCCGAGAGTGGGCCTTGATCGGATTTCCTGGAGCGAGTTCCAGCTCGCTACTCCTGAGGAAATGGACAAGGCCATGGGAGCTGTAAGTACCTCCACCTGTGTACTGGACCCGTGTCCCTCCTGGCTGGTTTCGACCAGCAGGGAGGTCACACGAGGCTGGCTCCAGAGGATTGTTAATATCTCTCTTCAGGAGGGATCTTTCCCGCTGCCCCTAAAGGATGCGGTGGTGAGACCCCTCCTTAAGAAGCCTTCTCTGGACCCAGCTATTCTTAACAACTATCGTCCAGTGTCCAACCTCCCCTTTGTTGGGAAGGTTGTCGAGAAGGTGGTGGCCTGTCAGCTCCGACGGACCTTGGATGAAGCTGATTATCTAGATCCCTTTCAGTCAGGCTTCAGGCCTGGTTACTCCACAGAAACTGCTTTGGTCGGGCTGACCGATGATCTCTGGTGGGCCAGGGATAGAGAACATTCCTCTATCCTGGTGCTTCTTGACCTCTCAGCAGCCTTCGATACCATCGACCATGGTATCCTTCTGCGACGACTGGGGGAGGTGAGAGTGGGAGGCACCGTGTTACGGTGGTTCTCCTCTTACCTCTCAGATAGGTCGCAGTTGGTGTTGGTTGGTGGACAGAGGTCGACCCCTAGGCCCCTAAAATACAGGGTGCCTCAGGGCTCGGTCCTGTCCCCCGTCCTATTTAACATCTACATGAAGCCACTGGGTGAGATCATTCGTCGCCACGGGATCAAATATCATCAATATGCGGATGATACCCAGTTGTATCTGTCCGCCCCGTGCCAACTCAGCGAAGCGGTAGAAGTGATGTGCCAGTGCCTGGAGGCTATTAGGGTCTGGATGGGAGTAAACAAGCTGGCACTCAATCCCGACAAGACCAAGTGGCTGTTGATGTTGCCCCCCAAGAACGGACCAGATATTCCATCTCTTAGCCTGGGGGGCGAAACCCTTCGCCCCTCAGAGAGGGTCCGCAACTTGGGTGTCCTCCTGGATCCTCAGCTGACATTAGAATACCATCTGTCGGCTGTGACCAGGGGGGCTTTTGTCCAGGCTCGCCTGGTGCTCCAGTTGCGGCCCTACCTGGACCGGGAGGCACTTCAAATGGTCACTCATGCTCTCGTCACCTCTAGGCTTGATTACTGTAATGCGCTATACTTGGGGCTGCCCCTGAAGAGTGTTCGGAGACGACTATTGATCCAGAATGCAGCCGCGCGAGCGACATCAGGTGTACCTAGGTACACCCATGTTACACCTATCCTCCGCGAGCTGCACTGGTTTCCCATCGGTCTCCGAATGCGCTTCAAGTTGCTGGTCGTTACCTTTAAAGCCCTACATGGCTTAGGACCTAGATACCTACGGGACCGCCTCCTGCCACATACCTCCCAACGACCTATAAGATCCCACAGATTGGTCCTCCTTCAGGTACCATCGACCGGGCAATGCCGGTTGGCGACTACTCGGGGGAGGTCTTTCTCTGTAGCTGCTCCGGCCCTGTGGAATGATCTCCCCGCAGAGATCCGGACCCTTCCCACCCTCTCGGCCTTCCGTAAGGCCACTAAAACCTGGCTGTTCCGGCTGGCCTGGGGCTGTTGACCCCAAAATATGGTCCAGCCCCACTTGGAATGGAGTGCACGGTGTGTTTTTAAGTCTATCTTTTCTTTTTTTTCTATGCCTTTTGATTTATTTGTATGTGAGCCGCCCAGAGTCCTACGGGATTGGGCGGCATACAAGTGTTATTAAACTTTGAAACTTTGAAACTATAGATAATAACAAGTATCTTGAATGGCACCCAAATATCTATTGAGAACCAATGATGTAATGTGGGCAGAGCAAGGCACAGCTATTGCTACCAGTACCAACAAATTCTGGAGCATTTGCAGTTTCTGGTTGATCTTCAAGAGCAGTCCATGAGAGCACATTGCAACATCCAATCAAGTGATGACTAAGACAAGAGTCACCATAAAATGGGTCTCCAGAAATTCAATTGGCAAAAAATATGGAGTTGTTATTTAAAGACCCTCTGAGTTGCAGTTGCCACTTGTTCCTCAAATAGGAGCCATGAATCCAGGAGGATCCCAAATTGCAAACTGGCTCTGATTGATGGAGTGCAATCTTGCCTGGCAACAAAGGAGGGAGAATCTCCAGAGCTGGATTAATCAGTTCTGCCAAATTATCCAGTTCCACTGCATTCAGGAATGGCTTCTTGAAGAGAAGCTGGACTACCATTTTCTTCAAAGTCTATGGAATCATATTTTGAAGGCATTTTAAGTGAATGTGTTTTTTGAACTGTAATTGAAATGTGTATGAACTTTAATTAATAAGTACAATTTTCCTTTATCTCCAAACTAAGTTGTAAGTCAAGATGACTGATACCAATTTCTTATAACATAAACACCGCTAAAAAATCTCAGATTGAGGAATCTCCAATAGTATATAATGAATAGCAGCCTTCCTGAACTTAGTGCTCTCCAAGGCTGTTAGTCATCAGCATCTATCATTTCAGGTTGGCAGGTTAAGGCTGGGATGGGTGACATAAAATGAATTGCTTATGTATCAAAAACTTACCATATACCAGATTGGAGTTCTGTTGCTTCAGCTCTTGAACAATATCAACCACCATTGCAAGGAATGATTTATCCCGGGTATAGCCTTTGATAAATTGAGAAAGGAAAATTATGATTATATAATAATAGCTTTGTTTCCATGTGGATACCACAATTGGTATATTATACCGAGCCTAGGTGGCGCAGTGGTTAGGGTGCAGTACTGAGGGCCACTTCAGCTGACTGTTATCTGCAGTTCAACGGTTATAATCTCACCGGCTCAAGGTTGACTCAGGCTTGCATCCTTCCGAGGTGGGTGAAATGAGGACCCAGACTGTGGGGGCAATATGCTGACTCTGTAAACCACTTAGAGAGGCCTGAAAGCCCTATGAAGCGGTATATAAGTCTTTAAAAAAATAAAACAAATTGAATTTTAAAACAAAAAAAAATAACTTATTTTAAATTTGTAACTGTATTGAAGAAAGTTGGAAGTTTCTCTTTTTCTATTGCTTTTCGATTTTCTTTTATTCCTTTGCACTTCTCTTCCTCTATTTTTCCCTTCTCTTTTTATTCCTTACATTTTATATTTTGTAGAAATTGAAGGGTGTATAACTTTCAATATATATTACGTAGGAATTGTAATAGTATGACAAACTGTTGTCTGTGTCCACAGTAAACATCTCAATGATTGATCCTTTATGAAACATCGTAAACTTTCTGAGATTTGGGGAAACTATTGCCTGGCTTTAGTTTAGCAATGCTTTGATTTGTCCTATAGTTGTATTTGACAAGCCTTCTGTGCAATGTTGTTCCTACTTCTAGATTAATAAATTAACGTGTGGTGTGTGTGTGTGTTCATAACAAGTCTCCCATGTACATTTTTTTTTGGTGGAAAGCCAATACAGTCTTATACCCCAAGGAGCAGAATAGCCTTTTGGCCAGCTTATGTATGGATTAGCTGAATCATGCTGATTTCTTTGTTTGTGTGAATAATATAGTGCCAGCGATAATATATTTATTTTTAGCTTGATTCACCCAGTTAGTCCAGGTGTGGAAAATAGAAAATTTACCAAAGGCAAAGATGTCTGGCTTTCACCAAAAAAACCAAGGTGTTTTTTTCTCAGTTCAAAAACCAAGGTGCTCTTAATTATTTATGTGTGATTTTTATATCTGTTTCCTTTCCATTGTTAAACAAATCAGTTAACCTTTTTCTTAAAAAAATAGACAACTGTAAACAAATGGTAAAGACAAGACATTTAAAATAGGGACTAATATATATGAACCCAGCGTTTAGATTTTGACAGTGCAATGTTTCTCAGCCATTACCCAATTAGTCCTCGAGTTATGAATGTAATAGAACCTGTCAATTACATTTGTAACCCGAAGATTCATAGGAAACACATAATTTGACCACAATCACTCCAAGCTTTCACCCACACAATCACTATTCAAATGTGTGTGTCGTTAAGTGCACCTGACGAATCTCAGGGTGGGAAAGGCCATGGGAGGGCCTAGTGATAGAACAAGGCACCTGCTCAAGACCACCCAAGACCTCCCCCAACCCACTGAGATACCTCATGCTGTTCACGTTTGCTTCCCCTCACCCCTACTGAGACACCAAGACTCACTTACCTTGCAAAGATCTAGTGAGCTGTCTCCTCTCCAGCCTCTCTGTTGCAGTTTCTTTACCTGCTCCTACTGCTCCAAAAGCGAAGCAGTGAGAGCAGAGGGAGTACAGGACAAGCGTGCCCTGCTCGGCTTCTCTGATTCACTGAGGCTGCCTGCCACTTCTGGAGCGGCAGGCAGCCTCCTTGAGTCTCTTCCAAAGGTTTCCAGTCATGGTGTGGAAAAGCATTTGCACACCAATGGGAGACCTTGGGGTAGCGAAATTGTCTTGCTTCAAGCCTCCCATTGGCATGCACATACTTTTCGCGCACAGACTGGAAGCTTCTGGGTGCCTTTATCTCACAGGCCTTCAGGAACCCTTTCTCTGCAAAAGCGGATGGGTGCCTGAAGTCGTGTAAGATCATGGCCCCAGAAACTTCCAGTCTCCAGGCGAAAATGCTTGAGTGCCGATGGGGTGCTTTGAGGTGGCAAAAATATAATTTTGCTGCCCCAAAGCCACCTGTTGGCATCCCAATGCTTTTCCACATTGAGAATGGAAACCTTTGGAGGAGACTTACTGCGGCTGCCCGATGCTCCAGAAGTGGCAGGCAGCCTCAGTGAGTCAGAGAAATCAAGCACGTTTGTTCTGCTCTCCCTACTCCACTTTTGGAGCGCTGGGAGCACACAAAGAAACCATGGCAGAGAGACTGGAGAGGAGAAAGCTCACTAGATCTTCACAAGATAAATGATAAATGAGTCTCCATAGGCTTGCCTATGGAAGCCCGGCGGAGGGAGGGAGGAATAGGTGAATGCTGCAGTGCCTCTGTGGTCGTTTGTAAGGGTAAATGACTGCCATGGTGCTGAACATTTGTAACCTCTGGACTGTGTCATAAGTACTTTGGGGGGTGGGGGGGTGTTATATCGCAACTTTGCACAGTTGCTAAGTGAACTGTCGTAACTTGGGAATTACCTGTAGTTTGTAAATCATGGTTTATGACTTACTAGATTATGCTAGAGTGTACTAACCTAGTACTATATAGAATCTGAATCTTTTCAATCTTATTCTCCACTTAAGCTTTACAGAATAGAATTAAGGATTTAATGTATGTAGTCACTTATAGCATATTCAACGGTGACTCTAAAAGCTGGATTAAATATATTGATAATGACCTACCTAGTATTAAATTCTGCTAACCACAATGAGACATACTGCAAGGTAAAGAGTGGTGCTGCAAATTCAGGAAAGGGATGGAAAAACAAGTCTGCCTTTTTTGAATGAGATCCAGCTTTTCAAGCCCCCTCTGTGCACCATGGTTGCCTTTCCAGGATCAGAGACAGCAAAATAAGACCACCAGGGATATGCTTAGAGAAGCTGTAAATTAATAGGATTGAAAGTCCTCCTCTGTCCTGGAAAAGAGGGGTAATGCATCATATTTGTATTGTACAGGCTGTTTTCTTCCAAATGGCAATCTTTCAAATGGAAGTGATTAAGAAAAAAAGGTCTTCTTTTTTTCACTCTACCAGAACTTTGGGAATCTTCTTTTGGATTCTTCCCCTACCCTTTTAGTGGTAAGATTGTTTTACCCTTGTTCTGAATAAAGTAGATGTGACCAGTTTTTTCTGCCTTAGCTAAATTAAACACAAATGTTGCATTAAACCAAAGCATATATAGCAGGATGACCTTTATACCTTTTACTTATAGTTAACTATTGCTTTGAGTTTAGTTAACATGGCTAGTGATAATCTTTGAGAGTTTAGGATTGTGGCTAATTATTTACCCACAAATTTTCCCACTATCAACCAATATGTTTTACTTTGTTTTCAGATAAAGTCCATGATACTTGTGTATACAATGAACCAATACAGAAACACAAGACAAATTATCCATGGCTATATTGGGAAAATATATTAAAATAGATTCCTCTTTAATTCAAATTAAGTATGCATCTACAAAATACATTATAAGAAAGACTGGTGAGAACTACAATACAATTTACTATATGAAATAGGGAGAAGTGGCTATTCTTTATTTTTATAAAAAGATTTTATTTTTATTCTATTTGTATTAGATAAGATACAAGGAACATATTTAAAATATTGTGCACTGTGCAGCCTTCATTTTCAATTTACCAGCCTAAGAGCTGATAATGCGAGGCAAAATCTGAACAATCATAATGAATAGTGGTTGTTTCAGTATGTACATAATACAATCAAGGAAAAAAGGAAAAGAGTTGTAGGCTAGTAGCATTTCATGATTCCAATAATATATTCCTTTCAGTATTGTACATGAATAAATATGCAAATATTCTATAGCTTTGGTTTTTTGCTGTGTCAATGTTGTGATTCTGAGCGGAAGACAACTAATCTAGAGAAGGGCAACATTAGAGGTAAAATGGTGGAGGAACAAACTGGTTGAAGTGAGCAATGCAAGTTCTTGCTAGATATTTGCCTGGAGTCCCAGTTTCTAGCTTGAAGCCAAAGCCTTCCTGAACTATTTTTGTTTTGGTAAGTGTAAACTTCATCTAGAAGCAAAGGTGAATAATTTCCAGGTCCCAAAACCCACAACCACTCTCCTTGCTAGGTCTGAGCTAAAAACTATTATTTCCCATTCAGACCCCCACAAACTCCTGACACTGGGAAAGAACCTAGACCAATGATGGTGAACCTTTATGTCCCACACCCACAATGCAATGTGCTCCCCCACCTACACATGCACACACAACCCCCCATGCATGCATGCTTGACCACCCCCACTGAGGGGGGAGTTTTACTGGAGCCTCCGGGAGGGCGAAAATGGCCTCCCCTGGGCTCCGAAACCTCTTCGGAGGCCAGAAATGCACTCCGTTTTTGGCACCAGGAGGCTTCAGGGAGGGCTCCGGAGCCCGGGGGAGGCAATTTTCGATCTCCCAGAGGCTTGAGGAAAGTTTCTGAAGCTTGGGGAGGGCAAAAAATGAAACTTCCGGGCCTATAGGAAGTTCAGAAATGGACTGTTTCTGGCTTCTGGAGGGCCCCTGAGGTCCGGGGGAGGCCATTTTCGGCTCGAGGAAAACCTCCGGAGCCTGGGGAGGGTGAAAAAGCGGGCCTTCTGGAACTTCCGTTTTTAGCCCTCCCCAAGCTCCGGAGGAGAAAGTGGCCTCCCCCGGCCTTCCAGAGAGGCATAAAATCAGCTGGCTGACACACACGTGTGCTGGAGCTGACATAGTGCAATGGCTCACATGCCCACAGAATTGGCTCCACGTGCCACCTGTGACACACATGCCATAGGTTCAACATCACGGATCTAGACGATATCACTTGGTCAATTAAGGATCCAGTTCCATAGGTCAGGTCCATAACTAAGTATCATTAGCATATTGATATCTGATCTCATACTGACTAATTATCTCACTGTGTGATTTCATGTAAATGTTAAATAAGAGCACTAGAACCTGGGGACCACCATAATGGAAGGATGTTGGGCTGGATCATCTCCCTCCACACAAATTATGGAATAGCTATAGCCATGAAGGAAGGACAAGAATCAATGTAACGTTGTACCTCTATGTTTAAGTGTTGAAATCAGTCTAGAAATACACCATGATTTATGGTAATGAAAGCTAGGGTGGATGCACTATTTTTATCCCAGTCCCACCAGAATTAATGTACAAGTGCAATAAGTTCATATGGATGCAATTACATATCTGTTCTGCGATACATATATTGAGTTCACTTAAGAACTCAATATAGGTATTGAATATACATTGAGGATATATTATATTAACTGAACCTAAGTATTAATTTTTGAATTGTTTTGCTTCATTAAGATCATCTACCAAAACAATCCAATTGCACATAGTAACCAAAAAATAAAGGCTATTTTCAAATTGTCCTGAAATGATACATATTTTCAAGAAAGTCAAAACAACAATTGGAGGTAAAAAATCTTGATAAAATTAAAAAACGTGTAACTTTGTAAGGTAGGGTATTCTTTAAATTTTATTAAGGTAGGGAAATTCTTAAATGCTAAAGAACCTTATGTGGCTCTTCCCTATACTGTGGGACTCTAATGCTTATCAGCCCCAGCCAGTGGTGTATTAACCATTAAGCAGACTAAGCACGTGCTTAGAGCACCAGGCCCAAGGGGGCATCACAAAGTTGAGAAAGAAAAAACCCTCAATAAAGCTAGGGGCGGGGGCACCAAGATTTGTCAATGCTTAGGGCTCCAGAGAGCTTCATTCCACCACTGACCCCTGCTAGAGAGTTGTTGTATTTGGAAAGCTTAAGAAATTCTTTAGCTGGCTAGCTACAGGAAATAAAAACTGTCACCTTGCAAAATTCCTGTGCAGTTATTCTTATATTTTGCTCACTTACATTTTCCTCAAGGAAAATAACAGAAACATCTCCTAAATAAAAGGTTTGTTTATACTGAAAATTCATTTCTACCACAGAAAACAGGGCAGTCTCATTCATTTATATCCAAAAATGTCATGGAAACCAAAGAAGAAAAAATGTCAATTGTGCAATGCCCTTCATGGCAATCTTTATGGGTTATGGATCCAGACTCACATAATTACATTTTCCTGTTATCTATACGTTTAAAAACATCCTTTATCTTGTAGAAGTTACATAAATCAATATATAAATCAGCTTAATCTAGCAAGTTTCAACTAGTCAGTACAGAAAGGAAATTAAAAACTATTGTACTTTTTGCAAGGAGGTAAAATCAGATTAACGATCCATAGAGAGAAAGTGTACCGTTACAGTTATTTATGATCATGCACTTCCTCTCTAGATAAGGGACCCTTTTGCTTTTATCCCACTTAAATGTTAATGTATAATAAGGTTGATCAATTTTATTCCGGTTGAAATCTTTCTAGTTTTTTATTCATTGTAACTAAATTGTTACAAAAAACAAAGCAGTAGATACTTTACCAGTAAGTACATAGTCGTAATGATTCACATTGTTCAGTTTCAGTCCTTCATACAGTTCATGAAGTTCATTTGAATTTAATACGTGTCCCTTCCAATGATTATAACCTGAACAAAGAATGAAAACAGAAATTTGGTGCTGTTATATGGCATTTGGGTTAATGGACCTCATTTAAAGATAACAAGTGGAAATGAAAGTAAGAATGGCCACTCAGCAATACATATGATATAGTTTGAACACTTCAAATAAAGCTTCAAATTGCATTAGTACTGTTATACTAAAAATAACAATAATGCCTGGGGGAAAATAAAAAACTAAATAGTTTAACCATCGGAGCTGGGAGAGGGAAAACTGGGCTTTTAATGCTGGGGAAAATGTTACTTAACATTTGGGCCACTCAATTAAAGGTGCATCTAGAGACCACACAAGGACATTATACAAATCATGAATTATCTACCCCAGTTTTTGAGACAAAGATCAACCTTTAGATTTTAATATTAACAAACACTAGAAAACCTGGGACCGGTTGAATCATTATTTCAGAGATATTTCCTTACCAGATTCTTCCATGTCTTTAACAGTGGCACAGCTTCTAATGTACTTGAAAAGTTCTTAAAAATTCAGGGGGATACTGTATTTAGAAGTGTATCTGCTTTAAAAGTAGCCCATATTGTACTGTACGGTGCAGTTTTATACATTTTATAATATTATAAATGTTTATGTCATAAAATGCTTTATGATAATTTTATAACATTTAATAAAATTTGCCAAATTTCCATTCCACAGGAGTCATGGTCCTGTATTTCAGACACATTCTAAACATTAACCCATTTGAAGTATCTTGATTCAAAAGGTTTTGCCCTACGATGCACCATTTTGCCCACACAAGGTTACATGTACAGACAGTTTTAAGTAATGTATAAATGTTTAAACATTAACAAAGGGTCCAAGAATATTCCTTCTTGGATAATAGTCTGAGAAGTTTTATATTCAAATATATTTTATTCTTTATGCTGTTTCTCTCTTCCCCACAAAATATTAACAGAACCCACAATGGTCTGGGAATCAGTGTCTCCACTACATAATTGACAGTCAGGCTGAAACTAACTTAATCAACCAAAATTAGCAAACTTCCTCAAATAAGTTTATTTATTTATTTTATTTATTTGTCTTGTATGCCGCCCACTCCCGGAGGACTCCGGGCGGCTCACAAAAGACAAGGGAAAGAGGGGAACGAGACAAAGACAACATATTAAAAACAAAACCAACATTCACAATTTCCATGGAGGTAGATGCTTCTCGGCTCCCCCCAGCCTGCTGGAACAGCCAGGACTTGGTGGCTTTGCGGAAGGCCGGGAGGGTAGTAAGGATCCGGATCTCAACAGGGAGCTCGTTCCAGAGGGCTGGAGCTGCAACTGAGAAGGCCCTCCCCTGGGGAGTCGCCAGCCGACATTGGCTGGCAGATGGAATCCGGAGGAGACCTAACCTGTGCGATCTAATTGGTCTGAGAGTGGTAATCGGCAGGAGGCGGTCTCTCAGGTACCCAGGTCCGATGCCATGTAGGGCTTTATAGGTAGCGACCAGCACCTTGAAGCGGATTTGGAGACTAATAGGTAGCCAGTGCAGCTCGCGGAGGATAGGTGTAATGTGGGTGTACCTTGGTGCACCCACAATCGCTCGCGCGGCTGCATTCTGGACTAATTGGAGTCTTCGAACACTCTTCAAGGGCAGCCCCATGTAGAGTGCATTACAATAATCCAGTCTTGAGGTCACAAGGGCGTGAGTGACTGTCTGAAGGGCCTCCCGATCCAGGTAGGGTCGCAATTGGTGCATCAGGCGGACCTGGGCAAAGGTCCCCCTGGTCACAGCCGACAGATGGTGTTCTAGAGTCAGCTGTGGGTCCAGGAGGACTCCCAAATTGCAAACCCTCTCTGAGGGGCGTATAATTTCACGCCCCAGCCTGAGAGATGGAACAGTTAGACAATCTTTGGGAGGGAACATCAGAAGCCACTCGGTCTTGTCTGGATTGAGTGCCAACTTGTTTGCTCCCATCCAAACTCTAACAGCCTCCAGGCACTGGCACATCACTTCTACTGCTTTGCTGAGTTGGCACGGGGCAGACAGATATAGCTGCGTATTGTCTGCATATTGGTGATACTTAATCCTGTGCCGGCGTATGATCTCACCCAGCGGCTTCATGTAGATGTTAAATAGGAGGGGGGACAGGACCAAACCCTGCGGCACCCCATACTTGAGGGGCCTTGGGGTCGATCTCTGCCCTCCGACCAACACCGACTGCGACCTGTCCGAGAGGTAGGAGGAGAACCACCGCAAAACGGTGCCTCCCACCCCCACCTCTCGCAACCGTCGCAGGATACCATGGTCGATGGTATCAAAGGCCGCTGAGAGGTCAAGAAGCACCAGGATAGAGAGGTAACCCCTATTCCTGGCCCGCCAGAGATCATCGATCAGCGCGACCAAAGCAGTTTCCGTGCTGTAACCAGGCCTGAAACCCGACTGAAAAGAGTCTAGATAATTGGCTTCATCCAAGGACCGTCGGAGTTGCGAGGCCAGTTACCCAGACCTAATCCACATATTAAAGGATAAGGTCTGCAAACACAGTTAATTAAATTAGGTCTCTCAGAGCCACTGCATGTTCACAATAATAACATACCTACGCACACATACCTCAAATGTCACCCTAAATAGAATCAGCATGTGACACCCCAGACAAGCTCCCCCTATAAGAATCTGGTACTGTACCCCAAGCAAACGGTTTTGCTTTTAGGAATAAACATTTCTTCTTTCCTCATAGCTGTCTGGATCTCCTTTTTATTTATTCTTGAGAAGGAACCCCAAATTATTCTTCTGACAAACGGGTAAGGGCTATCACATTTTTTGTTTGAGATACAGAATGTACCTGCACCCTGTGCTTTTGAGGTACCTGGATTCAAAAATTGTTCCTCTGTGATGCACTGTTTCACCCAATTAAAGATTATACGCAGATAGACATGAGAGTTTGAGTAGTGCATTGGTTAAAAAAATCTTACAGAAAGAAAGCCCACTTTTGTGGTGAAGGAGCCCTGCTTGTATTTTGGAGTGTTGCTGGATGGAAGCTTTCACCACTACTGATATGCTAACTCCACATACGATCACTCCTTTTATAGTGAGTGCACACGGATCAGATGAGTTCAGTAAATCTTTGTTTGATGCTGTAGCCTGTGAAATAGTTTGATGCATTTCAACCCAGTACCACTGCTAATATTGTTGAGTAATAATGGCCGGAAATTGATTGGTTTGTAGGTGATGATCCATTACTTTATCTCCCAATGTATTTATTTTTGCAGATGAAAATAAATCAATGTTAATATTCTGTTAACACTATTATACTTTGGAATTTTTAAAAAAATGGAATTTGAAGGTCTGCTATATTCCAAAACTGAAAGTATAAGAAAGGGTTTTTCAAGTTTTATGAGGCACAAAATCCATCAGCTTATAATGATAATTATTCGCCATAGCTTTTGAACCAAATTCAATCACCAGATTTCTCTGACCTCTTCTTATTAAAGTGTTTGCATTTCAGGTCGTGACAGTACAAAAGTTCAAAGATGCACACATCAGTTGTGCCAAGAATACTTATGAATAAACATTGGGAGGGAAGGAGGAAATGCTCCAAGGCATTCAAGGACACAGTACAGTATCATAGTGTGAACAACAGAAAGCATTGGGTAAGCAAGAAGTGGGTCAACACACAAATATTTTATCTGTGGAAACTTTCAAAATTCTACTCTTACCCCTCAGGAAAGATAAATTAATCCTTTGCATTTTACTTACATTTTCCTTAATTTAGTGTGGACTTTGAAGTTTTGCTTAATAAACAACAGAAGTAGCTTGCATTTACTTTTACATTTTCAGTTCAAGCAGACAGTCCAGAAAATACTTTGGCTAAACTACTCTAAAAGGTAAAGTCAGAGAAAAATGTCAATTAAGAAGGCTTTTATGGTATAGTTGTATAAGCCTGATCAAGGTCAATTTATTGTGCTCTTATATAACAATTTAGGTAAGAAAAATACACAAAGACTGTACTTGACAAATTAAAATAAAAAAGACAGTCTGAATAAAAATGTTTTCATAGATGACAAAAAGACAACTAAAATGGAGCTTCCCCCACTTATATTAGTAAAATTGCCTTACTATGATGCACATTCCCTCAACTTTACTTTCACCTGATCTACAGTTGCCTACAAAAATTTACATACAAATGGTATGTTTCAGTGAATTTCTAAGCAGAAGCTCACCTAACTTCTAAATGGTACTTTGCTTATTCAATTTATGTTACATTTCTAGTTATTTTTACATCTATCTCCGAAACATTGTCTTAAGACATATAAGTTTAACCCTGGAGTTCTCTCCTGATCCTCAGAGATTTCAATCAGTTAATTGTGAGAGATGCAGAGGAGATGGGATGCTGTATGCCCAACTTCTCGTCTTAGTCTTGTTTCTCTTTAAAAGATTAAACCTTTTATTTTAGGAGATTGAATACCTGTAGTCCTTGATTTATGACCACAATTGAGCCCAGAATTTATGTTGCTAAGTGAGACATTTGTTAAGTGGGTTTTGTTCCATTAATGTCTTTCCTTGCCATATTTGTGAAGTGAATCACTGCAGTTGTTAAATTAGTAATACAGCTGTTAAGTGAATCCTATTGTCAATTCCCCATTGACTTTGCTCGTCAGAAGGTTGAAAAAGGGGATCACATAACCCCAGGATACTGCAATCGTCATAAATGTGAACCAGGTGTTAAGCATCTGAACTTAAATTACATGAAAATGGGGATACCGCATTGACCATAAGTGTAAAAAATGGTTGTAAGTCATTTTTTCAGTGCTGTTATAACTTCAAATGGTCACTAAATGAACTGTTGTAAGTCAAAGACTACCTGTAACCTCTTCTTCAGCACACAGCCTAGAAAAAACATCTCTCCCTGATAACATGTAGATTCAAAGACTTGCAAAAGGTTAGCAAGCATACTACTGTTCACAACAGCAAACACGGGTTATAATTGTAACCTCTTCTTAACTATTATTTTGCCTGTGATAATGCATGTCTTTTTTTAATACTTAGAAAGTTTCTCATGAACATTGGATGAAATATGCATGATGGCCCTTAGATTAACACATGAAAGCTTCAAACTGGGTAGAAAATAGGGCATAGGCACTGTATTTGCCGCCTTCTTTCACTCATCTTCACATTTTCCACTAACAATATGAAGGTGAATATACCTGCATTAAGGTAAATGAAGTAAAATTATCCACGTGGCTTGGAAACCTGATTTATAAGAGTCCTGGATTATCTGAAGAGTTACACTAAGGAAAATAACAAAGCAAGATATTAATCCACATATTCTTGAAATCTTTAGGTGAATGTGCAAAGAGAAGTAATTATATGTAAATTCAGAAATCCTGAGATCATTAGGATAGTAAAGTAGCATTCAAATGACACATTGAAAAAAGTGTTTATTTTGCAATGAGAATACTTAGCAAAGACATTATTTATTTAGGAAATACTCCTAAATGAGTTTATTTTTTAGTGTACCATTCTGAACACTAAATATCAAATTTCATAGAAAAATAACAGGAGATCCATTATTATCACACCTTAACTAAATGATGGCCTGACTCAAAGGAAGACAAAAGCCTAGAAGCCAATTCCTAGAGGAATCTATTGATAGAGGTGTTACTTTTTAACCTGGCAAATGGATTACATTGAAGGAGAGCATCTGAGAACTATAATCTGCACATTTGTAAGATAATATAAAAAAGGGGAAGATTGCTTTAAATGCTCAACCATTTACTTTTAATGTTGTAAGCCACCCAGAGTTCCTGTGACAAGATGGGTGGCAAATGGAAAGGCAGGGCTTGACGTTGCGCCGACATGACATGCAATCTTGGAGCTCCAGGATTGCTGTCGATATCTCTGCTGCTGGACGGTCCTTTTGCACCTAAACCATCCCGTAGAGACAGTGATAGAAAAGGGCACATCCTGCTGATTTCAAGGACATTGAAAAGTCCCTGATTGATTCAGGAGAAGCCCTTTTTTCCAGCAAAAGAGAAGCAGCCATTGAAGCTGCACAAGGTTGGGACAGCCCCTGAACGGAAGAAAAGCAGGAGATAAAGTGTGTCAAAATGGTGAGATAATTTTTAATATTAGAGAAGAAAACACCCAAAAAGACTTAGAGTAAAATTAAAATTGAAGACAGAAGAAAGCAAGCAGCAAATTAAGCCTGGATTAAAAGTAATGTGTTATCTTTCTTTAATTTTTTTTAATGGATAGAATTTTTACAAATGCCTCTTACTTTTTAATTTGGACTGGTCTTTTTTTCCTCCTTCTTCTATTTTCCCCCATGTTTTGTATTGTGGATCAAGAATCTCTTTCTTTTCAAAGCTGTATCGCACCTTTTAAGCATTTTTTTCTTTCCTTTTCTTAATTTTGGAGCTTAAAGAGAGAGGAAAAAAAGTAACACTGCCACCTAGAGGCTGGACGCTTGGAAACATCTTATATCTCAAGGCTTCTGACTTTGTTTATTGAATGGGACAGTGGGAAGAGCACCGTTTGTTTACGTAGGTGCTCTTCTGGAGTACTATCAGCAGCTGGACTGGAGTAAAGAGAAAGCCTTGACTTGAAAGATTACAGTGAATATCTTTGAAACCTAGCAAAAAGCCTCTTAGTGGCAGTGTTTACAACTTGGAAAAATGGCACAACATGAAGAAGAAAAGGAATTAACATTGCAAATAATTATGCTAGAAATTCAAAAACTACAAATAAGTACAGAAAACATTGAAAAGAGATTTGAGATTATGGAACAAAGAATAGAAAGAATGGAGGGAAGATTTGAGAATATTTTCAAAACTATGATGAAATTTGAGGATAGAGTTCAAAAAATTGAAGGAAAATATGAACAAAGTGATAAGAAATTGTTGACATTGACAGTAAATCGAGCATGGAGGGAAATGATAGGAGTGGAATATTGAAAGGAGAGGTTGACGAATTGGAACTCTAGCTCAGACTTCAAAATATGGAAGAAGAAAAGGGAGGAAATCTGGCAAAAATAATGAGAAAAACTTGGACAGAAGCACCAGTGATGACTAAAGGCAAGCTGATGGAAGGAACAGATGGAGGGTTTCGAGTCTTTACAAGATATACAATGAACAACAAGTTGCCAAGAGAAGTCCACATAAGACTTTTCAAGAAAACAATTAGAATACAAATTCTACAAATGGCAAGAGATATAGGACTGCACTACTACTGGAAGGATACAGGATGATGAAATGAAATGTCATAATAAAAATTAAGTTAAACAGTAAAATTTTGACTATTATGTATAAGATAAAGTAATAATAGTTTATAGTTAAATACATGATTAACAATGATAATAATGCATATATACACATACATACATACATACATACATACGATTGATAATATGAAATTTTACATAAATTGTGAGGACTATGGAGATGAAGTTAAAAAGCTTTGTTATAAAAGATAAATAATTCTATATAGAATAGAATATAAAGATGTAATATTACTGGATGATTTCAGGATGATGTAATGAAATGCCATAATATAAATTTATTTTAAATTTAGAATATTTCAAATAAAGAGGATGTTTAATAGCTATAGTCAATGAATGTTTAATAATTATAATAATTGTATACATATATATTAGACTGATGATATGAGACTTTATGTAAATTACAAGTGAAGACTATTGTGAGGAGGCACAAAAGCTTGGTAACCAATCGACATACTGTAGGAAATTCGAGGATGATTTTTATACTTTGTGTGTGTCTATGTTTGTTTGTTTTATGATTGTTTAAAAATAAAAACTTTTTAAAAAAAAGGTGGGTGGCAAATGAATGAATGAATGTATAGCAACATAACTCATTCAGAAAGCAGACTCAAACTTCTATGCAGGAGATACATTATCTAGCAACTACCATGTTTCCCCAAAAATAAGATCCTATCTTATATTTTTTTTGTCACCAAAAAAGGCAAAACGTAGGCCAGGGCTGATACGCACGAGTGGCGGAAAGTGGCTACAGAAGTGGGCCTGCAAAGCAGGCAGGTGTTGGAGTGTGCAAGGCCTGGTAAGTAGAGGAGCTCTGTCCCCCATCCCCAGTCTAGCTTAATTTTTACCCCTGCACCTCCCCCCACCCCATTCACCCCAAAGTGGGCAGGGTCTTAACTAGGTTTTATTTGGAGCGTATGGCTTTTATTGTGCAAATGTGTAAAAATCGAGCTAGGACTTACTTTTGGGGTAAGTCATATTTTTGAGGAAACGTGGTAGTTAGTTAGAACCAAATAAGTTAATTCTCTTTTGATCTGGACTTTTCTGTTAAGATATAACATATTAGTTATATGTTGGACTGGCCTACTGTCAAAAGTAGCCTATGCTATCATTTATTTTGCTTCTGAATGAAATAGTTCTGTGCCAGGGATTCTAAAATAAGTAATCAGACAGTCCTAATCTGGATCACAACAATAATTTACCACAATAATTATCAATTGGACAAAGCTACACTAATCCTAAGGGTTGTAACTATATCTTACCAAGTCAGAAGAAGTCAGGTAGAATATACAGTCAGTAGCTGGACAAGAATCAAAGAATGGGTAATTTGCAATAGTAATCCAAGCATGGACCAACAAGATGGGGTGCACATTTTGATTCCAACAATTTTCCAAGAGAACTCTCCACCAAAAGCACAGCTGGCATGAAATCATCACATAGCTGGGGTTTGAGGCACCTGGCATTATAGTCTGGTACATTCAACTGGGGGGGGGGGGTGTTCCTGTACAATGGCACTTTTTTTCTTATGGATTTAAGACTTGCAGCTGTGTTTCAGATTCCATACAGGTTGGTGGGGAAAGGGTCTGATTCTGACCAGATCACTGAATTACAGGGGTACACATGTTTCTGCTTCGGGATAATTAACCGCTGCCTCTTCTCCCTTCTTTGAGTATAACATAAATGCTATGTAAGTAAAGGCTGACAAGTACATAGCTGATTGTTTTAAGAGTGCTTAGTCAGATATACTATGTCAATACACAGAACAGATAGTTTTACATCCATTCATTGAATATGGCTGGTAGCAGGATTAAACACTAAGGCAGTGTTTCTCAACTTTGGCAAATTTAAACTGTTAATTTAAACTGTTTGGACTGCAACTCCCAGAATTCCCCAGCAGCCTAGCTGGTTTAGGGAATTCTGGGAGCTGAAGTCCATGAAGGTTAAACTTGACAAGGTTGAGAAAGACTTCACTAAGGGGAATTTTTACAGGCATAATTTGAATCATAACTGATTAAATTACACAGGGACACACACTTACCTGTATGATTTGAAAACTGGACAGAGTTCACAGTATCTATTTCAAAGCCCAACACCTATAATAAAAGAAAAAATGTTTATTGAGTTTTCTTTCATTTTTCAAGGGTAATAAGATATTGTTATGACTCAGTATTCAATATGAGTTGACAATAGATATGAATAAGGAAAACCAAAGAAGAAAATGCTTTGAATAAGGAAAATATGCAGGGACACATCAACAGATTAGTTAAAAAAGACATCAGGCTTCACAATATAACAAAAATAGTACAAATATTTGCAGAAATAAGTTTAACCCTAAACAAACAACACTGCAGCTAAAATAAGAATAAGAATGGAAAATTCAGTTATCAAGATTCAGGCAGCTGAAAAAAAACCAAAGGTGAATTGTAAGGCAACTTATAATCAATCAGTATACAAAAGCATAAAATTTTACAAAAGAAATAGCATTATTTTGTTGAATTGCAATGTATACACATGTGCTCATGTACATAGTGCATAAGGAAGAAGTAAATACTAGAGTTGCGCAGAAATCTAGTTGTGAAGAGCAAAATTAAAGTACATGTAGGCACAAATATAACCTATTAGGAAGATTTTAAACTAGCTGCTTCATTTCCTAGACTTTGTGGCTGCTCTCCAGAGCTAATCCATGATCAGAAAACATGTTTGGTTTATGCTGTTCTGATGCTACCTCTGTGCACTGTCACTAACATTTTGCTCTTTGAATCCTTTTTTTATTGAATGTTTTAATCTTTAAAAACAGAAAGAAAAACACAAGAAAAAACAAAACACAAACCATACATAACAACATAAAGTAATTATACAGCCTTCTGTATTGGATTTCCTGTTTAGCCTTTATAATTCTCCATTTTGCATTGCCTTCCTATTGCTTTTACCTTATCCTATAACAACAGTAGTTCTAACACTTATAATAATATTGATTATTTATATCAGTGGTCCCCAACCTTTTTATCGCCGCGGACCAGTCAGCCTTTGATAATTTTACCGTGGCCCGCTGAGCGCGCGCAGGGGTGGGGGGGCGTTGTTCGCGACGACACATTGATTGTTTATATATCACGTGCGTACCAGCGCGGGGCTCTCTTCCCTGGAGCCTTTGCGCACGGCCCAGGAGCTTTTGCGCACGGCCCAGGAGCCTTTGCGCTGCAGCGATCATGGCCCCTGGCCGCTGCAGCGATCATGGCCCCCGGCCGCTGCGCGGCCCGGTGCCAGGTACTCCACGGCCCGGCACCAGTCCGCGGACCGGGGGTTGGGGACCACTGATTTATATCACCATATATTTACATTCTCTATTTTCTGTTTTGGCTGCTGTTTTCTAGCCACTTATAATTTTTATTCCATATTTTAGAGAAATCTGATTCTTCTCTTTCTTTTAGTTCTATTGTCATTTTGTCCATCTCTGCATATTCAAGTACTTTTCTAATTATTGTTTCATCTGTGGGTGTATTGATTTTTTTCCAGTTTTGTGCGAAACCAATCCTGGCTGCAGTGAGTATGTGTATGATTATGTATTGAGATTGTTTATCCATTTTGATTATGTATTGAGATTGTTTATCCAATAATCCTAATAGGAATGCTTCTGGTTTCAGTTCTATTTTTCACTCTGTAATTTCTCCCTGGTTTGTTGGCACTTTCGAAATAATTTTGTCTACTTGATTGAATTTTCTGTGTCACTTCTTGTGTAATTAAATTTAATCTATGTTTAATTATTTCTTTTTCTTCTTTAACTTCCTGGTTTTGAGATTCTTTCTGGATTTTATATTTTAATTTCCCCAGTTTCTCCTAGAGCTCTGTATATCGTTTCTTTTTATCTTTGTTTCTTCTTATTGTATATGTTATCATAATGTCACGCACATAGGCTTTGGTTGTATTCCATAGGTTTTGAATGGTTGTCGGTTCGTTCCAGTTTTCCTTTAGGAAAAACGCTAATTCTTTTTCCACATATTAAACATAGTTTTTTTTCTTTCCCAACCCTCTGATTCATGGTCCATCTCTTTCTCCTTTTTGCCTCTCCTTTCCATTTGATTGTTAACAGGTTATGGTCTATCCACATGTTCGGTGTTATTTCTATTTCCTCTATATCCTTCTCCATTTCCGGGTCCATCGGCTCCATGTCAATCCTGGACCATGAATTATGGGAGTTTGAAAAAAATGTGTATTGACTCTTCTGTGGGTTGATTTCTCTCCAGACATCTTTTAGATTTAATTGTCAGGCCATTTCAAAGAATGCATTTAGTAGTGTTCTCCTTTCATAATTTTTTTAATTATCTGTTTTATAGTCTTTCTTTGGGTCTCCACCGCATTGAAATAAACATATGTTGTCCAGTTCCAGTTCTGCAATCCACTTATTTAATTTACTGTAATATTTTTTCTGGTTCATGTTTGGTGCATATATGACTGCAATTAGTACTCCTTTTTGT
Source organism: Thamnophis elegans (assembly GCF_009769535.1). Classification (NCBI taxonomy): domain Eukaryota; kingdom Metazoa; phylum Chordata; class Lepidosauria; order Squamata; family Natricidae; genus Thamnophis; species Thamnophis elegans. The sequence goes on along the minus strand of NC_045546.1, from coordinate 57,138,037 downwards.
TTTATTGATACTTCAATTAGTAATGTTCTTCCCTCTTCATCTGCGTATACCTGTTTAGGTTTTAGCCAATCCTTTATATATAATGCAATTCCCCTTTTCTTTGTTTCGGCCAAGGCCAGATGTAATTTCCCTAACTTCGAAGATTCCAGGATACTACCATTTTCTTTTTTTAATATAAACTTCCTGTGGGCATGTGATGTCCATGTATTGTTTTTGGAGTTTAGAAATTGTTTGTCTTCTTTTTATAGGTGAATTTAGTCCATTTATATTGACTGATATTAATTTCACTTCTTCCGCCATCCTGTTGTTTGTTGCCTTTGTCCTCTACTTGGTTTTGTTTCCCTTTGGTTTCTTGTCCTCACTCCTTCTCTTTCCTGAACTTCTGTATCAGTCTTCTCTCTCACTTCTTGGTCTAATCCTTTTTCCTCCGTCTGCTGCTCCTCTTGGCTTTTGGTTTCCAACTCCTCTCTGCTCTCTGATTCTCCTTCTATGTAATGTTCATAGAATTCCTGGGCTTTATCTTCTTATCTTGCCAGCATATTAACATGCCTTCCAGTATCAACCAGCAGAACATTTTATATTTTATCAGTTGTGCGGAGAGAAATTGGTAGTTCCTTCTTTGCTCTCTGATTCTCTTTGGTATCTGTTTGAGGGTTATGACTTCTTTTCCTTTATAGACCAGCTGTTTGTTTTACCTTTTACTGGGAACTGATCTGTTTGAAACTAAAGACAGGATTGGTATAACCTGTATCACAACCATATACCCTGCGCCTAATAGCTCTCATCAATGTAACTATATGAATATGGTTCACAAGATAGCAAAAATAATCAAGAGAATGTGATTAGTTCCATCAAGATGCAGAATCTATGGTTACAAAACCTGGGCAATAGTATTTTTCCATTTTGAGATACTACCCTGTTCCTTAATATTTATGTAAAGCTGCTAAAGCTGATACTTTAAAAGCCCCGTTGTTCTTTATTACCTAAGAAGCAGTTAATGTCTGCTAAGAACCCTCTCTATCATACCCTCTTTAAGAAGCAGAGAGGTACATTATGCCCAAAAAGATAATATAGTGTATTTCCCTAATTGCAAATTCAATGTTCATTTTAAGGAAGAAAAATGTATTTGCACAATATATTGTTTTAATTAATCATTAGAAACTAGTAGGCATAATTGTAACTTTTAAGAGCCATGATAAGAGCATTTATCAGTTGTACATCAATAGGTTTAAACTGCTTCATGTTAGTGTTTAATGCAAGCTAAAAGAATTTAGCTAACTAGAAAGCCAAACAGAAGCTCCAGTTTTATATAAGCTGTAGTTCAGACTCCTATCCATTCACAATTATGTAAAAAAAATGGAAAATATATCAAGATGCATTTGGGTCAGAGTTATTTACAGTTCTAATGAAGTTATCTTAATATCAACAAGTGGCGATTTGTAGAAGATCTGCAGGGACAGTCCTGGTTAATATTTGGATGCGAAGCCATCAAAAAATTCCGGGTGTTTAAGGTAGATTGATATATGATATATGCAGAATACATACATTTATCTATATTTCATTTTCCCTTGGAACCCTGCTATGCCATTATTACTAGCTGGCCATAAAAATGGGAGCAAAGGGAAGAACAAGATAAAGAGAGCTGAAGAATTCAGATTAAACCTTCAACTGGCTCCATTTACAGCAGATTAACAAAAACAAACTACAAGAAATACCTTTTACTCATTTTTTCTTCCCTTGAGATAAGAACTGATTTTTCTAAACCATAAGGAAAGATAAGCTAGAACAAAATATGAAAAAGTTTTTGTGAGAAGCAGTAGATAGTATGACCTTGTATATAGTATAAACCAGAACTTTTCAACCTTAGCAAACTGGTTTATGTTTCTTATTTCCAGCAAATCTTACTTTTGCTTTATCTTATTCTATCTCATTTTTCAAGTCTATTTTATTCTTTAATCTATCCATTTACATTTCAGCGCTCTGGACTCAATATTGCATTTAGTCAATCTATTTTCCTTTTTATCTCGGCTGCTACTTTTTGAGCCCTTCATCTTCACCCCAGTCCTTCCCACTACTCTATCCCACAGTTCCTTGCGTGGTGACATGAATTCTGGCCCTTGTGAAGACAAAGATTGCCAATCCCTATTGCAGATGCTAAGGGAGAGGGTGAACCCCTGGATGCTCCTATATTGTAACGGCTTAGGTAAGACCTCTGCCCCCTACCCCAACAGTGACTGTAACCAGCCTTGGAGGAGGAAGAAAATTGTGTCCCCCACTTCTAAATCTTAGTGGTACTAAAAGTTGTTGAGAAAGTGCAGGATAGATGCACCCTGTACCCCAGTCCTACCAGAGATCATCCACAAGCATGATCAATGTCACATTGGTACTATATTCTGGTCTGAAACCCAAATGAAAAATGCCCAGATAATCAGCTTTCTCCAGGGGCTTCTGAAGCTGAAACTCAACCATCTTATCAACAATTTTCATAAAAAAGGGAAATGTGCAGACAAGATGAAAGTTGTCCAGTACCACTATATCCAGAGATGCCTTCTTGAAGAGCGGGAAGACCAATTCTTGCAGCAGTGCTCTTCAGATATCTTTTGCCATTTCATCCCCAGAGTTCCTCTAACAAATAAGAGAAACTACTGCAACTAAGGACTTAGTTAAACTGTGTATCAGATTCTCAGAATTAACCACAAGTTATAACCCCAGCAGTTTATACCACAATTAAAAGTAAGGAAACATGGAAAAAATCAGTCAAAGTAAAAGCAACAGTTGGTTTTAAAAATTGCAACCTCATCAACACATGCTGTGGAGAGAAAACATGGAAATGTTGATCAAGAATACTGAGAGAGATTTAGAGACTTCTCTTTTTAGAAAATCTTACCCTCATGAAAACAAGAACAAGTCAAACACTTACATACATGTTAAATCAAATTCGTCTCAGATAAAACTACTTTAAAAGTCCAAATAAGTCCTGTAAAGATCAGAACGTAATAACCAGCACAAGTCAGACTATATAGACTGATCTCTCTTATTCTCTCTTATTTAATACAGCATATCAAACTGATATAATTATGAGGTTTAGCAGTATTTGAGAGAATACAGAAAGATAAGAAAATTCATTAAGAATGAAAGGAAAGGCAGGGAAATGAAAAAGTTAAATTCCTCTGGGACCTCAAAATCCAGACAGACAGGCGCCTGCCACATAACATCCTGGACCTAACAACTGTCGATAAGAAAGACAAAAAAGTCTGGATAGTGGATGTGGCAGTGCCTGGAGATAGAAGAATAAAAGAGAAAGAACTTGAGAAGATAACAAAATACAAAGACCTACAAATAGAAATAGAATGACTATGGCAAAGGCAAGCAAGGATAGTACCAATAGTAATAGATGCCTTGGGTGCAATCTCAAAACATCTGGAGCACCACTTGATCACCATTGGCATTGATAAATTTGCCATCAGTCAATTGCAGAAGGTGACTTTATTTGAAACAGCTTTCATCCTACAACAATATTTGTAACACCATCAAACATCCAGACCTGCCTATTCCAGGTCCTTAGTAATGACTCGATGGTAGACAAAAATGCCAAACCCAGTCTGAACATCTGGCTGACTGTGCGATGATTAATAACAATAACAACAACGATGATGACAATAACTATGAAACACAAACTGGGATACCAAATCTCAAGTCAACATGGCAAAATAAACCATCTATTATATACGGATGATTTAAAAATGTATGTGAAAAGCCCCACTGAACATGAATCAATACTGAACACAGTTCATCTGTTCAGCTGCAATATCAGAATGAACTTTGGACTTGAAAAATGTGCTTATATTATCCATGCAGCAAGGAAAAATGGAAAAAAATAGAAGGAATAGAACTGGGAAATGGAAGCATCATGAAAGCATTAGCAAAATATCTAGGCATATTAGAAGCAGATAACATCTTGTATGGAAAAGGGAAGAACAAGCTCTGTAAACTAATGCCATGAAAGCGAAGATACAAAAATCCACTAACAATTCAAACTGCTGACTTTGGAATGAAAAAATTGAAACTGTTTCACATTTAATATGAGTGCAGCAAAATCGTGCAAACTGATTGCAAAGCTAGACATGACCAAGTTGCTAAATTAATCCACTGATCATTATGTAAAAACTACGACTTAACTGTATCTGAAAAGTAATGGGAATACAAAGTGGGAAAAGTTGTCGAAAATGAGAAGGTGAAGATCTTGTGGGACTTTCAAATACAGACAGATTGTCATTTGGAACACAACACACCAGATATCACAGTTGTTGAAAACCAAAGCGTACAATTTATTGATATCGCTATACCAGGAAACAAAGTTGAAGAAAAAGAACTGAAAAAAATCATGAAATATCACGATCTGGCTATTGAAACTACACCCCTATCAACCATTAGCACTAATCAATGGTATTTGTGATGCAGTTTTGAATGTTCATGACTGAGTTTCATGTTAAAATTAATAAAAGAGATAATAATAATAATAATAATAATAATAATAATAATAATAATAATATCACGTGGTGATACTGATAGACTATATCTGCCCCGAAAATCAGGTGGCAGAGGATTATTACAAGTGAAGCAAACAGTTGAAGAAGAAAAACATGCACTGGCTGATTATTTAAAAGAAAGTCAAGAACATCTATTAATCGAAGTAAAGAACAAAAATCTACTGAAGGCCCAACAGACGAAACAAGAATACAGAAAAGATGTGATAAAATCAAGAATGGAGAGTTGGCAGAACAAAGCACTGCATGGCCAATTTCTGGAAAAAATAAAAGATAAAGTGGACAGTGAACAAACTTGGTTATGGTTAACAACAGGTACATTAAAGAAAGAAACAGAGTCACTAATCCTGGCTGCGCAAGAACAAGCTATCCGCACAAATGCCATTAAGGCCAAAATAGAAAAATCCTCTGATGATGCCAAATGCAGACTTTGCAAAGAAGCTGATGAAACTGTTGATCACATACTCAGCTGCTGTAAAAAAATCGCGCAGACTGATTATAAATTGCGGCACAATTCAGTAGCACAAATGATCCATTGGAATTTGTGCAAAAATTATAATATTAAAACAGCAACAAACTGGTGGGAACATCAGCCTGAAAAAGTCACCGAAAATCAGATGGTCAAGATCTTGTGGGATTTCCGTATACAAACAGACAAAATACTGGCGCATAATACACCAGACATCACACTGGTTGAGAAAAATAAGGTCACAATCATAGACATCGCAATACCAGGTGATAGCAGGGTTGCTGAGAAGGAACATGAAAAAATCGCAAGATACCAGGACTTAAAAATCGAAATTCAACGACTATGGCACAAACCAGCAGTGATAATTCCAGTGGTAATTGGCACACTGGGTGCTATTCCAAAAGCACTGGAATTACATTTAAAACAGTTAAAAATTGACAAAATCACCATCAGTCAAATGCAAAAAGCCGCACTGCTTGGATCTGCACGCATATTACGAAAATACGTTACGACGTCCTAGGCCCCTAGGTGGGGCCCGACTAGTAACCAATGCCAAATCCGGCGAAACAACTGGCCGCTGTGATACAATTGTATAATACAATAATAATAATAATAATAATAATCAGGTATAGTTTAAAATGCAAACAAGTGATTAGGGTAATCATAATAAAGAGCCATACAAATCAGAGATACAAAATGTAATACTTTTTAAATTAAAGTGATCTGGTTTCCATCTAACGTGTTTAAATTGAATTTGGAGAAAATCTGGGATATAGAATAAAATAGAATAGAGTAGAATAGAATAACAGAGTTAGAAGGGACCTTGGAGGTCTTCTAGTCCAACCCCCTGCTTAGGCAGGAAACCCTATACCAGTGTTGGGTTCCTACTGGTTCAGCCCGATTGGGCCCAACTGGTAGTGGTTTGGCGGCCTGGGTCACTGGAACTGGCAGCGACCCAGGCCTGCCACGCCCTGAACCAGTTCTCTGGACGGTGCCATAGGCGCCATCATCTTGTTTTTTGCTTCTGCACATGCGCAGAACAATTTTTATTGTACTATGCATGTGTGTGTGTGGTGCAGCCACAAACGAACCAGCAGTAGTGACTGCTGGAACCCACCCCTGCCCTATACCACTTTAGCAGGCCAACATAAAATTTTCAAAATAGTTTGGGAAAATAAGATTCTGAGAAAAGAATGTCCTTAACCTGGATTTTGAATATTTTCCCACTGTTACTTTTTTTAATGTGTTCCCGATTTAATTAATAGTTCATAAACCTTAGGAAAAGTATAACGCTTCTAATATTGTAATGGGGACTTTTAAAGCTCTCGTTGATAAATGAGCTCCTAATCCAGCCAGTTTCTATTTTTTCATTCTCAGCTAACAGCAGGATTCCTTTGTGCTTCCATGCTAAGCACAGTTTTATTAGGAGTTTTCTTCACAAAGTTCAGTCTAGACAGTGGACCTTGGCCTCAACGTTATTCGCTTCTTTTCTGATTCTCATGATCATCACACACTCCTTTCCTGGTAGTTCGAATTAGACGCGTCTGAAAATCATGTTACCTTTCCAATTTTCCTTTAAAGAGGGAGAAATAGCATAGGGAAAATTAATTGCACTTTTCTTCTAAGTAAATATGCATATAATTATGTTATAAAGCTAAATTTATTTTTGTCAGTTTCACAGCCTATTTTTCTTATCAAGTGCAAATTCCTTGATTGATTTTTCTGATAATTATCTCACAAGGGTGTAAACGGATAGACTATTATCAGATCTTTAAAACAGGTTCACTATCTTTTCCAATCTATTTGCAGCAGAAATCATTTTAATTCCTTACACCATCCTCTACTATCTCTAATTTGCACTTTAGTTTCATGCTTTCTTTCTCAATGGAGATTCCTGTTCTTTAATTTGAAAAGAATCATTGAAGCAATGTACAAGTAGGTTAGCCGACAATAGAAATTGTTACAATCTTTCTTTTCAGCCAACAATATTTTGTAGCCTGTTCCTTTTGAAGATTAAGATCTATCAAAAGGATCTTGCTATTAGATAGTCCTTGATTTGCAACACTTCATTTAATGACCAAAGTTACAATGCCACTGAAAAAAGTGACATTTTTCATACTTACAACCATTGCAGCATCCCCATGTTCACATGATCCCAAAGATCACATGATCAAAATTCAAATGCTTGGCAACTGACTCATATATATGATGGTTGCAGTGTTCTGGATTATGTGATCCACCTTTTGTGACCTTCTGACAAGCAAAGTCAATGGGGAAGTCAGATTCACTTAACAACTGTTTACTAACTTAACAATTGCAGTGATTCACTTAACGAATGTGGCAAGAAAAGTCATAAAATGGGGAAAAACTCACTTAACAAATACTTTACTTAGCAACAGAAATGTTTGGCTCAGTTGTGGTTGTAAGTCGAGAACCATCTGTAATACAATTACAGTTGTCTTTAATTAAAAGAGAGCCTTTCTAAAGAACGAACATTGCTTTTCAGTGTGATGCAGGGGAGGGGCTACTCATGGGTATTATTAAAGCCTGATTGGTCCAAAGACTGATGGGAATTCTTTAATCGCCTTTTCCTCCCCTTGGCTCTCCCAGTTTCCTCGAGGTCACGAATGCCGAACAACTGTAAAGACATAAAAGACAACTGGGTCACTCTAGCCCTCTGCCTGACTGACTACGTCTAACTAGGGAGGAATGTAGCCCCTCCCACATCATACTGAAAAGCAATGCTCAGGTAACGACCGACGTTCGTTTTCCAGTGTGTCATGTGGGAGGGGCTACTCGTGGGACATACCCAAGCTATAGTCCCTAGGGTGGGAAAGCTGACGTAGGAAGTGGGGTGTTGAAGGACCCTGAGTCCAAAGGACAGTTCAGCGGATGTGAAAGCATCCAGCCGATAGTGGCAAATGAAGGACGTTGGGGTTGTCTACGTGGCTGCCCTGCAGATGTCCTCAAACGGGGCTGGATCACAGCCCACACCGCTGTGGTCACTGCACTCCATGTGGAGTGGGCTGTGATCCCCGAAGGAGGAGTCTGACCTGAAGCTTCGTATGCTGTGACGATGGACTGTCTCTGTCATCTTCCAATAGTTATAGAGGAGACTCTAGCCCATGGTGGTGGGATGGAATGAGACAAATAGTGCCTCAGATTTACAAAATGCCAGTGAGCATTGTAGATAAATACAGAGAACCCGTTGGACATCCAGCTGGTGCCAGAGGCGCTCCCTCTCGTGGGAAGGCATTGGGCAAAAGTTTGGAAGTATGATGTCCTGAGCCCTATAGAAGGGAGAATTAACCTTCGGGAGGAATGTTGGATCCAACCGAAGGACTACCTGATCCTGGTGTAATAGACAGAGATCCCCCATGGATGACAGTGGCCTGAGTTCCAAGATGCGTCTGGCCGACGTTATGGCGACCAGGAATGCAACCTTCAAAGATAAAAGCCTGAAATGGACTGTCCTTAAGGGCTCAAAGGGGGACCTTGTCAAGGCTCTGAGAACCAAGGGAAGGTTCCACATTGGAAATCTATGGACCATGGGTGGGCACAGGTTTGTCGCTACCCGTAGGAATCTCCTAACATTTGGCAGTTGTGACAAAGGGGTGTTACCTTCCCTGGCAAGCACTGACGACAGCGCCACCACTTGTCGCCGAAGGGTGTTATGGGACAGGCCCTTGTCAAGGCCATCCTGCAAAAAGTCAAGGACCTAAGGAACTGAGGCCGCAATAGGGGATATGTTGAAGGAAGAATACCATTTGGTGAACGCTGACCATGTGGAATTATAGATCCTTGTGGTTGACGGCCACCTAAACGCCTTGAAGTTCACAATGACCTGTGAGGAGAGATTTGCATTTCTCAGGAGGATCTAGTACAGTGCCAGGCGGTCAAGTGGAGTCACTGCGGGTCTGGGTGGATCAGGACCCCCTGGCACAAGGAGATTTCCTCCTGAGGAATCCTCCATGGGACAGAGACTGACATTTGGACTAAATCCACAAACCATGGCCGTCTGGGCAAGTGCGAAGCTAGCAGGATGATGTCTGCTCTCTACTTCTACCTTTCTTGGGGTCCCCGGAATCAGAGTAAGGGGTGGAAATGCGTAGAGTAGGCCTTTCGACCATCTGCTCCTCAGAACGTCCATCCTTTCTGCGCTCCAAGTTCTAAACCTCATTAAAAAACGTGGGAGCTGCGCATTGACCGGAGTTGCAAAAAGGTCCACCAACAGCAAGCCGAACCATAGACAAATCTTGTGGAACAGTGCAGGGTGGAGCTGCCACTCCCTGTGGTCTATGGTTGCTCAGTTTAGCCAATCGGCTTGGTGATTGGCCGTCCCTGAGATGTGTTCTGCCACTATTGACAACAAATGTCTCTCCGCCCATGATCCGAGCTTCAGAGCTTTGAGCCAAAGACTCCTGGAGTGTGTGCCCACCTGACGGTTTACGTGGGCCTTTGTGGCCATGTCATCTGTCAGGAGGAGGACATGCTTGTCGATTAAAGAGTTCTGTAATTGGCGAAGTGCCAGGCGAGCTGCCTTCAGTTCCAGCCAGTTTATATTGTGGTGCAGGTCTGAGACTGTCCACCAACACTGCGCCAGCTGGGAGTCCATCAGAGCCCCCCAACCGTATAAGCTGGCATCCGTGGTGACTGTGATTCGCTCTGGCTCCCTGAACTTGGACCCACACTGTAGAGCCAGTGAGAGCCACCACTGTAGAGATAGTCGCACGTCGGCTTGGAGCGGAATGGTCATTATTGAGTTGCTCATGAGTCTCTTCTGACATGGATGAGGGCCCACTGCAGAGCCCTTGCATGCAGGCATGCCCAGGGAACTATCCCGATGCATGACACCATCTTGCCTAGGAGCCGTGACAGGTCCAAAATGGAAACAGATCGACTTGCGCACATCTGTCAGACCAAAGTCTGCAGACTGGAGTGCCGATTTGGGGATAGTAGGACTAGTCTACCTGGGGATGAAGCTGTCTACCTGGATCTGTTTCAGTCGGGTTTCAGGCCCGGATACAGCACAGAGACGACATTGGTCACGTTGGACCATGATCTCTGGCAGGCCTGGGACAGGGGCTGCTCCTCTGTTCTGGTCCTATTACACCTCTCAGCGGCTTTCGATACCATCGACCATGGTATCCTACTGCACCGACTTGAGGGGTTGGGAGTGGGGGCACCGTTTTACAGTGGTTCTCCTCCTACCTGCCGGATCAGTCTCACTTTGTGTTGACTGGAGGGCAGGGATCAACCTCGAGGCACGTCACTTGTGGGGTGCCCCAGGGGTCGGTTCTCTCACCCCTCCTGTTCAACATATATATGAAACCACTGGGTGAGATCATCCGTGGTTTTGGGGTACGGTATCATCAATATGCTGATGATACCCAACTTTTCATCTCTACCCCAAACCACCCAAATGATGCCCTTGACATGATGTCCCGATGCCTGGAGGCTGTGTGGATCTGGATGGGGAGGAACAGGCTCAAGCTCAATCCCTCCAAGATGGAGTGGCTGTGGTTTCCATCATCCCGATTTGTGCATCTTGTTCCATTATTGATGATAGGGGGAGAAATTTTAGCCCACTCAGAGAGGGCCCGCAATCTGGGCGTCCTCCTGGATACACGGCTTAGTTTAGAAGAACACCTGACGGCCATGACCAGGGGGGCCTTTTACCAGGTTCGCCTAGTACGTCAGTTGCTCCCCTTCCTGGATCGGGATGCTCTGTGCACAGTCACTCATGCCCTCGTCTTTTTTTGCCTGGATTACTGTAACGCTCTCTACATGGGGCTGCCCTTGAAGAGCACCTGGAAGCTTCAACTGGTCCAGAATGTGGCTGCACAGGTTATCATGGGGGCACCTAGGTGCTCCCATGTTACACCCCTTTTAGGCGGCCTGCACTGGTTGCCGGTTGTCTTCTGGGTGCTATTCAAGGTCCTAATTATGACCTTTAAAGTGCTCCATGGCTTAGGCCCAGGGTACCTGCGAGACCACCTACTGCCACCGGTAGCCTCCCATCGTCCAGTGCGATCCCACAGAGTTGGCCTCCTCAGGGTGCCATCGGCCAGACAGTGTCGGCTAGTGACCCCCAGGGGGAGAGCCTTCTCTGTGGGAGTGCCTTCCCTCTGGAATGAGCTGCCCCCGGAGCTTCGTATAAACCCTGACCTCCGGTCCTTCCGGCGCACCCTAAAAAGTTGGCTTTTCCAGCAAGCCAGCCTGGCCTGAACAAAACAAAACAAATTATTGATCACTGTTTATTTTAATTTGAATTTTTTTAAAAAAAATGTAATTGTCAGTTTTAATTGGGTTTGGGATATTCTATTTAATTTTTTTTAACTTTTGTATTATGTGTTTCTTTTAATGTTGTACATCACCCTGAGTCCTTGGGAGAAGGGCGGCATATAAATCTAATAAATCTAAACCTAAACCTAAACCTAGTCCTGCTACGGAATCTATTACTGCTCCCAGATGAAGGATCTTGGTTGTGGGTGAGAGCTGACTTTTTTGGAAGTTCACGGAAAACCCTAGGGTCTATAAAGTTCGGATTGTGAAGTTGAGGTCGTGAGATTCCTGCGTACGAGACTGGGCGTGTACCAGGATATCGTTGAGGTAGCATTGGAGTCTCACCGGGATGGAGCATAGGGGAGCCGCCAATGCCGCCAGGACTTTTGTGAATGTGCGTGGGGCTAGACCGAAGGGAAATGGGTAGTGGGACTCTTTGTATGAGAACCTGAGATACTTGGGATATTGCGGTAGGGTCTGGATGCGCAAGTATGCCTCTGTGAGGTTCACAGACGCCAGGTAGTCCCCCTGTCTGATCCCCTGTAATATTGATCTCATGGAGGAGGTTTTGAAGCGGCTGTAGACCAGGTAGGCATTCAGGCGCTGGAGGTCTAGGATTGCCCTCCACCCCCACTTTGTTGTCCCCAACTCTTCGGGACAACAAAGAGATTGGAGTAAAACCCCAACCCATTTTGCTTTTGGAACCGGTTCTACTGCCTGAATTTCCAGCAGGTGCTGGATGGCTAGGTCTATCAGGTGGCACCTGTCCAGGTTCCTTGATGGGGGAAAGATCCTGAAGAGGTTCGGGGGAGAGGAATTCCAATCTGAGGCCATCCCTCACTGTTGTCAGGACCCAAGCATCCATTGTGATCCTGTCCCAATGGTCTGCAAATTGTGCCAGCCGGCCTCCTATGGCCAGACTCAGATTGGAGTCATTTCCCTTTGCAGAAGGGATGCCCCTCCCACACACAAAAGGGCCACTTGGCCTGCCTCTGACCATGGAACCTACTCCTGTCTTGCTGGTTTGGGTGAGTATTTTGCCTGTCTGACCTAGGGGAAAAATACCTCTAGTGCTGGTAGTCCAGCTCAGGAGCCCTATAAGTGGGTCTATGATAGTAAGGAGCCGTGTGTGTTTCGGTACGTTTAGAATTAGAAGGTAAGACTTTCTTCTTATCTTTATTCTCTACCAGAATCAGGTCTAGAGATTCACTGAATAGAGAAGTGCCTGAATAAGGGGCAGATGCTAGGTGCCACTTGGACTTATTATCCGCCTGACAGTTGTGCAGCCAAAGGAGGCTCCTGGAGGCCACAGATTACGAGAGGGTGCGGGACGCATACTTAATGGAATCTAAGGTAGTGTCAGCTGAGAACAGTGTGGCAGCAATAATTTTGGTAATATCTTGCAAGAGGTGGCTGTAATGGGCTGGAATGCGGTCCTGCAGCTGTTGCAACCACAAGATCGTGGTGTGGCTGAAGTAAGATGTAGAGGCTTGGAAGTTCTTATGCAAGGTAAGTTCTGCTCTCTTGTCTTCTGGTTTTAGTTTGTCTGCTTCATCGCCCGACACCAAAGCCGAAGAGGTGGTCAAAGCTGCCACTGGTGCGTCTACATGCAGTGCTTTGGAGAAGGCCTGCTCCATATTGTAGAAGCGGTGGTCATTAGTTCCTGGATTGGAAAAGGCCGAGGGTGTGCCCACTGCTTCTTTACTACCTCTAAGAACAAGGGAGGTACTGGAATCTCCTCCTTGTCCCTTGAGGTATTGGAAAACATAATCAGATTTGGATCTCATGGCTTGGAGGAAGCCACAGGAGTTCCTTCCCCCAATTTAGTTGTTCCACAGGTCTTATGCAGTAGTGGTTTGAACATGGAGGGAGTGAAGAGACCCGGAAATGCTGGGGGATCAGGAGGAAGGGCCTTCTTATCTTCAGAGAATTCCATTTCACATTGGGTCTCCTCTCCCATTACAGAGCCCTCGCTGACCATGGAAGGGGAGGCTGGACTGGATGAGTCACATGCCGGGCCCTAGGTTGTCTAACCTGGGACCCCGCCCAGGGCCTCTTATCCCCATGGGACTTATCCCTTTGCTGTCTTAAGCCAGTGGCTATGCCTTTAGTAATGGCTGAGGCAATAAGCCTCCAGGTACTGTCTGGGAGGAGGTCCAGATCATCCAAATCCTCCTCTGTGGAGCCTTGATCAACTGGCCCTTGGGAAACAAGACCAGCCGGGGGAAGATAATCCTTAGATGTGTCTTCCAGGGGATTCCCCCATCACATCTCTAATTGCCCTCGGTGATAGCAGGGTAGATGGAGAGATTTCCAGCCTGGAGTTCCTGCAAGGCCTTGGGAGGGGGGTGAGGGAGAGGGGCTGAAGTCCCTCATTGGGGATCTGGATCCCTGCTGGCGGCTAGGTCTAGCTGGACACCTGGACCGATGGAGGGGGGTAGGCCTGCCTTGGGCCTCCTGCATCCTTTCCTCCCTGGCTATTTGTTTCTCCAGAGCTCATTGTCTGTGCTGTTCATCCCGAACAGTGGCTCTGGAGGAGTGCTGGGCAGCCAAAGGCTTGTAGGTCGCTGCCCTAGTTCATTCTCTTCCACCTCAGGGGCTGGTGATTCCCTGCCCAGCATCGTCCCTGGTGGCCGCCATCTTCCCCCTACTCACAGTGCTGCTGCTCCAACACCCTCAGGTGACGCAGATGCGTGAATAAGGTGGCAGTTTGCTTCACACTCCAACACTGCCATTGCGGCTTCAGATCAGCCTCGATAAGTGGCCATGATCAAAATTTAGCGCTGAAACCTCCTCAAAATGGCCACCGCCTCGTGGCGTCTTCAAAGGGCTACTCTTGTCAAGTTTGCAGATTGGCCTCTCGAGCTGTCAAGCGGTGTGCTGCTGCAGCCGCTCCAGGCGATCGATAAGGGAGCCACGCCACCCTCCCGCTAAGCTGTTCGAAGGAGCCTGTCACCCCTGTAGTACCAGGGACCGGACAGTTCTCCACCTGGCTACTGAGGGTAAGAGGGGAATGCCAGACCGGCGTTCCACCCCCATTAAGGAGGCAGCGTCCAACAGCCTCTCTTAGATGGCAGCAGCTCACTCACACAGTTTTATAATTTGAAATTTTACAGTTAAAGCCAATTAAATTGCAAATCAATTAGTTGAAATAAACTTTCCTCAGGTAGAGCCAATGAACTAGTCTGCTTGGACCAAAGACTGAGAGGAAACTGGGGAAGCCAAGGGAAGGAAGAGGTGTATTAAAGAATTCCCCTCAGCCTTTGGACCAATCAGGCTTTGGGAATACCCACAAGTAGCCCCTTCCTCATCACACACTGGAAAAGAGAGACATTTTTTAACTGAAAAGTTTCTTCTAAATTATTACTTTTGTTTTATTTCCTAAATGATTCACTTACAAAGGCCTGTGGTATACACTCAGAGAAGCATCAATCATCACTGACTCTAGCTCCCTCATGTAGAGAACCAGTTGTTAAGCTAATAAGTCAGCCATTGAGAAGAGGGCAGCAGCCACAGATACTAACAGAGCAAGTTTGTATAGGTTTTGCTGTGTCAGTTTAACCAGGCTATTATCTCAATAATGGTACAACCATAATACCTAATCCATCTGGAAAATTATTATTTTTTTTTAATGATTAGTAGCAATCAGAAATTATAAGAAGTCCAATTTTTAATGGAAAACCTTTCTTTATTATCTTACTTTCTGACTGGTGGCTTCCATCAGCCAAGTGAAAAGCAGAAATCAATACACTATGCAGGATAGACGCTTCTGGGGGAGGAGCCTGTCGCCGACGGGAGCTCAACGGGGCTCCTCTCAGAGATCTGGTCTGTATATCTTATAAGATCTATAGATATCTCCCCTTTCTGGCAGAAAGGGGCAGGGAGAAGGTCAGTTGTTAGGATCTCTTTGTAATTCACAGCCTTTTTTTTCCGCTGTGAATGGAGAAGAGGTTCAACATTAGCTGAGCTTTTACTCCAGCCAGTTCTTCGCAGCTGCTTTTTTGCAGCCCTAGGCAGGTTGCCCCCCCCCCCAGGACAAAGCTAAGCTATTTAAAAATTAATCCGGGCGGGGACCATTCCTGAGGAATTTCTTCTATTAGTTATCCAAAATACCAGCTTCAATTTTGTAAAAGGCTCCCTTTTCTAGCTGCGTCACAAGATGGCGATCTTATAGCTTTTGTGTTTGATGTGACGTACTTAGTCAGCCCTACTCTCCTGAAGGCTTCTCCGTATTAACTGTTAAAAGATTAACTGAGGGGAGCAGAGACTTTGATTGTTGGCTTGCTTGATTGCTTGTTTTTATTTTTTATTTTTTTGGAATGGCTCCTAAATCTAAGCAGAAGCGCTTCCTTAATAACACATCTCAAAAAATTGCTATGAAGTCGCTGCCCTTGCCTCCTACGCCCTCCACTGGAGATTTGTTAACACAAGAATTTCTTCTCAAAACGCTTAATAATTTCAGACAGGAAATTAATCAACTGATATCGGATTTATATGATCAATTTGATGCTAAAATTGCTCAAGCAAAGGAGGATATGATCGGAGTAATGACAGTTATGACAGATTATATTGCTGAAACGGAGGATAAATTGGAACTTTTGGAAGAAACCAACTCTAATTTGACATCCAAAATCCAAACGTTACAACAGGAAATTGAAAATGCTCAAAAACAACTTGTCATGATAAATTATAATAAGACTGCGTTTGCAATAAGAGTTAGAGGACTGCGTGAAAAGGAACAGGAGAATTTGAAACAGATCTTCTTTGAGGCTCTTAGCTGTTCGGTGGGAAGTCCGGGACTTAACTTTGATTGGCAGATCCAAAAAATTTACCGCCAGAATTCGTGGGTAGCAAAACAGCGACAGCTTCCGAGGGACATAATTATATATTTCACCACAAGGGAATCCAGAAATGTGATAATACAGAGGCTTTACAACAAGAGGCTGAGAATTGATGGACAGGACTTGATTGTTTTTAAAGAAATACCATCTCAAATATTAAGAGCAAGGAGAGACTACATTTTCTTAACTGAAGAACTCAGAAATTCTCAGATTCCATACAAATGGGAAGTCCCGGCTGGCATTACAGTTACATTTGAGAATCAAAAACATCGCTTTAACTCTGTCTGTGAAGCCCGAGAATTTTATTACAAGACTTTGAAGGCGGGACTTCCTGATTCATCCGGACCTGGAGAGAGACAAGGAGAAGGAGAAGACAAGCAGCGGGACACGTGGCCACAAGGCGGAGGGTGTTGCTTTCCTCTTCCGGAAGGGCAGAAGAGTAAAGAATAAAGACTTAGTGATGCTTTTAAAACTTCATGATTTCTGCCTGGTATAAAATGGAAAAGTTGTACATCGATGATGAGATATGGAGGCTGAAAGAAGCGCTGCTGATTGTGGACATATATTGTATATAAGATTTGTTTGAACTCTAACTCAAATTGCGCATGAATTATTTTCCTAGGCGAGGAGAGCGGAGATCGCGATCTTCTTGAGTTGTGGTTTGGGACGAACGGAGTTGGGAGCTGCGTGGGAGATGGAAGGGTAGCGAAAGCTTAACTAGACTACTTGGGGCTAGAATGCAAGCTGATGTTTGTATGAATTGCTATTTCAATATAAGGTTAAGAAAGATTAGTTAGAGAGTCTCCAGGAAGGTGGAGTAAATATGTGAGGAGCAATGGACGCGGATAAAATATATATGTGGACATGGGTAAAGGCAGGGTGGAAGGTAAAAAATTTACACGTGGATGTGGGTAAGGACAGAATGGGAGGTGTTGGAAATGAAAAATGAAAGAAGTACTTGAGTTTAATGGTTTTATAGAAAGGTTTGGATATTTGGATAAAAAAGAGATAAATTAAAGGTCCGAATAGATAGATAAAGCAATGAGACCTTTAGTTGGAGAACCCCAATTGATTAACTTACCTGGCTCTAATAGAGTTTGAAACCCTGCAAGTAATAAAATAACCGAAATTTGGAATGAGACACATTGTTTAAGATTTACAGAGGATGGGAAGCTGTGTTAATGTAGCGGGTTTATTGATCTTTCTTGTTTTTCTTTTTTTTGTGTGTCTTTTTCTTTCTATTTTTTTCTTTTAATTTTAAAGTTAGTTGGTCTTATTACACTCCAGTGCTTGTTAAAGAACTATGCCGGGTATGGGACCTGGGAAGCCGTAAGGGGGTTAGGGAGGGGGGATTATAGGGGGGAGGGGGGAGGGTGGAAATACAGTTTCAATTCTTAGAACAATAAGAATGCACTTGTATACTGTTGCTTGCTTTTTTTTTCTTTTTCTCTTTTATTTTCTAAAAAAATAAACTGAATAGATTAATTGTAGGGATACACCAAAGTGAGGAGTAGAGGGAAAGAAGAGGGAGAAGTAAAGAGGGAGTGAGAGGGGAATGTAAGGAGGGGGAGATGGAGGGAGGGGGAGATGTCTGAGGGGGAAGGGAAGTAGAAGAGGGGAATGTTGGAGGGGAGAAATGAAAGTTGGAGGGGGAGAAGAAAGGGTGTATGGGGGATTGAAGTGATATGTTGGTTTTTTTATGGTGGATTTTTTTTCCCTTTTTTTTGTTTTTTTGTTACGCACAGTATATAAGTGATTGTATAAAATGAAAATGAAAATGAAATAAAAATATGGTAAT
Source organism: Thamnophis elegans (assembly GCF_009769535.1). Classification (NCBI taxonomy): domain Eukaryota; kingdom Metazoa; phylum Chordata; class Lepidosauria; order Squamata; family Natricidae; genus Thamnophis; species Thamnophis elegans. Next base: position 57,120,097 of record NC_045546.1, on the reverse strand, counting down.
TAAATACACTATGCAGGATAGCAGTTTAATAAAATATTTCCATCCCCAAATAATAAATGGAATGTGTTCTACTTAAGATAAGGGAAAATGCAAGAAATCAAACAAGCTTGCTCAAATCCTATGTGATGCAATTCATTTGGTTGACCACAAGCTCTGGGCTTTGATTTTTAAACTATGTAATATATTTGTCACTGACAAATATCAATTTACTTTCTTTTTTCTGATTCACTTGGCTATAAGACTCACATTTTGACTACTTTTCAAAAATCTTCTTTATTATGGTTAATTTGGATGTTTAAAGCAGCTTTCATGTTCTCCTATAAATAGGAACAAAACGTCAGCATGAGTCAGAATGCTGAACTGTTTTTCAGTTCTGATTCAGAGCCATTTAGTTTACAGAGGTTTCAGTGCTCAAATGCACGACTTACCTCCCACATTAGAAACAGCTGCCACTATAGAGCAGAGATTAACCTCACAGCTTCTACACTGCAAGGGAGCACATTCTGGCATACTTTGATGTCTGCTCCAGTACTTAAAATGCATGATAATTTTCTTCTGGTGATTAAAAACAAACTTTTCCTTTCTCCAAATTAGATATTCCCATAGTAGATTCATACTACTGTGGCTTCTATTCAATAGCAGGAATGGTTTTTCAAAATCTACTCGCAACTTATTTCATAAATGAAAAATGGAGGAATTTTGCAGAATATCCAAGAATCTCTTATTTTACCTTGGTCCCATTCATAGTTTCTCTTGTGTTCCAATAGGAAAAACTGGTAAAATGCTTAACTTCCAGGATTAAAAGCAGAAGTGTCCATGAATTGGGGACCTAAAAACCGAGGTGGCTGACCTAGCAGTGCAATCGAAGACTTAGCCGTTCGTATATGTGTCAATATAACATGTACAAAGGGAAAGTGCTTCAAATGTGCACTGAAAACCCTCCTCCCGCCCATCCCCAAATGCTAATAATTGAAGTAAAGCACTACTGAACTAACTACAAAGCAGGGAAAATTAAAAAAAATCAAAGGAAAAAAAATGTTCCAGTAGAATTCTTGTGCAGTTGGCACTGGGAAACGTTTAGGTAAAATCTGACACTGGGTAAGCTCTAGTATCTTAAAAAGCTATATCACTGATGGTGAACCTTTTCGGCACAGAGTGCCAAAACCAGAATGTGCATAGGTGCTGGCCAGCTGGTCTTCGTGCCTGCTGGAGCCCTGGAATCTCAAAGACCAGCTGGCCGGTGTGCATGTGTGCACCGGCTGCCTGGTCTTTGGGTTTCTGCCGTATGCATGCGTGCTGGCCAGCTGGTCTTCGCATGTGCAGAAGCCCTGGAAACTCGAAGACCAGCTGGCTGGTGCGCATGCTGGCCACCGGGTCTTTGGGTTTTTGGTGTGCACATGTGTGCTGGCCAGCTGGTCTTCATGCATGCTGGAACGCTGGAAACCCGAAGACCAGGTGGTTGGCACGCACATGCTTGGGACAGGTTATTTTATAGGCATCCTCCTATATGAGCTACTCCGATGTTTATAGTTTAGGCAGGTTGAATTCACAAAAGGGCCTTGAAGGTTATTGCATCCAGATTTTAGAACTAATCTGATTTCCGATTATGGTTTATTTCTGAGAAATTTTCAAAATATTTTAGCTGCTGTGCTTTATAAAATGCAGTTTCTGGTGCATGTTTCCATTTTTATTTTGTCTGTCCTTGCATATTGTAACTGCTACTTTAAATGATCCATTATGAGAATGGATCCATTCTATTTGCTAAAGTTCAGTTATAAATATGTTGAATAAACTCCACATCTTTTAATATTTTCATATTCTGCTTTGATTGACAAATTCTCACATCAAGCAAAAGAATATGGAATTAATTTAAATTTTGATGCCTGTAGGAAATTTTCAACACTACGTGAAAAGTTCACAGTAACGGAACCAGGCTGATCTCTCTGGAAAGAGATTTCCACAATTAAATGCTACAACTGCAGAAACGTTCTGCTAGGACTGTTAAATGATCAGCAGGACTTTTATTGTTGAACTAAGTGATGGTTAGCTAAATAAGAGTTTCTTTTTGCTCCCCATGCCCGTTCAGTGACATCATGAATTATGACAACCTTTCACATTTATTCTCTAGAAGAATTGCTCAAGTATATCAATAATGCTGTGTAATTATAGATCAATGCAAAACGCTGAAAAATCCAATGCAATGTTTTATTTGCTTATGTGTTATTTTTAACTCCCTGTCCCAACATGTCTTAACAGGCTCCTCCTTTTCAAATAAAGGCTGAATACAGAAGGAAATTTAGACATAGAGGATACTATCCTAACCTATAATCTTAACGTAAGAACACAAGCAGTATCCTGATGAATTGGATCAATGGCCCATCTAGTCCAGCAGACTGTTCTCCCAGTGGAAAACCAACTGCACAAGGAAGTCCACTAGTCTACCAGCAGATACTTTCAAAGGCAATCACATTGCTAACAATATTAATATTGATAGCCAGCCATCTCCACGACTTCTATGAATTGGTCCAACCCTTCTTTGAAGCCAATCAAACTGATAGTCACTATCAAATCTCTTCCCCATTTTATAGTACATAGTTCTCAGAAGACTGTGCAATGTGATCTTCTCAGGATGTGGTCCAGCCTTAGTACTGCTTTGTCATTGTAACAACTCAACAACTGGTTTTCACATAACTCATTTTCAATGAAACCAAAGACAACCTTCCAAGAGATATAAAAGCAAATACAGATAGTTCTTATTTAGGAACCACAACTGGGACCAGCAACTTGGTTGTTAAATGAATTGGTTGCTAGGTGAAATAGCAATGGTGCTAATGATCTTAGTACAGCTTTCCTTTGCTTTACAGATTTGCAAAGGTGGTAAATGTGAAGACTGGTCATAAAAGTTACTTTTTCATCACCATTGTAACTGCCACTAAACATGGCAGTCACTGACTGAGCATTACTTGTACTATTCTATAGACAGTAGAATTATGTGTTTATGTCTGCAGTAGAAAACATTGGTTTCTTATATTTCTACAAAATTGCTTTGTAAAAGGCAGCATAATGGCATAGATTATTACATACTGCTTTCTAATACTCCAGTGACTAGTATTGAAAACCAGAGAGGAATATGGAATATCTTCTGTCCGGCAGACATATACTTCAAAGCTTAGTAGGCTAATCTGCCCATGCTTAGGTAACAGCAAAGGAGGAGATGGGGCAGGGCAGGAAAATGTCAACAAACCAGATAAACTATTTATCACAATCCAAATACTATTTTGCTTCCTGCAGTTTTACCAGAAATACAGTTTTCATGCCATATTAGTTGTTATTTTGCTATAATAGTTATATTGTTATTTTTCTACCATAAAACGCTACCAAAGCTTACTAAAATGGCAGAACAGGAATTGTTTTCTAGGCTTTCCCCTGACAACTAGTACATAGGAACATAAGATAGTAAGTCAGACATTTATGTATTGTTGCTAGTCAACAGTCACATTTTAGGCTACTACATTTTTAGGACATTTAATCTTGGATAATTTTAAAACATTCTATATCAGGGGTGTCAAACTTGATTTCATTGAGGGGTGTATCAAGGTTGTGTTTGACCTCAGAGGGATGGGGTGGGCCTGGCCAGGGTGGATGTGGCCAGCTCAACATCATTCGTGTTTGGGGCGCCTGTGGTGACCTGAGCGCTCTGCCAGAGAAAACGGGCTCCCAAGCTCTGTTTTTGGCTGAAACAACCTCCTGCAACCCTCTGCCAGTGAAAATAGAACTCAGGAGGGCTCCCTGTGGCCCGCATGAGCTCCATTTTAGCTGCCAGATGCACCACAGGCCAGTTCTTTGCTGTTTCTACGGCGGGCCCCCGGGCCAGATCTCAGCATTCCCCGGGGCAGATCCGGCCCTTGGGCCTTGAGTTTGACACTCCTGTTTTTACATTTTACTATCCGAATATTTTTCTACATTTTAAAATATGTAAACTTTAAAAAGTGAAGAATATCAATTTTACTTTTTATTTTTCTTCTAATTATAATTTGGAACATTTCCTCCCCAACAAAATCAATTATTACAGTAATTCTCAACCTGTGGTCCCTAGATCCTGGGGGGGGGGGGGGGGGGAGGCGACAGCAATGTGATCACTGGTAGTCCACAAAGTTTTGAAGAAATGTTATGATTTAAATCTTGAGTTAAGTCTTGGGAGTCCATAGCCATGGTCACAAAAGATATTTAAAGGGGGTCCATGGTGAAGAAAAGGTTGAAAACCACTAAATTATTATGTTAGTCACAGAACTCTAAGATCAAGTTACTTTAACTTGGTAAAGTTAATCTCCTGCCTGAATTGCAATAATCTTCACCACAGAAACTTTTTTGGTAAAATTTCATTGAATTACTAGTGCAGATTAAATTTATAGATAATTTATAATTGCAAAAATGAGGAAATGCTATGTGATAGTTTAGAAACCAAGTGATGTTTTCCATGACAATGTCAAAAGTAATTCAAGGGATATAAGAAGGTAAATATATAAATATGATGAAAATCAAGGAAAACATACATATTTAAAATATATTACTATTTTCTGATTGCAATTTGTAGTAATACTATTCCTTTTATTGCTTTCCTTTTATTGATGTGATTGTAATAAGTCCATGATTACTGCACACTGCATGCATAACTTTTTCAAGTAAAATAGTGCTTGCTAAGTCCTTTATTGTATATGTTTTAAAAATTTTCAGTTTTTAAAGTTGGTTTCATATACTGGAAAATAGAGATTTAAATAAAAGATATAAAATTATAGTATGAAATATCTGGCAGAGAGGTAGGTTATAACTAAAAAACATCTAGCCATGAAGTCCCTATAGTATGCATGATGTTCCAGCTGATTTGTGTCTGCTGCTGAGCAAATAATTTTGGGAAGAAGTATTTGGGGATCAAGTTAGCTATTTATCTTTTGCAGTTATCAATTTTATGTAATACAGACAATAATTTTACTAGATGTAACAAACAATGGATATTCTTTTCCAATTCTTTGGTATCCCTGTGTCACATAAAAACTCTCTTCCACATATTTCAAGAAATGTAATTCAAATTTAAATATGAAATCATATTGCAAATCAATTTCCCCTCAAAAGTATACAAAATATATGTGTGAGTCCTTGGTATTCTCTGAACTTGGTTGTTTTCTTGCTGACGTTTCATTACCCAACTAGGTAACATCTTCAGTGCTAGTAGGGATTGGGGTTTGCTCTGTGTTTATACATAATGGCTTGCCCTATTGTTATTGATGAGAGTATTTTCTTCTTGATAGTTCCTTGATTCGATTATTGTTTACTGTTTGAGTAAATAACTGGGTTGGTAGTTCCTGGATTGGGGTATTATGTACTGGTCTGGTATTAATCCTAGTGTTAAACTCTGCTTATCTTGGTTTTGAATTATGTCTAAATGTTGTTTATTGGTTTATGACTGTTGATGGTTTATTTCTCTGAGTGCCAGGCTTCCAGAAACTCTGTAGCATTTTTGGACTTAGTTTGGTCTAGAATTTTCAGTTTCCCAGGTGAAACTATGGCTAAATCTGTCCATGTGCTGTGCAATATGTATTTTAAATCCAATTTCATGAACAGAAATCAATGTTTAAGTTGCAGCAATGATTAATTTAGTTGCATAAAAAACAACCCACAGTGCTTTAATTGGGAAATAGTTTTTTCTAGCATATCTACATTTTCCAGAGAGGTAATCACATCAGTCTGTTGCAACAAAAACTAAAGATGTCATGGCATTTTAAAGGTGAACATATTTACTTGGTACTAACTTTTCTGAATTTTAGCTACTAGAAATTAAAACATTAATTTGAGTCAAAAGTGTTCGGAGACTACAATTGGTCCAGAATGCAGCCGCGCAAGCGATATTGGGTGTACCTAGATACACCCATATTACACCTATCCTCCGTGAGCTGCACTGGCTCCCTATTGGTCTCCGAACGCACTTCAAGGTGCTGGTTATCACCTTTAAAGCCCTACATGGCCTAGGACCTGGATATCTCCGTGACCGCCTCCTGACACATATCTCCCAGCGCCCAATAAGATCTCACAGGATGGGCCTTCTCTCCGGGTAACGTCGACTACACAATGTCGTCTGGTGGCTCTTCGGGGGAAAGCCTTCTCTGTAGCTGCCCCGGCCCTATGGAACGATCTACCCCCTGAGATCTGGACCCTCCCCACTCTCTCGGCCTTCCGAAAGTCTATTAAGACCTTGCTGTTCCGGCAGGCCTGGGGCTGCTGATCTTGATTGAGCTCCAGCCCCACTAAGATTGAGTGTATGTTGTGTTCTTTTAATTCACTTTGTCTTGTATTTTAAATTCTTTTAATATTTTTAAAATTGTTTTTATGTAAGCCGCCCGGAGTCCTTTGGGATTGGGCGGCATAGAAATCCATTAAAACCTTAAACCTTAAACCAAACCACCTCCCCCCCAACTTGGGTAAAGAATAGAACTCAAGAAGGTGAAAATAGAAAATGAAATGTACAATGCTTTCTGATAACTTATCTAATTAATTGTCATGATTCATGGAACAACTCCTTGTAATAGTGAGCTGATTAAACAAAGTAAAATCACATGCATGTTGAAGGGGTTTTTTTATATGAGTTTCAGGAGATAAAAGCTGAATTGCTTCATGAATGGTACTGTATTTCAAAATGAAAGCAGTACATGTTAATAAAAATGCTGCTCATAAATAACTGCCTTGATAAAGTGGCAGAGTATCATGGAAAGTAAAAGTTTTCTAAAAAACTAATGCTTGAATATATCCATTTGTGAAGTTAGATTTGTGTCCTGTTTATTTTCTTCTGTAGAAAAGATCAGTTAGTTTCATTTGCAATGCAGAAAGGGGTACAATTTATTGTGCATAATAAACAGATTAGATCAGAGAGAAGCAAACAGATGTTTTTCAGGTTCTTTGGATTACAACTCCCATAAGACACAGCTAGAATAGTCAATGTTCAAGAGATATTAAAATAATCTAAAACACCAGAAAGTGAACATATACTACCTGTTTTCTTGTTAAAAGCATTTTAAGATGATGCCATCAAAGAGCCTAACCTTGAAAAAAGAACAAACTAAACTTGATGATACTGAATAAAATAGAATGACATAAAATTACAAAATATATTAATTTTAAAAAGAGGAAGTCTTCAAAATATCACTCATTACATTCCCTAGAATTTGATTACATATCCTGGCAAGTTTTTAAGGTGCCCTAATTAATACATTTCCCATTTTTTCTTTCTACCTCTCCATTAAATATAAAGGAATCACAAGTTAAGTCCACCACGGGCAATTTCTAACCCTCCCTACAATAAATAGAGGCCCACTTCTTTTTCTCTTCTTATTCTATCACGCTCCTTTGAACAACGCTCGCCAATATTGCCTTGGGATAAAGGCGATGTTGGCATAAAAAAAAAGCCTCGGAAGGCAACCGCTACAAAAACAAGCGGCGTTACTATACAATAAAACCAGGTGCGAAAGGCTTTTGGACACCTCCTTGCAGAGACCCGAGGCCTGATGCAATCGTTTGAGCCATCAAGGGCTTCTCAAGTCATCCCATCAAAGCCTTGTCTTAGAGAGAAGTGTGCATCTGCACGTATAAACTTGGCAGCTCCCTTTGAATAGCGAGAGGCGAGTTCTTGAGGGCAACAGCGGGCAGAACCCTTGACGGCGTCACAGCCCGGCACGTGCGTCGGCAGAAGGCGCACTCCGCGCTCCTCCAGGCTTGCCCAGCGCTGCAGACGCGAGACCGCTCGCGACGGCTCGGTGGAAGCTTCGGGCGCGCGTAATTAGCCGGCTCAGCTCTTCCACCTACCTGTAGGGGGAAAGTCGCCGCCTTGTTGCCCACGTAGCCCCGGACGACATGGCTCTGGATGGAGAGCACCCTGCACTCCTCCTCCTCTTCCATGCCTGCGTACCCGGGAGAGCAAGGAGCGGAGCGCGCACCAGCAGGTCAAGCTGGGCAGAGGGACAGAGATGAGGTCCGGGCCAACTGCTGCTCGGCGGCGGAAGTGGTTTAAGGGCACATCTACCCAGCGGCGGAGTGGCAGAGAGAAAGGGTGCCCGGCAGAAAATGACAGGCGAAGTCAGGCGATCGGTTTAGACACCTAAAATCTCTCCTTACATCACAGATGAGACTGAGCAGGCAGCAGCTCCCTCGCACTCAATTTAAAGGCACCCTCACACTCCGCCCTGCAGCGGGAGGGAGCGGCTCGAGCAAGAAGGAGGCTGCCTCGGAGGACACGCGAGGAGAGGGAGGAGGCGGAGGGGAGGGCAGGAACGGCGGTTGCCCCCCCCCCCCGGCGTTTTGCTGCTGCCGCCAACGTGAGCAGTCAGCTGCCGACGTGCGGCATCTACGGCAGAGGCGGCGCTGCGGGTGCCCACGCCCCACTTGGGAAAAACAGAAAGATCACACTGAAACGCCCCCGTGCAGAGCTTCCTGTCCGCCCTCACCTTCCCAGGTCACGGCAGTACTGGAGCTCCCAATGCTTCTCGTGGAGGACGCTGAACGCGGGGGATTCCAGAGAAGCCACATTTGAAAAGCGTCTTGTGACACATTTTAAAGAAACAGCAGGTTGCTGTGTCTTTCGGGCGGGGCTTTGCCCAAGATTATATCCCACCCCCATCTGTCAAGGCTTTGGATGCAGCTCTATTTTTCTGCTGCCAGCAAGGGGTGGTCTGGACTTTTGTAGCCCTGATTTGACAATCCTAGTTATCTGAGGCATTCTGATCACAGAAAAATATTAGCAGGGTGGTCCATTCAGATTGTGTCTGAATCAAATAATCAAAGTTTCTGATTGGAATATGGGTATATGTTACCATTTTCTCTCATGCATGTATTGAGTTTTGATAGCAACATAGGATATGAAGGTTCTGTTCGTTTGGAAGCACAGACAGAATTAGCAAACTCTTGGTATGGCCACAGTAAATCCATTGAAGACAAAGAACTAATAGACGATCCTTATACAAATAAATTATGGGATTAATGGTCACAAGGTGCAGTGAGCATCACTAGATTAGAAGAATGTAAAACTGATCATAAGGTTGTAAAATAGAAACCAACTGAATTGATTTGAGGGCCCATGAGATCTCTGAGAAATACCTGGCACATTTGCAAAGCTCCACAAATATTTAGGGAAAACAAAACAGGAGTGAAGGAGGGGACTGAGCATAGAATACAAAGAGGATTTGGAGAAAAATAGTGTGTAAATAGCCATTCCTGGGGAAAAAGGCAGGTAACTGGTTGGAATGTGTAATCAACTTCATTCACAAAAAGCTCATATATTCATCCTCCAAATATAGCCTTGTTTTTTTTGTCTCCACTTCCATCATTAAGGGAGAAAAGATGAAATAGCTGCACTGATTTTATAGAAAGTATGAATTACTATGGATTGATTTACTTATATTCAACTCATTAAAATAAACTGGAACTTGAACAAATTAACTTGCACATCAGAGGTCTACTTTCCCCCCCCTTTTTACAGCCCTTTAATCCCTTTCAGGGTGAGTCCGGCTGACATTTACTGTCTGGATGCCCTTCCTGACACCTAAGCAGAGTTGGCAGCAGATATTTTCTCTTTATGCCGATAGAGAAACATCTGCTACTGTCTAGGATTGAACTCTGAATCTTTCAAATAGGACGTGACTGTCTTTACCTCTAGGCTATCACACCACTCATTTCAGAGGTTTACCTTATTAAGGTATAAATACCTTAATATTAAATCTGCATCCAGCCCTTATGATTTAATCCACATTTGATTTGTGACTTTCTCGGATGGGTCAGCTTTGTAAAAGTATGTACAAATTGTAATCAATTTTATCAAAACCATTTTATGACTTCATACGATAAATATATAAATTTAGATTTAGATTTTAATAGATTTTAATAGCATTTATAGGCCGCCCTTTTCCCTGAGGGGACTCAGGGCGGCTTACAATAACAAGGAAGGGGAGTGAAGACAAAACATAAAAAGAAATGTGCAATAACTGAAAAATACTAAAAACACAACATTCTCTCAGCATTCGGGAGGGGCGGAAGAGTTTATCCCCAGGCCTGACGGGCTAGCCAGATCTTGAGGGCTGTACGGAAGGCCTGGACTGTGGTCAGGGTACGAATCTCCACGGGGAGATTGTTCCATAGCGTCGGAGCAGCAACTGAGAAGGCTCTCCTCCGGGTAGTCGCCAGTCGGCACTGACTGGCGGATGGAATACGGAGGAGGCCCGCTCTATGCGATCTGATGGGACGCAGGGAGGTTATTGGCAGAAGGCGGTCTCTCAAATAGTCAGATCCACTACCATGGAGCGCTTTATGGGTGGTAAGTAAGACCTTGAATTGCACCCGGAGATCCACAGGCAGCCAGCGCAGCTCGCGGAGGATAGGTGTTATGTGGGCGAACCGAGGTGCGCCCACAATCACTCGCGCGGCCGCGTTCTGTACTAGCTGAAGTCTCCGGGTGCTCTTCAAGGGCAAAAAAAAGCAGTTTATGAAACCAATATTTTGTTTTCTGTGTTCTATAATTTAGTATGACCTCTGTAAGAACTTATTTTTGTGGTTTTCTTTTTCTCTGTGTAACTCATTTATTATGCTTAAACTCAGTATTTTTGGCTTTGTTTCAGGCACTGAAAAAATGGGCACAAAATGTGCTTTAAGAGCAGATTATATTGTTTGGCATTGTTCACCTTGTTCTGCTGAAATCAAGCAACAAGGCAAGATTATCTCAATTATTACTTTGGCTACAGTTCATTTTGTTGCTCTTGGAATATATTAAGCAAAGTTAAAGTCAAAGAAAGAGAAAAAAGGAGAACTCTAGTCACACCACTTAAAGCAAGTATTGGCCATTTAAAACAGAAAAGCAGACTATAAATGAAGTACAATGAACAAAATGTACTAGGGAATATATACATTTTATTGAATCTACAAATCATCCCCAGAAGCATGTTTTAAGATTTCGTGAAAATATGGGTCTTCAGAAAATATCTGCAGATTTTAAATGTAAATTAGACAATCCGTTGGGCAGTCCCATGATCACCTAAGAAGACTATATTATCATAAATAGAAAAATAACCATAGTGGCAAATTAACTTCAGTAATAAGTCAATGTTTATTTACCTAAACAGATAATCAGAATGATTAAAGGATGACAAAAAAGCAGTGGGAATGAGAGTGATTTATTTCTAGTGGCTTCCCATTACTCTGCTTGTGGGAAGCTGGCAGGGAGCATTGGAAATTTCATCTAGACGGGATAAGTTGGAAGAGGTGATTTTTATCGTTAAACAACAGAAATTCCAATTTAATTCTGGAGAAAGCAAGAAAGTTTTTGGAGAAATTTAAAGATGAACTGGAAGAAATGCAAATGGGAGTGACAATAATAGATGAGATCAAACAAATATTACAAGACTAAAGAGAATTGCACATTGGGCGCCACAAGTATTGACTTTTCCAAACTCTAACTCTGAATTATAAGGCATTTGTGGATGATTTTATTAAATTTTAGAAGAATTACAAAAAATCAAGGGATGTTGGTATGTTTTAAAAAAGTTAATAGTTAAGACAAAAATATTAGTAAAAATATGAAATTAGAAAATCAAATAGAAGTGATGAAGAAAACTGGTTTTAAAATGGAAAAAAAATAAAATACTTGGGTATCATTATGACAAATATGAATTGTATGTTAGTTCAAAATGATTATGTTAAGGCCCAAAACAAAATTAAAAAGTACATGTTAAGGAGGATTGGGTTTACCAAATTTGAAATTATATTTTGCTGCTTGTTGTTTGATCTGGATGGATGTTGCCAAGAAACTTTTAAAGGTAGATCATGACCTGAGGTTTTGATGGCATCATTATTTTATGGTATAATAGAGCTAAAATTAAGACAAGTTTTATATTTCTGTTTAAGTGTGTACAAGTAAAATTAAATGTGGAATATCCAAAGCAACTAAAATAACAGTTAAACTAACAATAATCAGAGTTCTAAATTAATGGAGCATATTCTGTGAATTTTATCAAATGTCATTTTTCTACCTTTGTTAGGGAAATATTCCAAGCGAAACAACCGAAGTACTTCAAAGCGTTAATAAAGTGCATTTCTATTCTATAAAAAAGGAATAATGATAATGGGCACTTCTGCAGAAAGAAAAAAAGGCACTTTGCTAGAAACAAGAGCAGACTATATTTATCCACTATACATATTAAACTAATTTTCATGTAATTAATAAATTACATAAATATGTGCATGTTGGTTTTCTGAGGATGCTGTACACTGAATAGACATTTATCTTGAGTAGATCAGAAATGGTTTTGAATAATATAATGATTGTGCTAAATTATCAATTCAGTTTGCTTCAAGATATTTCAAGATTGTCCATCCTGCTATTGTTTGTATGTAATCTGTTTGCTTTGCCTTTTTCCTTTTGTTAATGTTTCCTCTACACACTCTACTGGATAACAGATAGTTTCCTGAGAGCAGACTATTACATGATTTAAAACTGTGGATCTGGAAAAAAATAATTTTTTTACACTAGGTTTTACAGTAGTTGTTGTAAGCTGAAGTACTGTGCTTCCTTTATAATAATACATTTTAAAATTAATTTTGGATATTGATAACTTTTATCTTTTCTGATAGTAGAATAAGTAATTGAATAATTTTCTTTTTTTCCCTAAAGTACCAACCTAAGTCTAATTTCTGGCAAGATAGCATTTCAAATTCCGCATTTTCCCTTTGAAATGTAAGCCATAGGTTCCCATATTCCTGCATTCTTAGCACTTAAGACTTACATATTGCTTCATAGTGCTTTTACAGCTCTAAGCAGTTTAGAGAGTTAGAATATTCCCCAACAATCTGTTCACAATGGCCAATGGAAAGCAATTAAGCACCTTTTCATACTGTTCATCTTGTCTTAAAGATTAAGCTCAAAGTAAATATATATTAAATGATAATGTTTCTATCATTCTCAAGCTTCAATTCTTCTTTTTATCCTGCAAAATCCTGTTCTTCATAATTGCCACAATTTAGTTCCTTTCATTTGGTTCCCTGTATTTGCTTGCATGTGCATAGACATTCCCACACAAATATTTCTGTTAGGAAGTCAAATTAGGGATTCTATGTTTCTGGCATTTTTGTTAACTACTTAACATTGTACCACCTTCATTGAACTGGAGTGCACAAATTCTTTTTCACTCTTTTTAAAATATACGTACTTTTTCTTAAGGAATTTGATTAGATTAACTAAAATTCTGTTGCCAAGAACTGTTACAAGTTTGTGCCTGGTTATTTTCAGATTTTATTTATTTATTTGATTTGTTTGCTGACCATCTGATTAAGAAGTGGTTCTGGGCCGTGACCCGACAAATGCGCGCACGACAATAGTGCGCCGCTGCAACCGCGGCGAGAGAACCGCGACGTTATAAACGCGCCCACAACACGCTGACAAAACTGCGCCCACAAAAGCACGATTTAAGTTAAGGTTAGGGTTAGGGCTAGGTTCAGGGTTAGGTTTAGGGTTATTGGGTTGTTATTAGTTGTTTGTTGAAGGTGTGCTTTTGTCGGCGCGCTTCTGCGCGCATTCATCGGCGCAATTTTGACCTCACAGTTTTCTCACCGCGGTTTCGTCGGCACGCTTTTGTCGAGCGTGCATTTGTCAATGAACTGTTCTGGGCAGCTTACAAATATTAAAAGCCAATAAAACATTGAAGCAATAAATAATCTTAATAACAAAAATTTACAATTAAATGATGGGGAAGAAGGGAGCAAAATGCACTTAGGGGAAGGTGAGGTCTTGTCTTAATCATCAGCCACCAGCAGCATGATATATCCAACTGGAAGAACCAGTCTTCAGACCCTTATGGAAAGTTAGGATGGATGTGATTCTCACCTCAGGAGGCATGATGTTCCAAAGGGCAGGAGCCATGGCAGAAAAGGCTCTTCTGCTGGACCTAGCAAGCCAAATTTCCTTGATTGACGACATCCGCAGCATGCCCCTTCTACTGGCATGGGTGTGTGAGCCAAACCTGGGGTGAGATGGTTTTAAAAGTGATAACCACTATTCAAGTACCTGGAAACAAACTAGGAGCTAGTTCAGCTTGTGGAAGAGCAGTGTAGTATGGGTCACCTGAGGGGCCCCAAGTACCGCCTGTGCCACTGCATTCTGCACTAATTATAGCAACAGCACTTACTTATATACTGCTTCACAGTGCCTTACAGCCCTCTCTAAGCAGTTTAGAGTTAGCATATTTAACCCAACAAGCTGGAGCTTCATTTTACCAACCTCGAAAGGATGGAAGGTTGAGTCAACCTTGAGCTGGTGAGACTCGAACTGCCAAAGTGCTGGCAACTGGCAGTCAGCAGAAGTAACCTGCAGTATAATCCTATACAGTTTATTCAAAGCTTATTTGAATTGAATAGGTATTTTCCTTCGTCAAGTAAGGAAACAACATATAGTTAAAAATTTCTAGGTACTTTGATTTGGAAAAATCCATATTAGATCTTCTGAATAAGACTATTTTTCAAATGCATTTTAAAAATTAGAAACAAAACAATAGTTTGATAATGTTAATATATTTCTGCCAGCTTAACCGGGTTCCTTTCAGGTCTGTATTAAACATATTAACTAGACAGCAAGTGAGGTAACCCTAGCATCTGAACAGCCTAGCTTACCCCAAAATTTGAATAGCATTTAGTCCTATTGGTGGGATTTTGTCAAGTATGCAGTCCTCATTTTCTATAAAACGAGCACAAAATGTGAGTCCTAATCATTCTTAAAAATATATGAAAGTATGTCAGGATTCTCAAATTTTGTCATCAATTTTCATGAATTGATAATCAACTTGCCACATGTTAAGCTTTTCTGATCCAATTGGCTAATCAATAATACAAACATGAAAAAAAGCTTGCAGATGCATGCCAACTTTCCTGTCACAGGGTCTTCCTATGGGATTATAGGGCTTGGCCCAGTGAAACAACTACTAGTTTTCCATTTAAGAAAATGGATCAAGGTTAATGGCATGCTAGTTTTGTTTTCTTTAATCTAGCCCTGCAATTTAGGTTAGAATTAGCTAATTACTTACAGTGCTCACTTAATAACAGTGCCACTTTTTAAACTGCCTTGCAGAGAACTTTTTTCCTCTACCACAGAATGTTTTAAAAGTTTTCTGTGTACGCTTGCAAGTTATGTTGCTCGAGCAGATACTGTATGTACTCAACTATTTCTAACCCCTAGTTATGCCCATTTTAGAAATAAGGAAGGGCATAAAAATGGGAAGCATCCCCTCAGACTGGCCTTCCTCCCTTGGGTCTGGAAGAATACTTCATCTTCCATAACTTTAAATTTATAAGGGATCATTTGCATTGAGAAGAAAAAGCTCCATGGGGCATCTTCCTCTTTGGGTCATCAGTGAGTCTTCCTCTGGATCACTGTTAAGTAATTTCTATATTTGTCCTTGAATTAACAAGAACTAATATCACTCAGTCCAATTTAAATTTGCCAGACAATATTATCAGACAGTATTGCAGGCTAATTCTGCCAACTGTCAGGAATTCAGGCTCAAGGTTGACTCAGCCTTCCATCCTTCCAAGGTTGGTAAAATGAGAATCCAGATTGTTGGGGGCAATATGTTGACTCTGTAAACCACTTAGAGGAGAGCTGTAAAGCACTTGGAAGCGGTATATAAGTCTAAGTGTTATTGTTCTTCACTAAAATAATAAATCGCTTGTGTCTAGATCCTAGGTTGTATCAGACATTGTATCTCCTCCATCAAAACTCTCATCTCAGTTCTTTCTGCTGTTTTCTAAGACTCCATCTCTGATGCCAGCCCAATAGCATCCTCCTATGGCAACATTTTCCAATGAGAAACAAAACTAAATCAACTTCTAATTTCAGCTTCTTTTATCAAAAACCCATTACAGTGACTTCGGATGTTTGTGAGAATACGCAGACAGCCATCAAAAAGCCCATGGACGAATTTGGCTATCATTTTAAAAACGTGTGATAAAATATTTTTGTTGAAAGTATGTTTAAAATTGCTGCATAAAAAGAATAAACATCTTAACACATAACAAACAGAATGTATAAAAATTGCTTTTAATTCTGTCAAAAATGTCATTCTGAAACAAAGTTCATGTAGAAATTGTTGTGATTCAAAGTTGGAGAGAAAATGAAACCATTAGATACTCTTAAAAGTTTTAAATACAACTGTAAATGTTATATTTTTGTATTTCAGTTAACTTTCAGAAAAATTACTGCAAAATGGAATGTATGTATATAAACTAAACTGGGCAGAAAAATGCATACTGTTTAATAGACAGCATGATGATGCATTTTATCTTGTTTTCAATTGTATAATCATTACAGGAACTGCAATTGCCAACAGTATCCTGTTAGTCATGGTCAACTCTAGATTTAAAAACTGCCTTTTTTTGATAGCTCTTCCACCCCCACCCCACCCACAACATGGTCCTTGATAATCTTATCTTAAGTTTCTTAATGTGCTAGATATTCACTATGTTTTTCCACTGTGCACTAACCTTTCTTAGAAATATTAACAGTGCCTAGATTTAACAAACTGGTTCTGGTCAGTGAAAAACTATGAAATGTTTAGACAGCTGCTTATGGATGCAGCTGCTGATGCTGGCCCAGAGGTTTGCCCTGCAACACCCTGTATAAAAAAATCTATAACTTATTGAATATAATTGATTCTAGGCATGTCCTTGTCATAAGTAGATAATTTAGACTCAACCTTTCCAATTCCACATTCAACTGAGTTGTTTTAAAGCAATATCTTAATCTTGATTTTATGTTAGCATCCATCAATAAGATCGTGTTAACAAATTTTTCTTCTTTTATATTTCATGAAAGTGTCAAGAAATATATTCAACATCTGATATAAATGGTAGAAAGATCTTGTATTTAATTCTTAATTGATTTACATTACTTAAAACTGTGACACAACCAAAACCACCTAACTTCAAGTACATAAAATTCTTGTCAGTGATATTAACAAAACTGAGTTATCTGAAAATAAAACAAAAAATACAATTGCTTTACAACTTTATAAGCACTCTGAAGAAATACTAAAGTAACTGATTGCTCAGAAGAACCATTCATTCTTTGGAATACAAAACAGAAGTAGCATTTTTATTACAAATCTTTTTTTTAAAACCACCAATTTATGAACTGTTTGCTGAACTGTTTTTATAGTATTTTGATTAAATATTTTTAATAAAATTATTTGATGTAAAATAATTTTATAGTAACATCAAAATGAAGAGAGGCATGGTAACATCAGCTTATTACATACTGAAGACACTGGCTCCTGGGAAGTTATTCCAAAGTATATAAACTTTTTGAATCATTCTGTAAAGATGAAGAAGGAAGGGAAAAAATTCTATCCTTGAAACTCCAATACCACTAGCAGCAAAAAAGAAAGTATGTTACCATTTATCTAAGAAGATAATTGGTGGCACAGTTCTAACAGTGGGAACTCAAACCTTTCTGTTCCTCAGCTTGATCCCAAATTATGGTGAATCTAATTAGTAAAGCTGTTTCCATGTATTGCAAATTGACAAGACAGGAACTCTGAAGGTGGGAGAAAGATTCCAGCAAAATATTATTTGCATCTTGATGACATCAGCAGGACTTTAGATATAGTGAATCCCACCCCATCCCCTTTTTGATTCACATAGCCTTAACCATCCTTACCCTGCAATCAAAGGCACAGAGGCTTCTGTAAAAGTGATAATATACAGTAATTTAGTTAATTTTAATAGAGGAAGAACAATGCCTTGATTGAATATGTTTGTGAAGGCAAATTGCATAAACATGCATTTATTAGGGGAAAATACACAGTAGATTAACTTCCATATAAGTATAATGGATCATGCTGGCTTGGAATTTTAGTCACAACATATCTGAAGGGCATCAAATTAGAACCCACACATTTTATGAACAGAGGAGCAATTCTCAAATTGCTAAGATTATCACACATGCTTAAGCACTATATGCAAAGTACGCCGGTGTGTTTGAATAGTAATAGTTTTAATGTATACTATTCAAACAAGTGATTCAGGCAAAAAAAAAATTCCCTTTGAAAAACTTGTTTTCAATAAATATTGTTATTTTAACCCAAAGTCTTAGATAGAAAGATGGAAGGCGTGAGGGGGGAAATGAAACAGGGTAGAAAACAACAGAGACCATTTAAGATTAAAATAATAAATGAAGCTTCAAATAAAGCTTTATAAAAATATTAATCAGATAACTTGTTTTTTAAAAAAACTGATTTTCAAACCTGAGATGTTTGAAAATGTATGATATCCATATACATCTCATATCATATCTATTGCTAACAACATATACAAACAGTTCTAATCTGCAGCCGAAGAAGTGTTTTTGAGGAACCAGAGGCCACATAATCGAAACTGTATGTATAGTATCTTATTAGCTGAGAAAATAAGATTCTGAAAATTATTCCAAAAATAGCTGGATGTTGAAATGATCAGAACATTTCCGAAATTCTCTTCCATTTATTGGCCTTAGAAGAAATCCATAGCAGTTGGTCTCTTCTTAGCTGGAGTTATAAGAGACTTCTTTATTTGAGGGATTTCCATCAAAGAGATAGAGGAAGACTTCAGGACCCCATGGGGTGGTTTTTGCTTAGGATTGAAAGCCACCCGGGAGATTCCCTGTGGACTGACTAAGATACTTTTGTCTGTCTTCTTAAATTCTGTAAAGCAAAATATTAGAAAGAAAAGCATGTCTTGTGTTACCCTGTTACTAACCATGTAAAGTACTTATGTGTAAGTGAAGGGAGAAAAACTACATCCTTCTAATAGATGTTTTTTTAATAAGCAAAAGACCTTCAGAATGCAGACATGGTTTAATGTTTAAATTATTTTAAACCAATTTATTTTTCACACGTTACTTGAAAATAGATGGGGATCTCAGAAGAGCAAAATAAACTTTTAAGCTTCTAGCAAAATACATGCATTACTGCCATTTTAACAACCCCAATGTTTATGAATAATTCAAATGAACTTAAGTCTTTGATCAGCAAAAAAACTTTTTGCATTTAGTTAATCACACAAATGATATAATAACACAGGCCTTTCAAGCAAGAAAGAAAATGTCTTACCAGCAGTCATATTCTTATTCAATCCAAAGGTAACCTTTTTGGAGCTGGAAGATTGTAGCTTGCTTAACTAAAAGAGAAATATTGTTGTTTTTCTGGGCCAATTAAATCTTTTTCAATATCCTTATTAAAATATTGAACCAAATCATAATAGTTAGAAAGCATCAGCCAACATACACCATCATCCAATTTGCCAATGTCCTGCAAGTGGCCAGATGGCCCACAGGTAAGATTTCAAAAGTCATTCTAAAAGCAGGAAGTTTGTAGAATTGCATATTTAGTCTCAGAATTGAGATTAAACAAGCAATCTAGAACAAGGTCTCCTACACAGTGATTCATCACTATCCTATCTTGAAAATGTCATTGTTTCAATTGGGACTCAAACTATTATTCTAAACATTCTCAAGATATAAACTATAGAAAGGTTATCATACCGGCATGGCGGTAATGCTTCTTTTAGCTTTTCTAAAGAAGGCTGGCTTTGGTAAAGTTGTCTTTTCAAACTTTACAAAATCATTCTCCACCTTGGCCTTTGTTTTCTTTATTGGAAGGGCAATACTACCAGTTTCCTGAAAGAAGAAAAAGAACACAAAGTATACATAACATAGTCAATAATACAAATAGCACATAATATGTTCATCTATTAAGAATTCTTCCATCCCTCCACCCACACTTTGTTTTTGTACAGCCACATTAAATCCAAGTCGAGAGACTTATAAATCTACCAAAGATACCTGAATGTCTTTCCATGGGAACCAGACCTAAGAAATATCATGCATAGGGAAGTTAAAGAATACAAGATAAATATTTTGAAAAGAGCAAAATGATGTTCTTTTTCCAAACAAAACAATTTCATTTAGGATTTCCAAATAAAATGATTTACATTTAAGGGCATGCAAAAGTTGTTCAATTTAAAATGTTATTTTTAATTCCCCCCCCCCTTATTTCTCCAACCATTCACATTTGCTTAACAGATGAAAGGTTTAAATGTAGCCCTGATATAAATAGGGGGAAGCGGCATACACCTACATTCTCAATATCCCTAAATGCTTGTCTTCCTTTAGTTTAGACCTTTGTACACCCCAGATGAAGCTTGCAGGACATATTTAAGATGTTCAGCTAAATAGAAGAAGAGATGTTGGCCAGAATCATGTTACGTAGGCTTTGTCTGTTTATTTTCTTTTAGCTCTCATGTGGTTCAGAAGCAAGCCTTAGTAGGCTGATGTTAGCCTTTTATAATAATTTTCCTTTCAGTTAGCCAATTGATTAGCCTAAGTATATAGAATTTTAAATTAACTTGTGAAATAATAGCATTAGGTTGATAGCAATAGCACTTAAGACTTATATACCACTTTACAGTGCTTTACAGCCCTCTCTAAGCAGTTTACAGAGTCAGCATATTGTCTCCAACAATTTGTGTCCTCATTTTACCTACCTTGGAAGGATGGAAGGCTGAGTTAACCTGGTGAGATTTGAACTGCCAAATTGCAGGCAACCAGCAGGCAACAAAAGTAGCCTGCAGTACTACAATCTAACCACTGTGCCACCTCAGCTCTTGATGCTGTTTTATCACTAACCAACTGCAATAGAGTAAGCATGTTCTCTTTTCCATTTCAGAAAAATGGATTAAGAAATTTAGAAAATGATTTAGTTTGAAAAATTCAAGAGAGTATATCCACCTACTTCTTTCTTCCTCTTCTTGTTTTCAAGTTCATTTCTTTCTGTGGAATTTGGGGCTTTCTTGCTTTTTCTTTGCATTTTCAAGCCAATTGTTTTCTGTTTGGAGCATATAATCCTTCCCAAATTCCCCAACATTTTTTTTCTCTTCAACTTGACTTTCTGGAGCACAATAGGTTCTGACTCTACAAGGGATTTTTTCTCTCTATTAACACTCTCTTCAGATAAAAGCTTTCCAGTGATTCCTGGCTTTGATTTCTGCTGCCTCTTCATAATTTTAGCAGTATGGCCTCCTGTAGTATAATAACTAGGGTCCTCTTCACTGTCATAATTCTGTCCATTCTGACACATGATTTTTATAGGAACTTTTGGCAGGCTCTCATTTTTGAGTGGAGAAGGCTTCTTTATGCCATTGGCTAAACATGTAAGTGACTTCAAGGAAGAATCATCACCAAGTCGTTCAATGAGAATCACTGAAGCAACTTCATTGTTCTCTCTACTTGAAGACTTCTGCCGCTTCCTGATATTTGAGGATTCGTTGGCTGGATCTGGTGTCTTGGATTCAACACTGACTGGTCTATTGTCATTATTTCTAGAGGGCATGGAAGTACCAGCTTTCTGACTGGATTTTCTCTTTCTTTTCTTCCTCTTCTTTTGTAGTCCTGTGTTGACCTGTTCTTCCTCACTATCATTCTTTTGCATTTGACTGTTGTCTGTCAAGAAAAATTAAATGATATTAAGTTGAATAGCATTTCTCGTGACAGGTTGGTAAGACAATTCTACTTTTAAATAAAGAGAAAAATATATCTGATTATAAAAGCCATGATTAATCCTGCCATTAATTCTCACTTAAGTATTTTCAAATAGTTTGTTTAAACATTTGGGGAAAAGATGAGAAAGAGAACGTTTGAACCCTCCATGGCAAATGTTATGCTTTTAATAAGTAGAATGTTGTATTAGCAAGGATCTTGGCAGTTGTGGATGATTATGATCATCCATCATTAATTCATTATTTATAATGAATTACTTTCACATCTGAACTCTTTATACTTATGGAAAAGCTGCAGCCCTATCCACACAGCTCTGTGGTTTTCAGTCAATACAGTCAAATAGCAAAACCATTTCTGCTGTCCTCTGAGGGCACTCAGTTAAATTTAATACAAAATATTATTATTGACAATAAAGTTATTACTGCCTGTTACTAAATCCTACTTAGTTCAATAGCATTCCCTTCCATGAAAATAATTATACCAGCAGCCTAAATTAGCAGATTATATGAAACAGTCTGTTTTAGGCATTATGTTGAATTATAATATGATTCATTTTTTATTTATTGTAGTTGGCAAACCCAGTGATCTGCCTTAGTGTTACCGTGTTTTCTCAAAAGACTCTTCAGATCTTATTTTGCACCCACCTGCCCGCTCCTTCCTTCATGCCTGTAGTTGCAATGGCTTCCAGATCTGACACACTTTTTGCTCGGATGGAGAAATGGTGAAGACTCAAAGCTTCATCTGCTTGCAAATGGGATGCTTTGAAACAGAGCAAAGCATGTTGGGATTGCCTGCCTCCCCTCCTCTGCCTCCACCGCACTTTTCACCAGAGGGAGACGAAGCTTCATCTGCTTGCAAATGGAGCACTTTGAAACGGAGCTAATCGCTAAGCTTTGAGCCTCTGTCATTTCTTCATCCAGGCGAAGTGTTTGGGCACCTATGGGGTGCTTTTCACGCAGAGGGAAATGAAGCTTCATCTCCTTGCAAATGGGATGCTTTGAAACGGAGTGATTAGCAATTAGCTCCATTTCAAAGTGCCCCATTTGCAAGCAGTTTCATCTCCCTCTGCGTGAAAAGTGCCCAGCAGAGCTGGAGGGGGGGGGGGCCAGAAGGGCAGGCAAATCCAATGAGCCACCCACTCCGTCCCACCATCTCTCAGCTTGCCCTCGTCTATCAGCGGGGCATCAACATCACCTTCCTCCCCCTGCTGCCGGGGTCCACCGCGCAAGCCTCTTGTGAGCCTGGCAGCCACGCAGTACCTCTGGCTCGCCTATCTTCCCCCACCTTTGCCTCCATCCTCAGACTTATCTGCACTTCAACAAGGGGATGGCAGACTACCCCTGCTGCCCCTATGCGCTCGTCGCCTCTTGTGCTGGCCATGCCCATCTCCCAGGATTATTTTTAGGGTAGGATTTATAATCAGGCTAGGGCTTATTTTCAGGGAAACGGGGTATGTACAAACCAGACCTTTATGGTTGATTCAACAAACTGTAATTAAAAATAAATGTTTAGTGTTATCAGGGGGAAAAAACAGATTTTTCCCCCTACCTTTTTCCCCCAACTGAGCTTTATCTAACATTTTGCCAGATTTTCTTTTCAATTTCCTCCTGCTGAAGGTATCATCATCCTCATCTGTAGAGACATCTTCAGGGAAATCATCTTGAGGGAAACTCCCTGAAAAGGACATCAGAATAAGAATTGCCATAAGCCAAAGATTCTTGGCAAGATTTTTCACCCACATTAACATCCATGCTTTTATTAAACACATGCATGTATTCTATCATGAATATTTTATAGCAAATAAAATATTTACTTGAATAAGAAGGGAAGCAGAAAAACTGAAATAAGTGGTAGGTAATCAGGGCCCCAGGCTTAATTGCAAAGAGCATTTAAAGATAAAAATAAAGATAAAGAAAAAAATAAGCATAAGTTATCTAAATCTTCAGAATGTTAATAGTCTGCAGTCAATACTATATAAATATCTCTGCACACAAGCAAAATGATGTACTATTTGTGTTTTATAATACAATACAACAATAGACTGCCAGTTTTCATCTCACAGAAACCTAATAGTAAGGAAGAGTGGAGGGAAAGGGGGCTGGCCCCACATATTTTTGACACTGACTCCAGCAACTGTAATGACTATGTGGCTTTTCATGAAGATGAGAAAAGAGTCTCAAATTCCAGCTGTAAAGAGTACTTCAATCTGATGTTGGTGATAATGTAAGTCCAGTTCAGGTACTAGCATATTGCCTGAACTTGAAAGAAGATAGGAAAGATCAGGCTTGGTTTGTGCATGACTGAGAGACCACCAGAAAACCCTAGAGTTGTCTGAGAATTCCAAAATTATCTCAGAAAATAAAATGGCAAATACTTCCATATTGTTCCCAAGATCACTATATGGACATGGCCACAAAGCCATCAGAATTAGAAAATAACTCAAGATACATTACTTTCACTTATGCATTGATGTGGAAAATCATGATTATTCCGACTTCCTGGGCGGGATCTTGCTGATGGTGGCAGCTTAATAGAGCTGCTCCCGGGTTTCTGGTCGTGTTATCTGCCTAGACATCTGGCAGATACCTCACTCTTCAGGCAAAGAAGAGGGGGAGAGAAGATCCAGCTGGTAAGAGCTTTTCCTTTGAAGTTTGCAGCTTTTTGGGCTGCGAAGAGAAGGGGGGGCAGCCGAGGCTGAATCATTATCTCCGTGCCGGAAATCTCTAGCTGTTGTTTCCACAGCTCAAAGTAAGATACCTCCACTTAGGACAATATTTGAACTATTTATCTGAATTTAATACAAGCAGAGGCCGTATCTGAGAACCTTATCTGTTTGTTTTTTTAAATCCTAGCTTCATTTTTTACAAGAGCTTCCTTCATGTACTTTTTTTTTTCCCTTAAAAAAAAATTGGCTCCTAAAATGGCGATTGTGCATTCTCCGTAACAATGCCACATTCCTAATTCTTCTGCAAAAAACAGTGATAAAAGTTCAAAGGGAGGAACAGCCGGCCAGCAGTTTCTTATTAATTAGTTTCACTTCTCTGAAGAGTTTACAAGACTTTCTTCTTATCAACTTTGTTAATATATATTTCTGACATAGAGAAGTCAAAAATGGCGCTGAATATGCCGAGCTGCTTCGTTACAATGCTTTTTTTTCTTTTTCTCTTTTTTTGAAACCCTTTGAAAAATCCTAAAGAGCTAACAAAGGGGTGAATTAATATCCTTTTTTCTTTCTCATAAGCTGCACAGTGAGCCAGTAGAGCTTGATTAATTGCTCGTAGATAAGACTTATAAGACTTATAATGGCATCAAAATTAAATCCTGGGAAACCTCCTCCTAGAAGCACATCTCCGATACCTGGCACAAAGTTGCCCCCTACTGGAGATGTGCTAACGAAAGAATTTTTTTTGGAAACCTTCAGAGAATTCAGAGAGGAGATAAAGGAGATAAAGGACGAATTAAAAGAGTTTAAGATCGACTTATACGATAAACTTGATACTAAGATTGCCAAAATAAATGATGATATGCTGGGACTTGTAACTGTACTGATAGAACATGTTTCTGGAATTGAAGATAACCTAGAGGTTCTTAATGAAGCTAATACCAATTTGACATCCAAAACTGAGGTGGTGCAACAAAAAGTTGAAAACACTGAAAAACAGATTATTATGACACAGTACAGGCAGATGGAGTTCGCATTAAGAGTCAGGGGGTTGCGTGAGGATAAACAGGAGAACTTGAAACAGATTTTTTCAGAGGCTTTGACCGTCTGATGGGAAGACCGGGGTCCAACTTTGACTGGCAGATCGATAAAAATTATCGTGTTAATTCTTGGGCGGCAAAACAGAAGCAACTCCCTCGAGATGTAGTTATATACTTTGCCACAAGAGAGTTCAGAAACATGATACTACAAGAGTCCTATAACACCAGGCTTCAAATCAGCGGCCAGGATTTGATTGTCTTGAAAGAAATACCACCTCAAATGCTAAGAGCCAGGAGAGATTATGCTTTTCTAGTGGAAGAATTCAGAAACCGTCAGATACAGTATAGATGGGATGTGCCATTTGGTATTATAGTTACATTTGACAAGCAAAGATATCGTCTCAACTCTGTATGGAAAGCTCGAGATTTCTATCACAATATTCTGAAGGTGGGACACCCTGCACCATCTGGATCTGGAGAAAGACCACAAGAAGGACAAGATAGATGGCAAACTACACAACTACCAGACAAGGTGCACCATCTCCCCTTCCCGGAAGGACAAGGTGCCATGGAACAAAGACCTAGCCATATGACTACCACCATATGACTACCAGACGAATGGAAAAACAAGCTACAATGCAACAACCTCAACAATCATTGGCCATTGATCAAGGAGTCACAGCAACAAGCTCAGAAACCATGGGAGGAGCTAGGCCAAAGGTTAAACAGGCCATGCAGGAGGCTCTAAAAAAGCTTCAGCCAACCAAAGATGACAACTAAGATCTTGACATGGAATGTCAATGGACTGAACTCTCCACAGAAGAGAAAGAAAATATTTCACTATCTTAAACAGTTCAAGAATGATATAATTTGTCTGCAAGAAACTCATATCAAATCAACCGATCAAAAATATTTGTTTAACCCCAAACTTGGTCAACATTTTGTGACCTCTGCTACGGAAAAGAAAAATGGTATAGTTGTATACTTAAGAAAAGACATTAAGGCTGAACTAATTGAAGCAGATCCCTTTGGAAGATATATCGCGCTAGACCTAATCTTAGAAGGAAAAAAGACATTACTTTTGGGAATTTATGCTCCTAATCAACAGCAAGACGGATTCTATAGAAATCTTCATGCTAAATTAGTACAGTGGGACTATAAGTCTTGTATACTATTGGGTGACTGGAACGGTGTGATTGACACTAGAAGAGATAAGAAGACCTCTCGCCCTAATACTAAAATGCGAGCTAAGCTACCCAAACCTTTTTTTGACATGATGGACGATTTTGAATTGAGAGATATTTGGCGAGAAAGAAACGCAGAGGAATATGATTTCACCTTCTTTTCTGATAGACATCAATCCTTTTCAAGGATTGATTTTATACTAATCACTAATGATTTACTTTCTAGGGTGAAGAAGACAAAGATTGCGGCGAGGGTCCTTTCGGATCATAACCCAGTTTGGATGGAATTGGGAAGGATAGTGCAGGCAAGAAGGTCTTGGAGGCTGAATGAAAACTTATTCAGATATGAGAAGTACATTAATGATTGTAAAAAATTGTTATCTGAATACTTTGTTCTGAATATGAATAAGGGTACATCTATGGAATTTGTATGGGATGCAAGCAAAGCGTATATGAGAGGAGTACTGATGAATATAAACAAAATACATAGACATAAACAAGGGCAAAAATGAAAAGAATTGGAAGAGGAAATTAAAGGGAAAGAGTTGGAGTTAATATTGAATCCAGGCGATACAAAGGTTAAGGAAGCAATTACTATATTAAAATCCCAATTTGATATGTTGATCTCTGATCAGGTAGCCACTAGTTTACTATATGCAAAACACAATACTTTTTGTAACGCAAATAAACCGGGCAGATGGTTAGCTTATCAGATTAGGAAAAAAGGGAAATTCGAAATGTAACCAAATTGATTTATAGAGGGAAGGAGGTGTTTCAACAGGAGGAGATTCAAAAGGCATTTCAGGAATTTTTTACAGAATTGTATAAAGGGGACAAAATTAAGGGTTTAGATATAGATAAATACTTAGATAAAGAGAAAATACCCCTAGTTAGAGAAGAGCACAGACAAAAGTTGAACCAACCAATAGCCTCAGGGGAAATCTTGCAGGTAATTAAACAACTAAAGTTAGGGAAAGCACCAGGCACAGATGGCTTGACAGCGGTTTACTATAAAAATTTACAGTTAGAAATGGTAGAACCTCTTAGAGAACTATTTAATAAAATTCAAACGGAAGGTAAAATGCCCCCATCTTGGAAGACAGCGTTTATATCTTTAATACCCAAAGAAGATCAAGATACTACCCAACCAAAAAATTACAGACCTATCTCATTACTTAATGTAGATTATAAAATTTTTACTAAAATACTAGCAAATAGGTTAATGGTGGTTATTCAACAATTGATACACACGGACCAAACAGGTTTTATACAGGGGAGACAGATGAAGAGTAATGTTAGACTAATTATTAATGCATTAGAATATTTGGGAAAGAACAACCAAATTCCTGCTGCGTTCATATTTCTGGATGCTGAGAAGACCTTTGATCGAGTTAACTGGCAATTTCTGTTGAAGATATTGCAAAAAATGCAGATAGGAGATAGCTTTTTACGGTCAATTAAAGCAATATACCAACAGCAAACAGCTCAAATCATAGTCAACGGAATTTTAACAGACCCTTTTCAAATCGGAAAAGGTACAAGACAGGGCTGTCCTTTGTCCCCACTATTGTTCATTATAACTTTGGAAGTATTGTTGAATAAAATACGGGGCTTGGATGGTCTAAAAGGGATCAAGATTAGGCAGCAAGAATACAGAGTCCGCGCTTTTGCGGATGATTTGGTCATATTGGAACAACCGCAGGAATCTAATATGGTTTTAATGAATACGATTAATCAATATGGTCAAGTGTCTGGTTTTAAAATAAATTTAGGAAAAACAAAAATATTAGCTATAAATATGAATACTAAACAAAAGGAAGAACTAGGAGGGATGCTAGGATGTGAGGTAGTCAAAAAAGTCAAATATCTTGGGGTTAATATTCTAGCATCAAACGGGAAATTATATAAGCACAATTATGAACCATTTTGGCGGAGTATACAGATAGAGATGAAAAAATGGGAGAAATTGCACTTATCCTTGCTGGGTAGGATAGCGGCAGTGAAAATGAACATCTTACCAAAATTTTTATTTCTTTTTCAAATGTTACCTATACTTAAAAAAGATGCGAATCTTTTAGAATGGCAGAAGGGTATCAACAAATTTGTATGGGCCGGAAAGAAGCCGAGGGTAAAGATGAAAATAATGCAAGATGTACGCGAGAGAGGAGGCTTGAAATTACCTAACCTAAAATTATATTATGATGCAGTGGCGCTATCCGCAATTAGTGATTGGACCCATTTAACCAACGATAGAATACTGAATATCGAGGGACACGATCTGGTATATGGCTGGCATGCTTACCTGTTATTCAACAAAAAATTGGATAAGAATTTTAAAAGTCATATCTTAAGAAATGCTTTACTGTGGGTTTGGAAAAAATATCAATATAAACTAAATGACAAGTTACCCATGTGGGCAATTCCTAGACATGCAATTGAAAATATGAATATAGCACAAAAACAGGATAGAACCATCTACAGACAACTTCTCACTTCCGAAAGGGGGGGTTCTACAACTAAAATCTTTAGAGGTATTGAAAGAGGAGAAGGTAGTTCAAACATGGTTGCAGTATGGCCAATTACAGGCCAGGTGGAAAATAGACCAAAAAAGTGGTTTTATCCAAGTTGAGGATAATTTGTTGAAACAAATAAGAGATCAAAGTTTAATGCGGATATATAATGTACTAATACAGATGGATTCGGAATCCATGATAAAGTGGGCTCAAAATATTGAAGAACCAATAATGTTGGACATATAGGAAAGAATATGGGTAAGAAATGTAAAATTCACACAAGCACAAAACCTGAGAGAAAATTTTTATAAGATGTTTTATAGATGGCACTTAGATCCTAGAAAGCTGGCTTCTATGTACCCGAATGTACAGCCTAAATGTTGGAGATGTGGTTCTCTCGATGCTACATATTTTCATATATGGTGGACTTGTCAAAAGGTTAAGGCATTTTGGATAAAAATGTGGTGGATTATGCAAAATATCTTTAAAAGAAGGATAAAGTTTACTCCCCAGTTATTTTTACTAGGTATATGTACGGACTTTACATTGGTAGAAACTAATTTGGTTCTGCACCTAATAACGGCAGCAAGACTGTTGGTGGCGCAATACTGGAAGAAGGAAGACTTGCCTACAACTCAAGAATGGACATTGAAAGTCACAAACCTAGCTGAGATGACGAAAATATCGGCATATCTTAAAGACCATTCAAATGAGAGATATAAACGAGACTGAAAAAAATGGATTGACTATATACAAAACAAATATGGGACTAAGAAATTACAGATAGCCTATGTTTAAGATTAGGAA
This sequence comes from Thamnophis elegans, assembly GCF_009769535.1. Taxonomy (NCBI): domain Eukaryota; kingdom Metazoa; phylum Chordata; class Lepidosauria; order Squamata; family Natricidae; genus Thamnophis; species Thamnophis elegans. The sequence continues at coordinate 57,090,287 of NC_045546.1, read as the reverse complement.
ACATAAGATTAGGAATAATCTAAACTGTTCATAGCTAGTGCAACAAGAAGAAGCTGAGTTCAATGCATAGAACTCTTTTGCATAAAAAGAGCCAAGGTGGCGCAGTGGTTAAATGCAGCACTGCAGGCTACTGCTAGATCAGCAGGTCAGCGGTTCAAATCTCACCGGCTCAGGGTTGACTCAGCCTTCCATCCTTCCGAGGTGGGTAAAATGAGGACCCAGATTGTTGGGGGCAATATGCTGACTCTCTGTAAACCGCTTAGAGAGGCCTGAAAGGCCTATGAAGCGGTATATAAGTCTACTGCTATTGCTATATAGATGTTATTAACTTCTTTTTTTTTATTTCCTTTGTCTTAATATATTGTAGACTGTGTTTGTTAAAAATCTATACCGTTTACGGGCTCTGGGAAGTCGGGGGGGGGAAGGGAGGTGGGGTGTTAGGGGGGAGGGGATGATACATAGTATGTGTTAGATTTTAAGGTAACGTGACTGCACTTGTATACTGTTGCTCTTTAATTCCACTGTAAAAATAGGACAAGCTGAATATATTAATAGATTGTAGAAATACACCGAAGGGAGGAGTAGAGGGATAGAAGAAAGAGGGGTAGATAGGGTGGGAGAGAGGACTGGAGGGAGGGGGAGAAGGAAGGGAGGGAGTGTATCGGGAGAGAGGAGTGGTAGAGGGGGAGGGGAAGTAGGGTAGAGGGGAATGATGGAGGGAAGATGGAAAGTTGGAGGGGGGCGAAAGAAAGGGTGTATGGAGGGTCGAAGAGGTACATTGGGTTTTTATTTTGGGGGGTACTGCTGATAAGAGGAATGGCTGTGTTTATTGTTTAATGTTATATGGCCCCGGTTCTGCACAGTATATATGTGACTGTACGAAAATGAAAATGGAAAATAAAAACACATTTACACGAAAATCATGATTATTCCTTCAAAGCACAATACATTCAACCCTAGAGTCTATTTTCTATTCATGTTATGCTTTCTCAAAGGCTTGAAGAAAATGATGAGTCTTACCTTCTGCAAGATCTTGAAATCTGGAAAGAAAAGTGAAAAGAAATTATATTGTTTTACTCATCTACAAACCTTCTATAACAGAAAGTACTGTACTTATTGGTATGGAAAAATGAGTTTAAAAAAGGAAGGACTTAAGTGTTAAGAGAAAAAAAAAGATTGCCCAGAGAAATCATAAGAATTTCAGGAAACATACTTTTTAACCAATTTGTAGAGGCGCTTTCTGTTAAAAGCAGGCGTGTTTTTTCTGCTGCTCAACTCAAAGATTTTGCTGGCAATTGCTTCATAATCAAACTGTCAAAGAAAGAAAGAAAGCAATTTAGATCAGCTTTAAAAATTCAAAAATGCTAAAATGTTAGTATCATAACAACATTATTTTCTTTTTTTATTTACCAACCAACAAATTTACTTTTTCTCACCAGTCTAAATCTACACAAATTCCTACTAGGTTCCCATTAGAGTTTGATGAACCATTAAGTATCACAGTAAAATATAAAGGCGCAATTCAGAAAGACTTGGACCATCACTGTTTATGAGTCAATACATGCCAAATTGCTCAAATGGCAACTGATGTTCCTCAGAACATGAAGTACATATAACTTATAGATGCCAACCCCACCCCACCCCACCCCACCCCACCCCACCCCACCAATATTGCATTTGGGAAAAAATTGATAGCTTGATTTTGAAACCCTGCATCAGCCTTCCCCAATCTGGTCCCACAACTCCCATAATTTTAGTAACTAGAGTTCTAAAACTAGTATTGTTTGATAAAGGTGGAGCCTACCTGAAGAACAGGTCCAATGTTAGCATCTATATCTTTTGAAATATGTCCATGTGCCTCTGAATTTGGAGGCTGTTTGTTTGAAAAGCCCTTGCCTATATTATGAAGAAAAAACAAAAATGAGATGTCAGAGATTGAATAGATAGTCCTATCCACTTCAGTCCCACACATTCTGCTCATCATGGCGAAAATATTTCCTGCCTTCATTTAGCCAATGAAGTTGAGTATCTCCAAGAAAATGATTACATAATTTAACTAGTGAAGTCTTGACCAAATCTGTTAGAACACCTTGAGAGAGCATCTGAGCATGTAATATGAGGAAATAAGGGGAAGTCCTGATATATAAGAAAAAAGCCTCTCCTTTAACACTGAACACAGCCTATAAATAACGTTTTCAGCAAAAACGGTGTTAGGAGCTGGAGGAAATAAAAGAGAATACAGTCTTTTATAAATACTGGACAAAGGCTTGCTAGAAAACAAAGCAAAACTTAAAGTTTTGCTTAGAAAACAAATGTGTCAGGAAATCTCTTTTACAATGGATTCCTCTAATTTCAATTTCCTTCTAAATGAACTGGATTCACAGAAGTTTCTGTGCTAAAAGAAAGATCTGTGAAGAAAACACTTTTTCTAGAATTTTCCAAAGCAAGTGTCTGAGAAATGATATTCTCACCTCTGGCCATTTCTGTATCTTCTTTGTCGCTCCATTTTTCATTTTCTGAGGAACTGTCAATATCACTGCCAGTTTCTAGTTCTTCCATTAAATCTTCTATGGCAAATGGGGACTGATCCACAATGGTTTCAAAGATGCCACAAATTATGGCTTGCAGCATAAGATGACTGAACAGTGAAAAGAGGGGGGGGGATATATTTAGAGAATGTGGTTAATACAACTTCTTTGTAGTCTAACTCTTAAACGCGTTCTGAGTAATTCAGAAAATAAAGAAAAACAGACAATCGCATGATTATAGTTTCCTAATTTTCCGAGGTATGCAGGAGGGTAAAGAACAATTATTTTTATAATGGCTACATAGAAATGCTGTTGCTATAGTTACATATACTTGTACTTTCAGGCATTTTTAAAAAATATTTCTCAGTCAGCATGTTGCTATCCTTCACAGTAGCTTTTCCTTGTTCTGCACCTCCATTCAGATTTTTATTTACTATTTTTAAAACAGTAGATTAATATAAATATTGACAAGATTTGAACATACTCCTTGGTCCTGGCAATGATTTTGCAGAATGGTTCAATAAATTTAATGTTCTGGCCTGCTGTGAGCTGTAAAGATAAAATACAAAAATTACTTCAACATAATCTTTATCAGTCAGTTCTAAAATCATCATCCAAAATCCAAGAGCTACCTGAAACTGAAATATCTTATTCCAGAAGAAAAAAGAAATAATGAGAAAAGGTAGAGTTAATTTGGAATGATTACATAGTCAACTGCAATGCTTTCAAAATTTTGAGCAATTCTTGTATAATAGTCATTTCAGCAGTTATTGGCACTGATATAATCAGTACTGCAATGATTGTGTACTACTTCTAATATAAACATTCAAAACAAGAAAAAAATGGAAAAGACATTTCTATTATTGCTGCTCAATGCACAACTGCAGTTTATTTATATATAGCAGACATAAAGGGCAAAGCACTACCAGCAAAGAGAAAATATTGTTTATTGGCATAAGATGTTCCAAAATAATGATGAACTGGTTAAATTAATAGTATAACTCTATAATACAGAAAATACACATTTTAAACATTGTTATGTATAACTACAGATAAGCTGACTCATGAAATGTAAACTAAAATACTATAGTATTATAGTCATAGAAAAAAGGGTATTGCCACCTTTCAGTGAACACCTTTTGCTGACAAGATTTGTGTGGTGACACCTGTGGATTTGTATTTTTTTACTTAAAAGATAAACAATAGGGAAAAGATTTAGATTTAGGGAGGGTGACAAGCTATTAACATGTTTTTTATATATATACTGGGATTAATGGGTAAAGATAACTTTTTTCACACTTCTTTTTCACGCTTGTTTCTTTTTGTATTTTCTGTTTGTACGCTTATTTACTTTTATTCCTTTCATGTATACAAAACTAATTGGAAACCAGGGTACTGTTCACAAAATAAAATAAACTGAGCCTTAGAGCATCACACAGTAAAAACTTGACACCACTGATTTTAATACATTTTATAAAGAAGTAAAGTGTAACAATCTTCCCCTAACCTGATGCTTTTCAGGTGTTGGGGCCAGCATAGAGAAGCCTAAATGTCATGCAATTTGCTACTGACCTCTTTAGCTCCAATGTTAGCCAGTTCTTCCAGATAGATATCAATGAAATGCAATTTTATACCAATGGGGGCATGGCTGTTTGGATGCATAACTTCCATTATTAACATGTTCAGAAATCGTTCAATTAAACTGGAAATGTAAAAAAAAAAGTTTGTGGCATAGACGATTCAGTTGCATTACATCATAAAATATTTTGTCAGGTCCAAAAAGTGCTCACCAAAATATATTTGGCAAAGCATGGATCGAATGGTTTCATCTCCACGTAATGTAGGAACAAAAAAAGAGGTGCATGTGCCTGACACCAAAACAGAGTCCAAATCTCTCACTAGTATACACTTTTTAAATCATAGTTTCACAAATGGCACCTCTTCCAGAATGGCAGCACTTCTCCAGTTCACACATGGTCCCTGGAAACCACTGGTTGGGCTATCTTTTGAAAAGGCAATCAAAGACCAAGGCGGCGAGACCCAATGGTGCAGAAAGTAGGTCCAAAGCCTGTGGGGACTCAACTGGGTGGGAAGCAGCCTCAAGGTACCCAGAAAGGCAGAATGAGGGGTAAGATAGTTGGTGGGGACAGTTGTAATGTCCCTGTGGTCAGTTGTAAGAACAAGCAGATTGTCAAGCAGTCACATTTTCATCATGTGACTGTGAGGGAGATGTATTAGTCATAACATTGAGTATAAATTGTATGTCTCTTCATTCAGCACCATTGCAATTTTGAATGGTCACTGAATGATCATAAGCTGTAGACTACATGTAGATCAGATGAGATTAAATCAATGAGTAGATAAGTGATGTTCATAGAACACGCAGTTAAAAGAAATATGTCAGCATCATTTTTAATAGATGAAATGCTATGTTTGGTAGTTAAGCAGATAATATAGATCTCACAGAAATCAATGCATGTATCTATCACGCTAAGCCATGATCTGATTTGCAAAACTAGGTGCACCATAAAACATGATTTACAAACACACTATGGTGAGGTATTTATAATGAAAAAAATCAAAAGCACACAAGATAGCCACATTATACAAACAACAGATATGGCCTACCTTTCATTCCATTCATTTCTTTTCAGAACTTCAAAGGACTGTCTCAGCATCATGCGGATCAACTAGGTTAGAGGGAAAAAAGATGCATACAATTTTCCCAACCATGTTAAGTTTATAGGACAGCACTTGATGTATTGAAAGAACTTGAACAAAACAGGGATGTTCTGTATGCATTTTAAGCTAAATTCTACCCCTCATGGATGAACTGTATGTTCACATGTTATGAATTTAGTACCCAATGCTATGTTGGCTGAATGCATCATGGATTTCTGTACATCCACTGTTTCTGAGTGGAATAAAGGTTGTGGTTGTGGTCCATAAATGAGAAAGCAGGAGTGAGAAAGATAAGTCCAATGTCTTGTTCATTCATTGAATACAGGACAGCATTTTACAATGGGAAAGGAGATACAGGTAGTCCTCACTTAACGGCCACAACTGAGCCCAGACACTTGGTCATAACTTTTTGCATTCATTAAGAGGGTCATCATGTGACTTGACTTGATTTTACAACTGTTTTTATGACGGCCATAAAAACAGCCATCATGGTTGTTATGTGACCCAAGTGGTCATTAAGCAATCACATGGTTGTTAAACAAACCCATTCCCTAAAATAAATATTTTTGCCAGCTGCTAAATTGACTAATGATATGGAAGTTGAGATATCGCATAGCGCTCTAGACAGCATGCTTTATAACACTTCAATTTCCTAAGTATCACTAAAATCTATCTATGAAATTGATTAGGACAATTTTCTCAAATCTGGCACCTTCTAAATACATTGGACTATAATTCCTATTATCTCCAAAAAGCAGAGCTGAACAGCAATCCTATGGGCATTATTAATCAAATTAAGCATTTGTTTAGGAAACAACAGAATTCCCATTACCATGACTTTGGTAAATAACTTATTTACAAAACAATAGGCCTCAGTCTCAAGCAAGGAGCACATGGAGTTTGCAAAAGATAAATGTAGTTTATAAATGTAGACACAGATGGCTAACAAGAGCCATAAACAGATACCAGGGAGCACAAGTGAGCTGGCAGAAAGTGTGTGCATGCAACAGGACATGGGAGGTGCTACAGAGTATGGAATTCTTCAAATCTCATATTCCCTGGGATAAAAAGTGGCAGGAGCAACTTATGATCTTCGCTGCCAGCTTCCTCAGTGGTTTTTTTTTTTTTGTGGGAAACTAGAGATAAGGTCAAAAAAGGCAATTGTGGCTGTAGTTTGCTGCAATGTCATAATCTTGAGCCAAGTGCCTGAGCACCCAGATTGCAATTATGTGACCTAGGGTCACTGCAACAGCCATAATGGTGTGGACGGTTGTTAAATCCCCCTCATTTAGTACCATTGAAATAACGGTAATTGAATTAGCTATCATAACTCCAGGTCTACTTGTAATGGTTCAAATAACTCATCTCTCTTGCTGTATCTGAACAAGCATTTAAGAACTAGGAATCCTATTTGAAGGATTATATAGAAATTTTATTGTATATGCTAGCTTATATATATTTTTTCTTAGCTTTGACTAAAATATTAATAATTTAATTGTATAACAGGGCATGAATATTTATATATTTTTATATCATAGAACCTACCAAAGATTCATACTGTATATACTCGAGTATAAGCCTAGTTTTTCAGCCCACTTTTTGGGCTGAAAAAAGCCGCCTCGGCTTATACTCGAGTCAGTGAAAAATTTGCCCGAAATGGAGGAGAAAAAGGGGCGGGGCCATGCCGCTGGGTGACACTCGTGAATGGCCCAGTGCCCCTGTGAGTTTCCCCTCCCTCTGTGTCAGTTTGCCGCGCAGCACGCACCGCACCATCCCCCCTCCTCACGTTCTAATGTAATGCAGGGCTGTCTTACGATTCCCCTTCCTCCCCCTCCTGCCGCTCTGCAACGATGTCCCACCTCCTCCTTGTTATGGCAAGCAGCCACATAGCGATGTCCCACCTCCTCTGGTACAGTGATCCAATGATAGGAATCACTGTGCCGTGTGTCATAGGAGGCGGGACATCGCTCCCGCGGCTGCACGGGACATCATCATCACAGCGGGACATCAGCATCATGAGGTGAGTGAAGTATTTCATTGAATACACCGCTAGTTTACTGTTTTTCTTTGAAATAAATATTCAAAAACATTATTGGTATCTATTTTTATTTTTGAAATTTACCGGTAGCTGCTGCATTTCCCACCCTAGGCTTATACTCGAGTCAATAACTTTTCCAGTTTTCTGTGGTAAAATTAGGTGCCTCGGCTTATATTCGGGTCGGCCTATACTCGAGTATATACGGTAATTGTTTATACTACATTAACATTACAAATTCATTAATACTCACAATGCAAATATTTGGAATACCAACAATAAATAGTAAAATCTGAACATAATTTCATTAAATAATAAAATACTAAAAACCCAACAATAAGTTACATTACTCATATATGTATTGTACATTAATTATTCAAGTAAATAAAGAGAACTGAAATCTGGATTAAAATTAACAACTAAGTATGCTAACTATGATTTAGAAGTTCTTTTCAAACAAAGTTGTACTTTTGCTTAGAAAGTTTATTTTGTAAGAATGTAAACATATTCTAAACATAAATAGCACATTTAAACGTGAAAATGCATTTTAAATTGATATTATTTTGTTTTATTACCAATCCTATTTCTGGAAGTGAATCTTTTGTTGTGGAACAATATATCCCTGGATATATTGGAGGTTTTAAGAAAAGACTGGACAGTCACCTATCGGAAATGGTATAGAGTCTTCTGCTTGAGTAGGGGATTGGACTAGACCACCAAAGTCCCTTCCAGCTCTATTCTGATTCTGATTCTCTGTGTTCTCTTTTTTCCAAGGAACTTTTAAAAAGGGAAGAAGAATTTAACTTTACCATGTAAAATTTATCTAGACGCAATCGGTCTAATCCATTCCATTCACGATTCACAGTTTGCCAGAAAGTCTGAATGAACAAGTGTCCTGTTTTGAGATAATAAATATAATGTTTAAATTCCATATTTTCTTCTTCAACGTTTTCATCACCTTTCATAAGTGACAAATTATTTTTTAAGAATCCCAGCAGCAGACAGACCAAAGGAACTAAAGAGCTGGTATGTATAGCCTTTTTTTTGGGGGGGGGGGGGGGGTCGGCGTTGTTGCTTTAAACACTGAATTCTCAGCTGATCCACCTGAGCTGAAATCTTGCCATAGATAGTGCCAAAGCGGAGAATGGGCAACCCTCACCCCCTTTTTGTATTCTCTTGTCATCTGTTCTCAGAGAATATTACACCAAAGGCCTGTCCAGATTACTATTCCACCTCGACAAGAGTTAACCAGGCCCCTGTGAGTAGTAAAGTACGGAGAGGGAGAATAAAAGGACAACAGAATCCTCCTACCTATATTTCTCAGCAGTTTGTGTTCAGAGATGCATCCTTATAAAGTTATGACTTGCAACAGTTAATAGTTTTGTCTAAAAATATTTAAGCCCTTTAAAAAAACATCCAAATTTGGGGTTTGTTGTTGCTAACTCTTTCTACACCATTAAGCTGTAAAGAATTTAAATTTGGTTGCCATTTAATCCTTTGTATTAATACTAATATATTGGCCTGTAGTAAATACTAGCTTTCTGTGCTATATTCTGCCCCAGAATATGTGATAGAAATATATTTGCTGCTGTTGCTGTTTAAGGATTCTGATAAATCTCCAGGAAATAAACTTCTGGCTTCATAACTTATTCTGCCTTGCACTATTTCTATTTGCGATGCAAAGCCTTGGCTACAAGCTCCCAAACATAAAAGAAATAAAAATAATGAGACTTACGAGTATCCATATTCTCGATTAAATGGATTAGTTGTGATATATTATTTGACAACTCCTCCTGGAAATTTAAAATTTTGTTTAGTAATAAAGTCACAAAAGTAGATTCTTATCAGTATAATATTCAGGAAATTCCCCTCTCAGAAAGCTGACCTTGTTATCAGACCTTCCCTAAATATAGAAAACTGATGATGGGTATAAGCACCAATACAATTTGAGCTTGGTTAAGCTCTTCTGCCATAGTTAGATACAATAAAGGTAGAATATGCAGAAGTTTCCTACTGTGTTTCCTCGAAAATAAGACCTAGTTCTATATTTTTTGGGCTCCAAAATAAGCACTAGAGCTTATTTTCGGAGATACACAATTTCAGGGTGATCAGCCTAGCTGGGCACCCTGCCCCCAGCATGTGCACAAGAGATGACAAATACACAGGGACTGACGGTATCTGGCAGAAGCTGCAGCCTTGGTTGGCGCACTCTAGAGTTGTGCAGCTCGCACAGTGCAGGTGAGTTGATTTCCTGCCTAAGCAGCAAACTGAGGCAGAGGTGCAAGACAGGCGAACTGGATGTGCTGCGCAGGCTGCAGCCAATACATGAAGATGAGCGTCTTATGGCAGCCCAACAACTTTTGCCTTTCCCACACGGCGCATCCAGATCTACCCCCCCAATCTCCATCTGCTGCCAGTGCTGTTGCACAAAGACGATCCTCCCACAGCTGCCCGCTACTCTGGCCCATCGACTATCAGCTTTTCTGCAACCCGTCCAGATCGCGTGCCTCCCCACCTCTTTCTGCTCCTTGGCAAGGAAATCAACTCACCTGCACTGCATGGGCTGCTGCCAGTCACCATCAGCCTGTGTTTGCTCACCACCTCCTTTGCTGGCCACCCTTACCCCCTTTATTACGGGTTATTTTTGGAGTAGGGCTTGGAGTATTAGGCACACACTTAAAAATCAGACTACGACTCATTTTCGGGGTAGGTCTTATTTCCAGGGAAACACAGCCTCGTATGTGTTCACGAGACTCTTACTGTATATACTCAAGTATAAGCCTAGTTTTTCAGCCCACTTTTTGGGCTGAAAAAAGCCGACTCGGCTTATACTCGAGTCAGTGAAAAATTTGCCCAAAATGGAGGAGAAAAAGGGGCGGGGCCATGCCGCTGGGTGAGGCTCGTGAATGGCCCGGCGCCCCTGTGAGTTTCCCCTCCCTCTGTGTCAGTTTGCCGCGCAGCGCGCACCGCACCATCCCCCTCCTCACGTTCTAATGTAATGCAGGGCTGTCTTATGATTCCCCTTCCTCCCCCTCCTGCCGCTCTGCAACGATGTCCCACCTCCTCCTTGTTATGGCAAGCAGCCACATAGCGATGTCCCACCTCCTCTGGTACAGTGATCCAATGATAGGAATCACTGTGCCGTGTGTCATAGGAGGCGGGACATCGCTCCCGCGGCTGCACGGGACATCATCATCACAGCGGGACATCAGCATCATGAGGTGAGTGAAGTATTTCATTGAATACACCGCTAGTTTACTGTTTTTCTTTGAAATAAATATTCAAAAACATTATTGGTATCTATTTTTATTTTTGAAATTTACCGGTAGCTGCTGCATTTCCCACCCTAGGCTTATACTCGAGTCAAAAACTTTTCCAGTTTTTTTGTGGTAAAATTAGGTGCCTCGGCTTATATTCGGGTCGGCCTATACTCGAGTATATACGGTAATTTATACTTCTGTGGAGAAGCCTTTAGAGACTGTTTATATTTCAGATTTTAGTATATCATAATATTAATATACCAAAATTGTTATTTACTTTAAATAATGGTAATCAGGACAGAATCAATAATTTATTATAGAAATAGTTAGAAAATCATTTTTAAGAACCAAAACAAAAATGAATATAATGGCTTAAATTTATAAACCATATTATTTATTTATTTATTTATTTATTTATTTATTTATTAAATTTTGTATGCCGCCAACTCTCAAAAGAGACTCAGGGCGGCTTACAATAAAAGGGAGGGGGGGTATAAAAAATAAAACAACAGTTTAAAATTACACAACAGTCACAAACCTGAAGTGGGGCTGGACAACTCAACAGCCCCAGGCCTGCCGGAACAGCTAGGTCTTAGTCGCTTTGCGGAAGGCCGGAAGGGTAGTGAGGGTCCGGATCTCAACGGGGAGCTCGTTCCAGAGGGCCGGAGTTGCAACAGAGGAGGACCTCCCCCGGGGTGTCGCCAGCTGACATTGGCTGGCAGATGGGATCCGGAGAAGGCCTAGTCTGTGCGATCTAATCGGTCTTTGGGAGGTAATTGGCAGGAGGCGGTCTCTCAGGTAGCCAGGTCCGATGCCATGTAGGGCTTTAAAAGTAACGACTAGCACTTTGAAGCGTGTTCGGAGACCAATGGGAAGCCAGTGCAGCTCGCAGAGGATAGGTATAACGTGGGTGTACCTAAGTGCACCCACAATCGCTCGCGCGACTGCATTCTGGACTAACTGAAGTCTTCGAACACTCTTCAAGGGCAACCCCATGTAGAGTTAATGATTCAACTGCAGAGGACCTTTTCAAATTGGCACTATCTATGCTAACTAGGATGGTAAGAGCTGCTGCCTAAACAAAACTGAAAAATAATAGGTCTGGAAAAGCTGAAAAGTTTATCCTGTCTCAAGAATACTATCTCAGGTATGAATTCCATGTTTTGACATAAAGAATTCTGTCTATTTCAGTCCGTGGAAGTGAAATGAAAATGTTTGAATAATAGTGAAAATACCTATTTATTGAGCCCATCAATATTATTGCTGCCTAGAATTCCATGGAATACAAGTAAATTATTATGAATACTAATGAATACATATGTCCCTCACATTTATAAATTACTAACAGATGAGCATATATTATGCAGTATTCTGCATTAAGATAGCTGTAAAAAATTGAACAAAAAGGTTTTACAGATATTCCTCCACTTACAGACATTGTTTAATTGCAAAACTTCCAAAGTCAATTACAATCTACATTTGAATTTACAACCATCACCCTGCTCTGTGATCATGTGATTATAATTCAGGTGCTTGGCAACCAGCTCACATTTATGACTAGGTACACGATCCCATGGTCATGTCATCACAATTTTTGACAGGTTTTTGCTGTTTTCTGATTTTAAAAATGGCAAAAACACCATTAGTTAAGCTGGACTTGCACTTACGATTGTGTAACTTGAATTATGGCCATCATTAGAATGGTTGAAAAATCTAGTACAGTCACAGGATGATTCAACTTATGACTGCAACAATTTATGATGGAAAGTCTGGTCCCAATTGGGGTGGTAAGATGAGGACTACCTCTATAAGGCAACTAAGATTTATTGACCTCTTTTTTCTCCCTGGTTTCCCAAAATAATAAAAAACCAGTACCATACAGCACAGCTTTAAAAGTAAATTTCATGACCACGTATTGTTTTAAAAAAAACATCATAAATTCTAAATGGGAATAACCAGGATAATTACTTTCCAGTTATACCTGGAAAGATATAAGAACAAATAAAGCAGGCCACTTGTGTGCATTTTGATTGCTCGCATGTCCCCAGGATACTATAACAGAAATAAATACATGACAGTTACTAAGTATCAAAATTTTGATCACATGCAATGCTGCAATGGTTGTAAGTGTGAAAAACTGCCATGTCATCTTTTTTGGTGCCATTTGTAACTCTGAACAGTTGCTAAACAAATTGTTGTAAGTTGAGAACTACATTTTCAATTTAGTAAGTAAAAAATATAAGGCACATGCTGAATTGAGAACAAGTTATAAGCCAATAGTGTAAAGCAGTGTAAAGCAATCTCTAGAAACAGTGACACAGTTCTGGGATGCAGCAGAAGAAATACTGCAGCAAAGATGTAATGAAGTCCTTATCCCCCTCGACTTTTGCACTGGTAACACTGCACCTGAGTAGTATGTATGATTCTAAACATCATATTTTTAGAAGGACATTGATAGATTACAACAGATTCGGAGGAGGGCAACAAAAGTGATACTGGGACCGGATGACATGTCTGTGAGGAAAGACTGAAAGAACTAGGGATGTTCAGCATGGAGAAATGAAAACTACCAGACAGGATATCAAGATTCAGATAAGCTAAAGAATAAGTTTTCCATTTCACAGAAACTAGGATTGGTAATGGATATATGTTACAGTTCTTTTGTCTAAGTATAAGAGAAATTTTCCTATTAGTTAAGATCTGTACTGGATGCATAATGGAACTGTGGAGTATCCATCTCTTAAGGATAGCTGGAATATGTTTCATGGAATATTTAACTTTAAAATAATTAGCTTTAATATTTTTGTGCCTCTGAAAATCTGGTGAAATCTATAGAGATCAATTATGCTCAAATACAATGTTCAAATATTTTTTAAAAAATGAAATATCACAGTATATATGAAAATAAAATTGTACCACCACCCCCCCCCCCTATAAATTCATAGGCATTGTGAAATTTATCCATGGACCCTCAAAGGGTTGCAGACCTGCCAATTAAGAAGCCCTGGACTAAATGATCCTTCAAGAGCCGAGGTGGTGCAGTGGTTAAATGCAGCACTGCAGGCTACTTCAGCTGACTGCAGTTCGGCTGTTCAAATCTCACCAGCTCAGGGTTGACTCAGCCTTCCATCCTTCCGAGGTGGGTAAAATGAGGACCCGGATTGTTGTTGGGGGCAAATGCTGACTCTGTAAACCGCTTAGAGAGGGCTGAAAGCCCTATGAAGCTGTATATAAGTCTAACTGCTACTGCTATCCTTTCCAACTCCATATAACATACCTGCAAGAGAGGTTTATCCTGCATCCACATACAGTAAAATAATCCTTTCCATATTTTTAACAATTCTTCTTGACTGAAGCAACCTATAGCACAAAAAGAAACTATTATTTAAAAAAAGTAAATTGAAACCAGCCCTGCAACTGCTTAGGGGATGGAAAATACCCAATTAACCAAGAATTATGTATAATTAAGTGCAATCAAATGCCAATCTGCCAAAAATACACAATTAGCAAAGAACTATGAAGAACTGTGCAATCATACAAATATCCATTTTCATATTATCCCTTAAAATGTAGCAGTAGATATGTCACTTGTTATTCATATAAACATCATCTTAAAGCATATTTTGCTAACGCTTTGGAGACGGTCCTTCAGGTATTTAGCAATAACTAACACGTGTATTTTCGTCTTCACCGCAGGCCTGACAAGATGTTTTGTCCCACGTGCTTCTCCAACCTTACCCTCTAGACTCTGGGTCCTGAGCGTCATGTAGCCACGTAGCTTTTTCAGTGCCCGATCCCGAATCCGTTTCTCATTCGAGGCCAACCTCTGAGCAAATTGGATCTCAGGAGATTGTCCAGCAGAGAGGACAGCAGCAGGAGCCATAATCCCCAACAACCACGTCCTTCTTTCCGTACAGGAGGCACAGCGAAATCGGCCTGAAGCCAGACGCTCCCTGGCGCCCGTGAATGGCGTCACGGACAAAAATGTGTCGCACACATTTAAAGTAACATTAATATAGTAGCCAAACGGCTAGAAAATATTAGGAAAGGAGTCGTTAAAATAAGCCTTGCGTAACTAGCAAATTAAGAGACGATAAGAAATGCCCCGGAATCTGATTTGCAAAGGCAGTGTCGTTTTTAGGCGCTGGTAGTGACTCTTAAGCACGCAGGCATTTATACCTTGAAGTTTCGCGCCAATATTTACTTCTGTTAACCAAGCTGACAATGTAGCTTACAATGGAGATGAAAAGTATGAAGTGTTCCAATACCGTATTTATTTGAAATTGACCAGCATTTAACTTAAGTGTCTTGTCAGAAGATTAGGAAGAAATCTCCTGTATTATCTTATTGTCCCAAATATTAGTTTTATATTTTGAAATTCAATTTTGGAGAAAAATATTTTCAGGTTAATAGTAGTATGCAATTTGTAACAGCAGTACTTTTGTAGAATAAAATAAATGAAACAAGATATTAGATAAAAGGTAAAAGGCAAAATAAGAAACTTCTAAACTAAAAAGTCCCTCATGTATTATAATAACCACTATATTTTCTAAGTAGTATATAAAAAATAGTGTAATGCAATTTCACATGGGCCCATGAAAAAGAAGTGTTCTCATTGCTTTTTATGGTGATTTGATTACATATTTCTCAATCTGTACAACACAATAAACTAAACTAATCATGGATTGAGTTGGGATACCATAAACATTTGAAATAGAGAACATAAATTTTATATATTGCCCAATCCAGAGCTTCAGCTTTTAAAGAATATTAAATAGCTTCTTATGATCTAAAATGTAAATTCTGGAAAAAAAATGCTTTCGGCTATATTTGACTTTCAGAAAATGTATGTTAAAAGTTGCCTCTCATTTTTTTAATACTGATGATGTAATAAATTTCCAAAGACTGTTATGTACAGTTTAATTTTGATTACCGTAGTTGTTATAATAACCCGGGTTCCCCAAAGTTATTTAAGGATTTAAAATGTTACTTTCTCTGTAAATATGTTTTTATTTTCCATTTTCATTTTCGTACAGTCACATATATACTGTGCAGAACCGGGGCCATATAACATTAAACAATAAACACAGCCATTCCTCTTGTCAGTAATACCCCCAAAAATAGAAACCCAATGTACCTCTTCGACCCTCCATACACCCTTTCTTTCGCCCCCCTCCAATTTTCCATCTTCCCTCCATCATTCCCCTCTACCCTACTTCCCCTCCCCCTCTACCACTCCTCTCTCCCAATACACTCCCTCCCTTCCTTCTCCCCCTTCCTCCAGTCCTCTCTCCCACCCTCTCTACCCCTCTTTCTTCTATCCCTCTACTCCTCCCTTCGGTGTATTTCTACAATCTATTAATATATTCAGCTTGTCCTATTTTTACGGTGGAATTAAAGAGCAACAGTATACAAGTGCAGTCACGTTACCTTAAAATCTAACACATACTATGTATCCCCCCCTCCCCCCTAACACCCCCCCTCCCTTCCCCCCCAACTTCCCAGAGCCCGTAAACGGTATAGATTTTTAATAGCAATAGCAATAGCAGTAGACTTATATACCGCTTCATAGGCCTTTCAGGCCTCTCTAAGCGGTTTACAGAGAGTCTGTTGCGATATACGTGCAGGTATGCATCTGCCATGCTGTAACACGTATAGAACAGAAGCAATAATTAACCATATGATTAAATCAGTAAACTAAAAGCAATAATTGGCCATATGATTAGACCAGTAAGACAAACTGTCCAACTCCAAGCGTTGATTAAATCAGTACCTTTAACACTAAGCAGATCAGCAACCACAGACTTGTAACTAAGCGTTGATTAAATCAGGGGTTACAACTGTTTAACTCTCAAACATTAATTAAGCATTGGATGTTTGCATGATGATAAAAGGTTTATTGACTATGAGTGTTCTTCGAGTCTACATGAGAGTAAATGAGTTACCATATACTGTAAGCTTGCACAATCATGATTGGTCCGCATTGGCTATGTGAATCCACCCCTCCCTTGTGTATGATCAATAAAAGAAGCCCCCAGACTTCGTTCTGGGTCGGTTTCGTCCCGAAGGAAATTCGTGTCCGAGTCTTCTTTCCTCATTGGCTTCATGAACCACCCGCGGAGAAATCGCAAGAGTCAGCATATTGCCCCCAACAATCTGGGTCCTCATTTTACCCACCTCGGAAGGATGGAAGGCTGAGTCAACCCTGAGCCGGTGAGATTTGAACCGCTGACCTGCTGATCTAGCAGTAGCCTGCAGTGCTGCATTTAACCACTGCGCCACCTTGGCTCTTTAACAAACACAGTCTACAATATATATTATTGTTACTGTTTTGTTGTGGCCCTGCAGGAGCCATTGGAGCTGCCACCAGACTCCGACAGCGAGGGGCCCTATGAGTCGGCTCTGAAGGATGTGGAGGACCCTGGACAGGGTTCCAACTCCGAGCAGGGCGCAGAGAGTCTGGTTGGCCACCAGGTGGCGCCTGAGCCTTGGACCAGTGGGGAGGAGAGAAGGGAGAGTGATCCAGAAGCCAGCAGTGAGTTGTTCCTGGATGTACGGCATCGAAGAGCTACTCGGCGTCAGGAACAATTACGCAATTACAGGAGGTAATTGCATTCAGCGGATGGTCATTAGGCTCCTCTCCAGACTATAAAAAAAGACTGCTTGTGACATGCCCTTCTTGCAGAAGTCAACGCATTGACTAAAGAGAATGTAAATAACTTGGCAGGCTGGATTGCTGCCAAGGTTTGTCGGACTTGGTGCCAAGGTCCTTATCTGTTTGTTTGCTTGGCTTTCAGCCACCGAGATTCTGGTCTTGTTATTAAAGGACATTCTAACTAAGCTTGTCTCGGCTTTCGTTACTGGACGGAGGAGGGGGTCAGAACACTGTTTTATTAAATTATATCCTCCAAATTTGGAACCTTTCAATCTATAAATAATTTTTGATTTATTAAACTTGGACCATTGGAGAAAAGAGGATTAATATTTACATCCCAGACTCCTGATGTCTTAACAAAATCTTAACAAAATGTGCGCTCACATTTGCGAACGGTAGGGAAGGTAAGTGAATCTCACCCCTGACATCCCTCCAAAGTTAATAGTCTTTTATGTGACAAGTTTACTCACTCTTTCACTCACACAAGTGCAGAGGCCTGGTACTATAGCTCCCAGTCTGGCAAGCCAAGGTCTCCTTTCAGTTTAATATTTTGTAGACGTTTCAGTCTTATTCTTGCTTTTTTCCCTTGCCAAATATAGTTTAGAATCATTTTGTTTAGTTCTTCAAAAAAAAAAATTCTAATTTTATCAGAATTGTTTGAAATAGGAATAACAGTCTCGGCAAAATATTCATTTTTATTGTAGCTATTCTTCCTATCAATGATAGTTGTAGGTTTTCCATTTCTCCAAATCTAATTTAATTTGTTGTAATCTTCTATATATATAAAAGCCAACTACCACTCATTCATCATGAAATCTCCAGTAAAGCCAACAAACTTGAAGTTTGGCATGTATATTCCTCTTGGCTTCTAGGTGCTTGCTAACAAAGGATTTTTCAAAATGGCCATCAGATCATCAGTATTATATTAACACGTGTTGATGCTAAGGAGTTAGATGTTCTACTACACCTTCCTCTTGGTAGACTGGGTGTGGGTGTGGCCAGAGCGTGACTAATCCGGCCTGTGGGCTTTATGTTTATCACACCCTCACATAGTTTCGTAGGGAAGCACAGGTATCCAATTAGTAGTTTCATAGAATTATCTTCTTTTATAGTTGCGCATCTTGCTGTTAACTGAACTCCTAAGTATTTAATTTTCTTAACTACTTGAATATCTATTTTTTCCACTAACTCTTTTTTTGTTTCTCTGTGACATTTTAAACTAGTATTTTAATTTTCTCTTTATTAATTTTCAGTCTTGCAACTTCACCGTATTCTGCTATTATTTTTATTAACTTGGGTCCAGATTCTTGTGGTTCTTCTAAGATAAATGCCAGGTCATCTGCAAATGCCTGTAGCTTATATTCTTCTGTTTTTACTTCCATTCCTTTTATTTTTGAGTCTTGTCTAATGTTTCTATTAAGTACTTCCAATGTTAATATAAATAAGAGAGGGGACAAGGGACATCCTTGTCTTGTGCCTTTTCTTATGTTTAAGTTCTTAGTCACAACCATTACATTTGCAGTTTGCTTGGAATATATTGCCTCAATCATGTTAACAAATTTCTCCCCAAAGTCCATATATTTTCATTGTAATAACATAATTTGCCAATTTACATTATCAAATGCTTTCTGTGCATCTAAGAATATCAATGCCATTTGTTTTTCAGGATGCATTTCATAATATTCCAATGTGTTTAAAATGATTCTCATATTATTCCTAATGTGACTTTTAGGTAAAAATCCATTCTGATCTGAGTGTATAAATTCATTCAGGAATCTTTTTAAACTTTCTGCAATTATTGAGGCATATATTTTGTAGTCTGCATTTAATAGGGACATTGGCCTATAGTTTTTTATCTGCATTAAATCTAATTCTTCTTTCGGTATCATGGTTATATTTGCTTCCATCCATGTGTTTGGAATTTTGGCCGCTAACAGTTCTTCATTATAAACTTCCAACATTGGCAAACCCAAAGTATCTTGTGAACATTGATAAAGTTATGCCAGTAGTCCTTCTGGTCCTGTTGTTTTATTATTATTTTGTCTCTTGATCGCCTCAGTTAGTTTCAGCATTATCTTTTTACTTAACATAACCTTCACTGTTTCTCATAATTTGGGTAATTCAACTTTCTCCAAATATTGTTTTATTTTTTCTTCTGACACCTCTCAATTATATAGTTTTTCATAGTAATTCTGGATTATTTTCTTTTTAGTTTAATTTTGATAGTGAAGGATTCCCTTGTCATATAGCAAGCTGTGTATCAATTTATTCTCTTTCTCCTTTTTCAATTTATATGCTAACCATCTTCCTGGTTTGTTGGCATTTTCAAAGTAATTTGAAGTAAATAAGTAAATCAGATCTGATATTGAAGCAGAAATCATGACTTAGGGTCAAAACAAGAAGAAATTATACACAATTGACTCAGGCAGACACCTAATTCACATGTATAAGGAGGGATATGTAAGACAAAATCTGATTTGAAAAATTGCTATCAGTTCCACTATGTAGTGTTGGAAGAACCCCTTCTGGGTCGGCTCCAAGTGGGGAAAAAGAAACTGGAGACAAGGAAACTGTTTGGAAGATGGTTTAATATTGGACAGGACCACATGGCTTGAGTCCTGAACAGAAAAAGTGATCACATGCTTCAATGTTGGGGTGAAGAAGAAGAACAGAGAGGATGAGATGCTGAAAGTTCCTGGCTTTATACTCTCTATTTGACTAAGGTGACCAGACCTCTTTTGGCGGGACAGTCACAATTTTTAATAATTTGTCCCGTGTCCCGCGGCGTGTTCAAAAAGTCCCAATTTTCCAAAAGAAAGAAAATCAATTTTAAAAAGGATGCCGTTAAAAAAAAGTTTTTATTTCTCTGAAGTGTCATTCCCGATGTGGCCTTTAGAGGGCAGTGGTTTCCCTCTCTCTGCTCGGCTCGCAGCACCCAACGAGGGGTGAGGCTCCCTCCCCTCCTGCGCGTGTGTGCACTGACGCGTGATGTTTTTCTGCAGGGAGAGCGACGGCTTTCCGGCGGCAGCAGCACGGCGAGGAGGAGGCTTGGTCCCAGGCCAAGCGGCTCAACCATCGGAAGTTTTTTTTTTTTTTTGCCTGCTTCTCTCGGGCGCCGCTCTTCCTGCAGCCATTTCTACCTCTTTCTCCTTTTTGTCCTTTCTCCTCCTTCCCCCCAAAAAGAGAATGAGAGGGAGAAAGAGGAGGTGGGGGGGATAGTGGGATCCTTGCTGCTTTCTGAGCTTGGTGCAGCAAGGATCCCACTATCCCCCCCACCTCCTCTTTCTCCCTCTTTCTCCTTTTTGTCCTTTCTCCTCATTCCCCCCAAAAGAGAACAAGAGGGAGAAAGAGGAGGTGGAGGGGATAATGGGATCCTTGCTGCTTTATTTTATGGATTAATTGGTGGAAATGTGCTCTCATTCATGATCCATTCCTATGACTTCATGTATGGCCTGGAATAAATGTACAATAGTTATTGTTTCTTTTTCCATCATATTTTTCTTACAAAAAGATGAAAAGGACTGTTGATGGAGCTACCTGGCATTTGGAAGGCAGGATTGCTCAGATAGTCCTCGAGTTATGCCTAGTAACTGACTGACTGTTCAAAGTTATGACAGACCCCTCCCTCCCTCCCTCCCAAAAGGTACTTACGACCTGGTTCAAAGTTCTGACACCTCATGTATCCCCTGCAGTCACTCCATAACTGACCCACATTTATAGCCATTTGCAGCATCTTGTAGACATATGACTGTGACTTACATTTTAAAAAATTCTATGCACAATACTTTGAAATGTATTGTGCATAGAATTTTTAAAAATAGTTTTACTTCAATTTATTCTGTGTGGAATAGTTTGAAATGTTTTACTTCAATTTATTATGTGTGGATTCTTTTTTTAAATTGTCTTAGATTATTTAAAAAAGATTCTATCCAAAATAAATTGAAATAAACCTTTTTAAAAATTCTATGGACAATACATTTCAAACTATTGTGTATAGAATTTTTAAAAATGGTTTATTTCAATTTATTTTGGATAGAATCTCTTTTTAAATAGTCAGGAGTCATTGACACTGAATTTGCACTTTTAATAATCAGGAAGCACATACTGAGTTTCTTTGAAAGAAAATCCAATAATTTAAAAATCCAATAATTTGTTTCCTAGTATAATTTGATTGCTTATTAGTAACCTATGACTATCACTAAGTGTTGTAGCTTATGATTCTTGATGAATGTATTCTATTTTATTTTTCTTTATGTACACTGAGAGCATATTCACCAAAGACAAATTCCTTGTGTGTCCAATCATACTTGGCTAATAAACTATTCTACTCTACTCTACTCTACTCTACTCTACTCTACTCTACTCTACTCTACTCATTTCTATTTCAATTCTAATAAGGAGTTTAGCTTCTCTCTCTTGAAAATGTAAGCTAGCATAAGGCATTATAATGCAAGCTAGCCTTAGCTTTCAAACAGTTCATTTAGTGACCAAAGTTACAATGTGACTGATGACCATTTTTCACACTTAACAACCGTTGCAGCATCCTCATGGTCACGTGATCAAAATTTTGATGTTTGGTAACAGATTTTATTTATGATGGTTTCAGTGTCCTGGGGTCATGTAATCACCTTTTGTGACCTTTTGACAAAGTCAAATGGGGAAACCAGATTCACTTATGTTACTAACATATCAGCTGCAGTTATTCACTTAAGAACTGTAGCAAGAAAGGTGGTATAATGGGTTCCATCAGCCGAGAGCTCAGGGAAGGGGTGGGGGTGTGGCCGTTGTTATCCGAGAGTCTCTAGCACCTCGTAGGATCCCTGCTCCGGAGCTTGTCGGGTGTGAGTCCCTGCTGGTGAAGTTGGACCTCAAGGGTCAAGTGGGTTTGCTGCTAACGTACCTGCCTCCTAACTGCATTGCAGCAGCCCTCCCCTCGCTCCTCGAGTCGATAGCCGAGCAGGCAGTTGAGTTCCCCAGGCTTATGGTTCTGGGGGATTTCAATTTGCCTTCACTCGGTGAACGCTCTGATGGAGCGCAGGAGTTCATGGCTTCCATGACAACCATGGGCTTGACTCAAGTAATCCGAGGACCAACCCACTCAGCGGGTCACACGCTTGACCTCGTATTCCTCTCGGAGCAGTGGAGTTGTGATCTTGGTCTGAGGGGTAGCGAGATCTTGCCCCTGTCATGGTCAGACCACTACCTATTGAGGCTTGACTTTCGGAGACCAAACCCCCACTGTAGGGAGGAGGAGCCGACCAGGTGGTTCCGCCCCAGGCGACTTATGGACCCTTTGGGGTTCCAGACGGAGCTTGGGGTTATTCCTGATACTCTCGCCCGCAGTCCGGCGGAGACCCTAGTTGCTGCCTGGAACTTGGCAGCGACGAAATCTCTTAACTGGATTGCGCCTCTACGGCCGCTCCGAGGCAGTGGATCCCGGAGGGCTCCTTGGTTCACTGAGGAACTCCGGGAGAGGAAGCGCCAAAGGAGACGCCTAGAGCACTTATGGAGGTCCAGTAAATCCGAATCGAACCGAGCACGTTTAACAACCTGCACCAGAGAATACATTCGAGCAATTAGGACGGCTAAAAGAACACATATTGCCTCTCTGGTTGCGTCTGCTGAGTCGCGCCCAGCCGCCCTGTTTAGGATAACCCGTTCCCTCCTAAATAGGAGGGATACGGGCGATCCGCTGCAGGGCAGGGCTGAGGATTACGTCCAATTCCTCGCAGACAAGGTTGCTCGGTTCCGGGCGGACCTGGACTCCAATTCTGCAGAACCAGCCGAGGCACTAGGGGATGATCTGGTAAGCCATCGCTGGGTTGAGTTTCAAGCTGTTACCCCTGAGGATGTGGACAAGGCGATGAGAGCTGTAGGAGCCTCCACATGTGTGCTGGACCCGTGCCCCTCCTGGCTGGTTGTAAACAGCAGAGAGGTGACACGAGGCTGGATCCAGGCGATTGTTACCGCCTCTTTACGGGAGGGGGTCTTTCCCCCCGCTTTAAAGGCGGCAGTGGTGAGACCCCTCCTGAAGAAACCATCCTTGGATCCAGCTGTTTTAAATAACTATCGTCCGGTCTCCAACCTCCCCTTTGTGGGGAAGGTTGTTGAGAAAGTGGTGGCCTTTCAGCTCCAGCGGTCCTTGGAGGAAGCCAGCTATCTCGATCCTTTCCAGTCAGGCTTCAGACCTGGCTGCAGCACAGAAACCGCTTTGGTCGCGTTGACCGATGATCTCTGGAGAGCCAGGGATGGAGGCCATGCCTCCATCCTGGTGCTCCTTGACCTCTCGGCGGCTTTCGATACCATCGACCATGGTATCCTTCTGCGACGACTGCGGGAGGTGGGGGTGGGAGGCGCTGTTTTACAGTGGTTCTCCTCTTACCTCTCGGACAGGTCGCAGTCGGTGTTAGTTGGGGAGCAGAGATCGACCCCCTAGGCCCCTAACGTATGGGGTGCCGCAGGGTTCGGTCCTGTCCCCCCTTCTTTTCAACATCTACATGAAACCGCTGGGTGAGATCATTCGACGGCACGGGATAAAATACCACCAGTATGCGGACGATACTCAGTTGTATCTGTCCGCCCCGTGCCAACTCAACGAAGCGATGGATGTGATGAGCCAGTCTTAAAGACTGGATGGGGGTCAACAAACTTGTGCTCAATCCAGAAAAGACCGAGTGGCTGTTGTGTTTCCCTCCCACGAATTGGCCAAGTGTTCCATCTCTCAGGCTGGGGGGTCAAACTGTACGCCCCTCAGACAGGGTTCGCAACTTGGGAGTCCTCCTGGACCCACAGCTGACCTTTGAACATCACTTGTCAGCTGTGACCAGGGGGGCATTTGCCCAGGTTCGCCTGGTGCACCAGTTGCGTCCCTACCTGAACCGGGAGGCTCTCACAACAGTCACTCGTGCCCTTGTGACCTCTAGGCTGGAATACTGCAATGTGCTCTACATGTGGCTGCCCTTGAAGGGCATTCGGTGACTTCAGCTAGTCCAGAATGCGGCCGCGCGAGCGATCGTGGGTGCACCTCGCTTCACCCACGTAGCACCTATCCTCCGCGAGCTGCACTGGCTGCCTGTGCGATTCAAGGTGCTACTTATCACCTATAAAGCCCTTCATGGTATTGGACCTGGGTACTTGAGAGACCGCCTACTGCCAATTACCTCCACTAGACCGATACGATCGCATAGATTAGGCCTCCTCCGAATTCCATCATCTAGCCAGTGTAGACTGGCAACTACCCGGAGGAGAGCCTTCTCGGTGGCTGCTCCGACCCTCTGGAACGAACTCCCCATGGAGATTCAGACCCTCACCACCCTCCAGTCCTTCCGCGCCGCCTTAAAGATCTGGCTGTCCCGGCAGGCCTGGGGTTAAGATTCTAACCCCACTCGAATTGTGTGACTGTTGCGTTTTTAATAATGATGTATTGTCTGTATGTTAGAAATTGTTTGTCCTCCCCCCCCTTTTTTTTGAACTGTGAGCTGCCCTGAGTCCCCCCAGGGAAAAGGGCGGCATACAAATAAAGGGAAATACAAATACAGAAATAATGGGTTTAGTGACCAAAGTTACAATGGCATTGAAAAAAGTGACTGATGACCATTTTTCACACTTAGCGACCATTGTGACCATTTTTCACACTTAGCGATCGTTGCAGCATTCTCATGGTCACGTGATCAAATTTTTGATGTTTGGCAACAGATTCGTATTTATGATGGTTTCAGTGTCCTGGGGTCATATAATCGCCTTTTGTGACCTTTTGAAAAAAATATAAAAATTTTAATCAAGCACCCCCCCCCCCGGTCAATGGTGTCCCTCTTTACCAATCTGAAAATCTGGTCACCTTATATTTGACCCCTCTCTCTGTTTCCTGTTCCTGTGTAAGAAAATGTATTCTGATTGGTTGTCAGACTCCCATGGGGCCATGCAGGGGCAATTCTCTAAACTGTGAGTGTCATGTTTTGTTGGGTTCTCAGATGCCATGTGGTGAGTTGGGTAAAGGGCTAATACTATCATGCCTTAATCCCATCACCCTGGAATGAAGAGCTTTTCCAAAAGTTCCTTCCTCCGCCCCCCTCCTCCCCAATAAAAGCTGTCCCCAGTGCAAGGGTAGGAAAGGTGAAAGTCCGAATAGGGGGGGATTCTGCTGGAACTTCCTGGAAGCAGCTGGTCAGAAAATCTGCCAACGATGGGGATGAGTGGGGGTGGTGGGAGCTCTTAAAGATGCCCCTGATCTTTAATCATCAACCAGGGACCCTCGAATAAGGGTGGTCCTCAAAGCCAGCAGCCGAAGCCTGCGAACATTCTTGGGCTCTCCCTGCGGAAAGCGAGCATTGCAATAGCGTGGAGCTGCTGTACAATGGAACAGCCAGTCTCGCGGGGGTGGAGGAATGATACTAAGCCCTTCTGAAACCCAATTTAAGTGGTAATTACTAAAGTTAGCCTCTGCATCTGGGGTTGGCCGATCGGAGCAGCAAGGGAACATTGGCTAGTGGTTGGATAAAGGGACGGCTCCCTCTTCCCATGCAAACACCCCACTCCTGTTAATTTAATTATTGATTTACTTGTCAAATGCATTTGCCCACCCTTCTTGCGGTATAAAGCCTTGACTCAGAGCAGCTGACAAGTAATGTAAGGGAAAGAATCAGAGGCTAAACGACATGCTGGGGCATTTTTCTCAGGTAGAAACCAAGTGTAAAATCCTCAGTTCCTAGGAAAAAGAGGGGACTGAAAAAAAAGGAAAGGGGGAAAAATACTGAGCTCTCAGTCGTTGCACACTTGCTACTTTGCGCTGTACTGTTGGGAACATTTGAGAAAAAACCCAGATCTACCGACATCAGCTAAACAAATAGGTAACACAAGAATGGGGAAAGGAGGGATTGCTCAGCACCACTATAGGCATCTCTCTCTCTTTCTCTCTCTCTCTCTCCCCCCTGCCCCCCTTCTCTCCACAACTGAAGCAAGGGACACCTTGGGCTACAGAATTCAAGGAATGCACGAGGTCTCTAATTTGTGGTAGATGTGGATATTCATGGCCATCCAACTCCAAATCAGATGCCAGTGGGCTCCCTGATGATTAACTGGCAAGAAAAGGACGGGGTGGGGTGGTATGCAAAGGCGTCTCAGGACAGGCTTCGAGCAACACAGGGAATAATTAGATCATAATCCTGACAACATAAATGTCTGGTATGGAGCTAAACATAAAAACAATTGGAGGGAAGTTGGCTGAAATGTTTCGATTACTTATTTTCTTTTTAAAAGAGTTGCTGCAGGTGGTAGAAAGAGCCATGTACTATTTACTGGACCGATCTTTCAAGTCAGCCGGTAAAGTCTGTTAGCGAAACCGCTGGCGCATCTTCTCATAGAGAATGAATAACCCCAATTTAAAAACAATCGCTTCAGTCACTTTGTTGCCCTCTGCATTTATTCTCCAAAGGGTAACCTTCCTACCCACCCTGGTTTAACAAGTTACTAAGCAGGGCTGCGCACCCAACAGCAAACAAGTCGAAGAACTAAGGGAGCCCACTGTGTTCAAGTACGTCACATAGTTTAAAAAGCGTTTGCACAATGCAAATAAATGGCGCAGAATATATAGACCAAATTTTTAATCAAGAACACCCCCCCCCCCCCGTCAATGTTGTCCCGCTTTACCAATGTTAAAATCTGGCCACCTTAACCTATGCTGTATTGTATAATAGTAAAAATATGACAATTCTCCACACCTTAACATATTTTTCTCATACACATCCAAACAATTTATCAACACTTTATCTGGACTACAGAAATCTATAAAGAACACTTTATCTGGACTACAGAAATTAACTAAGAAGCTAAAGGTTAACTAATGATAGTCTAGATTTCTGTAGTCCAGATACAGTGTTGATAAATAATCTTTGGCCAAAAAAAATGCACAGAGCAGTTGATTTATACAAGCACTATATTCTTTTTGGTGACAGGTGACAACTTTTCCTGTAATTTATGATGTTGGATCAGATGGGAATTTCAACCAGGAAAACTGCCAAATATTTTACAGTGCCACACATGCAGCTGGGCAGAATAGCAGCACAACTGAGTTCCAGGCATATTGTGGGAATGCTATGATTGTGGTTAATATGATCCCCTCATCAAGGTGGTTACTTTATGCTTAAGGTGACCAGATGTCCCGATTTCAGCGTGACAATCATACTTTATAACAATTTGTCGCGTGTCCCTCCGCGTTTTAAAAAAGTCCCGATTTTTTTCTGTCTTCATGTTGAAAGCCCAGTGGATTTGCTTAAGAAATCCTAACCGGGGCAAGAAATCCTAACCGGGGCAAGACAAAAGACACCCTGTCTAACTAACCTCTCTCTCTGTCTCAGTACTTTCATTGAAGATATTAAAACTTTAAAGCAAGAAAACGGATCCCCCCCCCACCCTTACTCACTTTATAAGAAAAAATGACCCATTACCATAGAGCTGCAAGAAACACCTGGCTAGAGAGGGAAGCGACTGTTACTTCCTGGATTTTCTGGAGGGGAGGGGCATGGAATTTGGAGGTCTGCTCGTGTGGGAAAAATGGTACTCTTCTTTTTTCTTGGAAAAATATTTCCCTGGGACTATTTAACCATTTTAATTTGCTCAGTTCTTTGTATTAACATCTACATCATTCTGGATTGACTTGGAGTGTCTGCCTACTGGTAAGTGGGGTTTTTTCTTTTCTTTTTTAATGTATTTTAAAATAATATTTTATTTATTGTGCATAGGATTTATTAAAATAGTTATTCTGTGTGGATTTAAGTTAAGAACTCCTTGTTATTAAGCTTTCCTCAATTAATCTTTGGGTAGATTCCCACCAACTTCAAGATCCCACGGCACATCTTGGAAGCTATACCTTTGCTTAGTTTATAGATGATGCCTTTCCTTAAATATGAAAATAAATACATTTATTGTTCAAATGTGTACATCTCAATAGAAATGACTCTCAGGGGTGACAACAATCCACTAAAATAATAATATAAAACAGTAATTACAAAAACAGGAGCAACTGTTATGAAAATTATTATTGAAAAATAAAGACTAAAAATGGAGTTATTAAGTATATTAATTGCAGCAACCACAATACAATACCTCGGTCCTTCTTTTCATTAAACTAGTCATACCCAATTCCAAGGAATTAAAAGATGCTTGCTCCTGGGGAGGAAAGCTATGGCAAATCTAGACAGCATCCTAAAAAGCAAGGTGACCAGATTTTCAGTAAAGAGGGACAGCTTTGAGGGGGGGGGACTTGATTAACAATTTTATACGGAGCAACAAAAATTTTCATACAACGCAAAAATAGTATTGTAATATTTTTTTTTATTTCAACATAACTACAATTTACAAATATAAATTGTAACTGTTGCCAAACATCAAAATTTTGATCGTGTGACCATGAGGATGCTGCAACGGTCGCTAAGTGTGAAAATGGTCACTAAGTGTGAAAAATGGTCATCAGTCACTTTTTTCAATGCCATTGTAACTTTGGTCACTAAGCCCATTATATCACCTTTCTTGCCACAGTTCTTAAGTGAATAACTGCAGCTGATAAGTTAGTAACATCAGTGAATCTGGTTTCCCCATTTGACTTTGTCAAAAGATGATTATATGACCGCAGGACACTGAAACCATCATAAATACGAATCTGTTGCCAAACATCAAAATTTTGATCGTGTGACCATGAGGATGCTGCAACGGTCGCTAAGTGTGAAAATGGTCGCTAAGTGTGAAAAATGGTCATCAGTCACTTTTTTCAATGCCATTGTAACTTTGGTCACTAAGCCCATTATACCACCTTTCTTCCCACAGTTCTATTCCTTTCTATTCCACAGTGGAATAGATTGAAATGTTTTACTTCAATTTATTCTGTGTGGATTCTTTTTTTAAATTGTCTTAGACTATTTTAAAAAAGATTCTATCCAAAATACAAAATACCAGCTGCAGTTATTCACTTAAGAAATGTGGCAAGAAAGGTGGTATAGTGATCAAAGTTACAATGGCATTGAAAAAAGTGACTGATGACCATTTTTCACACTTAGCGACCATTTTCACACTTAGCAACCGTTGCAGCATCCTCATGGTCATGTGATCAAAATTTTGATGTTTGGCAACAGTTATAATTTATATTTGTAAATTGTAGTTATGCTGAAATAAAAAAAATATTACAATACTATTTTTGCGTTGTATGAAAATTTTTGTTGCTCCATGTAAAATTTTTAATCAAGCCCCCCCACCCCCCCTGGTCAAAGGTGTCCCTCTTTACCAATCGGAAAATCTGGTCACCTTATTTATGCTGTGTTATGCAAACTCAGTCTGTAAGCTAAGATGTAACATTGCAGAAGAGTGATGAAAGCCAATTGGTTAATTTTGGGTCAGTCATTCTCTCTCAGCCCAACCCACTTCACAGGGGTGGTGTTGTGGGAAAGTAGGAAAAGGAATATGTGTTGGATATGTTCGCCACCTTGAGTAATTTATAAAATTCATAAAAGCAGGACACTAAACAAAGTTCTTTTTTAGTAGGGGATTACTGTGTTGCCTTCAAAGCAAGCATTACTCTTTAGCTTCATTTGGGTGTGAGTGTGGGTGGAATTATGATTTATGATAAATTAAATATGCCGAATTAGAAAGGTCTATATTATCTTAAAGGATGGTAGTTTCAACAAACAAAAATCTTGTTATACAAATTTAACACGTTCTCAGAGTTATACCGAGATATCACCTCTCCAAAGTTAGAAAATCCCGGCCGAATCAAACAAGGAGACAACGAGCAAAGATTTATTAATAGGGTTGCCAATTCGAACGCAAGAGACTGACTTTTTAACCACCAAGATAACAATATAGAGCAGCAAGAGAGTTCTGAAGCCTGGAGATTTTGGAGAGTTGTCCCGCCACAAGATATGCGCACACGTGGTGCGCAGCGAGATTGAAGGGAGTGCGGGACGTCGTTCTTTTTTTATCGTGTGTTGAGATGAAGCGCGGGAGCTTAACCAGCCCGGCCTGCTCAGGAGGTGGACAACAGGTAGCGTAAGGTGCTGGCTTTACTCTCCCGCGAGATTCTCGATCCTAATTATCGTAGCTTTCTCCCCTCAGAAGGCGGCAGGTGACAAGCAATGTTTCTTAGTCTACACACACATACCACACATACCACGCCCTATCAGCCACAATTTGGTGGTGATAAAAATTGACTTCTAGCCTCCAGAAACCGATCGTGAGGCGCTCCCCCCCCTTTCAATTTCGGTGCATCTACAGGCGGCATCCTACAGGAATATGGATACAGGGTGGCTGAATTTTTACTACACTCAAGGGTGAACAAGGGTTCATAACACCGTGCGTTGTACAAACAGGTTAAGTTAATGAGCCGATGTAATCGTTGACTCCTGAGGTGCTTAAGGAGGATTTTGTATTAAGTGATGTGTATTTTAAGAATATAACTTAAGCGTGTTTGCTTAGAAATAAATTTTAAAGAGGAGCAAATATAAATATCTAGCCTGGTATGTAAAATAACTTATTGCAGCATTTTAATACTAATAGTATACAGTTTTCTGAAATATAACAGAAATGAACAAACACATTCTTGTATATCTCAATTGTTTCATAATTCTCTACATTCCTCACATGGAAGATGAGCACTTAATGTGATTCTCAATCTTCTTGAAGTAGAAGGGGGAACAAGCCTAGTATGAAAAACTGCTTTTTCAGCATTGTGTGTGGTATATGTCAATTTCTTATAAGATGAATGCTTTTTCCCAGCTAAAATAAACACTGCTATGGTTAACTTGTCTATACAGAATTTATGCAAAGATATGTTCATTTCTCAGTGTTCTTTTTCACTTAAATACTCACCTTCTACATGTTCTTTTATATAACATAATTTAATATTTCTAAAATATATAAATCCAAACAATATATGAAAACTATGGTTTAATATAGCCCAAAATGTAACAATAAAAAAGAGAAAGGTTTTTTCTTGTTAAAGACATTTGTTGAATAGCAGGTAGAAAAAAGGGGGAAATCGTTTGTTCTGTTGCAGAAAACTGAGGTAGAAGTTGAATTTGTTAAAGTCAAAAAGAGTGCTTTGGAGAGGTTGACAACTGAAGTAATGCAGTTGCATGACATTCTACCTAAGATATTGAATAGTGATATCTTAGAAAGCCTTCAGAAACTGGATGCCCTTGAAACAAGTAAGTTCTATATTAACCACAATTAATTCATAGAATAGTATGGAATCTGTGAAAACAAGACAATTGTTAATATTGTTTGGTTGTATCCTGCTTTCTGTTTTTTTAAAAATATTTTGTATGCAAGACAAGATATAGTAAAATATTTAAATATAATACAAAAGTTTGTAACTTACAAAAGGCCCTTCTTTTCTTAAAAGAAATTAAGATGCAAGAGTGAAGAATGTTAAGTAATATGAAATATTGGAACGACACTTTCCTTGCCTAATAATCTCCTACTTCATATCGAGTTGAAAAATGGAAAAAAAGGTTGATATGAAGAGTATTAAAACATTCCTCCTCCTGCTTTGTTCCCTACCAAATTATCGTTTTATGACAGAAACTAAAATTCTAACTTTACAACTTGTACTGCATTATGCTTTCCACTGGGAATTTGTGGAAGCAATATATGATACATAGTGGTAAGCAGTTAAAAGTTCAAATTAAAGAGGAACTGTACAGTTGCTTTTCCTTCCTTACTCTGGATCATAACTAGATCATGGTCTAGTTACTTCAGGCTCAGTACTACTGTTTTTCATATTCTTGCAGTTTCTGAGTGAAAGAGGAGAGACATAATTGCTTATTTGAGCCAAATATAATAGCAATAGCAATCACACTTAGACTTATAATTAAGAGTGCTTTACAGCACTCTCTAAGAGGTATATATTTATATTTATCAACCTTAGAAGGAAGAAAGACTTCCTTGAGTAAACCTTGAGCTGCTCCCGGCAATGGGCAGAATCAGCCTGCAATGCTGCATTCTAACCACTGTGCCACAATGGCTCTGAATCCATGACATTATGGATTGAGACTGATAAGAGTCTAGAACAGGATTGTCAAACTCAAGAGCCGGGGGCCAGATCTGGCCTGGGGGTTGCCCTGGAATTAGCAAAGGACTGGCTCGTAGTGCCTCTGCCAGCAAAAACGTAGCTCCATTTTTACTTGAAGAGGGTTGTAGGAGATCATCCTGGCCAAAAACAGAGCCTGGGGGAAGGGGGTTATGCATTCCTCCTCTCAAGCTCTATTTTCACTGGCAGAGGACTACCAAAACTAAAACTAAAAAGGAGAAATGTTTCCCCTTTTGGATTTGAGCATGTAAGAAGGGACAGGAAAGGAGAATGACAAAGAGGAAAGACAAAAAGAAGAAAAGATGGGAAGAGAGCAAAGAAGGAAAAATAAGGAAAGGGGAAAGAAGAAGGAAGGAGAATAAAGAGGGAAGGAAAAAGAAAAGGAAGGAGATTATAATGAGAGAGAGGGGGGGTCTGAGGGAAGTCCTGCCTTAGCACTTAGCCACCACAGGTGCTCCCGACACAAGTGATGTTGAGGTGCCTCCCCCCCCCCCCCAGCCATACCCACCTCATCCATCCACCCCAAGTCAAACACAAACCTGATGCGGTCCTCAATGAAATCAAGTTTGAAACCCTTGGTCTAGAACATGTGCTGGTCTATGATTATCCTGTTCTTGCAGGACCTGTCAACATTATTTTCCTGATGTTACTTGTTAATATTTGAGAGCATATTTTTTTTTAAAAACTTTTTGTTCTCCTCCTCCCCTTCCTCCAAATGATTTGAAGATAATGAAAGATTGTAAACCACAGAATCAGTGGTCTAACTTCTGTTTGTTTACCAAATATATATACTTAGGAGTCCTGCTAGGGCATACTGAATAGGTGACTTTATAGCCACTATTTGAACTTTTCTAAGAATGATCCATTAGAGAAAAAGATCTGTTTTTATAAGTTGAACCTATTAATTTAAGTAGTACACACAAGAAAATGAAACTGCATTGTCCTATATATGACTAATCTTCAAATATTTGAAGATGACTAATATATTATCTTTTGCCGCTAAAGGTTAAATAAACACAGTATTTCACTTGTCTTTGAAGGATTTGGTTTTCTAAGCTTTTCACCATATTTGTTACTTTCTTTATAATGTGATTTGCTGATAGTTGCAGTTTAGTGGTAGTATTTGAATGACTTGATTTGTTTTGCATTGTTTTGCTTGTTATCCTCCATTTTTAGTTGTAGAAAAGAAAGCTAATGAACTGGAACAATTGAGAATGGATTGTGAACATTATAAAGTTCGCTTGGAAGCAGCCCAGGCAGACTGTGTAAGAGAAAGAAAGGTAAAAACTCTTAAATTAGCTGGGACTTATTAAAAATCGTTATTATTTATTAAAATTACATCTTACCTCTCCTACAGAAGCTTAATGTGCTTTTCTTTTTATCCATAAAGGAAAAGGTTTGTGATTTGTTTGTTTGTTTGTTTATTGGATTTATATGCCACCCTTCTCCCAAAGGACTCAGGGCGGCGTACATTAAAAAAAACACATATTACAAAAGTTAAAAAGGAAATTAAATAAAGTATCCAAAAACAAACCCAATTAATATTAATAATACAATTTTAAAAATTAGATTAAAATTAACAATTAAATTAATCATTTATTTTATTCTGTTCAGGCCACGCTGGCTTGTTGGAAAAGCCAACGTTTTAGGGCGCGTCAGAAGGACCGGAGGTTGGGGATTATACAAAGCTCCGGGGCAGCTCATTCCAGAGGGAAGGCGCTCCCACAGAGAAGGCTCTCCCCCTGGGGGTCGCTAGCTGACACTGTCTGGCCGATGGCACCCTAAGGAGGCCATCTCTGTGGGATCACACTGGGCGGTGGGAGGCTACTGGTGACAGTAGGTGGTCTCGCAGGTACCCTGGGCCTAAGCCAAGGAGCGCTTTAAAGGTCATAATTAGTACCTTGAATCACACCCGGAAAACAACCGGCAACCAGTGCAGGCCACCTAAAAGGGGTGTAACATGGGAGCATCTAGGTACCCCCATGATAACCCGAGCGGCCGCATTCTGAACCAGCTGAAGCCTCTGGGTGCTCTTCAAGGGCAGCCCCATATAGAGAGCGTTGCAGTAGTCCAGGCGAGAAAGGATGAGGGCATGAATGACTGCACAGAGCATCCTGATCCAGAAAGGGGCGCAACTGATGTAAAAGGTGAACCTGGTAAAAGGCCCCCCCTGGTCACGGCTGTCAGATGTTTTTCTAAACTAAGCCACTTATCCAGGAGGACTCCCAGATTGCGGGCCCTCTCTGAGGGGGCTAAAATTTCTCCCCCTATCATCAATGATGGAACAAGATGCACAAATTGGGATGATGGAAACCACACCCACTCAGTCTTGGAGGGATTGAGCTTGAGCCTGTTCCTCCCCATCCAGATCCGCACAGCCTCCAGACATCGGGACATCACGTCGAGGGCATCGTTTGGGTGGCTTGGGGAAGAGATAAAAAGTTGGGTATCATCAGCATATTGATGATACCATACCCCAAAGTCACGGATGATTTCGCCCGGCGGTTTCATATATATGTTGAACAGGAGGGGTGAGAGAACCGACCCCTGAGGCACCCCACAAGTGACGCACCTTGAGGTCGATCCCTGTCCTCCAGTCAACACGAACTGTGACCGATCCGACATGTAGGAGGAGAACCACTGTAAAACGGTGCCCCCCACTCCCAACCCCCCGAGTCGTCGCAGTAGGATACCATGGTCGATGGTATCGAAAGCCGCCGATCGGTCTCATAGGACCAGGACAGAGGAGCAGCCCCTGTCCCGGGCCCACCACAGATCATCGACCAACACGACCAATGCCATCTTCGTGCTGTACCTGGGCCTGAAACCCGACTGAAATGGATCCAGGTAGGCAGCTTCATCCAGGTACTGGGGAAACTGACGTGCTACCACACTCTTGACAACCTTTGCTACAAAGCAAAGGTTGGAGACCGGACGATAGTTGGCTAAAGAAGCTGGGTCCAGGGAAGGGTTCTTAAGGAGGGGCCTCACCACCACCTTCTTCAAGGCAGTGGGAAAGAACCTCTCTCAATGAAGCATTGGTAATCGCCTGGAGCCAGCCTCGTATCACCTCCTAGGAAGCCAAAACTAACCGAGAGGGTCACGGGTCCAGCACACAAGTGGCAGCACTGAGTCTCCTCATAATCCTGTTCATGCCCTCGGGGGTCACAGGGTCAAACTGATCCCAGATAGTCTCCACAAGATTCATCCCTGTTGACTCGCCCAGATCTACCCAGTCAGAGTCCGAGCCTATCCGGATCTGAGCAATTTTATCCTGCAGATACTGAACGAATTCTTCAGCTCTACCCTGCAAGGGGTCTTTCCTTGGTTAAGTAAGGAACGGATCACCCTAAACAGGGTGGCTGGGCAGTTATCTGCGGACGCGATAAGAGCGTAAAAATGTTGCCGTTTCGCCGCTTTCATCGCCACTAAGTAGGATTTAATATGAATTCTTACTAGTGTTCGATCAGATTCGGACCGGCTGGCCCTCCAACCACTCTCTAGACGTCTTTTCCTGCGTTTCATCTCCCAGAGCTCCTCGGTGAACCAGGGAGCT
Organism: Thamnophis elegans; assembly: GCF_009769535.1. NCBI lineage: Eukaryota > Metazoa > Chordata > Lepidosauria > Squamata > Natricidae > Thamnophis > Thamnophis elegans. The sequence goes on along the minus strand of NC_045546.1, from coordinate 57,054,498 downwards.
ACCTGGGATCAACACCGGATCAGAGGCTGCAAAGGCACAATACGATCCAAGGCCCCAGTGGCCACCCTATCCCAGGCTCCCACTAGGGCTTTGGTCAAGCTGTGAGCAAGCGATTCAGGAAAAGTCCCAAGTTCAATCGGGAACCTTTCAGGGTACATCAGGCACCTGGGGTGGAACCATCCAGTCAGCTCCACCTCCCTGCAGTGAGGGGTAGCAGTATGGAAGTCAAGCCTGATGAGGAAATGATCAGACCATGACAAGGGTTGGATAGAAATATCCCCTAAATCTAGATCATTCATCCACTGCCCAGAGACAAAAATAAGGTCGAGCGTGTGTCCCCTGTTATGGGTGGGGTCTTGAATTAACTGAGTTAGGTCCATAGCCGTCATGGAACCCATGAACTCCCAACTGACTCCAATGTCTCACCAATGGAAGGCAGATTGAAATCTCCCAGGATCATCAGCCTGGGGAAATCAACCACCAATCCGGCTAACACATTCAGCAGCTCCGGCAGGGCCGATGAAACGTAGCAGGGAGATAGGTATGTAACAAAAAGGCCCACCTGGACTCCCAAGGCCCCATTTCACAAAAAGGGACTCACACCCGCCTATCTGAGGCACAGTGACCTGAGGTCTGAGACTTTTCCTAATAACCACCGCCACTCCCCTGCCCCTGCCCCTGCCCTGGTGAAATGGCCGAAAGCCTGGTGGGCATAATTGACTAAAGGGAACACCCCCCTCATGGCCCAACCAGGTCTCCGTAATGCACGCCAGGTCCGCTGTACCCTCTTGTATGAGGTCATAAATGAGGGGAGCCTTATGTACCACGGACCTGGCGTTACGCGACACCAGCTGGAGACCAGGGTTCTGTAATCCCAAGCACCCGGGGTGCAAGAAGGGCGATGAGGGTCGGAACGCGTGATTGCTCTTAAATGGTGAACCCGTGTCCCGAACATAATTTGTTCCTCGGCCTCCACCATATCGGTCTCTCCCACAAACAGTAGAGATGGTAAACCCCCCAATGGAGTGGCTTAATGTCTCCCCCAGAATCCTAACCCTTCCCAGCATTCCAAGCCTGCGCCCATTAGTTAGCTCTGGCCTGTGGCCTGGCAGACTCCCCCCCCCAAGCCTGTCTGAGCAATCCGAATCAACTCCCCTGCCCCCTCCTTAAAATTTGATTTAAAAAACCCTATAAGAAACCCCTAAGAAGTCTCTTTTTCGCATGCCACCTCTCGGGATCCCAAGATCCATCATTAAGGAAGCATCTTGATAGGCAAGAAGGCCATCCCCGGGAAAGGGAGAGTTCCCGAAGGGAGTAAAGTTCTGTCGCAGTATAACATAGAGGAGAGTGTGGCATCAACCAAATGGGATGACATCATGGGGAGATGGAACGAGGAGATGACATGTCCACGGGGGGTCAGCTAACATTGTTCAAGGGGGTAGCAGGAAGCTTATGTCCATCATAGCAATGGTCGGTGTTAAGGAGAGTATGTAGGAATAACAGCCAGATTTCAAAATCGCAGCAGATGATAAATTGTGAGGTGGTGAAGTGGCCAGTGATGGCCGCGGTGAGGGCAGCGGCGGCTGCTCCAACAACTTCAACAACTCCAACAGCTAAGCTCCATCCACGCCAGCCGCATTGATATCTGTCACCAGCGCCGCACTCTGTTGACCCATTCCATAGAGTCACAAGAGAAGGGGCCAAATGACACAGTACGGTGGTCCAGGCAGTGGCAGTGATACCGGAGGGGGCGACAACAAAGGACGCGCCCACGCCAACTACCGAAGCCATCTTCTGCTGGCTTCAATATCCATGCCAGCTGCCTCAGCCACTCCCCGCTGATCCAGTCTATCCCGTCCATAAGTAAGTTGGAGGGGGGGAAGCAACAGGGATTACACCACGGTGTGGGGAGTGGCAACTGCAGACACCTCAGGCCAGGTGTTCCGCCGCCGCCACTGACCATACCCACCCGGCTGCATAGACCCCAGGCCAGGCGTCACGCCACCAACCACACCCTCGCCAGCAGCCGCCAACGCTCTTCATTCGCCTTTCACCGCCAACCACCCCGTTTCACTCATGACGTTCCGGCTACAAGGCAGGAAATCGCAGCTCAAGGGTATCCATGAGGTCCCAGGAAGTTCTCATAGCTGGACCTGGAACCGACGATGGGATAGGGTACCCCCTGCAAGCTCCTAGAAGGACAGTCATCTCCCCAAAGCTCTCCTGAAACGTGACGGGACACCATCTTGGACATGCGCAATGAGAGCCTCTCAGTCTTGAAAATGACTGGCCCAAACTCAGCCAGTGAATTTTCATGGCTGATGATGAACTGGATCTTAGATCTGCTTTGTCATAGACAATTGCTATACACTGGCTTTGGCAAATAAGGTTAAAAATTCAGTCTTAACTAGACTTTTACTTTGCAATTCTGTATTTGTTTTCCTGAGAATACTACCTTTTCGAAATCAGTGGAATATATATCTTAATATATATAAACAGGCTAAAGTTATGTGAGACAATATATGCTAATACTTTGTTCATAGGATTGTTCTTTTAATAAGGTGAAACATGGTTATTGTCAGATTATCATGACAATCAAATATTTTTTGTATGTAGGGACACTAGTATACAAAAGTAACTGTACTAAATAAGTTCTCGAACTAGATATTTTTTCTAGCATGATTGTTTTATTTTCTCCTAGAGAGTTTGTAGATTTAAGATCCAAATCCTATGTATATGTACTGTATATCTAACTAAGTGCAGCTGGACTCAAAGAGATGACATCTTCAGAATTTCACTGTTATGTTATTTCCACTTGCATTATCTCCATAAGATATTGCTGCCTATAGTTAAACAGTTTTCACCAATTGAATGTTTTTGCACATGTTGGTATACAACTTTCCTTAGTTCCAGGTTGCATGGCAATAAGAAAACTGTTTAAAATGTCAGATGTTCTCAGATGTTCTTTCATACTTACCCTTTGCATGTGAATCAAATAGAAAGTTTTTAACAATTCTTTAATGAATCAGCCAAAAATCCATTGTGATTATCAGATACAAGACTGCCCATTTCTCTAGGAAGATATGCACTGATGAGCAGAAAACATATCTTTGGTTTAAGTCACTTATGGAAGACTGCAAAAACTTGTTCTTTTTTCTGTTAACTCTTTGAAATAGAAATGTATAAAACTGTGGAAAGAATTGCTGATGGTCATATTGAAGTCTTCTCCATAAGTTAAGCAACATCAGACACAGTATAGGCATATACATTTGAAGTAATCACAAACAATATAATGAATTTCAGGTTTACATTGCTTTTCTCTAAAGTTCATAAAAGATCTGAATTATAAGTCTTATTTCAGTCTATTGCCTTTGTTTTATTATTTTGTATTCAAACTGAATATAATGGTTGATTTAGCCAAATGCCTCCTCTGTTTATACAGTATATGGAGGTGGAAATCTATTTTTATTATTTAAAAGTACAGGTAACCCTCAATTTACAACATTCATTTAACAACTATTCAAAGCTATGATAGTGTTATAAAAAGTTAGTTACAATTGGCCCTCATGTACAACTGTCACAGCCCCTCTGCACTCACATGATCAAAATCTGGGTGTTTGGCAATCAGCATGTATTTATAACAATTGCAGTGTCCTTGGGTCATGCGATTGCTGTTTGCAACCTTCTCAGGAGGCTTCCAACAAGCAGAGTCAATGAGGGTGGGTGGGTTTTGCCTTGATTTGCTTACCAAGTATGGCCAAAAAGATTGTAAAATCGGGCACAATTCACTTAATGACCATACCACTCAGGGATGGACGTTGTGGTCCTGAATGTGGTCATAAGTTGATGACTACCTGTACTTATAGATAAAGAGAATTTAACTGTTTTTTTCTCTTTTGTCATCCAAGATTTTTGTTTTCTTGCCTAGCTTCCTTTTCAGAGAGACTTAGATTGGATAAATTACAGTTTCTAAATTTGGGCTGCAAAAGTCTAAATGACTATGAGATAGTAGTGAAGATAACAATTTGCTGCTGTTTAGTAGGTGTCTGAAGTTTTACAATCCAGATATGATAATCTGAAGAAAACAAAATGTTGGGTAACACAAAAAAATAGAAAAGAGCATTTAGTTCCTTCACCCATGCCCCATTTTTAGTTGAGAAAATTATATTTTCTGTTTTAAATATAATAAAATAAATGGTTACTATGGTCAGCAGCTTGCTTCTTATACTCTCTTTCTAACATGCAGTATGGAAGCATTTAAGTTTCTCAGTGACCATGCTTAAATAATTGTTATTTAATATTTGCTAAGAGATTTTTGGCAATTTCTTGGGAAACATTAGAACTATCTGAATACTATAATATATATTACTGATTACCTCTTCATATTTTGATTATTTTCAGGAAAAATTAAATATTCAACAACAGCTAAGTGATGCAAAGCAACAATTATTACAACAAGCTGAATATTGTACAGAAATGGGTGCTGCAGTATGCACATTACTGTGGAGTGTTTCTAATAATGAAGAAGCAGTTAAAAATATTCTAGGAAGTGTAAGTTTGGGGATATTAAATCATTTAGTCACTTTTTGAAGATTCCACCATTATAAGCCTTATTAAAATCCGTTTTAAACGAGCTTACTCTTTTTCTCAATCTAGTTGGAATTAACACTAGTCAAACGTGAGATATTTGCCAAAGACATTTGGAGCCCACATTATGGTAAATTTATTCCATTTGAAGCCAAATATTGGTCTAAACTAAGTCAATGAGATTGGTAGAATTTAAGCTGTCCCTTTATAATGTTAAAGTAAATGGAGACATTTATAAGACATATTTAGGAATTAAATTTGTATTTTTGTATATAAGTTATCAGTTGAATACTCAGATGCAAAAAACATAAGCAGAAATTGGATATGTTGTTAAGCAGATACAGATGGAACCTGTATTAAATAATAAATAACTAATAATACGTTAACTACTTCTAAATGATATTTAGAAAAAGTCTGTCTTTACTATCTTCAGGAGTGCTTCTTTGAATGGGGCATATTAGCTTCTAAGGGAAGGCTAATCCATAAGCTTGATGCTATAACAAAAATTTGGCCTGAAACTGCCACTCTCATTTTTATGAAAATGAGAAACAATAAACTTCTGAGACAGATCAGTTCTGTTTGGAGAAGATGATCATGCAGGTGGCTAGTTCCCACACTATATAAAGCTTATAAGTAAAACAGAATTTTGAACTGCACCCAGAAAATCATGGACAACCAATGCAAGGCCTACAGCATAGGTGTAATGTGTTCCTGGTAACATCTGGTTGGTAGACTCATAATTTGTATCAATTGCAGTTTCTGAGTACTCAAAAAGAGCTCTATGTAGGATAGGAGGAGCCAACGTCGCGACAATACAATGTGCAGTCTTGACAGTCTGAGACCGCCGTTGACACTTTCGCCACTGGACGGTCCAGTTGGACCTAAACCGTCCCGTAGAGATGGTGAACAGGAAAACAAAGCCTTGCTGGTCTAAGGGACATCGCAAAGTCCCTGATTGACCCAAGGGAAGTGCTTCAAGCTGGCGGCAAACAGGCAGCCCTAGGCTGATGAAGTCGGAGATGGCTCCGGAAGGAAGGAAGTGAAAGTGAGTCCATCTGGTGAGGTTTTTTTTTCTATTCTGAGAAAGATTGCCCAAAGCAACATTTTTTTAAAGATAAATTAGTCCTTTAAATAAAAGAATGAAGCGGCGAATTTAATTTAATTTTTAATTGGACTGCCTTGGAAAGTTTTTTTTTTTTGTAATGTTATTTTGTGGATTGAAGTGACCGTAATGTTTCCTGTTTCTCCTCTTAAAAGTGAATGGATTGATTTTTCTTTCTCCTCTATTCTTTGTCACCTTATTTTTTGGCTTGAATTGAAACCTTTTTTATTTTAACAATTCTTCCTACCATTTGTTATTAAATTCCATTGAAGACAATTAAAGACCTTTGTTTTCCATAAGCTTGAGACAAGTATGAAAAAGTAGAATCTACCACTCGGAAGTCAGAGTCTGGAGGTTTTTTTGAAACAATGTATCTTTTGTTCTTTCTTCTTTGATGTCACTGACTTTGTAACTGAAGGGTTTGCAACTTGCTTACAAAATCTGATAAAGAGCCAAGGCACGAATTGTTTTCGCAGGTGCTTTTGGAAAATATTTTGGCAAGGGAAGGAAAAGGAAAGAAAAAGATAGACCACTTCTTCTTTGAAGAGTACAAAAGAACTTGTGCTTATGTCAACTTTATACACACACACACACACACACACACACACACACGGCTTGGAAGGCTAGAGTGGCAGTGGCTATCAGATTCCTTTTTTCTTTTTCTCTCCTTTTTTTTGGAAAAATGGATCAATATGCAGATGAGGAAACCTGAAAATTTCAAAATAACCTGGCTGGAATTCAAAATATATTGGAAGGATTTGGGAGATTTGAGAAGAAGTTCGATAGACTATTGTTTCTCACAGCAAAAGATGATGGGGTTGGAGCTCCAAAAATTAAAGAAGAGAATGAAAATATAGAAGATAAAGACAAGACAATAGATCAACTTATTAATGGAGCAAACATGGGTGAAAGCTGAAAGAAGGGAAGATGGAAAAGTGAATTTGACAATTTGGAGTTTTATCCCAGATTTCAAGATATAGGAGGAAAAAAAGTGATAATGATGGAGTTAAGAAGAGAAACCTTTTCAGAAATAATGACAAGCAAAGACAAGTTAATTTTAATAACAATTCAAGGGCAACAAGATTATCTGAGAGATCGTTTAAGCAATAAAGTGCGGAGAGAAATTTATAAAAACTTTATAAAGGAGTTAAAAAGAGAATTGACACAACAACTGGCAAGAGAGATAAGACTGTTTTGCCACTGGAAAGATACAGGTTGATAATGAAAGTTGATGATAAAAAGTTAGTTAATTTTTGGTGATTAATAAGTAGGAATTTTAGTATTTTGTAGATTGTTTTAGATTGTTATTAAATGTTTATTCGTTAACATATAATTAACTATGATAACAATAATGAAATGATAACCTTAACTAGTAAAAGTAACTTGGATATAAATTGTAAATTGGGACTTGGGGAAAAGACTTATACATTTTATTAATAAATTTTTATTTAGATCTTGTTATAAAGGTGTAATTTCTTTTGGATCTGATGAGAGGAGATGTTATATAAATAGTAAATAATTTTTATCTAACTAACAATAACAAGGAAATGTTAATGGATAATGTTTAATGAGATATACATGTGTTGTATTGGTAAAAACAAATTGGATACAAGCTTTAAATAGTGAGTTGGGGGGGAAAGGGGAAGAATGCTTAGATATCTTATTAATTGATTTTTATTCAGAATGTTATAAAGGTGTAATGTTATTGGAGGTTTATTGAAATTGCGAATGAATGCCAGTAGGTGGTTGTGTCTTTAAATACAAATGATCTTAGATAAAAGCACGTTTAAATAATTGTAATTAAATGAGAATTGTGGTACAGTGATAGTAAAATACATAAATTAAAACAATAAAAAAACTTTTCAAAAAAAAGAGAGCTCTATGTAGAATTCATTATAGTCCAGACATTTGGTGAGGTTATGAGTTACTGTTGCAAGAGCCTCTAATTTCTGTTGAACAGATGTACCAAGACTAGATAAAGATCTTATCAGTGGCAGAGTCACTTTGGCCTTTACAGTCCATATCTTTTCTTGTTTCTCTTTTAGACCCTGGTATTTCTCCAGCTTCTCATACTCCTTCCTGATGTTGCTGCTGCTTAGCAGCACTACATCTATCACCACTGCTGTTGTCTGGTAGTTGTCTGGTATCATACTGTTTGGTTAATTTGCCTGTTTGTCTTGAGCTGGAAGTCCCATTGGATCTTAACCCTATTATTTTCTATGACCTCTTGTGGGATCTCCCATCTAGATTTGGGAGGGTCTGTTCCATACACCATGCAGATATTCCTGTACACAATGTCAGCTAGTCGATTGTACCATTAAGTATGTCCTCCTGCTTGCATCTTATTCTCTGCCACTATGTATTGGACTATTTCTGAGGTTTGCACTTTGGGTCATGTTTAGTGTGGTAGACCCTGCTTCTATGGATCTGTTGCTTAGGGCCTATACTTGTGCAGCTGTGCTCAGGGCTTTGATGCTATCTTTTATTGCAGCCCTTTCCAACCACTGATAGGGTTTCTCACTGTCAGCCAATTCAGCTATCTGATGATAGTTCATCTCATGAGGATCTTCTGCGATGACACTTCCTCTGCTTGAACTTCCATTGCTGCTGTCTCTCAAGCAAGCAGTTGATGATTGGCGGGGCAAAAGTGTTGATAGCGTGGATCTTTTTTTAAAAATATTTTTTTTATTTTTAATTTAAAACAATTACAACATCCTTCTTTACATGCTATAGAAAGTGTATCAGTTGGTTACAAAAAGACTTTCATGCATCTCTTCCACAGTCAACAAACATAATTGATATTAACTTAAGTATTTTAACTCAAATATTTATACATGTCACCATCATTTTATCTCCATTTTCATTTGACTTAATTGTTTAAGCATCCTTCATACAATGTACCAAAATTTAATACATAACCACATACTGGCCTTTCAATTACTATTTCTAAAATCCTCCACTAACACTAAATCCTTATGTCCTATTCTAGCTAAACATCCATAATATTTAATAACAAAGTTTTCTAATCCTCCTTTCCAAATCACTGTTTAAAGTTTGCATCCAGTTTCCATATGTTATACCCATATCTATATATACGTTGTTATTCTTTTTTTTATAAAGATTTTTATTAACAAACGTAAAATACACACACACAAAAGTTAGACGTACACCACATTTATACAATACAGTACAAACAGGAAGTTCCTGTTTTTTATAATAGCAATCATCAATCAATACCGCTCACCTTATATTATTTCCCCTTCTATTGTATTTCATTTGGATTTCACCATTCTTAACCTTCTTATTTTACTCATAACTATTATTTTTGAGTTTTGTTATATTCTTTCATTGATTTTTGTTTCTTTCCTCCATCCACCTATGCCACTTATCCCATATCTGGTAGAATTCTGATTCTTCCTTTCCCTGGATTTCTTTAGTTAATTTATCCATTTCGGCACAATCCATAATCTTTCTTATTATTTCATCTTTGCTTGCGATTAATTTGTTTTTCCATTTCTGTGCAAAGGCAATCCTTGCCACTGTAATTTTATGTAGTATTAAATACTGGATTTCTTTTTTGTATTTCACAGACATAATTCCTAATAAAAAAACTTCAGGTTTCCATTCTATTTTAAACACTGTTATTGCCTCCAGCCAATTTTTGATCCTTTTCCAAAAAAATTTTGCCTCCTCACAGGTCCACCATAAATGGTAATATGTTCCGTGTATTGATTCGCATTTCCAGCATTTTGGGGAGGTATTTGTTAAAATTTTAGCTAACCTTGTTGGTGCCAGGTGCCATCTGTAAAACATTTTGTACTGGTTTTCCTTGTATGCAACTGATAGTGTCATTTTTAAATTTATTCCCCAAATTTTTTCCCAATTGTCTAATTCAATATTATAGCCAAAGTTCTGTTCCCATTTTATCATTTGTTCTTTCACAATTTCCTCTTCCATTTTATACTTCAGGAGGAATTTATATATTCTCCCTATCATCTTTCTATCTGGGCTTTGAATAATTTTATCCAATTCATGTGTTTCGATGTCATGTAATTTAGTATCTTTATTGTATTTAGTTTTGATTTGGAGGTAAGTTAGCCAGTCAACTTTCATGTTCCCATCTGCCAATTCTTCAATTGTTTTTAAATTTCCCTGTCTATCAATTAAGTCTCCTTATTTTAGGATTTTGTTCCAATCTGTAAAATTTGGGTGAGTCATTCTTTCTGTCGGTGATAGCCAATTTGGGATTTTCACATAGTGGATTTTTAAAATTTTGAGCCATTTTTGCAATAACGCTCTTCTGATTAAATGATTTTGAAAGTATTTGTGCGTTTTATTTTTATCATCCTATAGGAATGTATGCCAGCCTGCCTGCAGGTCATGGCCTTCTAAGGTCAACATTCTTTTATTCTTTAGCTCTATCCAGTCCTTCACCAATGTTATTGTTACTGCTGATGCATATAAATCCCAATTTGGTAATGCTAAGCCTCCCCTCTCCTTGCTGTCTTGCATTGACTTTAGTTTAATCTTCGTTTTTTGTCCCTGCCAGATGAACCTAGCGGTTATTTTATTTAATTCTTGAAAGAATTTTTTACCTGGATTAATAGGTGCAGCTTGCAACAGGAATAGGATTCTTGGTAAGATATTCATTTTAATTGTTGCTATATGTCCCATGAGTGATAACTGAATATTTTTCCAATTTTCTAAATCTTTATTTGTATCACTAATTTATTATGATTATCGTCTTTAATTATGGAACATTTTGCCGACACCCAGATCCCCAAGTATTTCACTTTCTTAGTTATTTGCAATCTGGTTGCTACTTCCAATTCCTCTTCTTGCTTTTTTTGTCATGTTCTTGGTTATCATTTTTGTTTTGTCTTTATTGATCTTTAGTCCTGCCACTTCACCATATTCTTCTAATTTTTGAATTAATTTCAAGCTGGATTCTAATGGGTTCTCTAGAACAAATACTAAGTCATCGGCATAGGCTTGGGTCTTATATTCTTCATTTTTGAGTCTTAAACCTTTAATTCCCTGGTCTTTCCGAATTTCATTTAGTAAAATTTCCAAAGTCAATATAAACAGCAAAGGAGAGAGGAGGCATCCCTGTCTGACTCCTTTTTTATTTCAATCTTTTCTGTTAGATCTCCATTCATCAGAACTTTGGCTGTCTGAGTGTTATAAAATCCTTCTATCATTTTTATAAATTTTTCTCCGAATTTCATCTCATCCAATAGTGTTGTTATAAATTTCCAGATTACGTTGTCAAATGCTTTTTGTGCATCAAGGAAAACCAGTACCAGTACCATTTGCTTTTCTGGATGCACCTCGTAATACTCTATTATGTCTAGGATGACTCTCGTATTATTTTTAATGTGTCTGTGGGGTAAAAATCCGTTTTGGTCTGAATGTATTCGTTCCTTTAAAACCTGTTTAATTCTTCCTGCCATAATTGCTGCAAATATTTTATAATCGGAGTTTAATAATGAAATTGGCCTGTAATTTTGAATTTCTTGTAGATTGGTTTCTTCTTTTGGGATTAGTGATATTATTGCTTCTGTCCATGATTCAGGTGTCTGGGCTTTTCCTAAAACTTCATTAAACATTTCCACTCCTAGCTCTTCCAATATTATTTTGTTATATTTGTATAGCTCCACCGGTATTCCATCTGATCCTGGGGTTTTATTATTTTTCTGATTTTTCAGGACTAATTCCACTTCGGCTAATGTTATTAGCCTGTTTATCGCCTCCCTTTGTTCTTTTGAGATTGGTGTTATCATTTCTGTGTTTAAATATTGTTTTATTTTGATATCCTCCATACTATCTTTTGCGTATAGTTTTGTGAAGCATTTATGAATGATACGCTTCTTTTCTTCTGCTTTGTAGTGAATTCTTCCCTCATCATCTTTTAATTGATATATCATCATTTTTTTCTCTTTCATTCTTCAGTCTGTATGCCAGCCATCGTCCTGGTTTGTTGGCTTGTTCAAAGTAATTCTGTCTGACTGCTTTAATTTTCTATGCTAATTCCTTTTGAGTTATTAAGTTGATCCTACGTTTTATCATCTCTATTTTTTCCTTTTTAGTTTTATTCTTTGGATCTTTCTGTAGTTCTTCGGCTTCCCTAAGTTCTTTTTGCATGCCTTCTTGTTGCTCTTTTTGTTTTCTAGTTTTTCTTGCCATGTAGGCAATCGTAAGGCCTCTTGTATATGCTTTCATAGTATCCCAGAGATTTTGAATTGAGGTATCTTCTTTTTTATTTATTCTAAAAAATAATTTTAATTATTTCTCCAGCATTTGAGTGTATTCTATTTCATTTACAATATTTGAATTCATCATCCATCTTTTTCTTCTTCTTTGACCTTTCCATCTTAATTTTATTGTATTATGATCTGCCCACTCATTTGCTTCTATTTCAATTTCGTCTAATTGATTACATAGCCCAGATGAGATCCAAGCCATGTCAATTCTTGATAGAGACTGATGGGGGTTCGAATAAAAGGTATATTGCTTTCTTGTTTTGTGCTTTTCTCTCCAAATATCATGTAGTTTATATTCCATTGCCATCTCAAAAAAGGATTTGAGTAATGTATTTTTTTGTTTTATTTTTCTTTTTGCTTTCATAGTCCATTTTTTTATCCACTATTGCATTATAATCCCCAATTAAGCAAATGTTTTCATATTCTAATTCATTTATTTTGTTGTGTAATTTCCTATAAAATTCCTCTTGTTTCTGATTTGGTGCATATATGACTATTAATAATATTGGTTTTTCTGTTGTCACTAATTCAATCATTAGCATTCCGCCTTCTTCATCTGAGTAGACTTCTTTGGAGTTTATTTTTTCCTTTATATAGATTGCTATCCCTCTTTTTTTTAATCTGCCAATGCTGTATATAATTTTCCTAGTTTTTTGTTTTCCAGTAAGTTCCTATGTTCCTTTTAATATGCACTTCCTGTGTACAGGTTATATCTACCTTCAATTTCTTAAGTTTATTAAACATCTGCACTCTTTTTTTTTTGTGCATTCAGTCCATTCAAGTTTATCGAAATAATTGTTATTTCCTGGTCCATCTTTAGATGGGGTGTTTTTTGTTACTTCTAATTTGTATCTGACTTTTCCCTCTTGTGCCTTCTTTTTCTGCTCTCTCTCTTTCTTGCCTCTGTTCTTGTCTCCTGTTTCTTTCTTTGTTTCCTAATGTTTCTTCCTCTTGACTTTTACTTTCTAGTTCCTCTTTACTTCCTTGTTCTTCTTCCCCTTTGCAGTATTCTTCATAGAATTTCTGCGCTTCTTCTATATTCTCTATCATATCTTTTTCCTTGCCAAGATACCAGTACCCCTTCTGTACCAACCATCTGTACATTATTCTATTTTTATTTAACTGATTTGTTAAAAATTGGAATTGCCTACGTTGTTCCCGAATTCTCAGTGGAATCTGTTTAAGTGTGATCAACTCTTTTCCTGTAATGTAATTGTCCCTTCTCTGGTTTTTTTTGTACACTTCACCTCTTGTTGTTTTTTTAGCAAATCTTGCGTGCACTTCTCTCGGGAGTCTGTGTCTTCTGGCATAATTAGAATGCACACGGTAAGCTTCATCAATGTCTCCTCTCAACTCTTGTTCTTTTCTTTGTAAAATTTTAGTGAAGATTTCAATCATTTTTCCTTTCAGGTCTTCCTGCTTCTCTTCCGGTATGTTTTGGAATCTTAGATTGCAGCTCTTTCATTTTCAATTGCATACTCTGCATTGTTGGTACTGGTCCCGTTGTTCCTGCCATCGTTCCACCTTTCTCCAGCCCCAATGCACTCTCAATTGATCTTTGATTTGAGGAGGGGGGTGTTGCTGAAATCACATTGGGTGTAGTTTTTTTCACTAATTTTACTCAAGTTGCCATTTTTATCCCCCTATTTATCCTTGTCCACAATTGCATATAAATTCTACTTTACTTCTACTTTATCAGTAATATCAATGGTATAAATAATTGTATATTTCAATATTTAACAATAATTAACCTTCCTTAATATCACGTTTCAATATCTAAACATTCCTATGTAGTATTCTATTCTGTTTTTGATCCTTAATTAAAATATATCATAGATTTATATATCATACTGTTATCTTATACAAATAGATGTCTTTCAATTTTATCAGTTATACAGGTATTCAATTCTAGTAATTAGTTTCTATGTATGTATGTATGTATGTATGTATATATATATATGTATATATATATGTGTATATATATTATATATATGTGTTGTATTTGTGCTGATAAATAATATATATATATACATATACATATACATATTGTCAGCACCTCTCCATTAATTAATTAGGAAAGAAAGACCACAAGACTCCATGTGTGGAAATCAAGTGTACTTTTACTAATTAAGAATGATTAAAGGCATAACGAAGCGAAGTCTGATTATTTAGGCGCGAAAGCAATTGATATATAGAATAGCCCATTCCCCACCCCTTGGCATCACAGTTCCAGTCCAATCATAATTCTTCCAAATGTCAGGTGTGAGATAACTTCAAAAGGCATCACAAAGATGGAATGTCGGTGCCGTTAGTCCTGGCGGGAAACACCCACGCATGCGTAGTCTGATCAGCCGGTGAACTCCAGAACCTTCCTCCAGCACAATGAGTAACCCCTCCCAAATACCATGCCCTCCCTCCCCGTTTCATGGCAGCCGAAGCGATAGCAAAGCAGAGGCTGACACATATACATATACATATACATATACAATACATATACACATATACACATATACACATATACACATACATACATACATACATACATACATCAGCTTATGTCACCGTTGGTTTTCTTGCATCAGACTTCACGGTTCAAATTTATAATCCACTAGGTGTCACCCTCTCCTCAGTATCTCTGTTAGTATCAACAATTCCAGCAAAAAAGGGAAGTAAAGGGCTCGTTCCAAAACAGTCCTCTCTCTACTGTCTCTGGCACCGTTCCAAGTTCCGAGGCAAATAAATATCAAATACTTATAAGTTCAATTATTCTTTGGGAAAAACAAAACAGTAGAAGGAAGAGCAAGAAGAAAAAAGTCAACTACCAACCCGACTGTTAAACAATCCTTTCTGCGCCTTCCAAATCTTCTTGGCAGTTACTATGTTCTACTCCTGTTGTCCATGCCGGGTTTTCGTTCTCACTGTGGCAAATTCCTTCAAATTATTCAGGTTGTCAATTCCAACTCAGTGTCTCTGCTTCACTTATTTTCGGAAATATTGAACTGCAAAAACAGTCTCCTTCCCGGCGCCTCCTTCTTTCCAGCTCACCCTCTCTGCCAATTTTGCGTTGTCCTCCTCTTCTTTAGGTTGTCAGTAATAGTAACAGATATCTCGATTTCAACTGCTTTCTCTCTCTGCTTCCTTCTTATGTGGTCGCCATCACTCCGGTCCTAACCAAATGGCAAGATAGATCCTCGTCCGTTTAGAGGGTTTCTCCTATCCTCTGGGAGATTTGCCTTATCACTCCATTGTCTACAGAGTATCCCCCTTAATCTGCTGGCCCCTTCAGGATCCACAGCACTCAAAAATGAGCTCAAATGAAGAAGTTAGAGTTAGAGGTTAGGAGAGCTCCCTTTCCACCGCTCCAAGCACGATGACGTCACCACAGGAAGTCTACGTTGTTATTCTTATCCCTCCTTTATTTGACAATATCCTGTATCATAACATTTTCCCCCTAATAATCAGTCCTCTGCGCATGGGCGAGAAAGATGGCTGCCGGGTTCGCCGCTCGGCTTCTGTACTGAAAGAAAATCCCGTAGAGAGGAGGAAATTGGCGTTTCTGGAGCTGACCCAAGAGAGGTGAGGCCATCCGAATGTCTAGCGGTCCCGGAGCTGGTAGTGAATCGGAAAAATTTGATCCCTCCGAGCTGCCAGCCCCGAAAGACGCCGGCATTGTTGGTCGCGGACGCCGCCTAACACCGCGGTTTGAACAAAAGAGATTGGAAAAAACCCATGGAGACGGAAAAAACAAAAGAAAAGCTGTTGAGAGGAGGAATTGGCCCCTGGGACTGAGCCGAGGGAGTTAGGGGGTGATGCGAATGTCCTGTGACTTAGAGCTGGCAGCGGACCGGTAAAATTTCAACTCTCCGAGCTGCCAGCCCTGAAGGACGCCGACATTGCTGGCTATTACACCGCCCAAATATTACAGCCCGACCTCCCCTTTGTGTTTATCGCCGCCCGCTGCCGCTGGGCTGTTGGCTGCTACCGTTGGCCGAAAAAACGCCGCAACTTGTGGACGCCACAGCTTTATTCGGCTCTTAGGACTTGTGGCCAAACTATCAGGGGATTTTCGATCTCCCCCTATTTCCTGCTGCTGCGGCCCGTCGTTTGCTGGCTTGTTGGCTCATTGTCTGTGGAACGTTGTGGGCACGCCGCGCCGGGCGAGCTTGGCGAGTCGGAAGACTACACGATTTGGTGGCCTTGAGGGGAGTTTACTTCTGGGCCCACGTCTAACTCCTTGGCTCGTTGGGGCCCTCTGAGACCATTAGGCCCCCCCTTCTTTTCCCATCTGAGACGAGTTTTTTTTTCTTTTTCTTTTCGATCTTGGAAAAGATACTAAGGGGGGTTGTTGGGAATGAACCCACGCATCAGGCCTTGTTCATCATGGTTGACCTCCCAGCCCCTGCTGTTGCAACTGACATTTGGACCTACCTCATTCCTCAGCCATCCCCCCCCTTGGATTGTACTGAATTTTTTAGAAGGGGTGATCGGTATGACAGGTCGCCCGATGAGATCTGGAAGTTGGCTCACCACTGCTGCGACCTGCCTAGATTCCCCCCTTCTTTTGCTCCATTCAATTCAGCCTTTCTCAAGGTGTGGCCCTCCCTTAGGAGAGGGCGGAAGACACCTCTGGACTTATATTTTCCATCTTTGCTATATCGGACTCTCTACCGGCTTTGGTAGCTAACATAAGCCAAGTACGGACTTTGTGTGCCCGCACAATTTTAATCAATTTTTTAATCTGGTATGTTGAGTGTATGAGATTGCATGTGAGAGTGTGAATGACCCCACTTTTATTATTACTATTATTGTTGTATTTTTTGTGTTTTTTAACTACTGCGTGGGGACTGTTTGTGTGAGTGCCTGAGTATGTTTGATTCGGAGGACCTGCCGGGGAATGCGGGGGTCACCGGGGCGGTTGGGGGGACTACGGCCACGGGAGAGGGTCGGAGCATTGCGATCATAACAGGGAGGGGAAGATACGGCGGGGACTTTAGGGCTGGCCAGTACCGGGGAAGGAGGGCTCGCTACATCACAGAGATCCCTCCTTCCGGCCCTATGAGTCCCACTCCGAGGTCAGATGGTGCGAGTAATAGCAATAGCAATAGCAGTAGACTTATATACCGCTTCATAGGCCTTTCAGGCCTCTCTAAGCGGTTTACAGAGAGTCAGCATATTGCCCCCAACAATCTGGGTCCTCATTTTACCCACCTCGGAAGGATGGAAGGCTGAGTCAACCCTGAGCCGGTGAGATTTGAACCGCTGACCTGCTGATCTAGCAGTAGCCTGCAGTGCTGCATTTAACCACTGCGCCACCTTGGCTCTTACAGGACCCTGGTCTCAGGCTGTTGTCGCTAAATGCCAGGTCTGTTGTTCACAAGGCTCCCCTCGTCCGGGACTTAATTTTAGACGAGAGGGCAGACCTGGCATGTATTACTGAGACATGGCTGGGCATGGAGGGAGGAGTCCCCCTCGTAGAGATGTGCCCAGATGGATTTCAGGTGCTTCATCAGCCGAGAGCCCAGGGAAGGGGTGGCGGTGTGGCTGTTGTTATCCGGGAGTCTTTAGCACCTCGTAGGATCCCCGCTCCGGAGCTTGTCGGGTGTGAGTCCCTACTGGTGAAGTTGGACCTCAAGGGTCAAGTGGGTCTGCTGCTAACGTACCTGCCTCCCAACAGCGTTGCAGCAGCCCTCCCCTCGCTCCTCGAGTCAGTAGCCGAGCTAGCAATTGAGTTCCCCAGGCTTATGGTTCTGGGGGACTTCAATCTGCCTTCGCTCGGTGAACACTCTGATGGAGCGCAGGAGTTCATGGCTTCCATGACAGCCATGGGCTTGACCCAGGTAATTCGGGGCCCAACTCATTCAGCGGGTCACATGCTCGACCTCGTATTCCTCTCAGAGCAGTGGACTTGTGATCTTGGTCTGAGGGGTAATGAGATCATACCCCTGTCGTGGTCAGACCACTGCCTACTGAGGCTGGACTTCCGGAGGCCAAACCCCCACTGTAGGGAGGAGGAACCGACCAGGTGGTTCCGCCCCAGGTGTCTTATGGACCCTTTAAGGTTCCAGACAGAGCTTGGGGTAATTCCTGATACTCTCACCCACAGTTCGGCGGAGACTCTGGCTGCTGCCTGGCACTCGGCGGCGTCGGAGTCCCTTGACCGGATTGCGCCACTACGGCCCCTCCGGGTCGGCGGATCCCGGAGACCTCCTTAGTTCACCGAGGAGCTCCGGGAGAGGAAGCGCCGGAGGAGACGCCTAGAGCACCTATGGAGGTCCGATAAGTCCGAATCGAACCGAGCACTTCTGACAACATGCACCAAGGAATATATCAGGGCATTGAGGACAGCTAAAAGAACATATATTGCCACCTTGGTTGCGTCCGCTGAGTCCCGCCCAGCCGCCCTGTTTAGGATAACCCGCTCCCTCCTAAATAGGAGGGATGCGGGGGAACCCCTACAGGGTAAGGCTGAAGAGTATGTCCAGTTCTTGGCGGACAAAGTTGCTCGGTTTCGGTCGGACTTGGACTCCATCTCTGCAGATCCAGCCGAGACACAAGGGGATAGCTTGGCAGACCATCTCTGGGTTGAGTTTCAGGATGTTGCCTCTGGGGATGTGGACAAGGCCATACGAGCTGTGAGTGCCTCCACCTGTATACTGGACCCGTGTCCCTCCTGGCTGGTTGCCAACAGCAGTGAGGTGACACGAGGCTGGATCCAGGCGGTCGTAACCGCCTCCCTTCGAGAGTGGCACTTCCCCGCCGCACTTAAAGCGGCGGTGGTGAGACCCCTCCTGAAGAAACCATCCTTGGATCCAGCCGTTTTTAACAACTACCGTCCAGTCTCCAATCTTCCCTTTGTTGGGAAGGTTGTTGAGAAGGTGGTGGCCTTCCAGCTTCAACGGTCCTTGGAGGAAGCTAGTTATCTTGACCCCTTCCAGTCCGGCTTCAGACCTGGTTACAGCACACAAACCGCTTTGGTCGCATTGACCGATGATCTCTGGAGAGCCAGGGATGGAGGCCATGCGTCCATCCTGGTTCTCCTTGACCTCTCAGCGGCTTTCGATACCATCGACCATGGTATCCTTCTGCGACGACTGCGGGAGGTGGGAGTGGGAGGCACCGTATTACGGTGGTTCTCCTCCTACCTCTCGGACAGGTCGCAGTCGGTGTTGGTTGGGGGGCAGAGATCGTCCCCGAGGCCCCTAACTTATGGGGTGCCGCAGGGCTCGGTCTTATCCCCCCTACTGTTTAACATATACATGAAACCGCTGGGCGAGATCATTCGGAGGCACGGGATAAAATACCATCAATACGCGGATGACACGCAGTTGTATCTGTCCGCCCCGTGCCAACTCAATGAAGCGGTGGACGTGATGAGCCAGGGTCTTGAGGCCGTTAAGAACTGGATGAGAGCTAACAAACTGGTACTCAACCCGGACAAGACCGAGTGGCTGTTGTGTTTCCCTCCCAATAATTTGGCCAGTGTTCCACCACTCAGGCTGGGGGGTCAAATTCTATACCCCTCAGATAGGGTTCGCAACTTGGGAGTCCTCCTGGACCTACAGCTGACTTTTGACCATCATCTGTCGGCTGTGACCAGGGGGGCATTTGCCCAGGTTCGCCTGGTGCGCCAGTTGCGACCCTACCTGAATCGGGAGGCCCTCACAACAGTCACTCGAGCCCTTGTGATCTCTAGGCTGGAATACTGCAATGTGCTCTACATGGGGCTGCCCTTGAAGAGCATCCGGCGACTTCAGCTAGTCCAGAATGCGGCCGCGCGAGTGATAGTGGGCGCACCTCGGTTCGCCCACATAACACCTATCCTCCGCGAGCTGCGCTGGCTACCTGTTGATCTCCGGGTGCGCTTCAAGGTGCTACTTACCATCCATAAAGCCCTCCATGGTAGTGGGTCTGATTACTTGAGAGACCGCCTTCTGCCGATTACCTCCCTTCGACCCATCAGATCGCACAGATTGGGCCTCCTCCGAGTTCCATCCGCCAGTCAGTGCCGACTGGCGACTACGCGGAGGAGAGCCTTCTCAGTAGCAGCTCCGACCCTTTGGAACGATCTCCCCGTAGAGATTCGTACCCTCACCACCGTCCAGACCTTCCGCGCAGCCCTTAAGATCTGGCTATCCCGTCAGGCCTGGGGATAAGATTTTCATCCGCCCCACCCGAATGCTGAATGAATGTTGTGTTTTATTGTTTTATTTTATTCACATATTATTTCATGTTTTGTCTTGCACTCCTTCCCCACGAATTGTAAGCCGTCCTGAGTCCCCTCAGGGAAAAGGGCGGCCTATAAATGACAATAAAATCTACAAAATCTAATAATCAAAACTTTAATTGTATCTAACTTAGTTCTTTTTTAATTATTATTATTATTAACCTTTATGTATAATCCAAAGGGATTGCTAATCTTCCTTGCATGGGTGCCATTCAATATTCATATCCAATTATACTCATCATAACACTACACATTGTATACATTAGTAACATTATCAGTTATTTATTTAAGCTATATCTATTATCAATAAATTTCACTAAGTTTAACTAGTTTTAAATTATATTCTTCCATCTATCAACCTGTATCTTTCCAATAGCAAAACAGTCTCATATCTTCTGCCATGTGTGGTGCCAATCCTTTAATCATCTTCTTGGTCAGCTCTGTATTGACTCCTGTTAGCAACTCTTTGCTTATAAGATCTCTCATATAATCTTGATGCCCTCTTTCTGTTTCCTTATTCGTCTTATCTTTGATTGTCAGCAGTGTTTTAAATGCTTTTGCTAATAGAATTTATCTCTTTAAATCCATAGATTCTTTTCTTCTTCTGTATCTTGCCCTCTGGAATATATTTCCTCTTCATTTAATTCCTCTTTCAGTATTCCATTCTTCCCATTTTCAGAGACAAACCAATCACCATAAATATCAGCAGGTTTAATCTCTTTATATTCATTTTCCACTTTGATTTTTTGAGTTTCAATCACCCTATTTTGCATTTGATAGACATCCTCAATTTTTTCATCATATTTTATTGTTATGTGCTCTAAGTATTCCAGTTTTTTCTCTATTCTTTCATATGTATTTGATAATTTCTGTATTTCTGAAAGTATCTTTTGCAAATTTGAGACTTCTATTTTCTTTTGAAATTGTGCAATTCTAACAAACACAGCTGCTCTAGCTTGGAAGGTTAATAAAATTAAAGCATAGATTCACAAAGAACGTTGTTTTCACTTTTCTCTGATTAGAAATATACTTCAAAGGGACATCTATGTGCTTCCCTTTTTATCACTCTCTGTAGCCAAGCAGTAAAACCTTGTAGTGCCAAATCAAAACAATCTGTGGAGAAAAAAGTGTTCCATTTTCAATACACAAAAACTCCAATCAACAAATCCTCCCAGCCTCCAAGCAATGGTAACACACTTGAAAATCTAATTTCCTTTTGTATCTTTTTTGTATTTCAAGTTAGAAAAAAGACTCCAATCTTTAAATGAATTAGAAAAATACCCACAGCAATGAAAGAGGAAAACTTTAGTCCATAGGTTACAGAGAACAATAAAAGAAAAAGTAGTAGAAGAAAACTTCATCCATCCATTTCAAAAGGCTTGCAAATTCCATCCATAGCAACAGCAATAGCAGTTAGACTTATATACCACTTCATAGGGCTTTCAGCCCTCTCTAAGCAGTTTACAGAGTCAGCATATCGCCCCCACAGTCTGGGTCCTCATTTCACCCACCTCGGAAGGATGGAAGGCTGAGTCAACCTTGAGCCGGTGAGATTAGAACCGCTAAACTGCAGATAACAGTCAGCTGAAGTAGCCTGCAGTAGTGCACCCTAACCACTGCGCCACCTCGGCTCTTATCTTATATCCATGAAGATAGCATTTAAAAAGTAAGATAACCACTGTCCAAAACCATTCCAAATTTAATTCCGCCGCTTGATTCTTCTATTCTCCAATTTAAATTAATTTTAAGTTTTTATAGCCAGTCTCTTTTTAAAACAGTAAAAGTTCCTCACCAGCTGGAAACATTTTCTCTTTCTTCACCCTTCTGTTTTGGAGCCGCCCCGACTTTGTCAGCCTTGGCTGGATTTTTGTCGCCGGTTTGAAGAACTTCCCTTGCTTCTTTCAGGGATTTTGCGATATCCCTGAGGTCAGCAAGATGTATTCTTCATATTCACCGTCTCTTTGGGATGGTTTAGGTCCATTTGGACTACCCAGCAGCAAAAATATTGGCTGTGGTCTCAGAGCATCAATACCGCATGTCCATCTCGTCGCGACATTGGCTCCTCCCCCCTGATAGCGTGGATCTTGTTCTTCCCATGGAACAAGCTCTTCAGGACCTGTCTTATCCTTTATTGCTACTTCAATTTTGTCTTCTTTGTGTGGTCATTGTCTGTCTGTCTGTCTGTCTGTCTGTCTGTCTGTCTCTCTCTCTCTCTCTCTCTCTCTCTCTGTCTCTCTGTCTCTCTGTCTCTGTCTCTCTCTCTCTGTCTCTCTCTCTGTCTCTCTGTATCTCTCTGTCTCTCTGTCTCTGTCTCTCTCTCTCTCTCCTTGATTCATTTCCATCCATTGTTTCTTGACTTGCTTTCTGCTACTTTGGGAAATAGGTTGACCCTCTTCTCTTTGTGGCAGCCTCTCAAATATTGGAATACTGCTATTGTGTCCCCCCTCTAGACTAGCTAAACCCAAATCCTGTAACCATTCATGCAGTATGTGTTGAATATAAATTATTTATGATATATGAACTGAAGAATTACGTTGGCTATTGCTGTAGACTTGGTTATTAGTTTAAAAATATTTATAAACACCAATTGTCTTGTTATGGAAAAATTATTTATCCTACTAGATTTGCTATGTTATATAATGAGAAAAACCTTTGTCCTAGAGTAGGAAGTACCTTATAAAATGGATAATATGTAACTATGTTTCCTTTTACATTTCATTGTTTGAAATGCTCATTTTTATAAACTTGTTGGCTTATTAAATAGTTAATTTACCCTGTGAAATTTCAGGCTTCATCTGTAAAGTTTTTTAATATTGCTGGACAAACAATGGAAAGTTTTGTCCACTCTTTAAATGAAGATAGCAAACAACAGGATATGGATTCTGATGAAAGTCAGTTTGTCTTAGGTTTGGCTGGAATTGTTACAAGTAAGTAACTTCTAATATTTTATAGAATAATAAGAAATCACTTAAGTTGACATTTCACTTTAAGTTTGTTTTTTAATTTAGCATATTTTAGTATACCTATGTTATTTATTAAAACTGATCATTCCATATAATGCCTTTCTTCTTGAGAATATATTTAGTACTAACGCAGCTATTGTGCTTAATGCTTAGCTTTTTTTTTCATTGTGGAAAAGTTGCTATCAGACATCTTCCCACTTTGGGCTAGACTATATCTCTCAAATCAACCTACACCTCAGGACTTTGTGGTAATAAAATAAAAGGCAATCTCTGTCAGTTACCTTGAGCTCTTGGACAAGGGGCATGATATAAATTTAACAAATAAAACAATAATCTGCAAGGCGTTTGTGTGAAAAAATAGAGGGGATGCAACAGTGTCCACAGCATTAAACCACAAAGTTCCATCTCTTTGGAATGTACAATATTTTTGATGTTGCTTGACACATATAAAAAGAGGTGGAGCTTGTGCTGTGGCACTACTTTTATCAGTCTCATTCTTTCCTTTCCATGTAGATATTAGTAAGAAATTTGTCTTATAGGTGAAATGAGTGGCATATACATTTAATTAATTATTTAATAATTATCTAGTGGAGGAAAGGTAGGATATAAATCTTAAGTAAATCTAAGTAATAAAAATATTATAAATGAATGATTTTTGTGTGCTTGTGTTCAACAACTAATTAGCAGCTTTTCTGAAAATTACTTTTTCAATAGTGCTCTTAAATAAGAACACAACTTATTTAAAGTTTTTTTGTTTTATTTTGTCATTTCTTAGATGTTGCTGCTTTAGCAATTGGTCGTGAATTCCTTGTTGGTTCAAATCAGGTACTGCTGGACACAATGATTCAGCTGCTGAGAGATATGAAGCCAGGATGTTGCACCAAACTGAAAGTGTATGATAATTGGTTATTTTTGAATTAAAGTGTTATCCTTAATATATTAATATTACATTAAATAAAAATATTAATTTTATATTAAACAAATTTATCTTAATATGCCACTGCTAAAATGTTCTGGCAGAACAGTTAAAATTCATGCTCTAAATAGCAAATTCTCCAAAGGAAAAAAAGTACCAGTCAATCCAAAACTCTCAATCTAATAAACCCAATTAGAATAGCAATTTCTTTTTTATCCAACTGGGTAGAATTGCAGAAATAAAAATGGAATAATGCTAAACCTATCCACACACATTGGAATTTCTAAGTTGTTTCTTTTTGAAAAGACAACTCTGTGAAAACTTGTCAGTCATATACAAAACTCTAGGAAGTTCCAGAAATACTGTTCTTTGTGTAAAGACTATCAGATATAAGGGATGGACTGATAAAGCAACAAGTACCAGCTCAGGAATATTGTTACTTATGCATATATTAACAAAAGGTTTCTACAATAAATTGTTTGACATAACTTAGTCTGGAAAAAAATTCCTTTGTTTTTAATTACAAGTAATTTATTTAATTTTCATTTTCTAGTTAACAAAATTACACTATGCAGATTTTAGTGTCATATATTATTATAAAGGATGGACAGCAGAGGGTGTTATAGGCTTAATTCAAAATTAACATTTTCAGAGATTGTGGATCATAGAACTATATTTTTGTGGCTAAGAGACTATATTTTAAAAAGTGATACCTAATGAAAATGCTTAAACAAGTATAAATATAACTTTGTAATATAAAAGTTGCTAGAGTAGTGATGATAGGATGAAGTTCTAAAGAATTAAGCATTTCCTAGGCTAATGTTCTAAATCAGGGGTATCAAACAAGGCTTGTGAGCCAGATCCGATGTGATCAGATCCAGCCTATGGGACCATTCTGGTCTACCCAATGCAAAGAGGAAAGATTGGGCCAGTGTGACATCGCCCTGGTCTACTCAATGCAAAGAGGAAACATGCCACTCCCACCCAGTTGGCCACATTCCGCCCCACCCAGGTCAACCACAGTTCTGATGTGGCCCTCAATGAAATTGAGTTTGACACCCCTATTCTAAATAGTGAGCTTTGCCCTTTGTACAATTTAATTGTATCTATGTATCTATGTATCTATGTATGAATATATATATATATATATATACACATACATAACACACACATATATATACATATACATACATATACATACATATGCATACATATACATACATATGCATACATATGCATACATATACATACATATACATACATATACATACATATACATACATACATACATACATACATACATACATATATATATATGCTATATTTATGCTGATAAATAAATAAAGGGAGACTAGTATAGATCTATTTCAAGCTATTTAGCTCTCATCAGCTAGCCATACCCAAGTTTTTTGGGAATCGAACCTGTGCTCTATTGCCTCCCAGGCAGGGAGTTAACCATTTGAGCTACAGAGAACGACTCCTTATCAGCCAGCCAGGGTGGGAGGTATATACTTAGAGTCACAACCCCTGGTATGCCCAAGTATGGGAGGAAGGTCACACTTCCACTCTCTGTCATTAGGCTCGTCACAAGAGACCATCCAGACAGAAACCCAATATTTTTTACTGTTGCCTTTTTGTTACATTTGCTATATATATATATACACATACATATACATACATACACACATATACATACATATACTTATACATATACATATTGTTGTGACTCAGCAGTCTTCTGTGAGTCTTTTCGGGATGCAAGATTAACTATGCAGCTGGGGCTCGTTAGGGGCATCTTCTGGGGATAAAAGGACAGTGCCACGCCCTGGTTGCAGGAGTCAACGTTCATTCGTGCGTTCAACATTCATTGATCATCGGTCGTGGTTTATTTGAGATACACTTGGAGAAGTGATTTGCTTTCTGTAACCCTGATTCAAGGAGACACTTGGAGAAGTGCATTGCTTTGTAAGAGTTTTTGTTTGGTATTCTGTTATCTCGTCAGAGACTTTATTTATGTTTATTTTTGGGCTCGCAGCCAGTCTGAGCCGAGAACTGATAAAGTGAGTTCCTTTTACATTTGTCTGCCTGTCGTCTGTTAACGAGCGAAGAAGGGGGGACAGAACAGTTTGACTCCTGCCTGACAAGCCTCCATTTCATTAATTATGGAACAATTAATGGCTGAAAATAGGCAAATGGCACAACAAATCGCGATGTTGTCGGACCAAATTACGCATTTGCAGAGAGCTGCAAACCACCTCCAGCCAAGGAGGAAGTGCCCAGTAGCCATGCCAGATAAATATGATGGGAGTCTGGCCATGTTTGCCACGTTTCTGGGACAATGCCAGCTGTTCCTAAGTTTGAGAGTGGAGGACTTTCTCACTGACCGGACGAAGGTGGAATTCATTATCAGTTTGCTCTCAGCCACAGCTGCCCGTTGGGCTACCCCCTTGTTAATTCAGCAGAGCCCTTTGTTGGACGACTTCCAGGGCTTTTGTCAGTACTTCAAATGGATGTTTGAAGATCCTATCAAGGGGGAAACATCAGCTAGAAGTCTGAAGTCACTGCAGCAGGGGAGTGGTTCATTGCAGGACTATGTGACGGAATTCAGGCTGCGTAGCCAGGATTCCACGTGGAATGAACCAGCTCTAATGGACACGTTCCAGGATGGATTGTCTGAGGCTTTGCAGGATGAACTGGTGAGGGTGGACAGGCCACTGACGTTCAACGCGTTGGTCCACCTGTGCCTCCGGATAGACGCCCGGCTGCAGAGGTGAAGGCCTCGCCGTGTATTCCAGGAGACTACCAGCATGCCGGTTCAGCAAGGGACTGCAGTGGACTGGGAGGAGCCCATGGAGTTGGGTGCTGTCAGACCTCGAGTGTCACGGACAGAGATGGACAGACGACGTGCGGAGGGATTGTGCTTCTACTGTGGGGATCTTAGACACCTGGCTGGGAGTTGCCCCAAGAAGAACAGAAGGGTTGCGCGGACTGCAGCCGTCCCTCAGCAATGCACTATCATGTCGGACAACCAGCACATTTGTGTGGTCGTGATACTTTGTTCGCACAAGGTAGCGTGCCTTCGGGGTGTGTGGAGTCCCAGGGCGAATGACCTGCTGAGTAAAGTAGAGAACTCTGACCCTGCGAACTCGCTTCCACCTCGGACTGTTCTACCCGTTGCATCCTGCGCTGCCGTTTGTCATCCCGTGAGCAAGCAGTCTCTGATGCGGGATGCACAGCGGGGTGATGACTGGGTGGAGCGACGAAAGGTGGAAGTTGGGCTGGCGTCCCCATGGACTTTGGAAGGGATCGTTTGAAGTGTCGGGGCTGGCTCTATGTTCCCCCAGGGCACATCCGTCGACAGGTGCTCTTGCAGGTTCATTGTGCGTCTACATCAAGACATTGGTTTTTTTTTCCGGACGTTGCGCCTGGCCTCCCGTCAATTTTGGTGGCCCCATCAGAAAAATGGCGTGCGAAGATGCGTGAAGTCATGTGCCAAGTGCCAATAGGCCAGGTCTGCAAGGAGAACTCCGCCAAGATTTCAGCCTTTGTCGACTCCAGTCCCTGCAGCACTGGACTTTGTTTCTAGGTTCCCGGCGGAGTACCAGTGTCTTGGACCGTGTTCCGTGGAGGCCGTCGCCAACCCTTCTGGGCTGCACACCGATCATCGAAACCGGGGGAAGGGCTCTGTGGGAGGGGATTACGTGGTGGCTCGGCAGGAATCGGTGGAGCTGCCGCCGGACTCCGACGGTGAGGGGTCATGTGGGTTAGTCTTGGAGGAGGTGGAGGACCCTGGACAGGGTATTAAGGCTCGGCCGAAGCTGGTAGAGCTGCCGCCAGTCGCTGACAGTACGGGGGCTGGTGGGTCGGCCATGGAGAGGGTGGAGGACTCTGGACAGGGTGTTAAGGCTCGGCCGAAGCTGGTAGAGTGGCCGTCAACCTCCGACAGTACGAGGGCTGGTGGGTCGGCCTTGCAGAGGGTGGAGGACCCTGGACAGGGTGTTAAGGCTCAGCCGAAGCTGGTAGAGCTGCTGTCAACCTCCGACGGTAGGAGGGCTGGTGGGTCGACCTTGCAGAGGGTGAAGGACCCTGAACGGGGTGTCGACGCCATGAAGGACAACAGGAAACATGGTGGCCACCGGATACCTAAGGAGCCAAGGTGGCGCAGTGGTTAGAGTGCAGTACTGCAGCCACTTCAGCTGACTGCTATCTGTAGTTCAGCGGTTCAAATCTCACCGGCTCAAAAGTTGACTCAGCCTTCCATCCTTCCGAGGTGGGTAAAATGAGGACCCAGATTGTTGTTGGGGGCAATATGCTGACTCTGTAAACTGCTTAGAGAGGGCTGAAAGCCCTATGAAGCGGTATATAAGTCTAACTGCTATTGCTATTGCTATAGTTCTGATTCAAGGGGGCTATTCCTGCAGAGGTTTGGGACTCATGAAAAAAGGCACCACAGGAAATGGGTGCGGGCCATCTTGTGGACAAGTCATTCTGACCAGATCCAGATCATCGGAACTCGGGGAAAGGGCCCTGCGGTGGGGGATAGTGTTCTGACTCAGCAGCAGTCTTCTGTGAGTCTTTTCGGGATGCAAGATTAACTATGCAACTGGGGCTCGTTAGGGGCATCTTCTGGGGATAAAAGGATGGATGGTGCCATGCCCTGGTTGCAGGAGTCAACGTTCATTCGTGCGTTCAACATTCATTGATCATTGGTCGTAGTTTATTTGAGATACACTTGGAGAAGTGATTTGCTTTCTGTAACCCTGATTCAAGGAGACACTTGGAGAAGTGCATTGCTTTGTAAGAGTTTTTGTTTGGTATTCTGTTATCTCATCAGAGACTTTATTTATGTTTATTTTTGGGCTCGCAGCCAGTCTGAGCCGAGAACTGATAAAATGAGTTCCTTTTACGTTTGTCTGCCTGCCGTCTGTTAATGAGCGAAGAAGTGGGGACAGAACATATAATACATACATACATACATACATACATACATACATACACTTTATAACTTCTGTAGTTTAACATTTCCTCATTGCACAGCTTTCTCAATTGCCTAGAAAAATAACAGCTGAAAAACACAAGCACAGACATGCTTTTCTATAACTTTTTAATCTGGTTTGCTGTGTCTGCTGATAAACAGATGGTAAAAATGTATTGCAAAGTGTTAATCCTTTCTGTTATATGAAATTTAATATGATTTTTCTTTGTTTAATGATTTAGTAGAGCAGCTGTTCATATTTTCCCTGGGAAAGCAAGAAGATCTTTGAATTAGTATATGGCCTTCTCTGGAAGTTGATAAATAGGAACAAACTGGAACATTTTTCTTATTGTTCCCTTCATTTCTGTTCTTCATTGGAAAATTTTTTTATTCTTTTCTATATTTTTCTCCAAGCTGTTTTAGAATGTGTTCTATCCTTGATGGTCATGAATAAGAGCTTATTTGATCTTAACCTCAAGAAGGAAGAAGGGCATATACCATCATTATCTGAGCTATCTAGGCAAAATATAACAGAAACATATATAGAACAGATACTGTTCTATCAAATACTGAAAGACTATCAAGAAGGGGAGTAAGATGGCTGTCACATCAATGTTTGAGATTTTACTTGAAGTTCAACCTCCTAATTACACCAAGCTTGCTTTTAGTTTAAAAGCTGAATTACAAATATGATTTAGCATTGAGGAGAGTATGAATGGCGAAACAAAGTAGCAGATACTGATAGGGCAAAAAAAGCTTTTTGTCCCCAGTGTTGCTATTTGTCTTCAGCAGACAGACAGGCTTGGCTTCTCTTTTCAATAAGAACTCTAGCTCTGTGATAATTATTGTAGTTTTTTTCCCTAAGAAGTTTCTGTAAACCAAATTCTTAATTTTCTGCTTTATTTTGTTGATATATTGAAAAAATGGTTGAGGATACAATGCAATTGTAATTTCTGATGTGTTTCTTATTCAAAGTGGTCTAGCATTTTTACTCCCTCATAAAATCTCTAATCTACTTGATGGCTGACACTCATAGGGCAATAATTTTTCAATCTAGATATCTCAAATGAGAATGTGTCGAAAATCCAGAATCCATGACTTGGCAAATTTTATAAAACATTTTGTGGCATAATACAAAATGTTGTTAAACATTTCCTGTGATCCACTCCAGATATTTGACTGTATACAGTTCATTTGCATATTTTCAAGGCAGCTACATGTCTGAATATCTCCCTGAATTTTTAAGAACTTTTCAAGCATATTAGAAGTCCTGTCATTGTTGAAGGCATTGAGAAATCTGGTAAGGAAATATCTCTGAAGTAATGACCCAAGGACTCATAGGTTGTCTAGTTTGATCAAAATTCTGAATTCAGAAGAGATCCTGAATTCCGCTCTCACATTTTTTTTAAACAATTTTTTTGAAAAGATTGAGATGTAAGAGAAAATATAAAGCAGATTAAGACCCATAAGTGATATATTATTAAGTAACAAGAAATTATTACAATCTTTATGTTGGCATTCAATCTATATTTTCCTAGGAAAAAATATTGCAATAGAAATAACTTTCAATTGATCAAATAAAAGTTTAAAAAATATGTTTGTGGGTTACCAAGTCTACAAGTTTGTGTAAGAATTCATTGTGAAATAGACTTCTGTTAGGCTTTTGAAACTAAACAGCAACAAGTGGTTTGACAAGAGTTATGTCACTGCAAAAGTAATGGCAGATTACTTCTCGTAATTTACGATAAATAAATATACAATGGCCTCCCTTAAAAGTAAATAATGCAAGATATAATGCACAGTCATATATTCTAGATCTGCATTCTGCTAATATGCATTTTTCATTGTATTTATGAAAAATCAAG
Organism: Thamnophis elegans; assembly: GCF_009769535.1. Taxonomy (NCBI): domain Eukaryota; kingdom Metazoa; phylum Chordata; class Lepidosauria; order Squamata; family Natricidae; genus Thamnophis; species Thamnophis elegans. The sequence goes on along the minus strand of NC_045546.1, from coordinate 57,023,603 downwards.
TGTGTTAACAAAACAAAACATACCCAGAAAAATACCTAACCCATAAATTTTCCAGTCTATGTGCAAAGTTCTATTATAATTGGAAGAATAGTCACCAAGATCTGGAGAAAGACTTTTTTTGTGAATAAGTATATTAGAGTTTACAGTAACCGTAAACCCTGGATGTCAGCAGAGGTACAATCACTTCTGAGACGCCACCTTCAAGGCAAGAAACAAAGATGAATACAACGAGGTCAGGGCAAACTTTAGCAGAGGCATTAAGGCAGCTAAACAGAAATACAAACAAAACGTAGAGAAGCATCTGGCAGATAATAACCCAAGACAGGTGGAGCAGAGGGTACAACATCTAACCAATTATAAGGGAAATATTATGAAAATAGCCAATGCTGATGCCCTGCTGGTAGAGGAGCTAAATAGCTTCTTCGCCCGCTTTGAACTTAAAAGACCTGTCTTTGTGGCTCTAGCTCAAAGGCCCTCGAATCTCCAGACACTCACCTTGCCTGAACATCAAGTGAGAGTTGTGCTGAAGGCCGTAAATCCCAACAAAGCTGCAGGTCAGATGGGATGCTGGGGAAAGTGGTAAAAACCTTTGCCGTCCAATTAGCGGGTCCTGACAAGGATTTTTAACATCTCCCTGAAATTGGCTAGAGTCCCAACATGCTTGAAAGCAGTCATAATCATCCCAGTTCTAAAGAAAGCAGCCATAAACAGCCTGAATGACTATAAACCCATTGTACTGATGTCTATAGTGATGAAGTGCTTTGAGAGACTGATCCTACAACCTCTCAGGTCCTGTCTTCCGCCAAATTTCTATCAATATCAGTTTGTTTATAGAAGCAATAAATCGACAGAAGATGCCATCGCCACTGTTCTACATACTGCACTGAGACACCTTGAGAAATCTGGGAATTATGGCTGTGCCTTTAATACCATCTTACCAGGCATTCTCACTGAAAAGCTGTCTGGCTTGAATTTCCCTCCCCTCACTTGTGACTGGGTCAAATACTTCCTGACAGACAGTACACAAACAGTAAAGGTTGGGTCCTTGACATCTTCCACCCTGAAGCTCAGCACAGAGCTGCATGCTCAGTCCCAGCTGTGCTTGCTGTATACACAACTTCATATCCTTGAATCCATCCAACATCATGATAAAGTTTGCAGATGACACAACGGTGCTGGGTCTTATAAATGGAGGTGATGAATCAACATACAGGGAAGAAGTTCAGAAGGTATCTACATGGTGTTCAGAAAACAAGCTACATCTAAATACTAGCAAGACAAAGGAGATGATGTTGGATTTCTGGAAGCACAGAGAAGAACATGCCTCATTGTATATCAAGGGGGGCCATGTGGAGAGGGTTTCATTTAAATTCTTGGGAGTGCTCATTAGTCAAGATCTCACCTGGTTAGTAAAGCTCAACAGAGACTTCATTTCCTTAGAGTCCTGCTGAAAAATCAGTTGGAAAAACGGCTGAAGACTTCTTTCTATCAGTCCACGATAGAAAGTGTCCTCACATACTGTATAACAGTATGGTACACTGGTTTAACAGCTGTGGACAAGAAGGCACTACAGAGAGTGATCAATTCGGAAACCATGGGTTGCCCTCTAACACCACTGGATGATATTGCCAAGTCTCGCTGTTTCAGCAGAGTAAGGAAGATACTTAGGAATGATTCACACCCTGGCCAGTGTCTCTTCATTCTTACCATCAGGCAGAAGACATTGAAGTATAGCCAGCCGGACAAACACATTTAAAAACAGCTTCTACTCATGGGTTGTCAGACACCTAAAGACAATCACAATCACTCCATGTACATATGGAAATGTATGACAAGTTTTTTTTCTTTTCCCAATTACTGTATTTTTCAGAGTATAAGACGCACCTTTCCCTCCCCCCAAAGAGCGTGGAAATATTGGTGTGTCTTATACATCTAATATAGCCATTTTTGGCCTTCTGAAGCCCCGCCCCCGCATCCCATTTTTGTGAAAGATGGGCCATTTTTCACAAAAATAGAGGGGGTTTTTTTGCCTTCCCTCAGCCCCCAGCAGCATTCTGCAGGCTTCAGCAGGGCTGGGGCAAGGCAAAAATATCCCAGTTTTTGCAAAAAAACCAGCCCATTTTTTGCAAAAATTGAAGCTTTTTTGCCTTACCCCAGCCCTGCTGAAGCCTGCAGAGTGCTGCTGGGGGCTGAGGGAAGGCAAAACTTTTTTTTTCTTACTTACCTCTTTGAAATCTTGGTGCGTCTTACACACTGGTGTGTCTTATAGTTCGAAAAATACGGTACTTGTATAAATTGGGAATTGTATTGTCATGTATTTTCTGTTATGGATTGCTAACCTTTTTCCCATTGTATGCCAAAAGCAGGGAGAGTGCAGGGGGGTCGTGCGTGGGGGTGCCCACGCTCATAATTCTATCTTCACAACCCCAACCCTCTCCCCTCTTGGCGCATGATGGACCTGTTTTCTCTGTCCTCAGGCTCCAGAGGCTTTCTAGGCCTTCACCCCCCCTCCCCTGGAGGCCCTCTGGGGGCTTCAGTAGGCTTCCCGAACTTCCGGGTTGCCCGTACGGCTGCTTTTCTCCCTCCAGAGGCTCCAGGGAAGCCTCTTGAAGGCTCCTGAAGGCAAAAAATGGTCCTATGGGCAACCCAATGGTCCGTTCGGGAATGGACTTCTGGTTTGCCCGTGGGGCTGTTTTTTGCCCTCAGGTGGCTTCCCTGAAACCTCCGGAAGGAGAAAAACGGCCCAACGCTCAAACTGGAAAGCTGTTCCCGAACTTCTGGTTTGCCCAGTGGGTTGTTTTTTGCCTTCAGGGAAGCCTCTGAAAGGCAAAAAAGGCCGAAAATGAAAGCTGAAGTCAGTTGGCCAGTGTGTGCATGCGCATTGGAGCTGACATGGCAATGCTTTGCATGCACTAACAAATGGCTCCACGTGCCATAGGTTCGCCATCACTGGGCTAAACCAATTTTGTTGTATACATGATGTACAATGACAATAAAGGCTTTTATTTATTTATTTATTTATTTCCAATTGACTGCTGAGATAGGGAACTAGACTTCCATTTTGTGGCCATCAAAGAATACTTTCTTAAACCCACAGGAAAGCAAATTCAGATAAATCTTGCAACTTGGAGTAGTATCTTTCTAACTTCATATCAGAGAATTCAGATGATAGGTAATTATAGTAAGAAAACAGCATATAAGGGAGTTTTTTGCACAATGTTATTCCACAAGGTGACTTTATGAGTACTTCTATATGTAGACATGACATGTCTACAAAATGAAATCTGGCATGGAGCAGAGCCTCCAGGCACTGTGGTTTTTGTTATAACCCATGAAGGGAGAAGGAAAAAAACACTTAAAACCATTACTATCTCCTTTCTGTATTGAGAAGAAGGCATGAGAATTACAAAGCTCTCAAAAGAACCCATTCCTTTTTTCCCCTCTCTTTTTACAAGTACCTGCTGTACCTCCAGGTTTAGATAATGTGCTTCACCTCTTTACTGTTGTTCTCTATTTTTATTCATAAACCATACCATGCAGGTCATGAGAAATTCTCCCAGGGTCCTTTAGCAGAATTGCCCAGAGTGATTTGTCTATTTCTCTACGAGTTTGCTGATTTTCAAACAGATTACTGCATTCTTGCATGGCATATAGTTATACTTCAGATGAAGATATATTAACATTGATGCTCTACCACATCAAACTGTCAAGTTAACATTGAAACATAAAAACTATTGGATGCGATTGGTTGACAACAACACTTGACATCTATGACTTTGCCACATATGCCATTTCTTTAATGAAAGGCAATCACTTGTAGTTCCACCTTAGGCACAAAGCTAGCTGGGTGGCTTTGGGCTGAGCCCTGGGAAGAAGGCAGTAGCAAATCACTTCCAAAAATCTTGCCAAGAAAACTGCAGAAACTTGTCCTTTAGGCAAGAACTTGAAGGGGCACCTACTCATTATTTTGTATCTTTAGCTGTTATGGTAAAGGAGTACTTACGGGAAAGAGGCAAACAATTGTTAGATTCAGGGCTATTGGCTCTTCCAGTACCTATTTGGTTAGTACACGGCACATTAAAGTAGTAGTCCTCTTAAACTATACAAGTATGAGATGTACTACTTCTATGGCGAAGTAAAGGGAAGTGATATGAAAAGGATGAGAAATATGGGCAGTGAAATGTGATGGGATTTCACTTCAGAGATTGAATTATTACAATAATTAGAAGAACAGATGATAATTAACCAGATGTTCTGTAAGGAAATAAAGAGGTTTCAAATAATCCAGGTACTGTATTTCTGTGTAAGGAAGCCTTTTCTTAACTGTTCCTGATGCAGATCTGAATGTTTTGAAACTACTCTTCATATAAGCATGCTGATCTACAAGTTAGAGAGGCTAGACTGCCAATGTGTATCTGTTATTGTTGTATGTAAAGCCCACTTTTTACTTTTGGAGCAGTTTAAAAATAATTTCTCACTACATGTTCGTAATGTTTTCTCAGAGTAACTTCATACTCATTGAAGCACTCTTTTAAAATGAGTGACTCCCTTGTCATGTGATTGCACTTTGGGTGCTTAGAGAGTTGCCCACATTTATGGCAGTTTGTGGCATCCTGTGATCATACGATCACAATTTGCAATATTTTTTAGTGGGAACTAATGTTTACTTCTGGATTCTGGCAAAAAACACCCATTGCAGATAATGGATCCATTTAATAACCATGGCACTAACTTAATAATTGCCGCATTTGCTTTAAGTCTGGCAGTCATATAACAACCACTGCATAAAATGTTATAAAATCATGTTGGTCATGTGGGTATCTCAACTTATGATCCTCATGACATACGAAAATTCTGGGCTCCATTATTATTAGTGAAGAACTACTGTATTTGATCCTTTAAACTAATCTTAAGTTTTAAAAAAATCAAAAGACTGGAGCTTCCAAAATGAGCCATGTGATGACATGTCTTATTTTTCTTTAAAATGTGGTCAGAAACACCTCTCCCATGTGAGTCTGCTCTTCTATAAAAGTTGAATCACATGGAAGACTATGATGCAACTGTGTTATCTAGGATGAAATAAGGTAGGAGTAAAACTGATGATTTATTCTGAAGAAAGAAGCTTCTTTGGGATACTATTCTGTTTCCTGCCTTTAAGGGAGGAATAAGATTTTAGCTAGCTCCTGATCAAACAGGTACTAATACAAAGTACATTGTATTAGTAATGAACAATAGCTCTGTCTTTCATTCTTCCTTAGATACACATTCTCCTGATGAAATTATTCAGGTAAAGAGCCAGCTTGGACAGCAATTCCATGAGAAGCAAGTTACTTAGGCATAAAAAAACTAATAATTTTTCTCCTCCCTCCCCTCTGGCTCCAGATATTTTGAGCAATAATACCTTCATTCCTGATTATGGCGGTTAGTATCAGAATTTTAAATGAGAGGAAGATTTATATTTCTCCCTATCTGTGTTCAACTGTTAGATAGGAAAACAATTCCCATTTCATGAATATTATGGCTGTTACTTACCCCTCTCCTTGTACAGGGCGGGGCATAACCTTTTCCTAGGGGGTCACAGCAAGATCGACAGCAGTTTACAACTTCCGCGACACCTCATTTTAAAGCCCATAAAAAACTGAATTGAATGAGCTATTAAATGTTAAATTTGCTTTAAGAATGGCTGGAAAATTCAATTCGGAAGAACAAAGGATCATTGACAGAATAAAATGCATTGCCTTTCGAGAGGCTCGCGATGCTGGAGCGACGTTTATCAATCGAAAATGGATTGCAAACAAATTGAAACGTCATCCGGATTGGGTTACTGATAATTGGAACAAAACAGCCCAAGAATGTTTCACAAAATTTGGAGAAGGGCGTCCTCTGCAACTGTCCCAAGAAAGCAAAGCCATCATTGCAACTGGCAGTCGCAAACAACGAAAAGGAAACCGAAAAGTGGCCCAAGAAATCCTTCAAATTCGTGGAAAACGAGTTGATCAAAGGACAATCGGCCGATATCGAGAACGAGAAGGTTTGAAGCCATTCCACGTCATTTGCAAACCATTGAAAACTCAAACACACGTTCAAGATCGGCTTTGGTTGTGCGATTGGTTGTCTGAATGGACCGAGGAAGATTTTCTTCATTTGGCGCCATCTGACGAATTCTTCGTTTATGCCATTCGAAAACCGAATTTCCAGAACGATCGAATTTGCGCTAAAGATGTCGACGACATCGCCAAACATGAACGATATCGACAAATCGTTCGCAATCCGACTTGCATCGGGATTTTCGTCATTTTCACAGCCAAGAAACTTCATTGGGTTTTGAAGGATAAAGGGGAATCCTGGGATGGCAGTTATTTCCGTGAGAAAATTTTATTGGAGAATGTCATTCCATTTCTCAGTGATCCAGACAATGTCTTGGTGGTTGGTGAGGCTGTCTTTCTTCATGACAAAGCTCCTTGCATGCGTGCAAATGCGACTCAGCAATTGTTAAAGGAAAACAATGTCGAATTTTGGGGCAATGACGTCTGGCCGGGAAATTCGCCAGATCTCAATCCGGCAGAGAACATTGGGGCCATAATTAAGGATGAAGTGGAAGCTCTGATGATTCAGGAGCAAGGTCAAAATCGATATTCGGTTGAAACTTTGAGAATGAATTTGGAAACTGTGTTGAAAAATCTGGAAAATCGAACGGAACTGTTTGAAGATTTGTTGTGTTCTTATCCACCTCGTTTGAATGCTGTTCGAAGGGCTAATGGTGGTCATACTGACTATTAAATCGTGTCAATAAACTCAGTTTTTGATGGGCTTTCGAATGGTGTATGAATTATTTGTGTTGTTATTACAAGTGTTGCTGTGACCCCCTAGGAAAAGGTTATGCCCCGCCCTGTAGTATGACAGCTTGGTATCTGGTATTTATTTCTTTTTAAATGGCATATATTCTAGATTCATCCCACCATGGTATGTTTCTGACGTAAAATGTACAGTATTTGCTTGCACAGCATTTCTTAGATTTCTTATGATTAACTTTTGGGAGAATAGAAATAATCAGTTCATCAGTTTCTTTTTTTTTTTTAAGTTTTATTGCTTTAATTAAACAAAAACACAGAAAAAGAATAATCCTTCGTTACATCTTGTAGAATTGGTTACAAATACATTTCGTGCGTTTTTTCCACAATCATTACATATACTTCATTCAAATTGAATTGTACATTTTAAATCAAAAATTTTTATGTATTTTACTATCACTGTACCACAATTCTCATTTAATTACAATTATATAAACGTGCTTTTATCTAAGATCATTTGTATTTAAAGACACAACCACCTACTGGCATTCATTTGCAATTTCAATAAACCTCCAATAACATTACACCTTTATAACATATTCTGAATAAAAATCAGTTAATATCTAAGCATTCCCCCCCTCTTTCCCCCCAACTCACGCTTATATCCAATTTGCTTTTACAAATACAACACACACACACACACACATCATTAAACATTATCCATTAACATTTCCTTGTTATTGTAGTTAACTAAAAATTATCACCTCTCCTCTCATCAGGACCAAAAGAAATTATACCTTTATAGCAAGATCTAAGCAAGAATTTATTAATAAAATTTATAGGTCTTTTCCCTTTGTCCCAATTTACAATTTATATCCAAGTTATTTTTACTAATTAAGGTTATCATTTCATTACTTTATCCTAGTTAATTATATGTTAATGAATGAACATTTAATAACAATCTAAAACAATCTACAAAATACTAACATTCCTACTTATTAATCACAAAAAATATCCATTAACATTTCATTATTATTGTGATTAACGAGAAATTATTTACAATTTATATCACATCTCCTCTCTTCAAACCCAAAGGAATTATACCTTTATAACAAGATCTAAACAAAAAATTATTAATAAAATTTATAGGTCTTTTCGCCAAGTCCCAATTTACAATTTATAACCAAGTTACTTACACTAATTGAGGTTATCATTTCATTATTGTTGTCATAGTTAATTATATGTTAACGAATAAAAATTCAATGATAATCTAAAACAATCTACAAAATACTGAAATTTAGTTCATCAGTTTCTAAATAGGTAGTTTGTCCAGAAGAGAAAGGAGCAATAGTTATATGTAACTGATTTCATTGACATCTTAAAATAATTGGTAGAGCTATTTCAATATAAAGTATCCAGAAATAACAAGACATTATTTTCTTCCAAACTGAGAAAATTCTATAGTTATTTTGAAAGGTATCCTAAAAGGATCTGACAGTTAAAAAGTTCTTCTCCTGCAGCAATTGATTTATTTGTTAATAAATTTTGCATACAACAAAGGTTTAAGTTGTACAATTACATCCAGTTTGTGGTTGTACAATTTTTATGAAACTCTTAGGGTTGCTGACAGTAACAGACAAGATGCACAGAGACTTGTATTCTGGCCATGACATATTTATCCTGTGTTAGCCTTACAGCAGCTCTTCTTTGAAAAGATTTCTCCAGTTCTAATTTATAGAGGCATTGGCTTTTCAAATCAAGACCATTGTTCATTCTCAATTCCTGAATGAATTTTAAAGAAATCATCTGTTAATTATACTAACTGATTGAAACAATAATACAACTGGAAACTTCCTTTAAAAACACATTTATTTTTATGGATGTCACTTTTTCTTTCTAATAATACTTTCTATAATATGACTCATGTTTATTTCAAAGCTATAGTTTTACTCATATGCAAATGTCGTCCACATGATCACGGAGACGTCTTCGGACAGCGCTGGCTCTTCGACTTTGAAACGAAGCGTTAGGAACGACTAGCACAAACAAGGGGAACCTTTATCTTTATGTGTATACATGCTACTACAGTATCTTGAAGATCATCAAATGAAAAGGTGCAATGTAAACTTTGCCAGAAAATACATTTATGCATTTCAGTCACTTTTAAAACTTTTATTGCAGGCTGATGCTGATGTCCTTATATAATATTAGTATCAACATGAAAGGTGTGAAGTACATCAGTGAAAATACAGGATTCTTCCCATTAATCTGGTGGCTCCTGAATGGTAAGTGTACTATTTATTCTAAAAGTGCACTATTTATTCTACAATAAATAGAAGTTTAAAATACTCAATGACATTACTCTCTTAAAATTGCTGCTCTAGATTTATTAGAACAATATTTTATATACCTAAAATATTGTCAAGAAATTGTGTATTTTAGGATCAGTGTAAAAGATAGGAGGTTTATATAAGGAAAGAAAGAGAAACAGGATGAGCTCTGAGGAAAAACACATCAGAGTTATAATTAGCATGTGATACAGAGCACAGCCAAGGTTTAGATTCTGATATGTAATGATGAATGATGTTAATAATAATATAATGTATTAGTATTTTATTATATTTATGGTTACTGCCCTTTAAAATATTCACAGATACATTATCTTGTAATCCTTGTAATAGGTTTCTATTTTCACTGATAGTTTTCAGTGTTGCCATTTTTAATATTGCACATGGAATGAATGAAGCTAAGAAAGCACATAGTTGTATCAGTGAGTTGAAGCAGAAGCAGCATTGAAATCAGAGGGCTTCCTGATTTGCAACTGAATGTCTTTACTATTATGCTCATTGGCTCTCCATGCATTATTTCTGATTTAAAATCACAATATTATTCATGCTTATATAGATATGTGATTATTTTCATTGGAATATATTGTCAAATAAATGTACTGTACATAAAAAGGGACCCAGTGGCTAAGATGCTGAACTTGTCAATCAGAAAGATCGGCAGTTTGTCGGTTCAAATCCCTAGCACCACATAACGGAGTGAGCTCCCATTACTTGTCCCAGCTTTTGCTAACCGAGCAGTTCGAAAGCACGTAAAAATGCAAGTAGGAAAATAGAGACCACTTTGATGGGAGGATAACAGAATTCTATGCACATTTGGCATTTAATCATGCCGCCCACATGACCACGGAGGTGTCTTCAGACAGCGCTGGCTCTTCGGCTTTGAAACGGAGATGAGCACTGTCCCCTAAAGTCGGGAACAACTAGCACATATGTGTGAGAGGAACCTTTATCTTTAAATGTACATAGGAATGGAGGTTGCAATCTTAAGCAGAGAAGATCACTGAACACAGTACTATATGATTTATTTGTAACTAACAATTCATAGGACTGCACTATATATATATATAATACTGTTCTAGAGCCCTGACATTGAAAGTTTACTTTGTTATTTGATTTCTATTGCTGCCAGTGATGACTTAGATACTTTCAATATTGGTTTATCACTTTTGCTTTCTCTGCTGGTCAAAGAATAAATACTTTTCTTAAAAAACTTTTTTAGATCATCTGGTAGCTCCTGGCTGATCTAAAAAACAATGTCCAAATGGCACAGATTTTCAAAAAGAAGTAGCAGTCTGTGACCAAAACGAGCCTTTTTTAGTTTAGTAAAGATAATAATCAAATAAAGTGTTTAAAAAGTGAAAGGTACAACTTATTTTCTATTTGAAAAATAAATCCCCAAATGGCTGCTTTTTCAACAATGAAGTGATTGCAGCCCCACCTCTCAGCTGGACAACTCACCTGAGAACTTCAAAGTGCCACTCCAGAGACTTCTCACAAGCTGCCACTTGAGGGTGATTCTGGGACTCTCCCTAACCCAGGTAGGGGTAAAGAAGTCCATGCGGATTTTATTCCGCTAATCGTTGCCAACTATTGGGGGGGGGGTTTGTTCATCTCCATTTCAAGGGCCATTGAGCGAGCGCTGTTCGAAGACCTTTCTGTGGTCGTGTGGATAGCGTGACATCACAGAGTAGATACCTTTCCCACCAAAGGGGTACCTATTTATCTACTTGCATTTGTCTGCTTTCAAACTGCTAACTATATAACTCCCCGGCACAGGATAGTTATATAAACTTAGGGAACTCAGTTCCCTGGTCAGTTGGCCAAATTCACTGGAAGTCCTCTCTACTCTCGTTGTGGCTCTCTCCAGGTTTTAAGTGCATAGCTATCTGACCTAAACACCAGTGGTGGGTTTCAATTTATTTTACTACCGGTTTGTTCATGTGCGCACTTGAGCATGCACAGAAGTGTCTGGGCAGGTGGGTGGAGCCTCCACTGCTGCTACTACTGGTTTGCCCAATCTGGGGTGAACCAGCAGAAACCCACCTCTGCTAAACACTCATAAGAGATACTGGGAATTAAAAGAGGAAATAATTTACAAATATCTCAAAATATGTATCTCCAGTTTAATTCTTGTTTTACTTTACCTTTTCCATTGTTTTTACAGATAATACCTGGTAAAATTATTACCTCTATCCATACAATTCTTGAGGTTTAGTAGGTATAGGTAATCCTCGGCCAACAGTTCATTTAGTGACCATTTGAAGTTACAATGGCACTCCAAAAAGTGTCTTATGACCATTTTTCACACTTATGACTGTGGCAGCATCTCCATGGTCATATAATTTATATTTGGATGCTTGACCACTGACTCACATTTATGACGGTTGCAGTGTCCTAGAGTCATCCCTTTGTGCGACCTTTTGACAAGTAAAGTTAATGGGGAAACCAGATTCACTTAACAGCTGTGTTGCTAATTTAAAAACTGCAGTGATTCACTTAACAAAGGTGGTGAGAAAAGTTGTAAAATGGGGCAAAACTCACTTAACAAATTTCTCACTTAGCAACATAAATTGTGGTTGTAAGTTGAGGACTACCTGTAGTTAGGTAAACTTGTCCCATATTCAAGCTCTTAAACTATCTACAAAAATATTTTTCTTTTGACTTTATTCTCTCTGTCCATGATCTCTTATTTCATATTTATATGTTTTCTTACATTCATTAGTTCTACTGAATTTAGTGAGCCATCTTAGCTATGTTTGCATTATTCAGGTCTAGGAATCTATTGTTAGATTGTCTATAGCGGACTTTTGTCATTTTTATTTTTTGTACCTTTAAATCAGTGTGACTCCTGGCAACTGCCTGGAAAATATCTTGGCAAGATTTTAGAAGTAACTTGCCATTGTTTTTTTCCTAGGGCTGTCAGAAAATGACTGGTCCAAAGACATCCAACTAGCAGGAGAACTCGTGATCTTCTAGTTTCTGAGAAAAAATAGAAAACATAGTGATGCTTGATTCTGGCAGTCATTACTTGGTAACATGCTAGGCTCTGCCTCTATTAAGGAATGTTAGTCATATGTTAACTGAATTCATATACTTCCAGGATCTACTGATGATTAACAGTTTGGCATTGATGTAGTGCAATTACATAAGTGTCATTTCAGAGAGTAGTTCATCTGGGAATATAATGCCAATGACACACGTGATTACAATCTCATTTTGCCGTATCAGTTGCACCTGTTAATATTTAAAAGCTAGTTACAGCTAGTTTATAATTCTGATAAATACCTTAAATAACCAGGAAATTTTGAAGTAGGAGTATATAAACATTTCCTTTAAATTATTTAACATTAATTCAGAGTAGAATATGATACCTGAAAATGTGATCCCAGAGTTACAATTACTAGATATAAAAAAAAAATCCAGTTTTTTTTTCTTTTGTTTTCCCCGCTTTTGTCTGATGTACGGAATCCTAACCAGCCTGTTTAAAAATGTCTCTCCATGCATTACAGAATAAGAGAAAAAGGAACCTAAACATGCTGATTGGCCTTACCGTTATTGTAATTGCATCTATTGACACAATCAGAATTCCAGTTGTCTGGAATAGTGTTCCAATTTAGGGTTTTTACCAAACATATTGAGCCAGAGAGCATTTTAACATTGGGTTCAGGGTCAGTGGATATTAAAGGTAGCACTGCTATCTCTGTGCTTTGTGGATTTAATGTAGAGAACATTATAAATGAGCAGCTGAAAAAATAGTTTTAGAAGGACTTCACTGGAATAATTCAGAACTTTGCTTCTTTAAATTATAACAATGGTAATTATTTATTATTTCCATTTATTGTATTTATATGGTGACCATTCTTTAAAGCCATATAGCTATACTATTTTCTTTTTTTTCTTTTAGATCCAGATCCAGAAGTATGTTTTCATGTATTACGACTTCTCCAGTCCATGATTATGGAGCCAGAGATATTAACTAAATCACATCTTGAAATACGTGACTCCCTACCACTTCCACGTATCCTTTTGCTGTCAAAGAGCTGTAATAAAGATCTAAAAATTCTGGCCCAAGAACTGCTTGAGGACCTCAGAGTATTAGATGGGGAAATGTAAGACTCTTACTGAGGATATCATTAATTTTTTTCAAGCATACTTTTAGGCTGTGTAATAATTTATAAAATATTTATACCTGCTTTCTAATATATTTAGTCATTGTAATTAAATGGTTTACATGCTTGGCACTCCTGCACATGAATCCCAACCATAAATAGCATCTCATAATTTCTATGCTTGTGATATATCAAGTATCTTAGAAATACTGAGTTTAATATCTGGAATATTTGTAAGGAGTGGGTGGATTTACTAATAACTCTCCCTTAATTAGAATCTTACCTAATAGCTAAGGAATATAGTTCAGAATTTATATTTTCCATATCATAACTTGTTAAGGCAAAATCAAGTGCCTTGGTCTATTTTATTCTTCATTTGACAACCTCTTATTTTAGTGACAGTGAGAATAGTCTTTAAAATTTTATTTTTAACATCAGAAATGACCTTAGTTTAAAAATCTAGTAAAGGGTGGAGTGACTTCATTTTTTGTAAATATTTATATCAAAACAATAGAAGTTATATTAACAGTAGAATTGTCTGGGTGAAAGGTTGCTGGGCAGAAGGCTCTGTCTGTTTCCCCACACTATATGAGCTTACTGCATTGGAAAGGGACAAAAAGAACATTACCACTGCCTTCTCCTTTCCTGGTACTTTCCTGTGTCCTAAGATTTTTAAAAGGATTAGCTATGGAGTAACATAAGTTGTAAACCTTTTTTTCATTGCTGACTGTAGACTTTCATTTCATTTTGTGCTTTCCAAATTTGAACCTACCAGCATAGTGGGTGACTCCTGCAAATTGCCTCTTACATTATTCTAGGGACAGGGAGATAATATAAGTGGAGACAGCCAACAATAGATCACAGCTCATTTTCCCTAGCCTAGAACCTCACCCATAGTGGTCTAGGCACAAGCATTCTCTTTGATTATTAGCCTAGCTGATTCAATTTGGCACTGTCATATTTCTTGCTCTTCATTGCTTCTGTACCACATTCTTTCTATTTCCAGGGTCAGTCAGGGAAACTGAAAAGATAGTTACTGTTTATCCTGTATTTATGATTTTGTATAGTGCTAGCTAATTTAAAAAGAGACACTAGAATCTTCCTTTGGGCTTTAAGCCACTAGGACAATGGTCATTTTGGTAGGCCTGGTTGTTAGTATGATAATAAATAATTCATGGACATACAAATATATTGGTAACAATGTTTCAATTGTCACTTATTAAGAAATAATAGCTTTTAACTGTACCATACTAAATTGAACAAGGATCACTTATTTTGTCTCCTTAAGATAGACTTTCATGTTGTTTCTAAATTGTCTAAAATGTTGCAGTGTAACTTTCTATAAAAAAATCTTCAATTTGAAGTGGGGGCATTTTTATTCATAAGTTTCCATGTCTTGTATTCCCCTCATAATTGTCTTTGCACTGAGAATACCATCTTCTGAAGTTGTAAGCTATTTATATTATAATGATGTAAAAGTATTGCCCTCTTTTATTTTTATAATTTAGATATTGAAAACATGCCAATATTGTATAATGGCTGAACATTAAAAAACTGAAAACTGGAAATTTTGCTGGAAACAAAATTAATAACTTGGGTAAACACTTCTGCACTTCTCTGGGTTCTCTTTTAAGCAAAGGCCCACTTGTATTGTGGATAGGAGACATCCAGAATGAGTAAGAGCAAAACATGGATTTTGATATTTCTGCTCCATGTTATTATTTTTTAAAGCTCTTGACTTGTTGAGTTGAATTGAGTTTATTATATTTCTATGCCCCCCTATTCCCCGGAGGGGACTCAGGGCGGCTCACAACCAAGTCAGGGGGGAGGGGTACAAATAAGAAAAAAAGAACACGAACAAAACAATACCACAATTTAAAACACTCAACAACCATACCATTCGAGAGGGGACAAAAACTCATTAGCCCCAGGCCTGTCGGAACAGCCAGGTTTTAAGGGCTTTGCGGAAGGCCTGGAGGGTGGTAAGGGTCCGAATCTCCACGGGGAGCTCGTTCCAAAGGGCCGGAGCAGCCACAGAGAAGGCCCTCCTCCGGGTGGTCGCCAGTCGGCATTGGCCAGTGGATGGAATTCGGAGGAGGCCTAATCTGTGGGATCTAATCGGTCTATTGGAGGTAATTGGCAGTAGGCGGTCTCTCAAGTATCCAGGTCCAATACCATGAAGGGCTTTGTAAGTGACGACTAGCGCCTTGAAGCGTATCCGAAGACCAATAGGCAGCCAGTGCAGCTCGCGGAGGATAGGTGTAATGTGGGTGTACCGAGGTACACCCACAATCGCTCGCGCGGCTGCATTCTGGACAAGCTGAAGTCTCCAAATGCTCTTCAAGGGCTGCCCCATGTAGAGCACGTTGCAGTAGTCCAGCCTTGAGGTCAGAAGGGCACGAGTGACTGTTGTGAGGGCCTCCCGGTTCAGGTAGGGACGCAATTGGTGCACCAGGCGAACCTGGGCAAATGCCCCCCTGGTCACAGCCGACAAATGATGTTCAAAAGTCAGCTGTGGGTCCAGGAGGACTCCCAAATTGTGAACCCTGTCTGAGTGGCGTATTGTTTGACCCCCCAGCCTGAGAGATGGAATACTTGGCCAATTAGTGGGAGGGAAACACACCAGCCACTCGGTCTTATCCGGATTGAGTGCAAGCTTGTTAACCCCCATCCAGACCCGAGGCACTGACACATCACGTCAACCGCTTCGCTGAGTTGGCACGGGGTGGACAGATACAATTGCGTATCGTCCGCATACTGATGATATTTTATCCCATGCCGTCGAATGATCTCACCCAGCGGCTTCATGTAGATATTAAACAGGAGGGCGGACAGGACCAAACCCTGCGGCACCCCATAATTCAGGGGCCTAGGGGTCGATCTCTGCTCCTCGACCAACACCGACTGCGACCTGTCCAAGAGGTAAGAGGAGAACCACCGTAGGACGGTGCCTCCCACCCCCACCTCCCGCAGTCGTCGCAGAAGGATACCATGGTTGATGGTATCGAAGGCCGCTGAGAGGTCAAGGAGCACTAGGACGGAGGCATGACCCCCGTCCCTGGCTCTCCAGAGATCATCGGTCAAAGCGGTTTCAGTGCTGTAGCCAGGTCTAAATCCCGACTGAAAGGGATCTAGATAATCGGTTTCCTCCAAGGACCGCTGGAGCTGAGAGGCCACCACTTTCTCAACAACCTTCCTCACAAAGGGGAGGTTGGAGACTGGACGGTAGTTATTTAAAACGGCTGAATCCAAGGATGACTTCTTCAGGAGGGGTCTCACCACTGCCGCCTTTAAAGCGGGGGGAAAGAACCCCTCCCGAAGGGAGGCAATAACTATCGCCTGGATCCAGCCCCGTGTCACCTCCCTGCTGTTAGCCACCAGCCAGGAGGGGCACGGGTCCAGCACACATGTGGAGGCACTCAGCTCCCATGGCCTTGTCCACTTCCTCAGGGGTAACAAGTTGGAAATCAATCCAGAGATGTCGCTCCAGATTCTCCCCTGGTGCCTCAGCTGGCTCTGCGCAATTGGAGTCCAGGTCCGCCCGAAGCTGAGCAACTTTATTCGCGAGAAATTGGACATATTCCTCAGCTCTGCCTTGCAAAGGATCGCTCGTATCCCTCCTATTCAGGAGGGAACGGGTTATCCTGAACAAGGCGGCTGGGCGCGACTCAGCGGAAGCTATCAGAGTGGCAATATGTGTTCTTTTTGTCATCCTAATTGCCCAAAGGTAGACTCTTATGCAGGATCTTAATAGTGCTCGGTCTGACTCGGACTTACTGGATCTCCATCGTTGCTCTAGGCATCTCTTTTGGCGCTTCATCTCCCGGAGTTCCTCAGTAAACCAAGGAGCCCTCCTGGATTCACTGCCTCGGATCGGCCGTAAAGGCGCAATCCGGTTGAGAGCCTCTGACGCTGCTGAATTCCATGCAGCAACCAGAGTCTCCGCCGGACTGCGGGCGAGAGAATCAGGAACAACGCCAAGCGCCGACTGAAAGCCCAAAGGGTCCATAAGGCGCCTGGGGTGGAACCACCTAATCGGTTCCTCCTCCCTACAGTGGGGGTTTGGTCTCCGAAAGTCAAGCCTCAGTAGGTAGTGGTCCGACCATGACAGGGGTAAGATCTCACTACCCCTCAAACCAAGATCACAACTCCACTGCTCCGAGAGGAATATGAGGTCGAGCGTGTGACCCGCCGAGTGAGTCAGGCCCCGGATTACTTGGGCCAAGCCCAGGCTGTCATGGAAGCCATGAACTCCTGCGCTCCATCAGAGTGCTCGACGAGCGAAGGCAGATTGAAGTCCCCCAGAACCATAAACCTGGGGAACTCAATTGCCAGCTCTGCTACTGACTCGAGCGAGGGGAGGGCTGTTGCAACGCTGTTGGGAGGCAGGTACGTTAACAGCAAGCCCAATTGACCCTTGAGGTCCAACTTCACCAGCAAGGACTCACACCCGACAAGCTCCGGAGCAGGGATCCTACGAGGAGCTAGAGACTCTCGGATAACAATAGCCACACCCCCACCCCTTTCCTGGGGTCGCGGCTGATGAAGCACCTGAAAACCCTCTGGGCACATCTCAGTGAGGGGGACTCCTCCCTCCGGGCCCAGCCAGGTTTCAGTAATACATGCCAGGTCTGCCCCCTCGTCTAAAATTAGGTCCCGGACGAGGGGAGCCTTATGAACTACAGACCTGGCATTTAGCGACAGCAGCCTGAGACCAGGGTCCTGATTACTCACACCATCTGGCCTTGGAGTGGGACTAATAGGGCCAGAAGGAGGGATCTCTGTGACGTAGCGAACCCTCCTTCCCCGGTAATGGCCAGCCCTAAAGTCCCCGCCATATCTGCCCCTCCCTGTTAAGACCGTAATATTCCGGCCCACTCCCGTGTCCGTGGTCCCTCCACCCACCCCCATAGCCCCCGCGTTCCCTGACAGGCCCTTCGAATCAATCATCCTGAGATTGGAAATAGGCCCAGATCCCCCCCAACACTTCTGCAAAGCACTCAGTGTGAGGGAACCTGGTTCCAATCCCAATCCTCACTTACACGCCCAAGCGCTCACTCACACCCCCACAAAAATTTAAAAGTTACAACAATATAATATAAAAAAGGGATTACATAAGTTAAAAGGTGAGATCATTCACAATCGTACACATCCACACTGCATACAAGAGAAATTGCGCAGGTATTAAAAGGATGTTAGAGTTGGGCGAGTAGTCCGTACGTAGAAATATAGAGTTCATGGAATGACAGCACAGTAGACCGGTCAGGGCCGGCACGGTATGAGGGAGCTAGAATGACCTCTTTCTCTGATAGTCTAATGTAAGAGAAGTAATAGTCGAGATGGCTAGGATAGAGTTCCTGAGGTAGTAATGGACGATGATAGTCACGATAATGGTCGTAGTCCGGGGGCAGAGATGTAAAACTAAAAGTCCAACAGGCCAAGTCCATAAAGATGAAGCATAATTGGGGGAGCCAGCTAGGGTAGATAATAAGGATAGTAAACAGAGAAGCCCCCCCCCCCGGCCACAAAAAAGGGCAAACCGGGGGGGCCTTACCACAGCGGAAAGTCCAGTCAGATGGGGGAGGGGGTGTCCAAGCGGGGAGCAGAGATAACAAATGATAACAATTGCCCACCTCTGTCCAGCACCAGACCCCCCCCATAACCCCCCTCCTTAAAAACGAAGGGCCAGCTGATCTAGTTCCGCAGGTCCCAAAGGCTCGCACACACCCAATAGGATGGAAAAACGGCCGTTGCAGATTGAAAAGCGCTGAAGGGGGGGAAGGTTCAGGAGGGCCGTAATGGCGACTACAAGCTAGCCGCTCGATCACCCTAGGCACTAACCCGCCCATCCAAGCCAACCACCCCTTCACCCGGTCCACGCTGACAAGACAGACCAGAAGGCTGAGCTGAGGCGTTCTCAGAGCGGCCTCGTTGAGCCAGCGGGACATCAAGCCAGCAACAGCCAGCATCAACACGCCAGTGATTGCGGTAGTCAGGGTGGCAGTCATAGCAGTCATAGCAGGGTCGGAGCTCCCCAAAAAACAGCTAGGGGGCGGTGTCCTCCGAGCAGCTTAGCCACAGCGTTCTTTCAGTGGCATCAACGAGCCAACGGGCTAACGAGCCGGCAAGCAGCCCAGCGATGGTCGCGGTAGCCAAGCCAGAATGGTAGTCGCGGTAGTCACTTGTTACATATAAGAAATATAACTGAAGAAACATGTCCTAAGAATTTGACTTATTTACAAAAGTTTTACTTTGGTTTTAATTGTTTGTTTTTATGAATTCCAATTTTCTTCTGAGATGGATTTTGGCTTTTAAAGTTCATAAATTATGAAAGATTCAAATGTAGCGAAGATGCAGTTACATTGTGAAAATAATATTGAATTATTGTGTCTTTTTTGAAAGAAGTAATATGCATACTTCTTACTATAAAAATAATTTTGAGTGCTTGAATATTCTTAGTCCTGATATGTTAACATTTCCACTTCCCCCCATTACAGTGTGTTGCCATTTTGGCTTAAAATTGTTAGAAAGCAAAGATTTAATATAATAAATAAAATTGCATTTGATTACCGTATTTTCACCCATATAACCCGCCCACGCAAATAACCTGCCCACGCGAATAACCTGCAGATTTTCAAGATCGTGTAAAATGTTTCCCGTATACCCCGCCCACTTATATAGCCCGCAATGAGTAAGCCATCGGCAAACATTACATTAGCGCTATTCCATCGGACCTACCCATTAAAACCAATCGGAGGAGAAAGCCTGGGCGAGCTGGGGAGGGGTTGGAGGAACTCAACTCAAGGGAGAGATCTTGAAATTCAATAGGAAAAAAAATGCTTGGG
Organism: Thamnophis elegans; assembly: GCF_009769535.1. Lineage (NCBI taxonomy): Eukaryota > Metazoa > Chordata > Lepidosauria > Squamata > Natricidae > Thamnophis > Thamnophis elegans. The sequence goes on along the minus strand of NC_045546.1, from coordinate 57,003,510 downwards.
TTTCGGGACGCCTTCGTGAAAACCCCACCCCTGGCTATGGGCGAAGTGACCAGGAAGAAGCAGGAGGTGAGAGGAAGCCTTCTCTGGGCTTGGAAGTCCGGCAGGAAGGGAAGGGGAGGAGGCGGCGGCGCGGCTGTGGCTCCGTTTTCACACACACATACACCCCTCCCTTCTTCTGCTTTGCTCTGTGAAAGGGCTTCACTGCCGAAGCATTTTGGTTTAAAAAAAAAAACACCGTCCCTTTCTCTCTCCAGTTAACAGGGCCAACCCAAGTGGTGCATTTTATCTGGGAGACGCCACGCAACGAGGGAATCTCCTTTTGGGGGGGGGGGTGTGAGACGCTGACAGAAAAAGGGCAAGCAGTGGCCGTGTGAGGCGGCCTTGAGAGCTCCGTACTGGCTGGCGAGGTTAGTTCTCTAAAGGCCGTTGAAAGCTCCGGGGAAACCCCTTTTTCCACCCTCGGAGCCCCCGGTGCTTCCTCAACCCCCCCCCACACTTTTTCCTCTTTGGTTCACCCCACCCCCGCCCTCAAGGGCCCGGGACTCTGGGAAAGTGTGCAGCTGGGGGGCTGGGGAGGAGAGAGCGTCTACCGTTCCTCACGGGAGGCACTTCGAGCCCCGCCGTATCTGAGAGGCTCTTAGTCGTCGGTGTGGGAGAGGAGAGAAAGGTTAAAATGTTTTTGAAACATAAAAAAAATCCTTTGTGGGCAAACTTAAAGCTGCTGGGCTGCACGGGCTTGCTGTAAATTGAGGGCATGTTTTGCCTTTATTTATTTTGCCGCCTCCCCTTCCCTTCCTCGGAGGGGAACGCTCGGAGCAAAAGGGACCCCTGCCTCGTTAAAGCCGCATCCGACGCTTCACCTACAAACGATCCCGATTCTCCCGCGTCCTTCCTTCCTTCCCTCCCTTCAATGTACCGTACTCTTCCTATAAAGAGAAGGGAAGCGTGACAAACTCCGGGCAGGAGATGGGCTCGTGTAGAGGTACCAGAAGTTTAACCGTTTCACCTAAGCCACAGCTCGTCCTCTCTTGGGACAGCCTTCCGCCGACATTAAAACGATGCGTGAACTTGCGAAAAACTGTGGCAGGCACGGAGGGGAGGGAGGGAGTGAAAAAAGAAGCGAGAAACGGATATTTTCTCCCTCTCGTGAAGGGGGGAGGATCTGGTGCTTTCCGGCTCGGGCTCCTTTTCTCCCTTTTCCTGCTTGGGTTTCGGGACGCCTTCGTGAAAACCCCACCCCTGGCTATGGGCGAAGCGACCAGGAAGAAGCAGGAGGTGAGAGGAAGCCCGGATTCTGCAGCCCCTCGCCTTCTCTGGGCTTGGAAGTCCGGCAGGAAGGGAAGGGGAGGAGGCGGCGGCGCGGCTGTGGCTCCGTTTTCACACACACACACACACACACACCTCCCTTCTTCTGCTTTGCTCTGTGAAAGGGCTTCACTGTCGAAGCATTTTGGTTTTAAAAAAAAAAAAAACACCGTCCCTTTCTCTCTCCAGTTAACAGGGCCAACCCAAGTGGTGCATTTTATCTGGGAGACGACACACACACACACACACACACACACACACACACACACGACACGTGCAGCAGGAGGAGCGGCGTCCTCCGCGCTCTCGGCTGCCACAAACGCCACGCAACAAGGGAATCTCCTTTGGGGGGGGGTGAGGCGCTGACAGAAAAAGGGCAAGCAGTGGCCGTTTGAGGCGGCCTTGAGAGCTCCAAACAACCTACCATACTCCGTTTTCACACACACACACACCCCTCCCTTCTTCTGCTTTGCTCTGTGAAAGGGCTTCACTGCCGAAGCATTTTGGTTTAAAAAAAAAAAAACACCGTCCCTTTCTCTCCAGTTAACAGGGCCAACCCAAGTGGTGCATTTTATCTGGGAGACGACACACACACACACACACACGACACGTGCGGCAGGAGGAGCGGCGTCCTCCGCGCTCTCGGCTGCCACAAACGCCACGCAACGAGGGAATCTCCTTTTGGGGGGGGGGGTGAGGCGCTGACAGAAAAAGGGCAAGCAGTGGCCGTTTGAGGTGGCCTTGAGAGCTCCAAACGACCTACCATACTCCGTTTTCACACACACACACACCCCTCCCTTCTTCTGCTTTGCTCTGTGAAAGGGCTTCACTGCCGAAGCATTTTGGTTTAAAAAAAAAAACACCGTCCCTTTCTCTCTCCAGTTAACAGGGCCAACCCAAGTGGTGCATTTTTTCTGGGAGACCACACACACACACACACACACACACACACACGACACGTGCGGCAGGAGGAGCGGCGTCCTCCGCGCTCTCGGCTGCCACAAACGCCAAGCAACGAGGGAATCTCCTTTTGGGGGGGGGTGAGGCGCTGACAGAAAAAGGCCAAGCAGTGGCCGTGTGAGGCGGCCTTGAGAGCTCCAAACGACCTACCATACTCCGTTTTCACACACACACACACCCCTCTCTTCTTCTGCTTTGCTCTGTGAAAGGGCTTCACTGCCGAAGCATTTTGGTTTAAAAAAAAAAAAACACCGTCCCTTTCTCTCTCCAGTTAACAGGGCCAACCCAAGTGGTGCATTTTATCTGGGAGACGCCACGCAACGAGGGAATCTCCTTTTGGGGGGGGTGTGAGACGCTGACAGAAAAAGGGCAAGCAGTGGCCGTGTGAGGCGGCCTTGAGAGCTCCGTACTGGCTGGCGAGGTTAGTTCTCTAAAGGCCGTTGAAAGCTCCGGGGAAACCCCTTTTTCCGCCCTCGGAGCCCCCGGTGCTTCCTCAACCCCCCCCCACACTTTTTCCTCTTTGGTTCACCCCACCCCCGCCCTCAAGGGCCCGGGACTCTGGGAAAGTGTGCAGCTGGGGGGCTGGGGAGGAGAGAGTGTCTACCGTTCCTCACGGGAGGCACTTCGAGCCCCGCCGAATCTGAGACGCTCTTAGTCGTCGGTGTGGGAGAGGAGAGAAAGGTTAAAATGTTTTTGAAACATAAAAAAAATCCTTTGTGGGCAAACTTAAAGCTGCTGGGCTGCACGGGCTTGCTGTAAATTGAGGGCATGTTTTGCCTTTATTTATTTTGCCGCCTCCCCTTCCCTTCCTCGGAGGGGAACGCTCGGAGCAAAAGGGACCCCGGCCTCGTTAAAGCCGCATCCGACGCTTCACCTACAAACGATCCCGATTCTCCCGCGTCCTTCCTTCCTTCCCTCCCTTCAATGTACCGTACTCTTCCTATAAAGAGAAGGGAAGCGTGACAAACTCCGGGCAGGAGATGGGCTCGTGTAGAGGTACCAGAAGTTTAACCATTTCACCTAAGCCACAGCTCGTCCTCTCTTGGGACAGCCTTCCGCCGACATTAAAACGATGCGTGAACTTGCGAAAAACTGTGGCAGGCACGGAGGGGAGGGAGGGAGTGAAAAAAGAAGCGAGAAACGGATATTTTCTCCCTCTCGTGAAGGGGGGAGGATCTGGTGCTTTCCGGCTCGGGCTCCTTTTCTCCCTTTTCCTGCTTGGGTTTCGGGACGCCTTCGTGAAAACCCCACCCCTGGCTATGGGCGAAGCGACCAGGAAGAAGCAGGAGGTGAGAGGAAGCCCGGATTCTGCAGCCCCTCGCCTTCTCTGGGCTTGGAAGTCCGGCAGGAAGGGAAGGGGAGGAGGCGGCGGCGCGGCTGTGGCTCCGTTTTCACACACACACACACACACCTCCCTTCTTCTGCTTTGCTCTGTGAAAGGGCTTCACTGCCGAAGCATTTTGGTTTTAAAAAAAAAAAAACACCGTCCCTTTCTCTCTCCAGTTAACAGGGCCAACCCAAGTGGTGCATTTTATCTGGGAGACGACACACACACACACACACACACACGACACGTGCGGCAGGAGGAGCGGCGTCCTCCGCGCTCTCGGCTGCCACAAACGCCACGCAACAAGGGAATCTCCTTTGGGGGGGGGGTGAGGCGCTGACAGAAAAAGGGCAAGCAGTGGCCGTTTGAGGCGGCCTTGAGAGCTCCAAACGACCTACCATACTCCGTTTTCACACACACACACACCCCTCCCTTCTTCTGCTTTGCTCTGTGAAAGGGCTTCACTGCCGAAGCATTTTGGTTTAAAAAAAAAAAAAACACCATCCCTTTCTCTCCAGTTAACAGGGCCAACCCAAGTGGTGCATTTTTTCTGGGAGACCACACACACACACACACACACACACGACACGTGCGGCAGGAGGAGCGGCGTCCTCCGCGCTCTCGGCTGCCACAAATGCCACGCAACGAGGGAATCTCCTTTTGGGGGGGGGGTGAGGCGCTGACAGAAAAAGGCCAAGCAGTGGCCGTGTGAGGCGGCCTTGAGAGCTCCAAACGACCTACCATACTCCGTTTTCACACACACACACACCCCTCTCTTCTTCTGCTTTGCTCTGTGAAAGGGCTTCACTGCCGAAGCATTTTGGTTTTAAAAAAAAAAACACCGTCCCTTTCTCTCTCCAGTTAACAGGGCCAACCCAAGTGGTGCATTTTATCTGGGAGACGCCACGCAACGAGGGAATCTCCTTTTGGGGGGGGTGTGAGACGCTGACAGAAAAAGGGCAAGCAGTGGCCGTGTGAGGCGGCCTTGAGAGCTCCAAATGACCTACCGTACTGGCTGGCGAGGTTAGTTCTCTAAAGGCCGTTGAAAGCTCCGGGGAAACCCCTTTTTCCGCCCTCGGAGCCCCCGGTGCTTCCTCAACCCCCCCCCCACACTTTTTCCGTTGGTGTGGGAGAGGAGAGAAAGGTTAAAATGTTTTTGAAACATAAAAAGAATCCTTTGTGGGCAAACTTAAAGCTGCTGGGCTGCACGTGCTTGCTGTAAATTGAGGGCATGTTTTGCCTTTATTTATTTTGCCGCCTCCCCTTCCCTTCCTCGGAGGGGAACTCTCAGAGCAAAAGGGACCCCCGCCTCGTTAAAGCCACATCCGACGCTTCACCTACAAACGATCCCGATTCTCCCGCGTCCTTCCTTCCCTCCCTTCAGAGCGAGGAAGCGGCAGCTCGTCCTCTCTTGGGACAACTTGCGAAAAACTGGAGGGAGGGAGCGAAAAAAGAAGCGAGAAACGGATATTTTCTCCCTCTCGTGAAGGGGGGGGGGATCTGGTGCTTTCTCCGCTCCTTTGTTATTGTTCGGGTGATTCATTTGATCTCTTCCTCTTTGGCACCTTCTCGACACCCAGCCAGTTGGCAGAGCGAGGAAGCGGCAGAGGCGACGACGGAGCCTCCAAACTTGTTTATCCCCTTCTATGGTTCCCAGAGCCACAGTTTCACAAACGCTCGGAGCAAAAGGGACCCCCGCCTCGTTAAAGAGCTGGATGCGGCGAGGTTCAGGCGGACGGTGTTAACGACCGTCGCCCTTCTTCTGCCCTCAGCCCCGAGCCCTTCGGTTTAAAAAAAAAAACGCTCGGCGACTAAGAGCCTCTCAGATACGGCGGGGCTCGAAGTGCCTCCCGTGAGGAACGGTAGATGCTCTCTCCTCCCCAGCCCCCCAGCTGCACTCTTTCCTGTGTGTGTGTCGTCTCCCAGATAAAATGCACCACTTGGGTTGGCCCTGTTAACTGGAGAAAGGGACTGTGTTTTTTTTTTTTTAAACCAAAATGCTTCGGCAGTGAAGCCCTTTCACAGAGCAAAGCAGAAGAAGGGAGGGGTGTGTGTGTGTGTGAAAACGGAGTATGGTAGGTCGTTTGGAGCTCTCAAGGCCGCCTCAAACGGCCACTGCTTGCCCTTTTTCTATCAGCGCCTCACCCCCCCAAAAGGAGATTCCCTCGTTGCGTGGCGTTTGTGGCAGCCGAGAGCGTGGAGGACGCCGCTCCTCCTGCCGCACGTGTCGTGTGTGTGTGTGTGTGTGTGTGTGTGTGTCGTCTCCCAGATAAAATGCACCACTTGGGTTGGCCCTGTTAACTGGAGAGAGAAAGGGACGGTGTTTTTTTTTTTTTAAACCAAAATGCTTCGGCAGTGAAGCCCTTTCACAGAGCAAAGCAGAAGAAGGGAGGGGTGTGTGTGTGTGTGTGAAAACGGAGCCACAGCCGCGCCGCCGCCTCCTCCCCTTCCCTTCCTGCCGGACTTCCAAGCCCAGAGAAGGCGAGGGGCTGCAGAATCCGGGCTTCCTCTCACCTCCTGCTTCTTCCTGGTCGCTTCGCCCATAGCCAGGGGTGGGGTTTTCACGAAGGCGTCCCGAAACCCAAGCAGGAAAAGGGAGAAAAGGAGCCCGAGCCGCCGAGCCAGCCCACTGCCGCGAGGAAAGTGGTGGTCCCAAGCTCTCCCTTTAGTTAATCTGTGTAAAATATTTTACGTATACCCCGCCCACTTTTATACCCCGTAGGGGGGCGCTGTGCATGTAAAAAACGCATATAACCCGCTGGTTATATGGGTGAAAATACGGTATATCTAAGCTAGCCTTATGTCTCAGTGATGTATTGGACTATATCCATTCAACTCTGGTTTCAAATTTTAATACTCACAGTGCTAACCTAAAATCTATAAAAGTTTGTAACTTTAGAATAGTCAGAAGTTTTATTTTCCAACAAGAGATTAATCTTATTTTGAAACAAGGAAGGAGTTAATATTATAACTTTGAATGCCAAAGACTAAAAAAGAGCACACATTTCATTAAAAAAGGCATCACATCATTATCATATTGGAAAGTAATTAATGATTTGCAGTCTAAAAATCATCTGGAAAACCAGTTTTTTTAGAAAGAATATCCTTATACTCTGGAGAAAGGAAACACCAAAGGAAGACTAATAAAATGACATAATAAAAATTATTTGAATCAGCCTGATAAGGATATGTTTCATGATATCAATGTATACAGTTTTAACTAGACAGTGAGAATCATTAAATTACTCAACACCTCACTGAGATGTAGGTGAATAATTAACAGGAATAATAAATATATTTAACTTAAAAAATAAATTTGCTGAGAGCTGAATGTGATTTTTTTCAATAAGAGAAGTTAATAATAAAACCAAAAAGAATGGCTATATTGCAGACTGTCTTGTTTCTCCACTTCTATCCCCATTTATGTGGGGGTAGAAGTGTATATTAGTCTCAAAACTGATTTTAAAAAATACAGTAGCCAATAGGTACCAGAAGTAAACATACTCACACTCAATAATTTCAGTGAAGATCCTATTATGATGTAACTAGTTTTATCTTCATGAATAAAAAAAATGATCATCAATTCATCATAGAGAAAGTGATATACCTGCATAGAAGTCATAGGCTCCAGAGCCTTTGGGAAGCATTGCAGCGAGTACAGCTGGAGAAGTAGTGAGCTCTGGAGCTATGTGAAAACCCAGCCAACAAACCGCCACCGAGAAGTCCCTTGTGGATTGGAACCGTTCTGAAGGGACGGGGAACAAGGAGAGGCATTTTGGGAGATTGCGTGGAGCGAGGCAAGCTCCCCAGCAGATCAGAAACTACTCTCTCCAAAGATCAACGGCAGGGATGGTGGCCATCTTTAAATGACCGCTCTGGAGCCGGGGCAACCGGAATAAGACTGGTGCAGGAGTGGAGTAATGAACGGAGTGTTGGGACCAGAGGAAGACTGGCCGATGTAAGAACAAAAGATCTTAATTTTGGTGCTTAATTTTTTTTCCAAAGCTAAACTAGCAGCTAAAAGGCACTTGAAACACGGAGGGGGGAAAGAAACGGGGGGGGAACTATCAGTGAACAAATACTAAGCCCAAGGAGAATTTGACTAATAAAATTGGAACTGGAGAAATTCAAAAAACAAAGGGAAAAATTTGGACAATTTGTGAATGGATTTTGAGCTTGTGGTTCGACTTTTGGTAATTTTTGACAAATTATCAATCTGATTATATAGAGGAACAGTAAAACCACTTACTGGAGAAAAGAAGCATAACAACATTTTGAAACAGCTTGAAGAAGGGTGTGGTCCTTTTCTACGATTTGATTTCATTTTGTCTATAGCTGAGGAAGAAAATAAAGGATTTTCGAAGTGGACTGGCCTATTTTGGGATCTGATATTAAACAGTGGAAATAAGAAGAGGGCCTGAATTAACTGTGGCAAAACATAAAGTTACTAAAAGTGTGTTAAACTTGATCATAGAGGGTGGGATGTTTGAGTTGTTGGAAATGTTAAAAAATGCAAAAGCAACATTAAAAGTTAATAAAGAGCCAGAAATGGAAAGAGAAGAATTGTTGAAACAAGAGATAGGAGGGGAACAGATGAGGAATGCAAATGAACAAGAAACTAACAGGGTAGGAAAAAAATGAAAAACAAAATGGGAGGTGGAAAAGGAAAATTTGGTTTGGTTTGGTTTGGTTTATTAGATTTATATGCCGCCCTTTCTCCCAAGGACTCAGGGCGGCGTACAACATTAAAAAACAACAACGCATATTACAAAAGTTAAAAGAATTAAATAGAATATCCCAAACAAACCCAATTAGAATTAACAATGACATTTTTAAGAAAATTCAATTAAAATTAACAATGATCAATAATTTATTTTGTTTTGTTCACGCAAGGCTGGCTTGCTGGAAAAGCCAACTTTTTAGGGCGCGTCGGAAGGACCAGAGGTCGGGGATTATACAAAGCTCATTCCAGAGTGAAGGCGCTCCCACAGAGAAGGCTCTCCCCCTGGGGGTCACTAGCCGACACTGTCTGGCCGATGGCACCCTGAGGAGGCCAACTGTGGGATCGCACTGGACGGTGGGAGGCTACGGTGGCAGTAGGTGGTCTCGCAGGTATCCTGGGCCTAAGCCATGGAGCGCTTTAAAGGTCATACTTAGTACTTTGAATCGCACCCAGAAGACAATCGGCAACCAGTGCAGGCTGCCTAAAAGAGGTGCAACATGGGAGCACCTAGGTGCCCCCATGATAACCCATGCAGCTGCATTCTGGACCAGTTGAAGCCTCCGGATGCTCTTCAAGGGCAGCCCCATGTAGAGAGCATTACAGTAGTCCAGGCGAGAAAGGACGAGGGCATAAGTGACTGTGCACAGAGCATCCTAATCCAGGAAGGGGTGCAATTGACGTACCAGGCAAACCTGGTAAAAGGCCCCCCTGGTCACGGCCATCAGGTGTTCTTCTAAACTAAGCCACGTATCCAGGAGGACACCCAGATTGCGGGCTCACTCTAAGGGGGCTATAATTTCTCCCCCTATCATCAAAGATGGAACAAGATGCACAAATTGGGATAACGGAAGCCACAGCCACTCAGTCTTGGAGGGATTGAGCTTGAGCCTGTTCCTCCCGATCCAGATCCGCACAGCATCCAGGCATCGGGACATCACGTCGAGGGCGTCGTTTGGGTGGTTTGGGGTAGAGATGAAAAATTGGGTATCATCAGCATATTGATGATACCATACCCCAAAACCACAGATGATCTCACCCAGTGGTTTCATATATATGTTGAACAGGAGGGGTGAGAGAACCAACCCCTGGGGCACCCCACAAGTGACGCACCTTGGGGTCGATCCCTGCCCTCGAGTCAACACAAACTGCGACCGATCTGACAGGTAGGAGGTAAATCAGGGAGCTACCTGGGATCAACACCAGGTCAGAGGCCACAAAGGCACAATACGATCCAAGGTCCCAGTGGCCGGTCTATCCCAGGCTTCCACTAGGGCTTCGGTTGAGTTGTGAGCAAGGGATTCAGGGAAAGTCCCAAGCTCCATCAGGAACCTTTCAGGGTTCATCAGGCGCCTGGGGCGGAACCATCTAGTTGGTTCCACCTCCCTGCCGTGAGGGGTAGCAATATGGAAGTCAAGCCTGATGAGGAAATGATCTGACCATGACAAGGGTTGAATAGAAATATCCTCTAAATCTAGATCATTCATCCACTGCCCAGAGACATAAATCAGGTCGAGCGTGTGTCCCCCATTATGGGTGGGGTCTTGAATTAACTGAGTTAGGTCCATAGCGATCATGGAAGCCATGAACTCCCGAGCTGACTCGGATGTCTCGCAAATGGAAGGCAGATTGAAATCCCCCAGGACCATAAGCCTGGGGAAATCAACCGCCAATCCAGCTAACACATTCAGCAGCTCTGGCAGGGCCAATGAAACGTAGCAGGGAGACAGATACGTAACAAAAAGGCCCACCTGAACTCCAAGGCCCCATTTCACAAAAAGGGGCTCACGCCCACCTATCTGAGGCACAGTGACCTCCTGAGGTCCGAGGCTTTCCCTAATAACCACCGCCACCACCACCACCCCCCCGTGCCCTGGGCTCTCGGCTGGTGAGACGCCTGGAAGCCTGGTGGGCATAATTCACTAAGGAAAACACTCCCCTCATGGCCCAATCAGGTCTCCCTAATGCATGCCAAGTCCACTCTACCCTCTTGTATGAGGTCGTAAATGAGGGGAGCCTTATGTACCACGGACCTGGCGTTAAGTGACACCAGCCAGAGACCAGTGTCTTGTAATCCCGAGCACCCGGGAGTGTGAGAAGGGTGATGAGGGTCAGAACGCATGATCGCTCTTAAACAGCGAACCCACGTCCCCAGAACATAATTTGGCCCTCGGCCCCCACCATATCTGCCTCTCCCACAAACAGTAGAGATGGTGAACCCCCCAATGGAATGGCTTAATGTCTCCTCTGGAATCCAAACCCTTCCCAGCATTCCCAACCCATGCCCATTAGTTAGCTCTGGCCTGTGCCCTGGCAGACCCCCCCAAGCCTGTCTGAGCCATCTGAATCAACCCCCCTGCCCCCCTTAAAATTTGATTAAAAAACCCCTGTAAAAAACCCCTAAGAAGGCTCTTCTTCGCATGCCACCTCTCGGGATCCCAAGATCCCTCATTAAGGAAGTGTCTTGATAGGCAAGAAGGCCATCCCCGGGAAAGGGGGAGTTCCCGAAGGGAATAAAATTCTGTCGCAGTACAGAGGAGAGTGTGGAATGAGGAGATGACGTCCACGGGGAAGGGCAGCCGACAGTGTTCAAGAGGGGTAGCGGGAAGCTTATGTCCATCATAACAATGGTTGATGTTAAGGACAATATGTAAGAGTAACGGCCAGATGTCAAAAACGCAGCAGATGATGAATTGCGAGGTGGTGAAGCGGCCAGTAATAGCAGTGATGAGGACAGCAGTGGCAGTAGTGGCTGCTCCAACTTCAACAACTCTAGCAGCTAGGCTCCGTCCACGTCAGCTGCACTCATATCCATTGCCAGAGCCGCACTCCGTTAACCCAGTCCATATTGTCACAAGAGTAGGTGCCAAATGGCCAAATGACACAGTACGGTGGCCCAGGCAATGGCGGTGATACCGGAGGGGGCCAGAATGAAGGAACCCCCCCACTCCAACCACGCCCATGCCAACTACTGAAGTCATCTGCTGGCATCAATATCCATGCCAGTTGCCTCAGCCACTTCCCTCTGATCCAATTTATCATGTCCATAAGCAAGGAGGAGGGGGGAGCAATCAGGATAACACCACGGTGTAGGGAGCGGCAGCTGCAGAGATCCCAAGCCGGGCATCCCGCCACGACTACTGCTGACTACACCCACGCCGGCTTCAGAGACCCCAGGCCGGGCGTCCAGCCGCTGCCACTGACCACATCCACGCCAGCAGCCACCAACACTCTTCATTCTCCTTTCACCACCAACCGCCCCATTTCACTCACGATGTTCCGGCTATGAAGCAGTAAATCGCAGCTCAAGGGTATCCCCGAGGTCCCAGGAAGTTCTCATAGCTGGACCTGGAACCAACAATGGGATAGGGTACCCCCTGCAATCCCCGACAAGAACAATCATCTCCCCGAAGCTCTCCTCAAACGCGACAGGACACCATCTTGGGCATGCGCACAAATCTGTAAGAAACAGGCATATAAACACCGAGCTCCATAACAACTATTCCTGGTGAGAGAGACGGTTTACCTCTCCACAAAATATTTGAGGTTAAGATTCCCTAGCAAGAAACTGGGACCAAAGTTTGTGGGACCATTCCCCACAGTAAAGATCATTAACTCAAATCTCAGTATAACTGAAACTGCCCTGATTGCTAGAGAAAGTACACCCAGTATTCCATAGTAGCCTCTTAAAACCCGTGGTCCAATCTACTCTGAGACCACTGCCCCAGGAGCCCCCAGGCCCTGTGGTCATAGGAGGCCAAACCGATTATGAGGTGCAACACATCCTTGATTCGAGGTGGCACAGGAGGCAACTCCAGTACTTAATTAAGTGGAAGGGCTATCCCTTGTCAGAGGCATCTTGGGTAAAGAGTAGAAATATCCAGACTGATCGCCTTATAGAGAGATTCCATGAAAAAAATCCAAACAAGCCTAGGGGGAGGATGTAGCATTGAATTCCATACTAGTACTCAAATTGTTTTTGCTTGCACAGATTGCCTTTGAAAAGTGAGGGGAGCCGGATGTCAACTCTCTGTGTTGAGATTCCATGCAGAGTGTTGGCGGAGCCGGATCTTAGATTACAGTAGCTGGGTTGAGATGAATGAAGCTATTGGATAATGTGATTTATGACAGACTGAAGGGAGGACAGAAACATGGGCAAAGTTCAAAAGCAGATAAAGAAAGCAAAAAATATGGCTGCAAATAAGAAATGCCTAATGAAGAATGCCTAATGAAGCTGTTAATAAATCAATGCTTTTTGTATTACAATATCGGGCCGCTTATTATTAAGCAGGCATTGTTAGGGTACTTTACAATATGGCTGATAAGATGCTGTCTTCTTGTCAAAGCAAATGAAACAGGAGGGTGTGGAAGAGATGAAAGACCAGTAAGAAAAGGTATCTAACCCACAGCCATAAATCAAACCTGGAAAAGGCAAAGAAATCTTGAAAACATAAATAATATTGATGGGATTGGAGTTCATATCGGGATTTTTTCAAAAAGAAAGAAAGAAAGGGGAAATGGAGGGTTGAAACACCAGCCCCCTCAAAAAAGTTATTTATTTGAAACAATTTCAGACAGAAAGGAGAAAGCAAAGAAATGACAAACCCTCTCAAATATAAACTCTAAACTTCATTTTGGTCAAACATTCTGAAGGATTTATTCTGTTTGAATTTTTTCCAGCTGATATATCTTAATTCCAAAACAAAACCACTTCTTCTTACTGATAACTGATGACCTAACTTTGACTTTGTGAGAAGTTTTAATTAACCAACTGCCATAAATCAGAATCTGAAAAAGTAGGAGCAAAGAGAACCTGGCTGTTTGCAATTTTGTTCCAAGTGATATATTGTGAGCAGCTACAAGCGACCGGACCTGGAAAGGGAAAGAATAATAACAGAATCAAGATCTCGGAAATACGAAGGTTTTTTTCTTCTTCTTTTCTCTCAGCAAAAGATTAAGATGGCCCCCGCTTCTCTTCTCATTTGAATTTAAGGTGGACCAGAATCTCGAAATAAGACTTGTATAACTAACTGCAATTTTGGAACTGAACATTAAGGAAGAACAAAATACTAAGGTGGCTCCCATCATTCTTCCCCACAGCAACTGAAGTAGATAAATTTAAGGTGGAACAGAAGTCTGAAATAAGAACGGTATAACTAACTAACTTTGGAACCGGAAAACATGGAAAACTGGGAATTTGAAGAACTATGTGAAATTATAAAAAAATATGCATAAATCATTAACATCAAGCCTAAATAGAATTCTGAATCCAGAGAAGCAGATATCTAAAGAAGAATACAAAGAAGAAGGGCAAGACAATGAAATGGAGGGAAATAAAAAGCAGCCAAAAAACTCCATTGGTCCCAGCAGTGGTGTAGGGAAAATTGTGAAAAGGAGAAGTGTCCCAACAAAAGTGGGGGAAAGCAGACAAAAGTGGTTTTGGAGGTTGTCAGTGGCATAAGGAAAATTGAAGTAGGAGATTATGCCCCAACAAAGAGAAATATAAAATATCCTTTTGAAGGTGACCTGTGGAAAATTGAAGAGAGTGGATCTGTCAAAATAAAGAAAAGGGAGAAGACAGGTACAGAGAAGTGGGACAAAAGATTTACTAGGAAAAAACCAGATAATTAGAAACTATTATATGGGAAAATATAAAGTTAAAATAATGGCTTTATTCCTAAATATGACAATACGATGGAGTTGCTAACTGGTTGAATATGATAATGGAAAGATAGCTAAATAAATATTACAATAAATGGAATATGGATAAATGAGAAACTGATATGGGGAGGTTGTAAAACAGGTTTGTAAACCACCTTTTCTCCAGTGCACTGCTCGGAGAGTCCAAGCATGGGTTAACACAGCCTATCTGCCCTTGGACTGAGTGATGTTTTTCTCTTGACCACGCCTCCCTTTGCCTCACCATGCTCAGTTAAAAAACTCAGTCCGCCCGTTGGGACTGTTTTGGGAGTGCTCCAGTTCAAGGACAGATAGGCTGGAGTTTTTTCCCACTTTCTTGGACCACCTTGATTCATCCTTATATTCAGTGGATTGTGCAGGTTCGTTTGAAGGCTGAGAGGTCGCCCGGACCATCCCTGTCACGCCGGTCTCAAGCGGTCCAGGGCGTGTGAGCCGCTTGCCCAGCGGCTGCTGGCGAGCGGCGGGGGTGGTAGAAGGCACACCCAGGCATTGGATCCAGGCTCCCTCCCCCAACCGCCATTCAGTGAGAGCTCGCTGGGTGTTTTCGCCGCTAGCTGGAGCGGTTTCCTTTCTGCATGGCAACAGCGGCGACGGTTAGCCGCTTCGTGCGCTTTTCCCCTCAGGCGATTTGGATTTCGTGGGAGGAGGCTGCGCACACGCCAGCCGCCATTTTGAATCGCCAGAGCGAGGTTGTCAAGAGAAGAAGTTTCTCCAGCTTCGAGAGAACGAAGTTCACGTTTCAGCCAGGGGAAAAGACTCATTTTCTCCTCTCAGCAAACGCAGAACGCCGCAGGGAGGAACGGGGCTAGTCCGGGGCGCCAGCTGGCCTTCCCTCTGAAGCTAAGTCTTGGGGCACCAAGGGCGGTGGGAGAAAGGACCCCGGCCTACAGGTGGCCCTTCCCTCCCGAAGTGTCTGCGAAAGCGCTTTCTGAGCCGACTGGCAACGCGTGTGCCCATTCCTGCAGCAGCTACCTTCCAGGCCCATGGTAACCTGAGCATGGCTGAGGAGTGCAGGGAGGCCTTGGAGGAACAAGCAGGGGGCTCCAGCAAGCGCAGCAAGCTGGATCCCGTGGCTAAGAAAGGCAAAGGGCACAAGGGTCCTAGTGGCAGGTCTTCCCCAGGGACTGCAGGGACCACAGTGGACACCAGGGAGGTGTCTAGGCCCCACCAGCAGGCAGAACCTCCCTCGGATCCTCACAGCAGAGACAATTCCCCCTCTACTAGGGAAGCCCACTCCCTAGGGGGCAGCGAATTCTTTTCGGGTGAGGAGTGTGAATCCACAGATCCCTCGCCGGAGGCTTCCTGGGGTTATCCTGATTCTCCTAGCTCTTCCATCAGGGAAGAACAAGACTCCCTTCTGGACTCCTTGCATGGGGAGGGCAGATCCAGCTCAGGCAGAGCAAGCCGCAGCAGGCCTCACAAGCATCGCCCAGGGAAAGGCAAAAGTCAGGCCTTTTCAGCTGAAATGAGGGAGGTGATCTCCTTAGCCATTTCCCAAGGGATAGCGGAAGGGATCAAACATAGAGGCTCCCGCAAGACTCCCAAGAAGAAGCATCAGTCCAAGGCCTCCACCTCTAAGGAGCCAGCCTCTACTTCTGCTTCATCCTCTTCCTCTAACTCCGACTCTTCCAGCTCTGAACAGGAGGGGGCTGAGGGATTCGTGCTGTCTGAAGACGAAGACCTGCCCCCTGACAAGCTGACCTTTACTGGCCTTTTCAAGCCGTCATTATTTAAATCGATCCTGCACAAAGCTATGACGGCTACGGAGCTAGGCCCCACATCTAAGCCTGAGGCCACAAAGGCCTCCACATCCAAAGATCACAAGCATGGGCTATTTAAAGAGATGATTTCTGCCCCGGAGGTCATCCCTGTACCTGACCTCTTCATGGATGTCGTTCAGCGCCAGTGGGTTCAACCAGGCACGCTGACCAACCCCAGTGGGGGGGATGACCCTTTATTCTGTGGAAGGGAAAATGGAGGACATCCTGAAGTTTCCAGAAGTGGATGCCCCGGTATGTCCTTAACATCTTACTCTAACTTGCCGGCGGAGCTTTTGGAGGGATTGAAGGCCGAGGACAAGAAGTCGGAGAAGGCATGCTGCAAAACTCACATGGCATCCGCCTGGGCCATTAAGGCATCCACCTCTGCCTCATTTTTTACCAGGGCTACCTTGTTCTGGTTAAGACAGCTCAGATCCAAATCACCTCCCAGGAAATCCTGGTGGCGCCATGAGCTCACTAAAATTATTACTGCAGTTGAGTACTCGGCCGATGCCTCCTTGACTGCGGCCAAATTCGCGTCCAGGGCCCCCGCCTCCAACATCACTTCTCGCCACCTCCTGTGGCTTCGGCACTAGCAAGCCGAAATGAAGGCCAAATGGAAGCTGGCATCACTCCCTTCAAGGGAGGTCTCTTGAGACTTCCTGGGCAGGACTTACTGATGGAAGCTGCTAAACATAGCTGCTCCCGAATTACCAGTTGCGTTATCTGTTTAGATGATCATCTATCAGACATCTGACAGACACCTTACTCTTCGGGCAAGAAGGGAAGGGGAGAAGTTTTGTCGAGCAAATGCCTTTCTGATCTTTGCAGCTTCTGTGTCTGCGAAGAGAAGGGGGGCCAGCTGAAGGCAGAACTGTTCCGTGCTGGAAATCTCCAGCTGCTTTGCAGCACAAAGTAAGCGTCCCTCCCTCTCAGAACAAGATTGAATTACTTGATTTCAAAACAAGCAGAGCTTGTATGCGAGAGCATTAATTGTTTATTTAAATCCTAGCTTCTTTTTTTACAAGATCCTTGTCCGTTATTTTATCTATTTAAAGAGGCACTTAAAATGGTGACGAGCCAGTTGAATTGCTGAGTAACAATGTTTATCTAGTTTTACGGAGTTTCAAAACTTCAAAGGAAAGGAGTGATTTATTATTTTGCCTCACAGCCGGCCAACAGATCTTTACTAATTAGTTTCACTTTTAAAGACTCTTTGCTAATATAGAGACATTCAAAACGGTGATGAATATGCCGAACTGTTTCGTTACAATGCTTATTTTTTGAAACCTTCTGCAAAGTCCTACGAAGTTTTTTTTTAAAAAAAAACCTCAAAATAAAGGGGAGATTTAGTACCTCTTTCCACAACTGTATAGCGGGCCAGTAGAGTTTTCCTAATTGCTTGAAGATAAAACTTGGAATGGCCTCAAAACCAAATCCTAATCTGAAACCCCCTCCTTCAGCCCCCAGAAGCACATCGCCAATACTTGGTACAAAGTCGCAGCCACCGCCCTCTATGCCCCCTACTGGAGAGTTACTAACGACAGAACTCTTCCTGAGAGAACTGAGTGAACCTCATAACATGCTGACAATTAAAGTGGAAAACAAACTGAAAGATTTTAAAGAGGAGATAAAAGGGGAGATAAAAGAGGAGATAAAAGAACTTAAGGAGGACTTGTATGATAAAATTGACGCCAGGCTTGCTAAAATTAAAGATGATATGCTGGGGCTTGTAACTGTACTGACAGAACATGTTTCAGGAGTTGAAGATAGTTTAGAGGATCTTAATCAAGCTAGAGGTGGTGCAACAAAAAGTCGAAAATGCTGAAAAAGAAATTATGATGATACAGTACAGACAAATGGAACTCGCATTAAGAGTAAGGGGGTTGCGTGAAGAAAAACAGGAAAACCTGAAACAGATTCTTTCAGCTTTTGATAATCTGGTGGGAAGACAGGGGCTTGACTGGCAAATCGATAAAGTTTATCGTGTTAACTCTTGGGTGGCAAAGCAGAAGCAGCTTCCTCGAGACATTGTTATATATTTCACTACAAGAGAGCTCAGAAACACGATATTACAAGAGTCTTATAAAACTAAGCTCCAGATTGGGGGTCAAGATTTGACTGTTTTGAAAGAGATACCACCTCAAATGCTAAGATCCAGGAGAGATTATGCCTTTTCAGTTGAAGAACTTAGAAATCGTCAGATACAGTACAGATGGGAGGCGCCATTTGGCATCATACATACACTGGACAGGCAAAGATATCATCTCAACTCCGTATGGAAAGCCCGAGATTTCTACCATAATATTTTGAAGGTTGGACATCCTGCACCTTCTGGATCCAGAGAAAGACCACAAGAAAGACAAGACAGACAGCAAATCACACAACTACCAGACAAGATGGATCATCTTTCTCCTCTAGAAGTGCAAGGTGTTAAGGAACAGAGACCTAGCCGTATGATTACCAGACGAATGGAGCAACAAGTTAAAATGCAACAACCGCAACAACTACCGGTTATCGATCAAGGAGCCACAGCAACAACCTCAGAAGCAGTGGGAGGAGCTAGGCCAAAGGTTAAACAGGCCATGCAGGAGGCTCTAAAAAAGCTTCAGCTAACCAAAGATGGCAACTAAGATTTTAACATGGAATGTCAATGGATTGAATTCTCCACAGAAGGGAAGGAAAATATTTCACTATCTTAAACAGTTCAAGAATGATATAATTTGTTTACAAGAAACTCATATTAAATCAACCGATCAAAAATATCTGAGTAACCCAAGATTCGGTCAACATTTTGTAGCTTTTGCTATGGAAAAGAAAAATGGTATAGTTGTATACTTAAGAAAAGATATGAAAGCTGAATTAATTAAAGCAGATCCCTATGGAAGATACATTGCATTAGATCTAATCCTAGAAGGGAAAAAGACATTGTTTGGGGGAATTTATGCTCCTAATCCAACAGCAAGACGGTTTCTATAGAAATCTTCACGCTAAATTAGTACAGTGGGATTATAGGTCTTGTATATTAGTGGGTGACTGGATTGGTGTTATAGGTACCAAGAGAGATAAGAAGATTTCTCACCCAAACACTAAGATGTGAGCAAAACTACCTAAATCCTTTTTTGACATGATGGATGACTTTGAACTGAGAGATATCTGGCGAGAAAGAAATGCAGAGGAATATGATTTTACCTTTTTTTCTGATAGGCATCAATCCTTTTCCAGGATTGATTTCATATTAACCACTAATGATTTACTTTCTAGGGTGAAGAAGACAATGATTGCGGCTAGGGTCCTTTCGGATCATAACCCAGTTTGGATGGAATCGGGAGGGGTGGTACAGGCAAGAAGGTCTTGGAGATTGAATGAAAATTTATTTAGATATGAAAAGTATATCAATGATTGTAAAAAATTGCTAACTGAATACTTTGTTTTTAACATGAATAAGGATACACCTATGGAATTTGTATGGGATGCAAGCAAAGCGTATATGAGAGGAGTTTTGATAAATATAAATAAATCACATAGACATAAACAAGGGGTAAACGGAACAGAGTTGGAGGAGGAAATTAAGAGGAAAGAGCTGGAGTTAACAATGAATCCAGGCGATACAAATCTCTGATCAGGTAGCCACCAGTTTGTTATATGCAAAACACAATACTTTCTGTAATGCAAATAAACCTGGCAGGTGGTTAGCTTATCAGATTAGGGGAAAAAAGAAAATTCGAAATATATCTAAATTGATCTACAAAGGGAAGGAGGTATTTCAACAGGATGAGATTCAAAAGGCATTTCGGGAATTTTTTACAGAGTTGTACAAGGGGGATAAAATTAATGGTTTAGATATAGACAAATACTTAGATAAAGAAAAAATACCCTTAGTTAAAGAAGAACACAGGCAAAAATTGAATCAACCAATAACCTCGGGGGAAATTTTACAGGTAATTAAACAGTTAAAGTCAGGGAAGGCACCAGGAACAGATGGCTTGACAGCAGCTTACTATAAAAACTTACAGTTGGAAATGGTAGAACCTCTTAGAGAATTATTTAATAAGATTCAAATGGAAGGTAAGGTACCTCCTTCATGGAAGACAGCCTTTATATCTTTGATACCCAAAGAAGATCAAGATACTACTCAACCAAAAAACTACAGACCTATTTCATTACTTAATGTAGACTACAAAATTTTTACTAAAATACTAGCAAATAGGTTAATGCTTTGTTATCCAACAATTGTTACACGCTGATCAAACAGGTTTTATGCAAGGGAGACAGATTAAAAGTAATGTTAGATTAATTATTAATGCATTAGAATATTTGGGAAAGAACAATCAAATCCCTGCTGCGTTCATATTTCTGGATGCTGAGAAAGCCTTTGATCGAGTTAATTGGCAATTTTTGCTGAAGATATTGCACAAAATGCAATCAAAGCAATATATCAACAGCAAACAGCTCAAATTATAGTCAATGCAAGTTTAACAGAATCCTTTCAAATTGGAAAGGGTACAAGACAGGGCTCTCCTTTGTCCCCACTATTGTTTATTATAACTTTGGAAGTATTATTGAATAAAATACGGGGCTTGGAGCGCCTAAAAGGAATTAAGGTTAGGCAGCAAGAATACAGAGTGCGGGCTTTTGCGGATGATTTGGTCATAATATTGGAACAACCGCAGGAATCCAGTATGGTTTTAATGAATACGATTAATCAATATGGTCAAGTGTCTGGTTTTAAAATAAACTTAGGGAAAACGAAAATATTAGCCATAAATATGAATACTAAACAAAAGGAGGAGTTAGGAGGAATGTTTGGAAAAGCTGGCTTCTATGTATCCGAATTTACAACCCAAATGTTGGAGATGTGGTTCTCTCGATGCTACATATTTCCATATATGGTGGACTTCCCAAAAGGTTAAGGCATTTTGGATAAAAATATGGTGGATTATGCAAAATATCTTTAAAAGAAGGATAAAGTTTACTCCTCAGTTATTTTTGCTAGGTATAAGTACTGACTTTACAGCGGTAGAGACTAACTTGATCCTGCACTTAATAACGGCAGCAAGACTGTTGGTGGCGCAATACTGGAAGAAGGAAGACCTGCCTACAACTCAAGAATGGACATTGAAAGTTACAAATTTAGCCGAGATGGCTAAAATATCGGCATATCTTAAAGAACACTCAAATGAGAGATATAAACGAGACTGGAAAAAATGGATTGACTATATACAAAATAAATACGGGACCTAGAAATTCCAGTTAGCCTATGCTTAAAATCAGGAATGATTTAAATTGTTTAAAGTTAGCTTAGCAAGAAGCTAAGATCAATGTAGAGATGTTATTAATTTTTTATTTCTTTTTTCTTAATAGATTTTAGACTGTGTTTGTTAAAAATCTATACCGTGTACGGGTTCTGGGAAGTCGGGGGAAGAGGGGGGAGGGTGGGGGGAGAGAGGGTTATATATATGGCTATATCTAACACGATGTGTTAGATCTCAATGCAATGTGACTTCACATGTATACTGTTTTTCTTTAATTTTTCTTTAAAAATAGGATCAGCCAAGTACATTAACATATAGTGGAAATACACCAAGGGGAGGAGGAGTAGGGAAGAAGAAAGATGGGTAGAGAGGGATGGGAGAGAGGGTGGGGGGAATGTGAAAAGGAAAGGGGGAGCGGATCTGGAGAGAGGAGTGGTAGAGGGCGAGGGGAAGTAGGGTAGAGGGGGATGATGGAGGGAAGATAGAAAGTTGGAGGGTGGTGGAAGAAAGAGGTGTATGGAAATGGAAGAGGTATATTGGGCTTTTATTTTCTGGGGCATTGTTGACAAGAGGAATTGATGCAATTATTGTTTAATACTGTATGGTGTATACATGTGAGTGTATAAAAATGAAAATGAAAATGAAAATATACTAAAAGTAATAATAATAATAATAATAATAATAATAATAATAATAATAATAATAATGGAAAAATGCACCACTGTATCCATAAAAAGGGGCAAAATCACTGCATGTGAGGGAATTGAAATGCCCAATGGCCAATTAATTAAATGCAAAGAAAATGAAGCCTACAAATACTTAGGCATTCTGCAGTTGGATAACATCAAGCATGGAGAAGTAAAAACTATTGTCAGGCGAGAGTACACCAACAGAGTTAGGAAAATTTTGAAATCTAAATTGAATGGTGGAAATACAATCACGGCCATAAATACCTGGGCAATACCAGTTATAAGATAAATGCAGACTTTGCAAAGAAGCTGATGAAATGTTGATCACATACTCAGCTGCTGTAAAAAAATCGTGCAGACTGATTATAAATTGCGGCACAATTCAGTAGCACAAATGATCCATTGGAATTTGTGCAAAAATTATAATATTAAAACAGCAACAAACTGGTGGGAACATCAGCCTGAAAAAGTCACCGAAAATCAGATGGTCAAGATCTTGTGGGATTTCCGTATACAAACCGACAAAATACTGGCGCATAATACACCAGACATCACACTGGTTGAGAAAAATAAGGTCACAATCATAGACATCGCAATACCAGGTGATAGCAGGGTCGCCGAGAAGGAACATGAAAAAATTGCAAGATACCAGGACTTAAAAATCGAAATTCAACGACTATGGCACAAACCAGCAGTGATAATTCCAGTGGTAATTGGCACACTGGGTGCTACACCAAAAGCACTGGAATTACATTTAAAACAGTTAAAAATTGACAAAATCACCATCAGTCAAATGCAAAAAGCCGCACTGCTTGGATCTGCACGCATATTACAAAAATACGTTACGACGTCCTAGGCCCCTGGGTGGGGCCCGGCTAGTAACCAATGCCAAATCCGGTGAAACAACTGGCCGCTGTGATACAATTGTATAATAATAATAATAATAATAATAATAACAACAACAACAACAACAACAACAACAACAACAACAACAACTCCGCCGTTGCTGGTCCCAAGCCCGGATGAGAAAGGAGGAGGGTTGGGGTCAGGTTGGCATCTGGTCCCGTAAAAAAAACCCCGCCACCCCATACAATATGGTGAAAAAAACAAATAAGAATTCCATACTGCATCGGTCGTCGCGCGGGTTAACAAGGGCTGCGGCGGATGTTGGGGTCCCTGGACATCCGTCAACAAGTGAGCTACAAGTGGACCAGCCAACAAAACGACAAAAATATAGTGCAGATGAAAACCGTGCCATAATGGCCTGTTACTACAACTCAGGGCCAGAAAAAAGAGGCTATTTAAAGCGAATGTATGAATTATGGAAACAACAATATCCAGATTCAAATGTTAGTGAACAACGACTAGCAGATCAAAGGCGATTTATTATACGGAATAAAGTGTTTAGTGAAGTTGAACATGAGGAAATTCAGGCAAATTGCAAAACCCAAAAAACAATATCACAAGCGGAAATAACTGATATTCAAGACACAACTAAAGACATTATAGTAGAACTCCCAGAAGAAGCTCTCGGGGAGGAAATAACATCACCACCACTAGAACCAGTTATCACTGAACCAACTGATGAACTAACTCAAAAACAAAAAGAATTGAAGGATAAGATCATGGAGCATTTTCTGCTTAATGAGGAAAGGCAACGTTTACCATCACTAAAAACTGTGCCTAAGAAAATTTTGGCCCCTATCATGAAAATGGTTAATGCAGTGTTTTCAACAATTGAACCGGGATCCATCTTGGAAACAAACCAGTTAATGTACAGCGCAGCTGTAATAGTCACTAATGAACTAGGCATTAAAATTAAAGTACCTAGTCACACAACAGAAAAAGCAACAAAGCCAAAGTGGAAAATCTGTTTAGAACAAAAAATCAAAAAATTAAGGGCAGATGCTAGTAACTTAAAGAACATGCATGAGCAACGGCTTAAAAACAACAAAATCATAGATAGGCTAATCAGACGATATAGATTGGATACAAGAAACATCAATGAAGCTGTAGAGATTGTAAAACAGCAGATAACAGCAACAGCTAGAAAAATTGAAAGATATGAGGCACGAATCATCCAATATAAACAAAATCAGCAATTTTGATCAGACCAACGGCGTTTTTTATCAAAGTCTTAATGTGAATGGTGACACCAAAAGTGAAAAACCAGAGAAACAGGCCACAGTTGAATTCTGGAAAGAATTGTGGGAAAATGCAAAGGACTACAACAAGGAAGCAAAGTGGATACATGACTTTGAGAAAAGCATTGGCAACAAACAAATGCAAGTATTAGAAATAACAACTGAGATGGTCAAAAATCGAGTTAAAAAGGTAAAGAATTGGACATCACCTGGAAAGGACCAATTACATGGTTTCTGGCTCAAATATCTGACCAGTTTACATGCAATATTAGCCAGGCAACTGAATGAAATTTTACAAAAGGGCCAAATCGATGAATGGTTGACAACTGGAAAAACATACTTGATTCAGAAAGATGCAACTAAAGGAACAACACCTGAAAACTACAGACCAATAACATGCTTGCCAACAACCTTCAAATTACTCACAGGCATTATTGCAGATAACATGATGGATTATTTGGAAACAAACAACATCTTGCCAGTAGAGCAAAAAGGCAATAAAAGAAGGAGCAGGGGCACAAAAGATCAGCTTCTAATTGATAAAATGATATTAGAAAATTGTAAGAACAGAAAAACGAACTTGAATATGGTCTGGATTGATTACAAAAAGGCATTTGACTCACTGCCACATAGTTGGATCATAAAATGCTTAGAAACAACTGGCATTAGCAAAAATATTACATCCTTTACTGAAAAGGCGATGAAACAATGGAGAACTGAATTGGCAGTAGGGAATGAGATCTACGGAATGGTTAATATCAAGCGAGGAATTTTCCAGGGTGATTCACTTTCACCTCTTCTCTTCATCATCGCAATGATCCCACTATCAGTAATCTTTAAAAAAATGAAATTAGACTACCAAACAGGCAAAGAACCTGAAAAAATTTCGCATTTACTATATATGGATGATTTGAAACTCTATGGAAAGTCAGAAATAGAAATCCAATCATTGACAAACACAGTCCGAGTATTCAGCACCAATATTTCAATGCAGTTTGGCATGGAAAAATGCGCCACTGTATCCATAAAAAGGGGCAAAATCACCGCATGTGAGGGAATTGAAATGCCCAATGGCCAATTAATTAAATGCAAAGAAAATGAAGCCTACAAATACTTAGGCATTCTGCAGTTGGATAACATCAAGCATGGAGAAGTAAAAACTATTGTCAGGCGAGAGTACAACAACAGAGTTAGGAAAATTTTGAAATCTAAATTGAATGGTGGAAATACAATCAAGGCCATAAATAACTGGGCAATACCAGTTATAAGATACACAGCTGGTATAGTTAACTGGACACAAGCTGATTTGGACCTTTTGGACCGAAAAACCAGGAAACTAATGACAATGCACTA
This sequence comes from Thamnophis elegans, assembly GCF_009769535.1. NCBI lineage: Eukaryota > Metazoa > Chordata > Lepidosauria > Squamata > Natricidae > Thamnophis > Thamnophis elegans. The sequence continues at coordinate 56,978,297 of NC_045546.1, read as the reverse complement.
CAGTTTGCATCCACGTGGTGATACTGATAGACTGTATCTGCCCCGAAAATCAGGTGGCAGAGGATTATTACAAGTGAAGCAAACAGTTGAAGAAGAAAAACATGCACTGGCTGATTATTTAAAAGAAAGTCAAGAACATCTATTAATCGAAGTAAAGAACAAAAATCTACTGAAGGCCCAACAGACGAAACAAGAATACAGAAAAGATGTGATAAAATCAAGAATGGAGAGTTGGCAGAACAAAGCACTGCATGGCCAATTTCTGGAAAAAATAAAAGATAAAGTGGACAGTGAACAAACTTGGTTATGGTTAACAACAGGTAGATTAAAGAAAGAAACAGAGTCACTAATCCTGGCTGCGCAAGAACAAGCTATCCGCACAAATGCCATTAAGGCCAAAATTGAAAAATCCTCTGATGATGCCAAATGCAGACTTTGCAAAGAAGCTGATGAAACTGTTGATCACATACTCAGCTGCTGTAAAAAAATCGTGCAGACTGATTATAAATTGTGGCACAATTCAGTAGCACAAATGATCCATTGGAATTTGTGCAAAAATTATATTAAAACAGCAACAAACTGGTGGGAACATCAGCCTGAAAAAGTCACCGAAAATCAGATGGTCAAGATCTTGTGGGATTTCCGTATACAAACCGACAAAATACTGGCGCATAATACACCAGACATCACACTGGTTGAGAAAAATAAGGTCACAATCATAGACATCGCAATACCAGGTGATAGCAGGGTCGCCGAGAAGGAACATGAAAAAATTGCAAGATACCAGGACTTAAAAATCGAAATTCAACGACTATGGCACAAACCAGCAGTGATAATTTCAGTGGTAATTGGCACACTGGGTGCTATTCCAAAAGCACTGGAATTACATTTAAAACAGTTAAAAATTGACAAAATCACCATCAGTCAAATGCAAAAAGCCGCACTGCTTGGATCTGCACGCATATTACGAAAATACGTTACGACGTCCTAGGCCCCTGGATGGGGCCCGACTAGTAACCAATGCCAAATCCGGCGAAACAACTGGCCGCTGTGATACAATTGTATAATAATAATAATAACAACAACAACAACAACAATAACAACAACAATAATGGGGAGCCCTAGGTTTTCTCATGTAACACATTTGTTGTGTGAGTTGCACTGGCTTCCAGTTTCTTTCTACATGCAATTCAAGATCACCTTTAAAGCCTTATATGGCACAGTGCCAGGTTGTCTGCAGGGCCACATTTCCCTAAGGACATTTAACCATTATACCAGGTCAAATAGGGTAGGCAAGTTCCTAGTCCTTCCTCCAAATATTGCCATCTGATGGGAGCTCGGAAGTGTGCCTTTTCCATGGCAACCCTTGCTCTATGGAAGACTGCCTTTTTGGCAAGCCTCTACCCTTGTAGCTTTCTGTAAAGTTTTAAAGACCTGGCTTTTCCCCAAAGTGTTGGGATAAGATTGGATGACTGCACATTAGAAGTCTGACCTGAAGCCAGGTTTTTGTTGTTTTTAATATTTTACTGTGAACAGCTTTTAGATTTTAATTTAATTTTTTGAATGTTTTTAAATTTTAATATGGCTTTATATATTGTTTTAACTTTTGATCAGAAGCAGCCCAGACTTGATTAGAAGATAAGCACTATATAAATGTTTTAAATAAAATAAAGTACCTGTTTTCTTACACAACAAATGGTAAACATGGACTATCTATACCATTTATATACTGTATCGCAGGTATCATTGCATGAAAATCATCATGGTTTCACATAGTTTCTTCTCAAATAGCAGACTGACAATCACATCCTACCCCAGACCCAAAAGAAAGTTATGTAACAGCCTGTTTTTTCCATCTTCTGTCTCCAGGTCATTCCTTAATGGCCGTACTTGCCTCCTGGTTTATTGGTTTTTCACTTAACAATGTCATCTCTAATAATATGCCTTTCAGCCTCTCAGCTCTTCCCCAATATTGAGTTGGGAACTAACTACACCACTAAAATGCCTATCTGTCAATCAAAATCAATAGAACCCCTCCAGGGGAATGGTGTTGACTGTTAATTGATCTTAACAGATTAAATCCTAAGGTAGGCTGTACTCTTACAATCAGTGGTGGGCTGCTGCCAGTTCAGGTGCACCAGTAGTTGCAACCTGTGGGTGGGCCCCCGCCCACTTGCTCAGGTGCAATATATCACTGTTTTGATGCTGCATGCATGCGTGGAAGGCACACGTGAGCGAATTACTGCTCATTACTACGCATGTGCAGACACACACACTCACATTTCTGATGCTGGGCTAACCGGTTGTTAATCAATAAATTATTGCCAGGGAACCTCACAGCAGACTGGGTATTTCCACAAAAAATAGGATTGACTTTTCTCAGATATACATCTTTGAAGAATGTTTACGGGTCACTATAAAGATCTTGTTTTATATGCAGGATAGGTGGAGGTTTTTTCTCACAGGTCACCCACAGCAAGAAAAAATAGTGTTTATATTGTTACACAACAAGCATTATTATGGCATCAAAAATAAGGGCTTCCTGGGTGAACGCTATTTCTGTAAATTCTGCCACACGCCCTACCACCACAAATTAAGTCATGGCTCTCAATATATTTGCAGAGCCTGCCTCAAGCAAAAATATCAGCAGTTGAGGTGGAGAAGACATGCTGCTGTAGGTGCAAGGTGTCTTGTCAGTCTAAGGAATGTGTTGAAAGACACACACAACTCGCTATGGAGGGAAAAGTTGACTGTAAGAATAAAGAATATTGTGAAATGTGTGGGGGATAATGTCTTTACCCCCCCCCCCCCAAAGGAAGTCAAGTGTAGGCAGTGCTCTGAGAAGGTTGAAAGCTTGAAAGGGCATTTATGCTTTCTAAAATCTTTGGACCGACCATGAATTGGCGAAAGATACATCATTTATGATTTTGAATACTGTCAAAAGATAGGCACCCATATACCTAATTTTACATGCGCCAGGGATATGTTGAAGGATGGGGATGATAAAGATGTTGTGAGGTGGGATTGTTATGGTGTTAGATGCCTGGAGCAGTTTATAAAGAAATTTGACATTTGATGCAAGCTTGTTCATATTTTCTAACAGTTGTCAGATGCTATTATAGTACCCACTTCTCAAAGAAAAATGCCATTTCTTTCTCTTGTTAGCAATTTCAAAATATCCAGGAGAAGTTAATGTGTGCCAATTATGCAGGTACTGTATCTCTGCTAGCCCTACTTCCCATGACCCTGGAAGATCCAATGATCTTGCTAATTGATTAGTAAAATTTGAATTTTTGTTTTGGGGCAAAATTGCTGCTGCTGCATTGCTGGGATGGGTGATGTAAAACTCCGTCATATCAAAGATCTTGTACTTCAGCAACCTTAACCCAACTGTTGAACTTCTCTGGCCATCCAGTCCATTTGACTAGAAACTCTCTGCATCTCCCCACCCTCTTTTTTTGGATAATTTCCTCAAAGTAAAAAGCCCTCTTTTCACCTGTGTAATCATTTAATCTATACACCACTCTCCCCCCCCTTGTCCCCAGTTCTTTGATGATGAATATCTCATCTGTTTGCTGATAGCCCTTTTCAAACTTATCCTTCAGTCTGGAGACCCTAACATGTTCTCCCACCTTAAGACATTTTTCCTTTCTTCTACTTTTTAAACCTACCCCATAAAGCCTCATCCACACACCACTTTTGTTAGACAAATTTACGGTGTTAGGAACAGTCCCGATGCTACAATGGTAAGTGTTATTGTACTCCTGAAGAGTATCTGCCAAAATGTCCACATACCGATGGGTATTTCTAGCTGTGAAATATCTCGAGGTTGTTTTTTAGGGTTCTATTAAACCTCTCTATAGGCTGCTTTAGTTTCACTATGAGTGACAAAATGATGAATGCCATAACATGCTAAAAGTTTCTTCAGCGGGGTATTCAAGAACTCTTTACCAGCATCTGTCTGTATTTTTCAGGGTGTGCATCCTGTTTCAAAGATATTCTGGAAGGCGGATGTAACTTCCCTCCCTGATTTATCAGATAAAGGGGAGGCCCAGGCATATTTAGATAACACATCGATAACTGCTTAGATGTACTTTTTTCCATGGTTCTCCTTAGAAAATTTGGAGACATCTATGAGGTTGGCCTGCCATTGATGATCTAAACCAGACACTACTGTTTTATTTCTAGGAAAATTAATTCTTGCAGGCTTATGAAGCGTGTAAGCATCTTGCCCTGAAAGCCACATTGACTTGCTTCATGGTCAGGTTTTTATCATGTTTTCCAGCTTCCTGAAAAGGGGTATTTACACCTCCACAACTCCCTACATATCCTGGTGTATAATAAATATGGCTTAGAAGCTTTTCATGCATCATTATACTGAAAGAATACTGACAAATGGGTAAATTGTTGACTTTAACACAATCTTTTATTGGTTATACAGAGTTCAGAGGGGCATGGCACCTTCATCAGAAAAATATCCCTCATCACCACTATCAGAAGCAGAATATAGAGGGGCATAACACGCTAATTTACAATTCGTTGACTTGTCTGTATTCCACAAATCATGTCCGCAGCTGCAAGCAAACCAGTTTGTACAAAAATTGCAGCTCTTTAGCTCACTGGGTAGATAGCATGGTCTCTGGGATAGCTCAGAATCCCAGAGACCACTTATAGTCTAGATCAGAAAAATCTGCAGAAGCTTTATAACTGCGGCAATTACCACTGGAATATAAAATCGGGGTGTCTTGAAGTGTTTGCTGTCTAGATGTTATTATTTTGGAGTCTGCAAAATATAAAGTGCATCTTGTTAGTGGAGCTATCCATTCCAGTGTCATTAACAATATCATAAATAAAAAACATATTTACTTACCATTGCTGGGAGATAATGAAGCATCATTCGCTGTTTCACATACTGTCTGGTAAGTACTCTGCACCTCATAGTTAAAATTACAACACACCATGCTGCAGCCGTGCAAAACGGGTCTGAATAAAAAAAATTCTTTATCATAACCCTTGCATCAGGGTTTGTTGCATTCTGACGGCTGGCATCTCATATCAGAGCATGTGATGCTGGCATTTGCTGTTGTTTTAAAAACATCTTTGGAATCAAAGGTTGCCATCTTCAAGAGACTGCTGGAATTAAGGACCTGCACAAACTACCAGCTCTTGTAATGACAAGTCCTTGAGCCTTGTGCATGCCCAGAATCACAGGGGATGGGTGAGTGGGTATGACATGCCTGGGCATGACCCAGGCATGCCTGAACAAGGCTTAACCTCTACATGCCGCCTGGCTGCTTGCCTCTTGTGAACATTTTAATTCCTGTTAATATTCTTTGTCTTTTCCTGTAGGTGGGCTTCAAATTACAAAGATAAAAACCAGCTGTGGAGTTTAAAAGGGGCTGTGTTTTTTTCCCCTGCCTTTGAGGAAATGTTTTTAAAACCACCTAGAAATAAATACCTTTTAGAAAACAAAGGTGGGTTAAATGCAGGCCCTGTCTCCACAAAAATTAAAACCATCATCGCCTAGAAATAAATACCTTTTTAGAGGAAAAAAAGTGGGGTTAAATGCAGGCCCTAGGTGCTCCCTCCCCCCCCCCAAGCTTTTGAGGCATTGATTTTAAAACTCCACAAAAATTAAAACCACCATTAGACTAGAATGATTAGAAATAAAAAAACACTTTTTTTAATTTTACAAACCCTCCCCCCCCATTCCATAGAATTAGTCTAGGGTTAACCTAACCATGTACCCAGGGGCTTGGCATCTTTCTTGATGGGGTTAGGTTCAACACATCTTATCTGAAAAAATGGGGCTAGGATCTTGCACCACCTGTTATCTGTTAGGGCTACTCATGCTTACCATGATGGGCTTAGGCCAATACAAAATATCCGATTAGGGTTATGACCTTGTGAGTCCTGCACCACATGGGGTCAATTATGCACATCACATCCAGGGAGGAGGGCTATGCACATCATATCCGGAGGGTGGGGGCTATGCACGTCACTTCCGCTTAGGGGCATGATCTGGTGATGTAATCAGCATGTGGGTTTGTTTACTTTGATGACATAACTCATCAAAAGAACTGATAATTTTCATTAAAAAAAGGTATACATTATCTACTGACCAACTGTCTGCAAGGAATATATATCGTTCCATTCCCCACTATCCTATCAGAGGTGAAGAAGTTTCTTGGGTGACAAGCAAAGCATCAAAAGAAAAAACAAGAAAGTCCAGATGCCTCCTGAAAATGCACCTTTGGCATCTAAAGGCTCTTCCACATAGCCACCTGAATATGTTTTCTTTGTCTTTGAAAATATATTAACATAAATTGTGCTGCCCATCACAGATATGTCTCAGCAATGAAGCCAAGCAGTGTTGCTCCCTCATACAATCTAATGAGTAGGGCAGTGACTGGTGGATTTCCTGCCTTCCTTTTTGAGAGAACTTTTTTATTTTTCTTTAAAAAAAACAAACACAAATATGTCATCATTTGTCAATCATTAAGACATTGAAATACAATTTTTTTTTGTTGTGTGTACCCCTCCCTCCCTCCACCCCCCCATCCCCCCTCCTCCTTCCCCCCCCGACTTCCCAGAACCCGTACACGGTATGGATTTTTAACTAACACAGTCTAAAATCTATTGAGAAAAAAGAAATAAAGAAATTAATGACATTCTAGATTGAACTTAGCTTCTTCTTACTGAACTAACTTTTAACAGTTTAAATCATTTCTGATCTTAAGCATAGGCTAACTGGAATTTCTTAGTCCCGTATTTATTTTGTATATAGTCAATCCATTTTTTCCAGTCTCGTTTATATCTCTCATTTGAATGATCTTTGAGATATGCCGATATTTTAGCCATTTCAGCTAAGTTTGTTACTTTCAATGTCCATTCTTGGATTGTAGGCAAGTCTTCCTTCTTCCAATATTGCGCCACCAACAGTCTTGCTGCAGTTATCAGGTGCAGAATCAAATTGGTCTCTACCACTGTAAAATCAGTACATATACCTAGTAAAAATAACTGAGGAATAAACTTTATCCTTTTTTTAAAAACATTTTGCATGACCCACCATATTTTTATCCAAAATGCCTTAACCTTTTGGCAGGTCCACCATATATGATAATATGTAGCATCGAGAGAACCACACCTCCAACATTTAGGCTGTACATTCGGATACATAGAAGCCAACTTTTTAGGATCTAAATGCCATCTATAAAACATCTTGTAAAAATTTTCTCTCAGATTTTGAGCTTGTGTAAATTTCACATTTCTTACCCAAATTCTTTCCCATGTATCCAACATTATTGGTTCCTCAATATTTTGAGCCCATTTTATCATACAATCTTTAACTAATTCTGTTTCCGAATCCATCTGTATTAATACATTATATATCCTCTTTATATGCATTAAGCTTTGATCTCTTATTTGTTTAAACAGATTATCCTCAACTTGAATAAAGCCAATTTTTTGATCTATTTTCCACCTAGCCTGTAATTGCCCATACTGGAACCATGTTTGAACTACCTTCTCCTCTTTTAATACCTCTAAAGATTTTAATTGTAATACCCCCCTTTCCGAGGTAAGAAGCTGTCTGTAAGTAAATCTGTCCTGTTTTTGTGCTGTATTCATATTTTCAATTGCATGTCTAGGAATTGCCCACATGGGTATCTTGTCATTTAATTTATATTGGTATTTCTTCCAAACCCGCAATAAAGCATTTCTCAAAATATGACTTTTAAAGTTCTTATCCAATTTTTTGTTGAATAACAGGTAAGCATGCCAACCAAATACCAGATCGTATCCCTCAATGTTCAATATTCTATCATTGGTTAAATGAATCCAATCACTAATTACAGATAATGCCACTGCATCATAATATAGTTTTAAATTAGGTAGTTTCAATCCTCCTCTCTCGCGTACATCTTGCATTATTTTCATCTTTACCCTCGGCTTCTTTCCTGCCCACACAAATTTGTTGATACCCTTCTGCCATTCTAAAAGGTTCGCATCTTTTTTAAGTATAGGTAACATTTGGAAAAGAAATAAAAATTTTGGTAAAATGTTCATTTTCACTGCCGCTATCCTGCCCAGCAAAGATAAGTGCAATTTCTCCCATTTTTTCATCTCTGTCTGTATGCTATGCCAAAGTGGTTCATAATTATGCTTATATAATTTCCCATTTGAAGTTAAAATGTTAACTCCAAGATATTTGACTTTTTTAACTACCTCACATCCTAGCATCACTCCTAATTCTTCCTTTTGTTTAATATTCATATTTATAGCTAATATTTTGGTTTTTCCTAAGTTTATTTTAAAGCCAGACACTTGACCATATTGATTAATCGTATTCATTAAAACCATACTGGATTCCTGCGGTTGTTCCAATATTATGACCAAATCATCCGCAAAAGCGCGGACTCTATATTCTTGCTGCCTAATCTTGATCCCTTTTAAACCATCCAAGCCCCGTATTTTATTCAACAATACTTCCAAAGTTATAATAAACAATAATGGGGACAAAAGACAACCCTGTCTTGTACCTTTTCCAATTTGAAAAGAGTCTGTTAAACTTCCATTGACTATGATTTGTGCTGTTTGCTGTTGGTATATTGCTTTAATTGACTGTAAAAAATTATCTCCTATCTGCATTTTTTGCAATATCTTCAGCAGAAATTGCCAGTTAACTCGATCAAAGGCCTTCTCAGCATCCAAAAATATAAACGCAGCAGGGATCTGGTTGTTCTTTCCCAAATATTCTAATGCATTAATAATTAATCTGACATTACTTTTCATCTGTCTCCCTTGTATAAAACCTGTTTGGTCCGTATGTATCAATTGTTGAATGACCAACATTAACCTATTTGCTAATATTTTAGTAAAAATTTTATAATCTACATTCAGTAATGAAATGGGTCTATAATTTTTGGGTTGAGTAGTATCTTGATCTTCTTTGGGTATCAAAGATATAAACGCTGTCTTCCAAGATGGAGGGACTTTACCTTCCGTTTGAATCATATTAAATAATTCTCTAAGAGGTTCTACCATTTCTAACTGTAAGTTTTTGTAGTAAACCGCTGTCAAGCCATCTGTACCTGGTGCTTTCCCTGGCTTTAATTGCTTAATTACCTGCAGGATTTCCCCCGAGGTTATTGGTTGATTCAATTTTTGCCTGTGTTCTTCTCTAACTGAAGGTATTTTCTCCTTGTCTAAATATTTGTCTATGTCTAAACCATTAATTTTATCCCCTTTATACAGTTCTGTAAAAAATTCCCAGAAAGCCTTTTGAATCTCTTCCTGTTGGAACACCTCCTTCCCTCTGTAAATCAGTTTAGATATATTTCGAGTTTTCCTTTTTTTCCTAATCTGATAAGCTAACCATCTGCCAGGTTTGTTTGCATTACAAAAAGTATTGTGTTTTGCATATAATAAATTAGTAGCTACCTGGTCAGAGATCAACATGTCAAATTGAGATTTTAATATGTTAATAGCTTCCTTAACCTTTGTATCGTCTGGTTTCCTTGTTAACTCCAGCTCTTTTCTCTTAATTTCCTCTTCCAGTTCTGTTCGTTTTAGCCCTTGCTTATTTCTATGTGTTTTATTTATATTCATCAAAACTCCTCTCATATACGCTTTGCTTGCATCCCATACAAATTCCATAGATGTACCCTTATTCATATTCAAAACAAAATATTCAGATAGTAATTTTTTACAATCATTAATATAGTTTTCATATCTAAATAAATTTTCATTCACTCTCCAAAACCTTCTTGCCTGCACTACCCTTCCCAACTCCATCCAAACTGGGTTATGGTCCGAAAGGACTCTAGCTGCAATCTTTGTTTTCTTGACCCTAGAAAGCAAATCATTAGTGGTTAGAATAAAATCGATCCTTGAAAGGGATTGATGCCTGTCCGAGAAGAAAGTGAAGTCATATTCCTCTGCATTTCTTTCTCGCCAGATATCTCTCAATTCAAAATCATCCATAATGTCAAAGAAAGATTTGGGTAACTTTGCTCGCATCTTGGTATTTAGGCGGGAAATCTTCTTATCTCTCTTAGTGTCTATCACTCCATTCCAGTCACCCAATAGTATACAGGAACTATAGTCCCACTGTACTAATTTAGCATGAAGATTTCTATAGAATCTATCTTGCTGTTGATTGGGAGCATAAATTCCCAAAAGTAATGTCTTTTTCCCTTCTAAGATTAAGTCTAAAGCAATATATCTTCCGAAGGGATCTGCTTCTATTAATTCAGCTTTCATATCTTTTCTTAAGTATACAACTATACCATTCTTCTTTTCCATAGCAGAAGCTGCAAAATGTTGACCAAGTTTTGAGTTGATCAAATATTTTTGATCAGTTGACTTGATATGAGTTTCTTGCAAACAAATTACATCGTTCTTAAACTGTTTAAGATAATGAAATATTTTCTTCCTCTTCTGTGGAGAGTTCAGTCCGTTGACATTCCATGTTAAAATCTTAGTTGTCATCTTTGGTTGGTTGGAGCATTTTTAGAGCTTCCTGCACGGCCTGTTTAATCTTAGGTCTAGCTCCTCCCACTGCTTCCAGATTTGTTGTTGTAGTTCCTTGATCGATGGCCGATGATTGTTGATGCTGTTGCCTCTTAGCTTGTTTCTCCATACGTCTAGTAGTCATGCGGCTAGGTCTTGGTTCCATAGCACCTTGCACTTCTAGAGAAGAGAGATGCTCCATCTTGTCTGGTGGTTGTGTAGTTTGCTGTCTATCCTGTCCTTCTTGTGGTCTTTCTCTAGGTCCAGATGGTGCAGGGTGTCCGGCCTTCAATATATTATAATAAAAATCTTGGGCTTTCCATACAGAGTTGAGGCGGTACCTTTGCTTATCAAATGTAAATATGATGCCAAATGGTGCATCCCATCTATACTGTATCTGACGATTTCTGAGTTCTTCGACCAAAAAAGCGTAGTCTCTTCTGGCTCTTAACATTTGAGGTGGTATCTCTTTCAAAACAGCCAGGTCTTGACCGCCAATTTGAAGCTTAGTGTTATAAGACGCTTGCAGTACCATATTTCTGAACTCTCTTGTAGTAAAATATATAACGATGTCTCGAGGAAGCTGCTTCTGCTTTGCCAGCCAGGAGTTAACGCGGTAAGCTTTGTCAATTTGCCAGCCTTGGTTGGTCCCTGGTCTTCCCATCAGGCGGTCAAAAGCTTCCGATAGGATCTGTTTCAGGTTCTCCTGTTTCTCCTCACGCAGCCCCCTTACTCTTAATGCGAACTCCATTTGTCGGTACTGTATCATAATAATTTCTTTTTCAGCATTTTCCACTTTTTGTTCCACCACCTCTGTTTTCAATGTCAAGTTAGCATTGGCATCATTAAGAACCTCTAGAGTATCTTCCACTCCAGAAATATGTTCTGTTAATACAGTTACAAGACTCAGCATGTCGTCTCTAATTTTATCAACCTTAGCCTCAAATTTCTCATACAACTCCTGTTTAAGTCCTTTTATTTCACTTTTAATTTCACTTTTAATTTCTTCTTTCATTTCTTTTATTTCCTCTTTTCTCTCCTCTCTATTATCTCTAAATTTATCTTCCATTTTAATTGTCTGTGCATTAAGAGCCTCGCTTAGATTACTCAGAAAAAATTCTTTCGTTAACACATCCCCAGCAGGGGGCGTAGGAAGCGGAGGCTGCAGCTTTGTACCAGGCACTGAGGATGTGCCCCTGGAAGTAGAGGGTGACGACTTCAAGTTAATATTTGGTTTTGAGGCCATTTCAAAATTTGTCTGCCTGCAGTTAATAAAACTCTATTGCCTAAATATGCAGCTTTAAGTAAAGAGGCTTTTATTTTGAAGTTTAAGGCTTGGCAAAAGTTTCAGTGAGTAAACATTGTAACAAGACCGTTCAACAGATTCATCACCATTTAACTTCCAAATAAGCAAAGTTAATGAAGGAGTAAAATTCTTCTATTGTGAAACCAAAACATGTGATAAGCTATCTCTTTTGTTTTGAATTCTTTTGAAGTCTTGTGAGAATTAGCAAAAAGTGTTCGTTATTACCGGAGAAACCAGCCTGCTCGGCGCCATTTTAAAAGCCTCTGAGTAAATAATTTTTCGGAGGAGAAAAAGAGAAGAAGCTAAAATGTTGATAAGCAATTATTGTCCTCGCAGTAAACGGATTCAGCTCGTGATAAGATTAAATCAAACAAAACTTAGAGCAGAGTGGGAGAGACCTACTTTGTCCTGCACAAGGCAGTTTGAAGTTCCCAGCACGGACAGCCGTTCTGCCTTGGGCTAGCCCCCCTTTCCTTGCAAGCACAAAAGCTGCAAAAATCGAAGAGCATTTGCCAGCAAAACAGTTTCTTCTTTCCCTCTTGCCTGAAGGATAAGAAAACCTGATAAGACGTCAGATGGAAGATCCTCTAATCAGGTACGTAGCCAGGAATTCGGAGGCAGCTGATTTTTTGCTGCTTCCACCAGTAAGCTCCTCCCAGGAAGTCTCGATTTCCTGCCTTCCCATTCCCATGCACCTACCATTGCTACCAATGGGAAAATCACTGTCTTCTGAACCTGGAGAGGAGCAGTTAGAAGTTCAAGCCATATTTTATTCTTTTTTTGTTCATTTTTTAATTTTTTACTTTGTGCTTTTTTCTAACAAGACTACTGATTTCCTAGGACTACTGGTTTTCTAATCATTTAAAGGAAACTGCCATCTATTTGTCATATGGATTACTGCAGTATCAGATGTTATGCCATAGGTAAAAATGAAATGCTCATCCTTAAATTCCGCATCACATCCTTATCCTTATTCTTTGTCATGCTGATGTCTACTGGACACAAAAATGATTTTAAAAATTAAGTCAAAACTGGGACATTTTGGCAGCAATTTGTTCAGCTCAAAATGCTAGTTAGTTTCTTAATAGCCAAATCCTGTATACCAGGAAATAATTACCAATTGATTTCCTTTTATTTTCTTTTAAGGTTTTTTTTTATTTTTTCATTTTCATAACATATAATCACATGTATACTATTGCATAACCAACATCATATCGTATTATTAAATGTTTACATCAATTCATCTTCCTAACAATTCCCAAAAACCGATTATTGGCTCTTCTGCTCTCCATACACCATATTTGTACTTTATCCCTCACTTTCTTCTCCTTCTCTCCTCCCCCTCCCTACCTCCTTTCTTCCCTGTCATCCTTCCCTTCTCAACTTCCCCTTCCTCTCTCCTTCTCCTCCCTCCCTTTACCATTAATATCTCTCCTCCTTTTCCCCACCTTGCCCTCTTTCTTATCCCTCTCTTCTTCCCTTACCTTTCTCCTCTACTTCCCACTCTTCATCTCATTTACGTGGTGTATTTCAGCTTCTGAGCGAGCTCCATTTTATGTTGATGGTATTTATAAACCCTTTTCAACATACATATTTTTTCACTCCTTTTTAGTAAAAAAAATAAAATAACAGAAAAGTATACATACATAGTCATTGTGTTTTTAACCCCCTCCCCCCAACCTAATTTTGGCCGAGCTGTAGACCTGGTTACAGTTTCCCACTATTCTCATCATTACCTTTATATATACATCCTTACATGCCCCCAATTTGTGATTCTATCTTTTTATCCCAATAATTTCCCATTGTAGATATATGTCATGTTTCCTCTCCATTTTTCCATACGTTGGATTAGATTACCCTTAATTGTCTCTAGATGGCAATCCTCACTGTTCAATGTTCGTTACACTTCCCTTAATCTATTATATAAAATAACAAGCAGTAAACATCTCAGTTTGTTCATCATCTTAAAAGTTCTATATATGTCCATGTTTCATATATTTTGACCCATGCTTAGTTGTCCTTCTATTGTCATATTCAATCAATTTGCAACTCAATTTAATTATCATGTTAAAAGATCGTTGGCTTACCTGAACGGTCATTCTCGGGGCACTGCGAGGAGAGTCCAAGCGTGGGTTAACACAGCCTATCTGCCCTTGGACTGAGTGATGTTTTTCTCTTGACCACGCCTCCCTTTGTCTCACCATGCTCAGTTAAAAAATGAAGGTAGACAGTCCTGTAATTAGTTACAGTCAATACAGTCACAACATGTAAGGAAAACACCCCAGGCAGATTTGGACTCTCCTCGCAGTGCCCCGAGAACAACCGTTCAGGTAAGCCAACGGTCTTTCTCCAGTGCACTGCTCGGAGAGTCCAAGCGTGGGACATGCCCAAGCTATTGAGTCCCAGAGTGGGGAAGAACCGGAGCCTCTGGAATTTCAGCTACTCTTTGTAATACTGTTCTCCCGAAGGAGGCTTCGGCTGAGGCAAAGGTGTCAATTTTATAGTTCTTTATGAAAGCAGTGGGTGAAGCCCATGTGGCCGCCCTGCAAATGTCTAGGATAGATGCTTGGGTAGCCCAGGCCGCTGATGCTGCAGTGCTTCTAGTCAAATGTGCGGTGACCCGGCCCGGAGCCGTCTTGCCCTGGTACATATGCCAATTTGATGCCAGCGCACAACCAACGACCCACTGTGTGCGATGAGACCTTGCGGCCAAGGGACGCAGGAAGAAAGGAGATGAAAAACGCCTCCGAACAGCGGAATTCTTTAGTCCTCTTTACATAGGTACACACGGCACGCCTCACATCCAACGTATGCCATTCACGCTCTCTAGGGTGAGAAGGATTGGAACAGAAGTTGGGTAATATAATCTCTTGAGCCCTGTGAAACAGAGAATTAATTTTTGGGGTAAAGGAAGATCGAGTCTCAGAATGACCCTGTCGGGGTGAACCACGCACAGATCCTCCCTAACAGAAAGCGCTGCCAGCTTGGACACCCTGCGTGCAGACGTGATAGCCACCAAAAAGGCAGTCTTGATGGTTAGGTGGCAGAGACTGGCCGTGCGCAGAGGCTCAAATGGAGGTTTCGTTAGAGCTTTCAAGACAAATGGCAGGTCCCAGGACCAGTGAACTGCCGGACGGCTGATGTTTGCAGCCCCTTTGAGAAAACTCTTGATCTCAGGGTGTTGACTCAGAGAACGAGAGGATCCCCTGGCCAGGATGGTGGACAGTGCTGCAATCTGACGTCTAAGTGTATTAACCGCTAGACCCTTATCCAGACCCTCCTGCAAAAAGTCTAGGGTCTGGGGAATGGAGGCTGAAGAGTCCACAATGCCCCTGGCCTTGCACCACTGAGAGAAGGCGGCCCAGGTGGCATCATAGATCCTGGTAGTCGAAGGTCTCCTGGATGCTTGAATCGTTCGAATGACCTGGTCAGAGAAGTTCTGCTTCCTCAGGAGTTCCCCCTCACGTGCCAGATGGCTAGCTGCAGCCACTGGGTGTCCGGATGACTGATGGCCCCTTGGCTGAGGGAGATTTGGTCCTGAGGAATTTGCCACAGTCTCTGAACTGAGAGGCTGACCAGGTCTATGTACCAGGGTCTTCTGGGCCAAAAGGGAGCCACCAGAAGAAGGTCTGCTCTTTCGGCCAGGAGCTTGCTCACCACCTGAGGGATAAGAGGTAGAGGAGGGAACGCATATAACAGTCCCTGAGGCCACTTGGACCTCAGTGCGTTCGTCCCCTCCGCCAGAGGTAATGGCTGAAGAAGCATGGGAGATGTGTGTTGGTGTGTGTGGCAAACAGGTCTATTTGTGGTTTGCCGAATCTCCTCACGATCTGCTGGAACAGGTCCGGGTGCAGGCGCCACTCCGAGTGGTCAATGCGTTGGCAGCTCAGCCAATCTGCCTCCCGGTTGCTGGTTCCGGAGATATGATCTGCACTGAGAGAAGCCAGGTGATGCTCCGCCCACCTGCCCAGAGCCTCTGCCTCGAGCATGAGAGCCTTTGAGCGAGTGCCCCCCTGCCTGTTTATATGGGCTTTTGTCGCCACATTGTCTGTCATTAACAGAACGTGAGTCCCCTTTACGAGACTGGCAAACCTTCACAGTGCGAGTCAGGCCGCCCTCAGTTCCAGCCAGTGGATGCTGTGGGCAGCCTCCCTCTGAGTCCACTGACCTTGGGCAAGCTGACCCTGACAATGGGCACCACACCCCAGAAGGCTGGCGTCCGTGGTGACAATGACTCTTTCTGGTTTCTTGAATAGGCAGCCCTTCCTGACTGCCTTGGACCTCCACCAGGCCAGAGATCGGATCACCTTCCATGGGAGCCGAACGCGCCTGTGGGAGTTGCTGATCTTTGCCCTCTGCATTGGTAGCAGAAACCACTGCAGCTCCCTGCCATGGAGACGGGCCCAGGGGACCACTTTCAAGCACGATATCATGATCCCCAGGAGCTGAGACAGCTGGACTATCGGCACCGACCTGGAAAGTCTGCAGCGCTTCACTCTATGCCTCAGGTTGGACAGCCGATCTGGCGACAGAAATACCTGGCAGGAGGAGGAGTCAATGACCGCACCCAGATGCTGAATGCGGGTGGACGGCCGGAACTGGCTCTTCTCCAAGTTGACAGAGAAGCCATGGTCCTGCAGCGTCTGCACAGTCAGTGTGACATCGCGGTGAGCCTGCTCGGTGGTGAGAGAATGGATAATTATATCGTCCAAATAACATTCCAGACGGACCGGATGGCTGTGGAGATGGGCTGTTAACACTGCCAGTATCTTGGTAAATGTTCTGGGTGCTGATGATAACCCAAAGGGAAGCGCTTTATATTGATAATGCTTCCCTTTGGAACAAAACCTCAGGAACCGCCTGTGGGCCGCATGGATGGGGACATGCAGGTAGGCCTCTTTGAGATCTATTGAGGTCAATAGGTCCCCCTCCCTCACACAGTCCAGGATGAAGTGGAGCGACTGCATCTTGAACCTCTTGTAGGCTAGATGCTGATTCAGGCTTTTGAGGTCCAAGATGGCCCTCCACCACCACCACCCGAGCTCTTCGGGACTAGGAAGAGGATGGAATAGAACCCCCTCCCCTCCTGATCTCTGGAGACTGGTTCTATGGCCTCTATCTGGAGGAGATGGAGGATCTCGGCCCGCAAGTGATCCCTCTTTTCTAGGTTCCTGGGGGTAGGACAGCGAAGGAACTTCCTCTGGGGAAACGTTAGAAAGTCCAGCACTAGGCCCTTCTGAATGGTGCTGAGGACCCACTTGTCCGATGTTATCTCTTCCCACCTGTCGGCATACAGCTGCAGCCGACCCGCTATGGGAGGATGCCTGTGATCGTCACTTCCCCTTACGAAAGGGACGGGAGCTGCCATTATTGTTGCTGCCTCCTTGGAATGGCTTCCGAAAGGAAGACTGGGATTGCCTGGCACGAGACCCGAAAGAGGATCTGTCCTGGTGTCTGTCTCCCCGCTGCTGAAAGGGCCTCTGATAAGAGGATATTTGAGCTGAGGGCCCTGGCTCCTGGCTCCTGTAAGGTTGTTTACGAAAGGAACCGAATCCCTTACACTCGCCTCTTTTCAGCGTAGCTGGAAGTATTTTTCGTTTGTCTTTGGTTTCAGTGACAAACTTGTCCAGGGCATCTCCGAACAAGAGACCTCCCTTGTTGGATGGAAAAAGATGGAAAAAACAGGCTGTTACATAACTTTCTTTTGGGTCTGGGGTAGGATGTGATTGTCAGTCTGCTATTTGAGGAGAAACTATGTGAAATCATGATGATTTTCATGCAATGATACCTGCGATACAGTATATAAACAGTATAGATACCATTTGTTGTGTAAGAAAACAGGTACTTTATTTTATTTAAAACATTTATATAGTGCTCATCTTCTAATCAAGTCTGGGCTGCTTCTGATCAAAAGTTAAAACAATATATAAAGCCATATTAAAATTTAAAAACAAACAAAAAATTAAATTAAAATCTAAAAGCTGTTCACAGTAAAATATTAAAAACAACAAAAACCTGGCTTCAGGTCAGACTTCTAATGTGCAGTCATCCAATCTTATCCCAACACTTTGGGGAAAAGCCAGGTCTTTAAAACTTTACAGAAGGCTACAAGGGTAGAGGCTTGCCAAAAAGGCAGTCTTCCATAGAGCAAGGGTTGCCATGGAAAAGGCACACTTCCGAGCTCCCATCAGATGGCAATATTTGGAGGAAGGACTAGGAACTTGCCTACCCTATTTGACCTGGTATAATGGTTAAATGTCCTTAGGGAAATGTGGCCCTGCAGACAACCTGGCACTGTGCCATATAAGGCTTTAAAGGTGATCTTGAATTGCATGTAGAAAGAAACTGGAAGCCAGTGCAAATCACGAAACAAATGTGTTACATGAGAAAACCTAGGGCTCCCCATTATTGTTATTATTATTATTTTTACTTTTAGTATATTTTATTTTCATTTTCATTTTCATACACTCACATGTATACACCATCAATTCCTCTTGTCAACAATGCCCCAGAAAATAAAAGCCCCATATACCTCTTCCATTTCCATACACCTCTTTCTTCCACCACCCTCCAACTTTCTATCTTCCCTCCATCATCCCCCTCTATCCTACTTCCCCTCGCCCTCTACCACTCCTCTCTCCAGATCCGCTCCCCCCTTTCTTTTCGCCTCCCCCACACCATCTCTCCCATCCCACTCTACCCATCTTTCTTCTTCCCTACTCCTCCTCCCCTTGGTGTATTTCCACTATATGTTAATGTACTTGGCTTATCCTATTTTTAAAGAAAAATTAAAGAAAAACAGTATACATGTGAAGTCACATTGCATTGAGATCTAACACATCGTGTCTAGCCTAAGATATATCCCTCCCTCCCCCCATTCTCCCCCCCAGCCCCCCACCTCCTTCCCCTCCCCCGACTTCCCAGAACTCGTACACGGTATAGATTTTTAACAAACACAGTCTAAAATCTAATGAGAAAAAAGAAATAAAGAAATTAATAACATCTCTACATTGATCTTAGCTTCTTCTTGCTAAGCTAACTTTAAACAATTTAAATCATTCCTGATCTTAAGCATAGGCTAACTGGAATTTCTTGGTCCCGTATTTATTTTGTATATAGTCAATCCATTTTTTCCAGTCTCGTTTATATCTCTCATTTGAGTGATCTTTAAGATATGCCGATATTTTAGCCACCTCGGCTAAATTTGTAACTTTCAATGTCCATTCTTGAGTTGTAGGCAGGTCTTCCTTCTTCCAGTATTGCGCCACCAACAGTCTTGCTGCTGTTATTAAGTGCAGGATCAAGTTAGTCTCTACCGCTGTAAAGTCAGTATTTATACCTAGCAAAAATAACTGAGGAGTAAACTTTATCCTTCTTTTGAAGATATTTTGCATAATCCACCATATTTTTATCCAAAATGCCTTAACCTTTTGGGAAGTCCACCATATATGGAAATAGGTAGCATCGAGAGAACCACATCTCCAACATTTGGGTTTAAATTCGGATAGATAGAAGCCAGCTTTTTAGGATCTAAATGCCATCTATAGAACATCTTGTAAAAATTTTCTCTCAGGTTTTGAGCTTGTGTAAATTTCACATTTCTTACCCAAATTTTTTCCCATGTATCCAACATTATTGGTTCTTCAATATTTTGAGCCCACTTTACCATACAATCTTTAACTAACTCTGTTTCCGAATCTATCTGTATTAATACATTATATATCCTCTTTATATGCATTAAACTTTGATCTCTTATTTGTTTAAATAAGTTGTCCTCAATTTGGACAAAACCAATTTTTTGATCTATTTTCCACCTGGCCTGTAATTGCCCATACTGGAACCATGGTTGAACTGCCCTCTCCTCTTTTAATACCTCTAAGGATTTTAATTGTAGTGCCCCTCCTTCCAAAATAAGAAGCTGTCTATAAGTAATTCTATCCTGTTTTTGTGCTATATTTATATTTTCAATTGCATGTCTAGGAATTGCCCACATAGGTATCTTATCATTTAATTTATGTTGATATTTTTTCCAAACCCACAGTAAAGCATTTCTTAAAATATGACTTTTAAAGTTTTTGTCCAGTTTTTTGTTAAATAACAAGTAAGCATGCCAACCATATACCAGATCATATCCCTCAAGGTTCAGTATCCTATCATTAGTTAAATTGATCCAATCACTAATTAAGGACAACACCACTGCATCATAATATAGTTTTAAATTGGGTAGTTTCAAGCCTCCCCTCTCGCGTATATCTTGCATTATTTTCAGCTTTACTCTCGGCTTCTTTCCTGCCCATACAAATTTATTGATACCCTTCTGCCATTCTAAAAGATTCGCATCTTTTTTAAGTATAGGTAACATTTGGAAAAGAAATAAAAATTTTGGTAAGATATTCATTTTCACTGCCGCGATTCTTCCCAGCAAAGATAAGTGTAACTTCTCCCATTTTTTCATCTCTATCTGTATACTATGTCAGAGTGGTTCATAATTATACTGTATAGTTTCCCATTTGAGATTGAAATATTAACTCCAAGATATTTAACCTTTTTGACTACCTCACATCCTAACATTCCTCCTAACTCCTCCTTTTGTTTAGTATTCATATTTATGGCTAATATTTTCATTTTCCCTAAGTTTATTTTAAAACCAGACACTTGACCATATTGATTAATCGTATTCATTAAAACCATACTGGATTCCTGCGGTTGTTCCAATATTATGACCAAATCATCCGCAAAAGCCCGCACTCTGTATTCTTGCTGCCTAACCTTAATTCCTTTTAGGCGCTCCAAGCCCCGTATTTTATTCAATAATACTTCCAAAGTTATAATAAACAATAGTGGGGACAAAGGACAGCCCTGTCTTGTACCCTTTCCAATTTGAAAGGATTCTGTTAAACTTGCATTGACTATAATTTGAGCTGTTTGCTGTTGATATATTGCTTTGATTGCATTTTGTGCAATATCTTCAGCAAAAATTGCCAATTAACTCGATCAAAGGCTTTCTCAGCATCCAGAAATATGAACGCAGCAGGGATTTGATTGTTCTTTCCCAAATATTCTAATGCATTAATAATTAATCTAACATTACTTTTAATCTGTCTCCCTTGCATAAAACCTGTTTGATCAGCGTGTAACAATTGTTGGATAACCAGCATTAACCTATTTGCTAGTATTTTAGTAAAAATTTTGTAGTCTACATTAAGTAATGAAATAGGTCTGTAGTTTTTTGGTTGAGTAGTATCTTGATCTTCTTTGGGTATCAAAGATATAAAGGCTGTCTTCCATGAAGGAGGTACCTTACCTTCCATTTGAATCTTATTAAATAATTCTCTAAGAGGTTCTACCATTTCCAACTGTAAGTTTTTATAGTAAGCTGCTGTCAAGCCATCTGTTCCTGGTGCCTTCCCTGACTTTAACTGTTTAATTACCTGTAAAATTTCCCCCGAGGTTATTGGTTGATTCAATTTTTGCCTGTGTTCTTCTTTAACTAAGGGTATTTTTTCTTTATCTAAGTATTTGTCTATATCTAAACCATTAATTTTATCCCCCTTGTACAACTCTGTAAAAAATTCCCGAAATGCCTTTTGAATCTCATCCTGTTGAAATACCTCCTTCCCTTTGTAGATCAATTTAGATATATTTCGAATTTTCTTTTTTCCCCTAATCTGATAAGCTAACCACCTGCCAGGTTTATTTGCATTACAGAAAGTATTGTGTTTTGCATATAACAAACTGGTGGCTACCTGATCAGAGATTTGTATCGCCTGGATTCATTGTTAACTCCAGCTCTTTCCTCTTAATTTCCTCCTCCAACTCTGTTCCGTTTACCCCTTGTTTATGTCTATGTGATTTATTTATATTTATCAAAACTCCTCTCATATACGCTTTGCTTGCATCCCATACAAATTCCATAGGTGTATCCTTATTCATGTTAAAAACAAAGTATTCAGTTAGCAATTTTTTACAATCATTGATATACTTTTCATATCTAAATAAATTTTCATTCAATCTCCAAGACCTTCTTGCCTGTACCACCCCTCCCGATTCCATCCAAACTGGGTTATGATCCGAAAGGACCCTAGCCGCAATCATTGTCTTCTTCACCCTAGAAAGCAAATCATTAGTGGTTAATATGAAATCAATCCTGGAAAAGGATTGATGCCTATCAGAAAAAAAGGTAAAATCATATTCCTCTGCATTTCTTTCTCGCCAGATATCTCTCAGTTCAAAGTCATCCATCATGTCAAAAAAGGATTTAGGTAGTTTTGCTCACATCTTAGTGTTTGGGTGAGAAATCTTCTTATCTCTCTTGGTACCTATAACACCAATCCAGTCACCCACTAATATACAAGACCTATAATCCCACTGTACTAATTTAGCGTGAAGATTTCTATAGAAACCGTCTTGCTGTTGGATTAGGAGCATAAATTCCCCCAAACAATGTCTTTTTCCCTTCTAGGATTAGATCTAATGCAATGTATCTTCCATAGGGATCTGCTTTAATTAATTCAGCTTTCATATCTTTTCTTAAGTATACAACTATACCATTTTTCTTTTCCATAGCAAAAGCTACAAAATGTTGACCGAATCTTGGGTTACTCAGATATTTTTGATCGGTTGATTTAATATGAGTTTCTTGTAAACAAATTATATCATTCTTGAACTGTTTAAGATAGTGAAATATTTTCCTTCCCTTCTGTGGAGAATTCAATCCAGTGACATTCCATGTTAAAATCTTAGTTGCCATCTTTGGTTAGCTGAAGCTTTTTTAGAGCCTCCTGCATGGCCTGTTTAACCTTTGGCCTAGCTCCTCCCACTGCTTCTGAGGTTGTTGCTGTGGCTCCTTGATCGATAACCGGTAGTTGTTGCGGTTGTTTCACTTTAACTTGTTGCTCCATTCATCTAGTAATCATAAGGCTAGGT
Organism: Thamnophis elegans; assembly: GCF_009769535.1. Lineage (NCBI taxonomy): Eukaryota > Metazoa > Chordata > Lepidosauria > Squamata > Natricidae > Thamnophis > Thamnophis elegans. Next base: position 56,955,553 of record NC_045546.1, on the reverse strand, counting down.
CTCTGTTCCATAACACCTTGCGCTTCTAGAAGAGAGAGATGATCCATCTTATCTGGTAATTGTGTGGTTTGCTGTCTGTCTTGTCTTTCTTGTGATCTTTCTCTGGGTCCAGAAGGTGCAGGATGTCCAACCTTCAAAATATTATGGTAGAAATCTCGGGCTTTCCATACGGAGTTGAGACGATATCTTTGCCTGTCCAGTGTATGTATGATGCCAAATGGCGCGTCCCATCTGTACTGTATCTGATGATTTCTAAGTTCTTCAACTAAAAAGGCATAATCTCTCCTGGCTCTTAGCATTTGGGGTGGTATCTCTTTCAAAACAGTCAGATCTTCAGCCCCAATCTGGAGGTTAGTTTTATAAGACTCTTGTAATATCGTGTTTCTGAGCTCTCTTGTAGTGAAATATATAACAATGTCTCGAGGAAGCTGCTTCTGCTTTGCCACCCAAGAGTTAACACGATAAACTTTATCGATTTGCCAGTCAAGCCCCTGTCTTCCCACCAGATTATCAAAAGCTTCTGAAAGAATCTGTTTCAGGTTTTCCTGTTTTTCTTCACGCAACCCCCTTACTCTTAATGCGAGTTCCATTTGTCTGTACTGTATCATCATAATTTCTTTTTCAGCATTTTCGACTTTTTGTTGCACCATCTCTAGCTTGATTAAGATCCTCTAAACTATCTTCAACTCCTGAAACATGTTCTGTCAGTAGAGTTACAAGCCCCAGCATATCATCTTTAATTTTAGCAACCCTGGCATCAATTTTATCATACAAGTCCTCCTTAAGTTCTTTTATCTCCTCTTTTATCTCCCCTTTTATCTCCTCTTTAAAATCTTTCAGTTTGTTTTCCACTTTAATTGTCAGCATGTTATGAGGTTCACTCAGTTCTCTCAGGAAGAGTTCTGTCGTTAGTAACTCTCCAGTAGGGGGCATAGAGGGCGGTGGCTGCGACTTTGTACCAAGTATTGGCGATGTGCTTCTGGGGGCTGAAGGAGGGGGTTTCAGATTAGGACTTGGTTTTGAGGCCATTCCAAGTTTTATCTTCAAGCAATTAGGAAAACTCTACTGGCCCGCTATACAGTTGTGGAAAGAGGTACTAAATCTCCCCTTTATTTTGAGGTTTTTTTAAAAAAACTTTGCAGAAGGTTTCAAAAAATAAGCATTGTAACGAAACAGTTCAACATATTCATCACCGTTTTGAATGTCTCTATATTAGCAAAGAGTCTTTTTAAAGTGAAACTAATTAGTAAATATCTGTTGGCCGGCTGTGAGGCAAAATAATAAATCACTCCTTTCCTTTGAAGTTTTGAAACTCCGTAAAACTAGATAAACATTGTTACTCAGCAATTCAACTGGCTCATCGCCATTTTAAGTGCCTCTTTAAATAGATAAAATAACGGAAGAGGGTCTTGTAAAAAAGAAGCTAGGATTTAAATAAACAATTAATGCTCTCGCATACGAGGTCTGCTCGTTTTGAAATCAAGTAATTCAATCATTGTTCTGAGTGGGAGGGACACTTACTTTGTGCTGCAAAGCAGCTTGAGTTTTCCAGCACAGAACAGTTCTGCCTTCAGCTGGCCCCCTTCTCTTCGCAGACACAGAAGTTGCAAAGATCAGAAAGGCATTTGCTCGACAAAACTTCTCCCCTTCCCTTCTTGCCCGAAGAGTAAGGTGTCTGTCAGATGTCTGATTGATGATCATCTAAACAGATAACGTGACTAGTAACTCGGGAGCAGCTATGTTTAGCTGCTTCCATCAGTAAGTCCCGCCCAGGAAGTCGGGCTCCCCATTATTGTTCATGTTCCAGAAAGATTTAATCAAATAGAAAGATTAAGACTGGATTCACACATCGCAGGTTTAGTTTTGGTTGGTATAAATTATCCACTGAAAATTGTAAATCCATAAATATCACATTAAGCCATAATAATAAAAGACATAATGCTTATGTAAACCATTTAATGGTTTATGTAAATAATACACTGGGCCATTAATGACAGTTGACAAATTATAGCTAATGAAATCATGTCTTAATGCAATCTGTGAACCTATGCAAAAAGAATGGCTGCAGATGCATTCATTTCGGTTTTTATATTTTTGTTGGGTTGAAATTCTCTAAATTAATAAGCATTGAAACTAATAGTCTGAAATAAAATTCAGAATATGATCCTAGATTTGTGAGGTTTTATAACAGCCTTATAATGATATCCTGCAAGATCTACGTAACATAAAAAAATGTCAGCTAAAACAAGCTAGCATTTTAAAGCATGCTGCCTATACTGATAAGCCTGTGGTTCAGTCTTTGGGTAGTATTAGAGTTTCTTATTTTAAGAAATCAGTTTGTTCCATATATTCATTGGAAGGTTCAGGGACAATGTGAGAGAATAATAATATTTTTAAAAAATATTTTTTATTAAAAGGAGATTTTATAACTATTAAAAAAATACAGAAACAGAAGAAACAGAAAAAAATAAAAGAATAAAATGAAGAATAATAAAAAGTAAGAAAAAGAAAAGTATTTTAAAAAACTACATCCAATCTTATTTGCAGCAGTTTCAATCAGCAGTTACCCTCCTTTATTGTGTATCATAAACAAATCTTTTAATCAATAAAATCCAAAATCAGCATGTTAATGCATTTTCATAAAGTGTCTATAAAGTCTTTCCAGTCTTTTATTTTAAAAATGTTCCTTGATCAAACAATTCAGCTTAGCCATTTCTGCAAACTCAGCCCTTCCTCCATTATTGATGTTTCTGTAGTTTTTCTTTTTGTGCATATAATGGCTCTGTTGCTGTTACCATATATAAAAGCAATCATTCGTGAGCATTTTTAGTTGAGTCTCCATATGTCCTAGTAAGAAAAGTTCCAGTTTCATCTGAATATTAATTTTTAAAACACACTGCATCACCATATATATTTGTATCCAGTATATTTTCACTTTTTCACAGTGCATGATTAAGTGTCCCTTCATGTTTTTAATATTTTCAGTGGTGATTAGAAGTACCTTTACGTATCTTAGGCAGTTTCTCTGATGTCATAACAATGGTACATCATTTTTAAAAAGTTACTTTTAGATTATAAGACACTGAATTTCAGACCTTTTAACCACATTCCCAATGAGCAATTTGAATATTATAAACCAACATTTATGGCTCATTTTCCCATACATTCTTTAACTCGCTTTTCCTTTGTTATTTATATATTTTAATTTGACCTTTTAAGTCAATCTATCTTCAACATTTCTTTGCTTGCCCCTTTTACTTTTTGACTATGTGAACTTGTTGACCGGACACCATGTTTTCTGCATGGCTGTGCTTTGCAGAATGTTTAACTGAAATTTTGTAATGAACCACACATTCCAATTAACCTGAATGAGGAAGAATTTCAGTGCCTGGGAATATACTTTATGCATAATTTGAAGAATGAGTTAAAATTAAGTTCTAAGATAGATTCCTCACCCAACCACTTCTTCATGGCAAACTTCGCTTTCCTGAAAGTCAGGAAAATCAAAATTGGGCTATATGCTAAAATTTAGGGCATTCCATTTTTCCTTATTTTTGCTCTTATGCATTTAATAGGACAAGTTTTCCAAACTTTGAGAATGAAGAAAGTTCCACCTCTTGAATTTCTGTTTGTCCATGCATCTGTTAAGAGCATAGGAAGCTTGCCAGAAAGAAACTGGTGGCCCCTAGATATCCCAAATGAAGGAATCCTAAACAGATGGAAACGTACAGCTGTTCAAGCCGAAAACACTGTATTCTTATTTTGACACCAACATGGTGCTAATCATTCACCATAACACCATGAAAAAAAAATCAAGAAATATAGGTTTTTTACACAAAAGCTGCAGAAACTGACTTATTTTTTAATCTACAAATAGTGATCTTTGTGTTTCTTGGTAACATGAGGCTCAATTGTATTAAGAATTTTGGACCTTTTTTTTAAAGTAGGAGGAACATACTCCTGTGTCGAAGAAATTCCAGATGTTTGTTATAAATGTACTTTATGAAGCTGAGTGTAATTAATTTAAGTATAGCAGTCTAGAGAGTGCCCTAACTCTGCATATATGTTCTTTTTTTTAAAGCATTTTTACTACCTATTTGCCCAAACCTGTAGTAAAAATTGCTTTAAGAAATGAAAAAAAAAAGATTCAGCTGTACCATGCAATCGTGGGAACCTTCCCCCCACACTTTTTAAAGCATTTGTTTTACTACCAGTTGAAGAGAATAAGTAGTAAAAAAATTCTTTAAAAAGGGGGGGGAGGTTCCCATAATCGCATGGCACAGCTGATTGTCATGGAACCTTTTCCCCCACTTTTTAAAGCATTTTTTCCTGCCGGTTCAGGCAAATAGGCAGGAAAAAAATGCTTTAAAAAGTGAAAAAAAAAAACCTTCTGATGATCGTGTGGCTCACAGCAGATCTGTGTGATTGTCGGAAGCCCCCCACCCCCACTTTTTAAAGCATTTTTTTTGCTGCTAGTTCAGACGAATAGGCAGGGAAAAAATGCTTTAAAAAACAGGGAAAAAGCTTCCGACGATCACGTGGCTCACAGCCCAAGGCCTGTACTTGGGGGGGAAAAATAAGATCCCCCTGAAATAAGCCCTAGTACTTATTTTGAGCCCCCCCATATAAAACTTGGTCGGGGAAACACGGGTACTAAACTTCATTAATACATTAAAATGATACACTAGTCTCCTGACTATAAATTCAGTTGTAAATAGGTAAAAGACTGGTGTGTGTGTGTAATCATATGCAATATCTGAAATTCCAAATAAATAAAAAAGCAAGCAGTTGTATTGGCTTTGTCCCACTTTCCAAACCATGCAGTTCTAGAAAAATGCGGGTTTCTATATCTTCCCTGCTACCTGCCAAGCCACTGAAGGATTTAAGTGGAGAACTGACTGATACTGCTTGTAATAAGTCTCCATATAGTTGGTGCCTTCTAAATCTCTGGGCCTTTACATCATTATTCAACTCCTTACTTCCAGGCCAGCTGGTAACCCAGTGGCCATCACAATGAATCATTCTGCTAAATATGTGGAGGGGGAAAGGAAGGGTGAACGCATTATTTCAAAATATGCAAAGTGGAATTTTGCCTCTTGGTACTTTCGAGTATACAAGAGCAGTGCACATTGAGCTTCCTGGGAGGAGCCTGCTGGTGGTGGCAGCAAAAAATCAGCTGCCTCTGAATTCCTGGCTACGTACCTGTTTAGAGGATCTTCCATCTGACGTCTTATCAGGTTTTCTTATCCTTCAGGCAAGAAGGAAAGAAGAAATTGTTTTGCTGGCAAATGCTCTTCGATTTTTGCAGTTTTTGTGCTTGCAGGGAGAGGGGGGCTAGCCCAAGGCAGAACGGCTGTCCGTGCTGGGAACTTCAAACTGCCTTGTGCGGGACAAAGTAGGTCTCCCCCACTCAGTTCAAAGTTTTGATTGATTTAATCTTATCACGAGCTGGATTTGTATTACGAGTGCAATAATTGTTTATCAAGATTTTAGCTTCTTTTCTTTTTCTCCTCCGAAAAACTATTTACTTAGAGGCTTTTAAAATGGCGCCGAGCAGGCTGGTTTCTCCGGTAATAACGAACACTTTTTGTTAATTGTCACAAGAATTCAAAACAAAGGAGATTGCTTATCATTTGTTTTGTTTCACAATCGGCCAGCAGAAGCTTTTTAATTAGTTTCATTTCTACAATACTCTCACTCCCTCATTAATCTTGCTTATCTGGAAGTTAAATGGTGATGAATCTGCTGAACAGTCTTGTTACAATGTTTACTCACTGAAAGTTTTGCCAAGCCTTAAACTTCAAAGTAAAAGGGGAACTCAGCTTCTTTACTTAAAGCTGCATATTCAGGCAATAGAGTTTTATTAACTGCAGGCAGATAAATTTTGAAATGGCTTCAAAACTAAATATTAACTTGAAGTCGTCACCCTCTACTTCCAGGGGCACATCCTCAGTGCCTGGCACAAAGCTGCAGCCTCTGCTTCCTACGCCCCCTGCTGGGGATGTGTTAACGAAAGAATTTTTCCTGAGCAATCTAAGCGAGGCTCTTAATGCACTGACAATTAAAATGGAAGATAAGTTTAGAGATAATAGAGAGGTGATAAAGCAGGAGAGAAAAGAGGAAATAAAAGAAATGAAAGAAGAGATCAAAAGTGAAATAAAAGGACTTAAACAGGAGCTGTATGAGAAAATCGACGCTAAGGTTGTTAAAATTAGAGATGAAATGCTGAGACTTGTAACTGTATTAACAGAACATACTTCTGGAATGGAAGATACTCTAGAGGTTCTTAATGATGCCAATACTAACTTGACATTGAAAACAGAGGTGGTGGAACAAAAAGTGGAAAATGCTGAAAAAGAAATTATTATGATACAGTACCGACAAATGGAGTTCGCATTAAGAGTAAGGGGGCTGCGTGAGGAGAAACAGGAGAACCTGAAACAGATCCTATCGGAAGCTTTTGACCGCCTGATGGGAAGACCAGGGACCAACCTTGACTGGCAAATTGACAAAGCTTACCGTGTTAACTCCTGGCTGGCAAAGCAGAAGCAGCTTCCTCGAGACATCGTTATATATTTTACTACAAGAGAGCGTAGAAATATGGTACTGCAAGCATCTTATAACACTAAGCTTCAAATTGGCGGTCAAGACCTGACTGTTTTGAAAGAGATACCACCTCAAATGTTAAGAGCCAGGAGAGACTACGCTTTTTTGGTCGAAGAACTCAGAAATCGTCAGATACAGTATAGATGGGATGCACCATTTGGCATTATATTTACATTTGATAACCAAAGGTATCGCCTCAACTCTGTATGGAAAGCCCGAGATTTTTATTATAATATATTGAAGGCCGGATACCCTGCACCATCTACCTAGAGAAAGACCACAAGAAGGACAGGATAGACAGCAAACTACACAACCACCAGACAAGATGGAGCACCTCTCTTTTCTAGAAGTGCAAGGTGTTATGGAACAAAGACCTAGCCGCATGACTACTAGACGAATGGAGAAACAAGCTAAAAAGCAACAGCATCAACAATCACCGGCCATCGATCAAGGAACTACAATAACAAGTCTGGAAGCAGTGGGAGGAGCTAGACCTAAGGTTAAACAGGCCATGCAGGAAGCTCTAAAAAAGCTTCAGCCAACCAAAGATGACAACTAAGATTTTAACATGGAATGTCAACGGACTGAATTCTCCACAGAAGAGGAAGAAAATATTTCATTATCTCAAACAGTTTAAGAATGATGTAATTTGTTTGCAAGAAACTCATATCAAGTCAACTGATCAAAAATATTTGATCAACTCAAAACTTGGTCAACATTTTGCAGCTTCCGTTATGGAAAAGAAGAATGGTATAGTTGTATACTTAAGAAACGATATGAAAGCTGAATTAATAGAAGCAGATCCCTTCGGAAGATATATTGCTTTAGACTTAATCCTAGAAGGGAAAAAGACATTACTTTTGGGAATTTATGCTCCCAATCAACAGCAAGATAGATTCTATAGAAATCTTCATGCTAAATTAGTACAGTGGGACTATAGTTCCTGTATACTATTGGGTGACTGGAATGGAGTGATAGACACTAAGAGAGATAAGAAGATTTCCCGCCTAAATACTAAGATACGAGCAAAGTTACCCAAACCTTTCTTTGACATTATGGATGACTTTGAATTGAGAGATATTTGGCGAGAAAGAAATGCAGAGGAATATGACTTCACTTTCTTCTCGGACAGGCCTCAATCCCTTTCAAGGATTGATTTTATTCTAATCACTAATGATTTGCTTTCTAGGGTCAAGAAAACAAAGATTGCGGCTAGGGTCCTTTCGGACCATAACCCAGTTTGGATGGAGTTGGGAAGGGTAGTGCAGGCAAGAAGGTCTTGGAGATTGAATGAAAACTTATTTAGATATGAAAAGTATATCAATGATTGTAAAAAATTACTATCTGAATATTTTGTTTTGAATATGAATAAGGGTACATCTATGGAATTTGTATGGGATGCAAGCAAAGCGTATATGAGAGGAGTCCTGATGAATATAAATAAAACACATAGAAATAAACAAGGGTTAAAACGAACAGAACTGGAAGAGGAAATTAAGAAAAAAGAGCTGGAGTTAACAATGAACCCAGACGATACAAAAGTTAAGGAAGCTATTAACATATTAAAATCTCAATTTGACATGTTGATCTCTGACCAGGTAGCCACTAATTTATTATATGCAAAACACAATACTTTTTATAATGCAAACAAACCTGGCAGATGGTTAGCTTTTCAGATTAGGAAAAAAAGGAAAACTCGAAATATATCTAAACTGATTTACAGAGGGAAGGAGGTGTTTCAACAGGAAGAGATTCAAAAGGCTTTTCGGGAATTTTTTACAGAACTGTATAAAGGGGATAAAATTAATGGTTTAGATATAGACAAATATTTAGACAAAGAGAAAATACCTTCAGTTAGAGAAGAGCACAGGCAAAAATTGAATCAACCAATAACCTCGGGGGAAATCTTGCAGGTAATTAAGCAATTAAAGTCAGGGAAAGCACCAGGTACAGATGGCTTGACAGCGGTTTACTATAAAAACTTACAGTTAGAAATGGTAGAACCTCTTAGAGAATTATTTAATATGATTCAAATGGAAGGTAAAGTGCCTCCATCTTGGAAGACAGTGTTTATATCTTTGATACCCAAAGAAGATCAAGATACTACTCAACCCAAAAATTATAGACCTATTTCATTACTGAATGTAGATTATAAAATTTTTACTAAAATATTAGCAAATAGGTTAATGTTGGTTATTCAACAATTGATGCACACGGACCAAACAGGTTTTATACAGGGGAGACAGATGAAAAGTAATGTCAGATTAATTATTAATGCATTAGAATATTTGGGAAAGAACAACCAGATCCCTGCTGCGTTTATATTTTTGGATGCTGAGAAGGCCTTTGATTGAGTTAACTGGCAATTTCTGCTCAAGATATTGCAAAAAATGCAGATAGGAGATAATTTTTTACAGTCAATTAAAGCAATATACCAACAGCAAACAGCACAAATCATAGTCAATGGAAGTTTAACAGACTCTTTTCAAATTGGAAAAGGTACAAGACAGGGCTGTCCTTTGTCCCCATTATTGTTTATTATAACTTTGGAAGTATTGTTGAATAAAATACGGGGCTTGGATGGTTTAAAAGGGATCAAGATTAGGCAGCAAGAATATAGATTCCACGCTTTTGTGGATGATTTGGTCATAATATTGGAACAACCGCAGGAATCCAGTATGGTTTGAATGAATACGATTAATCAATATGGTCAAGTGTCTGGCTTTAAAATAAATTTAGGAAAAACCAAAATATTAGCTATAAATATGAATATTAAACAAAAGGAAGAATTAGGAGTGATGCTAGGATGTGAGGTAGTTAAAAAAGTCAAATATCTTGGAGTTAACATTTTAACTTCAAATGGGAAATTATATAAGCATAATTATGAACCACTTTGGCATAGTATACAGACGGAGATGAAAAAATGGGAGAAATTGCACTTATCTTTGCTGGGTAGGATAGCGGCAGTGAAAATGAACATTTTACCAAAATTTTTATTTCTTTTCCAAATGTTACCTATACTTAAAAAAGATGCGAACCTTTTAGAATGGCAGAAGGGTATCAACAAATTTGTATGGGCAGGAAAGAAGGCGAGGGTAAAGATGAAAATAATGCAAGATGTACGTGAGAGAGGAGGATTGAAACTACCTAATTTAAAATTATATTATGATGCAGTGGCATTATCTGTAATTAGTGATTGGACTCATTTAACCAATGATAGAATATTGAATATTGAGGGACACGATCTGGTATTTGGCTGGCATGCTTACCTGTTATTCAACAAAAAATTGGATAAGAATTTTAAAAGTCATATTTTAAGAAATGCTTTACTGCAGGTTTGGAAGAAATACCAATATAAATTAAATGACAAGATACCCATGTGGGCAATTCCTAGACACGCAATTGAAAATATGAATATAGCACAAAAACAGGACAGAATTACTTACAGACAGCTTCTTACCTCGGAAAGGGGGGTATTACAATTAAAATCTTTAGAGGTATTAAAAGAGGAGAAGGTAGTTCAAACATGGTTCCAGTATGGGCAATTACAGGCTAGGTGGAAAATAGATCAAAAAATTGGTTTTATCCAAGTTGAGGATAACTTGTTTAAACAAATAAGAGATCAAAGCTTAATGCATATAAAGAGGATATATAATGTATTAATACAGATGGATTCGGAAACAGAATTAGTTAAAGATTGTATGATAAAATGGGCTCAAAATATTGAAGAACCAATAATGTTGGATACATGGGAAAGAATCTGGGTAAGAAATGTGAAATTTACACAAGCTCAAAATCTGAGAGAAAATTTTTACAAGATGTTCTATAGATGGCATTTAGATCCTAAAAAGTTGGCTTCTATGTATCCGAATGTACAGCCTAAATGTTGGAGGTGTGGTTCTCTCGATGCTACATATTATCATATATGGTGGACCTGCCAAAAGGTTAAGGCATTCTGGATAAAAATATGGTGGGTTATGCAAAATATTTTTAAAAGAAGGATAAAGTTTATTCATCAGTCATTTTTACTAGGTATATGTACTGACTTTACAGTGGTAGAGGCTAACTTGATTCTGCACCTAATAACTGCAGCAAGACTGTTGGTGGCGCAATATTGGAAGAAGGAAGACTTGCCTACAATCCAAGAATGGACATTGAAAGTCACAAACTTAGCCGAGATGGCTAAAATATCGGCATATCTTAAAGATCACTCAAATGAGAGATATCAACGAGACTGGAAAAAATGGATTGACTATATACAAAATAAATACGGGACCAAGAAATTCCAGTTAGCCTATGCTTAAGATCAGGAATGATTTAAATTGTTTAAAGTTAGTTCAGTAAGAAGAAGCTAAGATCAATGTAGAGATGTTATTAATTTCTTTATTTCTTTTTTCTCATTAGATTTTAGACTGTGTTTGTTAAAAATCTATACCGTGTACGAGTTCTGGGAAGTCGGGGGAGGGGAAGGAGGTGGGGGGCTGGGGGGTGGAGGGAGGGAGGGGCATACAAAAAAATTGTACTTCAATGTTTTAATGATTGACGAATGATGAAATATTTGTGTTTTTTAAAAGAAATAAAACCTTTTTTCATGAAAAAAAAAGAGCAGTGCACATTTATTTTTAGACGTTTGTCTTTTTCTGCAAATATTGCTGTCCATTAGGAGATTTCATCCTGAAAGCCATATATTAATGTTCATTTCTTTACATGAACTATAAATGCAGATATTTCTAAAATTTATTTCTTTTAATTCTTTTCAAGATGCGCATTGCATGTAAAAATAAAACCTAGTTTGGGAAGGGTTTTACCAAATTATCTTTATTGAGATCTTGATGCTATGATCTCTTTTGGTGCCCACTTCCATTTGGAATCCATATGAATTGGCATCTTTGAATAAACTGAGTCTTGAAGAAGAAAAAAAGTAAAGTTTGAATTTAAAATACTTTTGCTGAAAAGAGGATGGTTTGGAGATTAAGATTACTTGAATGATTAATTTGCAGATTAAGAATTGTTAATGAAAATGAACTGGATCAAACCAAATTAGGTTGATGAAAACATTAGTATGCATTTTCACAAAAATAGGACTAAATAGCATACTGATTTGCATAAAGTTGACATGTTTATATGCACAAATAGTGGCAAATTTGGAACTAATTAGTATTATTTAATTAGATGTCACTATAAGGGGAAAAGTTGTGAACAAATGAATCATGCATCTGCTTTAAGCTGCTTGGTCCCTTCTCTGTTGATGAGTGGCTTTAAACTTCTCTTTATTTTATATGGTTTTTGGTCTTTCAGTCAAAATGAACAACCCTTTAGATAGAAGATATAGCTCTTCAAAAAGGATAAACTAGAGGTAAGTGATCATCCCACCAATAGAACAGTGTTTCATTTTCATTTCATTTTTTTCATTTTTCATTTTAATTTATTTGTATGCCGCCCTTTTCCCTGAAAGGGACTCAGGGCGGCTCACAACTCAAAGGGAGGGGGAAAACAAACAAAGTTACAAAAAAACATAAAAACCATGCATAATTAAAAAAGCACAACAGTCATACCATTCAAAGTGGGGCAGCGAGTCTTTAGCCCCAGGCCTGTCGGAACAGCCAGGTTTTAAGGGCTATGCGGAAGGCCTGGAGGGTGGTGAGGGTACGAATCTCCACGGGGAGTTCGTTCCAGAGGGTCGGAGCAGCCACAGAGAAGGCCCTCCTCCGGGTAGTCGCCAGTCGACACTGGCCGGCTGATGGAATTCGGAGGAGGCCTAGTCTGTGGGATCTAATTGGTCTAGTGGAGGTAATTGGCAGTAGGCGGTCTCTCAAGTACCCAGATCCAATACCATGAAGGGCTTTGTAGGTGACAACTAGCACCTTGAAGCGTACCCGGAGATCAACAGGCAGCCAGTGCAGCTCGCGGAGGATAGGTGTTACGTGGGTGAACCGAGGCGCACCCACGATCGCTCGCGCGGCTGCATTCTGGACAAGCTGAAGTCACCGAATACTCTTCAAGGGCAGCCCCATGTAGAGCACATTGCAGTACTCCAGTCTGGAGGTCACAAGGGCACGAGTGACTGTTGTGAGAGCCTCCCGGTTCAGGTAGGGACGCAACTGGTGCACCAGGTGGACCTTGGCAAATGCCCCCCTGGTCACAGATGACAAACGGTGTTCAAAAGTCAGCTGTGGGTCCAGGAGGACTCCCAAGTTGCGGACCCTATCTGAGGGGTATACTGTTTGACCCCCCAGCCTGAGAGGTGGAACACTTGGCCAATTAGTAGGAGGGAAGCACAGCAGCCACTCGGTCTTATCTGGATTGAGTACAAGCTTGTTAACCCCCATCCAGTCCCTAACAGCCTTGAGGCCCTGGCACATCACGTCCATCACTTCATTGAGTTGGCACGGGGCGGACAGATACAGCTGTGTATCGTCCGCATACTGGTGGTATTTTATCCCGTGCCGTCGAATGATCTCGCCCAGCGGTTTCATGTAGATATTAAAGAGGAGGGGGGACAGGACCGAACCCTGTGGCACCCCACATGTTAGGGGCCTAGGAGTCGATCTCTGCCCTCCGACCAACACCGACTGCGACCTGTCCGAGAGGTAAGAGGAGAACCACCGTAAGACAGTGCCTCCCACCCCCACCTCCCGCAGTCGTCGCAGAAGGATACCATGGTCGATGGTATCGAAAGCCGCAGAGAGGTCAAGGAGTACTAGGATGGAGGCATGAGCTCCATCCCTGGCTCTCCAGAGATCATTGATCAATGCGACCAAAGCGGTTTCCGTGCTGTAGCCAGGCCTGAAACCCGACTGGAAGGGATCTAGATAACTGGTTTCCTCCAAGGACTGCTGGAGCTGAAAGGCCACCACCTTCTCAACAACCTTCCCCACAAAGGGGAGGTTGGAGACTGGATGATAGTTGTTTAAGACGGCTGGATCCAAAGATGGTTTCTTCAGGAGGGGTCTCACCACCGCCGCCTTTAATGCGGGGGGAAAGACCCCCTCCCAAAGGGAGGCGGCAACAACCGCCTGGATCCAGCCCCGTGTCACCTCCCTGCTGTTAACAACCAGCCAGGAGGGGCATGTTGGCTGGAGATTCCTGGGAATTAGAAGTCCTCACATCTTAAAGTTGCTGAGGTTGAGAAGGTTGCAGTAGATGATTTTAAAGACAAGAGAGTTTATTGTCCTGTTTGGACAGTTTGAATCCCCAGTTCATTTTCTTTAATATGCACATTCTGTGAGGATGTTTGGCATAATTTCAGATCAAGATTAAATTGACTTCCTTAGGTCTAACTAATAGTATTAACACATCATTCTTCTATTGTTTGTTTATAGCAAATATATTAGAATCACTTTTCTTTATGTTACAGGTAGTCTTTGCTTAATGACCAGTCATTTGTTACTTTAGAACTTTCGACAGACTCCCCAAATGATATTTATGACCTAGTTCTCGAGTTCTGATGACTATAACCACCCCCCTCAACCAATCACATGGGCACATTTTGAGCACTTGGCAAACAAATCACCTTTAGGCTGGTTGCAGCATTCTGCATTGATATCACCATGATTTACAACTTGTTTTTGTATTTGTATTGTATTTATTAGTTTTGTATGCCGCCCACTCTCGGAAGACTCCGGGCGGCTTACAATAAAAAAGGGAGGGGGAATATAAAAGACAATACAACAATTTAAAATTATAGCAACATTCATAACCTAAAGTGGGGCTTTACAGCTTTACGGCTGTTTTTGCCAGTTTACGGCTTTTTTCCCCAATTTCCAGCCTTTTGTGCTAGTTTCTGGCAAAATACAGCTATAGGAATACAAGGATTTGTTTAATGATCACTATATTTGTTTAATGATGCCTTGTTCACTTAACTGCCACAGTATTTGTATAGCAACCACCAAAAAAATATGTAAAATCAGGTCAGTCACATTAGTGCCCTGACCTATGACTTAATGATGGAAATTCCTGGCTCCATTATGGTCATGTGAAGATTAAGTGTAAAAGGCATGACGGAGTAAGGAACTGTGAATACTGTTGAGAGCTAAGCTGCTGTGTAGAGTTCCCACATGACTTTAACAGATTAACAGAGTTGGAAGGGACCTTGTAGGTCATCTAGTTCAGCACCCCTCCAGTAGGGAGACCCTATGCCATTTCTGACAGATGACACTTATTGTGGCTTCAGTCATAGATCAATCAATGTGCTAAAGAACAGCATAAGAGTTTTTAAATTTCTATCCCACTGGAATTGCTTCATACTGTTTAAAGAGAGAAGCTGCAACATGATCTCTAGTTTTAACTGTTGTGATTTTGATACTGCTTTAATTTATTTCATGTTAGAATGGCATTGTTGAATTAATTATTTTGTTTTGCCTTCTATGAATATGGGAGTGGAATATGTGCTAAAAATAATGTGTGCTATCACTGCAGATTATAATTTTCTGTAATTTTCTTTTGCTAATTTTCCTTGTTTCTCAGCTTTTTTAAAGCATTTGATGAGAGGTGATAAAAGCATATTCAACATATCTAGAGGGCATCAATATGGAAATATTTGTTCTAGATTATGCTTGCACAACATGATTTGAAAACAAAACACAATCATATTGGGCAATACTATTTGCACATTGAAAACTTTTCATAATATGCTTATGAAAAATATTAATTTGCAACTGCTAACAGCAGAGCTAGATGCTACATTTGATATTGTGTCCAGATGTGGTTTGATAGTACATCACTGGATGGTAATTGTTTGTGAGGAGATCTAATCCAGATTGAGTCTGTGGTCTTGAGGAAAAAAGCTTTATTTTTTAACTTTTTGCCTCTTTCACCATTGAAATTGGCTCTACAGATACACTTTCCCCAATACTGTTGAGGATTTGAATGAGGATCACTCATGCATTTAAATCTTTACGATCTTTGCATATCACTTTTAATGCATTTGCATCTTGAGGCAGTTTACAGTGAAACTACCATGTTTCCCTGAAAATAAGACAGTGTCTTATTTTCTTTTGACTCCTGAAATAAGCACTTGGCCTTATTTTGGGGGCGCTCTTATCATTTTTGAGGCAGAGGAGGCAGTGAGTGTGGTCACCTCATGACTGCTGCTGTGTTACAATATTTTTGGGGAGGGCTTATTTTGGAGGGAAGGGCTTATTTTAGCAGTGCACTCAAAAGCCCGATTGGGCTTATTATCCAGGGGGGTCTTATTTTCAGGGAAACAGGGTAGTAAAAACAAATATTGCTTTAATAGAATAGGAGAAGATAATATAAAATAGAGGAATTTAAATTATGGGATGAGAAATGAAAAAAATAAAGTAAAGCAACTCATCCAGAACACTTATACAGGGAAGATGAGAATGAAGAGAGTGTCCCTTCTCAGATATTAATAAGATGTATCCATGGACACCCGAGATATTTCATGGAGAATTCTAGACAGCTGGGAAGACTTAATTGTGAGGAATCACAAAATACACGGTTGTAAGGCAAATGCAATAGAATCTCTGATACCTTAGTCAGATCTATAATAGGAAAGGTGTATGTCAAAAATAGACAAAAAAACCCCAAACAATCTTGACAATAAATTGGCAGCCAAGAGTGAATTGCTAGTAGGTGACATTGTCATGTGCCTCCTTTAGCAAGCTGCTCACTGTTACCTGCACTAGTTACAGCTTCCAGACTAAATGCAAGATTAATTTCACATAAAGCACATTGCAGTAGTTGTAATCTATGGAGAACCATGATAGCTAGATTGTCCTTGTCCAACAAAAGATGCCATTAATATGATAATTCTTCTGGCAACAAACTGTCCTAAGCAGAGAGGCTGTTTAGGGTTCAATGCTAGTGATAATACTCAGAGCATTCCCTGACTACATATTTGTTATTTCTGAGAGACAAGAGTTTCATTTAGAACAGATAGACTATCCAATTCCCACATTCAGAAAACACTTATCCACAAGGGATGTGATTCAGTCTCAATTTATTGGTCCTTTTCCACACTATTGCTACATCCGGACTCTGTAAAGTCTCCTTTAAGTCTTAAAATTATTAAAAAATAGAGCTGAGCATCATAAGTATTTTCATGTAGGTGATAATTAATACAGAGGATTACAATAAATAATGGTTTGTGGCAGCCCATAACATTAATACCAAGGAGCAGAGGCCACTCACCCAAGTCTACTTAATGAGACTTTTCCTGCAAAGCGGTGGAACAACTCAAACACAATGTTTCCAAATCCCAACTGACAGAAACATTTCAGGAGAATATCACTGTCTACATTATTGCTACTTAGACATTAAGCAGAATCAATAGAATTGCATTTCCTGTACTTTTCCCATGCAAGTCATCAGGATGATTCACCCCCAATATTCCAATACCCAATTGCTGCAACTATACAATAGCATCCATCAATACCTTTTGAGTAGGGGGTATTTGGCATAATAATCCTGTGGTTCTTACCGACTCTTATCAATGTCCTGCATATCATCTATATATTTGGAAACCACAAGCAAAAGACTGGAAAACTGTGTTCCAGTCTTCTGCTTGTGGCTTCCAGGAAATATCAGCTTGATAATTCAACTAACCACTGGTTGATTCATATCTGTGTGGTTGTCCTATGTAATAATACACAGAATTGCAAGTGATAACTTTCTCAGCAAGAACTTTCCAGATTTATTCTGCCCATGCAGACTGTCCACTGGAACCTCCTGAACTGGAAGAAGCATATAGAACTTTATCAGTGGTGGATTCCAATATGGTGGGTTCCAATATGGTTGGAATGGCCCTGGCATCACCCACATAGATGTGCATGGCGCACACACACACGTGCGCAGTATGCACATGCATCGTACCTGCCTGTGACACTTCTGCAAGCCTCTGCAATGCTCCAGCTGCTTGGCAGAGCGTCGCGCAGGTGCCATACGGGCCATACTTATGCATGGAAGTGCCAAGGCTTAAAGGACAGGTAAGAAGCTTGGGTGGGTGGGTGGGCCCTCCGGAGTACTGTACCGGAATGGTATCCGGTGCTCCGAGCAGGCTCCGGTACATCTGTACCAGGGTGTACCGCCTATAACCCACCACTGAACTTTATGCTTCTCCCAGTTATAAAAATTTGATAAGGCATTGGGTATCTTATGCCCCATCATTTTTCTTCAATCTTATTTGCTTTTCAGTCAAACATTCTGTCTTAGTTCCCAGTCTATCCCAGATTTCTGTCCATGTTCCAACATAGTTTGTTGTTCTATCTGCTCTGGAAGCTGTTTTATAGAACATTCCAGAAGCAGAAACTACTGTTTGATTGTCTTTCAATGACTCATAGTAACCAAAGTTTGTCAAATACATTTTGATCACTAAGCCTCAAACCAAAGAAACCAAGGCCACAGACCTTTCATTCAATAATTGTTCACAATTCTAAATATTATTGAAAAATATTTAATTTAATAAACTCAGGTCCTAATAAAATAAGATATGTTTGTTAGTTGTGGCTAATGAAAATAGAAGTAAAAGTCTTTAAAGATATTTATGAATTGTGTGAATTGGATATATGTGCTGATTCCACAATTCCTGTTCTAATTTAGGATTAGCTGACAATGAGAAGCAGCTTATCAATAGTCAATCCTTTCTAAATGAGTAGTTAACAAAGTGGAAATGCATGTCTTGTATAAATAGGTCACTGGTTCGGTAAACAAAAAAGTGTTCTAGTATAATTAGAATATATAATCAGTCCTATGGTGTAACATATGAGAAAACAAGGTATGTTGGAAAAAACCATGAAAACAAAAATGGGTAAGCTGTGCACCTCCTGTCATTGAGCTCTTCATATATTTTACCTAACAATTCCCATGACTATAAAATGATGCTTTTGAGAGTATTTGTTATCTGTTCATCAGTATCCTTACAGGTCTGTTTAGTATCCTAGATTGTGTTTATTAGCCTGTTGTTTCAGAGAAGAAACTCCTGTATGTGAAGTGGGGATCAAACAACTAGAAGAGAAGAGAAAGCATCAGGGAGCTGAAAGTTAAAAAAGACTATGGTGCAGGTATGTTAATAAAAGTTTCCTTGGTGTTTGCAGCACTTATAAGTGTCAGCAGAATTATAGAGTTTCCACTTTGAGTCATGGTTGATTGAAGATGTTTCCTTGAACAAGCAGAGATGACAACAGCTATGAAGAACACACTGATGAGCTCCAGCCTTGCAATTCCTCCCACAGATGAGGCAATTGGGAGATCGCCTATCAGTATTCTGAAAGGCAGCAGTTCACAAGAAGATCACAATACAGTGATGTAAGATGAATTTGAGCATAAAGAGGTAAGGGAAATCACATCTTTGCTCTCAGCAGTGGCAGAACCTTTCATAAGGACGCCAAGTCAGTCAAACTCACTTTCTAATCACATTTGGAAATGTTCCACTTTATAGATGTTAGAGATTTTCAAAATGGTGAACCCAGTGTGACAACTGGTGATTTTTACCTTTTCAGAGTTAAAAAAATTGTAAACAGAGTTAATTTAAAGCAATTGGCAAAAAGCATTACAAGGGGGCTTTTGATTTAAGAGTGTGTTAAATAGATTGGGAGACCAGAGAGATTTGGAATGTTGGTTAATTTTGCTAAAGATTTTAAAACAAATATATAATCAAAGAATATCCTCATAGGAAAGGACTGCAGCGGAACTAAACCCTTATTAACAATTCAGACTTGACAAAGGTACCAAATGGACACTAGAGGGAACTAAAGGACCAGGCAGAAAAGAGTTAAATGGCTAAGCTATGCTTTCTTATTTTAAAGAGCTTTTTGAATCTAAACATGGACTGGAATATTAATAACTAATGATTCAGAAAGAATACAAATTTAAATTGATAAACATTTGGAGGATGATGTGAAAAACTTTAAAAATATTTTAACTGACATAGAGGTAGAGTTTGAAGGCAATAAAATTGATATTAGAAAAATGATAATACAAAGGATAAATCAAGAAAAGAAATTGGACATAGAACAGCTGCAACAAGAAATTCTGAATGATCCCTCTTTATTTACAAAGGATTTACAAAGTAGGTTGGTGAAAGTTTTGAAAACTCCTTTTAAATGCCAGAGAATGATAAAAAAGATCAAATCCTGTGATGCCGTAAGAATGATTCAAAGGCCAAGCCAAGCAAAAAGAATATATTGTTGGACTATTTGACCAGGGATAAACTGTTCGATATTTCTGGGAATTCCTAATGAAGTTTTCACTGAATTAGGATTAAAAAGATTACAATTTCTGGATTGCATATAGATAAAAGATAGACTGTGGAGAAGAGCTTTTTTATTTGTAACTTTAAAAATTGGTTAGTATAAGTATATTAGCTTACATTCAATATGATGAAGACTGGAAACCATTTCTTTTATTATTGTCATTGTTGCTTTTTTCTTTTCTTTCTTTTCTTTTTTAGTCTTGATCTTTTTTGGGATTTCTGAACTTTTATCTTTCTTTTTTTTTCTAGTTTAGTTTGCAATAGTATGTATAGTTATTAAAAACTTCAACAACATTGTTAACTAAAAAGAATCTGAGTAGCACTTTAGAAGCAATAGCATAATTTCCTATCTATTAATGCTGCACAAATATATATACTTGATGGAAAGATTTCAATATTTCCTATTTGGGGAATACAAATAAGAAGGCATTTGCAGTTTACAGGAAGTCAAAGGTTTTTGTTTCCTGCCAAACTAGAAGAAAAAGTGGCAGCGGGGGAAGGGGGAGAAGAAAAGCAAAGCAAAAGCAAACAAAAGGAACTATATTTTAAATTTTATAATTTAATTTCAAAATTACAGTGTCTTAGATTTTGTTTTTGCTATCATGTCATCACTGGAAGTGGCCTTTGAGGCCATATAATCCAATTCTCTGCTAAGTGCAAGAATTCAAATTTAGGCATATCCCATAGATGCTATCTAGAGCAGTGTTTCTCAGTCTTAGCCACCTGAAATATATGCAGACTTCAACTTCCAGAATTCCCCAGGCACCTAAAATTCTTAAATGTCTATACTGTTAGGGTGACCAGATGTCCCGCTTTTGGCGGGGCAGGCACGATTTTTCATCGTTTTTCCCGCGTCCCGCCCGCTTCTCAAAAACCCCCGCTTTATTTCGGCGCTCGCTGGCTCTCCCGCCCATCATCAGCTGCCGCTAGCTCGCTCATTCCTTTCCCCCATCTATTCTATTCTACACTAAAAATCTAAGCCAGCCCAGCCTGCCGCTCACTGATTGGCCTGGACTCCAGCCAATCAGTGAGCTGGCTGGGATGGAAAACTTTAAGCACACGGCATCCTAGCCAGCTCACTGATTGGCTGGAGTCCGCTTAAGCATGCCGCGTGAGTCTCCATTTCATTTCGCCTTTGTCGTTTGCTTTTGCTGCTTCACTGGTGAGTAAATGGTGGGAATCGGGAGGCTTCGCCGCTTCGGGTGGGCGGCGGTGGCCTTTAGCAAGGGAAGGCCTTCCATAGGGAGTCTGGCTTTCCCCACCCCGCCTCCTCCACTAGCCTTTGTCCCTCCACAGTAGGGCGGCTGGGGGGAGGAGACGGCCCTCCTCTCCTTCTCCCCCTTTGCGGAGTTGGGCTGGCGGGCCGTCTTCTCCCCCCAGCCACCCTACTGTGGAGGGACAAAGGCTAGTGGAGGAGGCGGGGCGGGGAGAGGGAAAGCCAGACTGCGGAGGCTACTACCAGCCCGCGGCCTCCCTACCCTGAGAGAGAAACCCGGGAGAAGATGCGGGGAGGGGGGGAATTCGCATGGGGCGGGCTGCAAGAGGGAAGGAGGGAGTCTGGATTGCTGCAAAACAAGTCTTGGGAAGTCCTTTGCACCGGCTAGAAAAGGTCTTCACTCACTCCCTCTTCTTGCAGCACGCCCCGATGTGAAAAACGCCGAGATCGGCGCACTTGGGGCTGCAGTGATTTCTATCAAAGCAAACGTGGGCGCAGCCAAAGAGCTTCTCTGAATGGGGCTGAAGGGAGGGAACCAGGAGCCCAGTGGAGCAAGAGCGCCGCATGCCCGCCGCAAACAAAGCACATCCGCACCCGCCGATAACTCCTGCGCGGGAGAAACGAGCCGGGCTCCCCCGGGAGACACCCACCCCCAGGCCGGGGGGGGGGGCTGCAGGTGGGGGAAGGGCGGGGGGGTGGAGGAGCCACCACAAGGGCACCGCATTTACCCCTGCACCGAGGCTGGAAACGGCAAAGGCGGCCAGGAAGGTCCGATCGGCCGAGACTATCACTCCGTGCTTCCTTCCCTAAAAATTTACATTTCTGTCAGAGGAAAGGTCACAGTGTTGTGTGGTAGGCGGAGCTTGGAGCACAATGGAGAGAGAAGGAAAGCGGGCTCCCGCGAAGCAGAGCCTTTAGGGATTTAGGGAAGGGAGCCAGCCATGGAAGGGAAGGGAGTGTGCGGGGCCGTGTGTGTGTGCACACGCGCAGGCAAACCGCCATGGAGTTGCGTCTGCCTTTACCAAGGGAATATGTTGCTGCTGCGGTGGTTGCTGGCCTCCCGTTGCCAAACGGCACCTGGAAGCCATGAGCGGTGGACACAGCCCTTGGCGGCTTCTAGCAGGGAACTGTAGCGAGCATCTCCCCCTTCGGCTGCAGCTTCCTTTCCTCTCTCCACCCGCCGATGCTGTGGCTGCTTTTCGCTTCTCTGCCTCTTCCTGGGGATCGTGGAGGAATCTTGGTCTGGCATCATTGTGTATACCCATCCCAGCCGGCTGGTATTTTGTCCCTTCTGTCTCCCCGTTGCTCAGAAAAGCAACTCTGGGAAGGTCCTTTGCTAGCAGGCAGGTTCTAGGACGCCTGCCGCCACCAAAGGACCTTCCCACAGTTGCTTTTCTGAGCAACGGGGAGACAGAAGGGACACAATCTCCTTTAATTCTCCCTCTGCCTCATTCACTCGTTTGGGCAGCAGAGAACGAAAGAAAATTGCATAGCCAAGGACAAAGGAGTCTGCAGCCTCCTTCATTCAAATGTTCAGGCAGCGGGGATGGGGGGGGGCTTTCTCACATGCCTTCTTTCTCTGAAGCCGCGCTGGATTTAGCAAACCTTGGGATTGTGCAGCAGCCGAAGATCACCTGGTTAAAAAGGAGGAAGAGGAGGCTCCACTAGTCCGGAGCCCATCCGCGGTGGCAGGGATCCCCCACACACATACACACACACACACGGAGGGAGGAAAGACAGAGAGAGAGACAGACACACACAGAGAATGACAGAGAGAGGGAGGGAGGGAGATAGAGGTAAAGAGCCACACAGAGAGTGAGAGACAAACAGATACAGAGAGAGGGAGAGGGAGAGGGAGGGAGTGTTTATGCACAGAAGGGAGATTTAAAACTTTGGAGTGAATCCGGGAAGAGGGAAGAGATGGAGGACTGGCTTTTCACTCCGATTTCTGAGCCCCCAGCTGTTAGTGACGGAGGAGGAGAAGGACGAAGGAAGAGGTTGCATTTTTGTTAGGCTGAAAGAGCTGTGGCATTTTAAAGAAGTCCCGTTCTTTTTATTTAAGCACGAAAGGAAAAATCTGCAAAAAGCCCGGGGAAATGTTCCTTGCAAAGCATCATGGTCTCAGAGAATGCAAATGAAGGTGCTTATCTCTCCACCCGGCTCGGAGTCATGCTGAGTCCCATTCAGAGGGCGGAGGGACGCTGTGCTTTTTTTTGGTTTTGTTTATGTTCTCACAACCATGCAAAGGTGGGTCTTTCTTTCTTTCTTTCTTTCCCTGTCTGCGGTTCCGATTGCAGTTGCTTCGGTTTAAAGCACCGTTTCTCATTCCTTGCAAAACTGGGGCAGGACTGCCTCTCCTTGCAAAATGTTCCCCTGATTTGGTTTATAAGTTCGCAGCAAGGCAATCCAACAAATAGGAAAGTTTTAATAAGATTTTCTGACTTTATTTGGTCTCTGCTGCCACCCCCACCCCCAACCCCTCCCAAGGAGAGAGTGGGAAGGAGAGGAAGGGAGGGGGAAGGAAAAGAAGAAGGGAGGGGGGAGAAGATGGAAGGAGAAAAGATGGAAGGAAGGAGAAAGAAGGAGGAAGGAGGAAGATGGAAGAAGAAAGGAAGAAAAAAGAAGGGAGGGAGAAAAGAGGGAAGGAGGTGGGAAGAAAAGGGGAAGAGAGGGAAAGAGCAGAAAGACGAGGAGGATGAAGTTGATAGGCAAGAGGAAGGAGGAAGGAAGGAAGAAAGAAAAAGGGAGGGAGAGAGGAAAGAAGAAAAGATGGAACTAGAAAGGAAAGAAGGGAGGGAGGAAAGAGGAAGACAGGGAAAGAGCAGAAAGACAGAAGGTGAAGGTAGATAGGCAGAAGGAAGGAAGAAATAGGAAGGAGGGAAGGTGAAAGGATGGAAGGAGGAAGGAACAGAAGCGAAGAGGAAGAGAGAAATGGAAAGAGCAGAAAGACAGAGAAGGTAGATAGGCAAAAGAAAGGAAGTTGAAAGAATGGAAGGAGGAAGGAAGAGAAAAGGAGGAAGGGAGTGAATGAGGAAAGAAGAGAGGATGGAAGGAGAAAGGAAGGAAGAGAAGAAAAGAGCAGAAGATGGATAAGGTGAAGGTAGATAAGCAAGAGGAATGAAGGAAGAAGTGAGGTGTCTCGAGGAGGGGGAAAACATTTAGTGACCAAAGTTACAATGGCATTGAAAAAAGTGACTGATTACCATTTTTCACACTTAACAACCATTTTCACACTTAGCGACCATTGCAGCATCCTCATGGTCACACGATGAAAATTTTGATGTTTGGCAACAGATTCGTATTTATGATGGTTTTAGTGTCCTGGGGTCATGTAATTGCCTTTTGACAAAGTCAAATGGGGAAACCAGATTCACTTATGTTAATAACTTATCAGCTGCATTTATTCACTTAAGAACTGTGGCAAGAAAGGTGGTATAGTGACCAAAGTTACAATGGCATTGAAAAAAGTGACTGATGACCATTTTCACACTTAGTGACCATTTTCACACTTAGTGACCGTTGCAGCATCCTCATGGTCACGCGATCAAAATTTTGATGTTTGGCAACAGATTCGTATTTATGATGGTTTCAATGTCCTGGGGTAATATAATCACTTTTTGACAAAGTCAAATGGGGAAACCAGATTCACTTGTTACTAACTTATCAGCTGCATTTATTCACTTAAAAACTGTGGCAAGAAAGGTGATTTAGTGACCAAAGTTACAATGGCATTGAAAAAAGTGACTGATGACCATTTTTCACACTTAGCGACCATTTTCACACTTAGCGACTGTTGCAGCATCCTCATGGTGACGTGATCAAAATTTGGATGTTTGGCAACAGTTACAATTTATATTTGTAAATTGTAGTTATGTTGAAATTAAAAAAAAACATTACAATACTATTTTTGCGTTGTATGAAAATTTTTGTTGCTCCGTATAACATTTTTAATCAACCCCCCCCCCCCCCCGGTCAAAGGTGTCCCTCTTTACCAATCTGAAAATCTGGTCACCTTATATACTGTACATCTTCAAGTGGCAAAGGTTGAGAAAGATTGCTCTACGACAGGGATCTTCAAACTTGGCAACTTTAAGACTTGTGGGTTTCAACTCCCATGCTGGCTGGGGAATTCAGGGAGCTGAAGTCCACAAGTCTGAAAGTTGCCAAGTTTGGAGACCCCTGGATGTGAGGATGCTGTTTCGTAATCTTTAATCAGAATCTGCCTTCCTATAATTTAGAACTATCTGCGTGGATCGAAGTAAGGCTTGAATTTACAAGCTGGAAAATGAATACAGGTACACAAAACAACATACATTAATCTGTGAAATGAATATAGTTCTGGTAAATAGCCACTAGACAGGCCAGTGGTGGAATTCAATTTTTTTTTGCTACCAGTTCGGTGGGCGTGGCTAGGTGGCAGACATCTGACTGAGTGGGCATGGCCAATGTGACATCACTCACGCCCATGTCCACTCTGTCACATGCCCCCCCACCTAGCCACGGCCACAAGAAAAGGTAGGAATTTTTAAAGGATTTTTCCCTATCTACCCCTGCCCTCCCTTCTCTTGCTAGTCACCCCTATTTCCCCTCTTACTCTCCCACCACAGCCTCTTTGGTTGCTTACTTTTCATGGTGGCTGGTCCAATCCGGAAGGCAAGCTGACCAGAGTTTTTGGTAGCCTCCAGCTGGCCGCCACTACTGGGAAGCATCTGACTGGCAAAGAAGTATCCTTGCCGCATCCTGGCTCTCAAAGAGGCTGGCAGCTGGCCGCAGGCCCTGAAAAGTCCTCCAGAGATGGGATGCGCATGCGCGAAGATGGCGGCAATGGCAGCCGCTTTTTGCCAACTGGAGGACTTTTCAGCCACCAGCCATAAATCATTCTGTAATAATTAAAATTACTTGGTTGTTACTCTTACTGCTTTCTTAACCTTGTCTGAGCTGTATTCTTTAGCCAAGATTTGTTATTCTGAAAGGTAGTTATTCTTATAAGAATGATACATTGTAAGAATGCTTTCTACTGGTAAAATCACAGAACATTACATATATGCTTTCATTGGGTTATACATATTAAAGCCAATAAATTACAGAATTTCTGGGTTTATTAAAATTATATATGAAACAGTATGGCAAGTGAAACATACAGAAATACATTGAATTGAATTCTCTGGACATTTCTTAGCCAAGTGCATTTGGGTTCCAC
This sequence comes from Thamnophis elegans, assembly GCF_009769535.1. Classification (NCBI taxonomy): domain Eukaryota; kingdom Metazoa; phylum Chordata; class Lepidosauria; order Squamata; family Natricidae; genus Thamnophis; species Thamnophis elegans. The sequence goes on along the minus strand of NC_045546.1, from coordinate 56,929,318 downwards.
GTGAATTAAAATAGAGCAGCCTACCTAATATATTGTATACTTTTCTGTAAAATAACTATATCTACATGTTTAATGTATACCTATATTTATAATACAGTAATCATTTCCTGATATTAAGGTACAAAGGAACACATACATTAGGGGTTCTCAATCACTGTGCCATGGGCCACTACTGGGCTGTGGACTGTTTGGAACCAGGCTGCACAGGCTTGCTCAAGTGGAGGGTCAGTGCATACATGCGCAGCTCAACTTGCACAAGCAGCAGGCCAGTGCATGCACATGGACACCAGCTCTCCATTTGCACAGGCCAGTTCCCCTCTTCCCCCCTTGCCAGGCCACCAAGCCATAAAGATTGAGGACCCCTAATACAGACAAACAATTGATAATTTTGGACCTGTCTTATACTTTTATATTTATTATCTACCTTCTAATTTGTGTCTAAACTGGAAGTATGATTTCACATTTTTATAGAAAGCATGTAAAGTTGACCTGTGACTGTCCACTTCTCCAGTTCCTATTCCCTATTGACAGACCTACGTACTAGATTCCAGTTTGTTCCTAACCTAACCATACCCTTTTCAGTCTGGTTTCAGACCTGGTTGCTCCACTGAAACCACTTTGGTCGCTCTGATCGATGATCTCTGGCAGGCCAGGGACAGAGGTCATTACTCTGTCCTTGTGCTCCTTGACCTCTCAGTGGCCTTCGATACCATTGACCATGGTATCCTTCTGCGACGGCTGGAAGAGATGGGAACGGGAGGCACGTTCTCCGGTGGTTCTCCTCTTACCTCTCCGACAGGTCGCAGTCTGTGTTGGTCAGAGGACAGAGGTTGACTCCTAGGCCCCTCAATTATGGGGTGCCGCAGGGGTCGGTTCTGTCCCCCCTCCTATTTAACATCTACATGAAGCCCCTGGGCGAGATCATCTGCCAGCACGGAATTAAATACCACCAGTACGCGGATGATACTCAGCTGTATCTGTCCGCCCCATGCCAACTCAGTGAAGCGGTGGAAGTGATGCGCCAGTGCCTGGAAGCTGTAAGAGTCTGGATGGGAGTGAACAAACTCGCGCTCAATCCTGACAAGACCGAATGGCTGTGGATGTTGCCCCCTAAGGACAGTCCATCTAGTCCGTCCTTAATCCTGGGGGGAGAAAACTTATCCCCCTCAGAGAGGGTTCGCAATTTGGGGGTCCTCCTGGACCCGCAGCTGGCCTTGGAACATCACCTGTCGGCTGTGAGGGGGGGCCTTTGCCCAGGTTCGCCTGGTGCACCAATTGCGGCCCTATTTGGACCGGGAGGCACTTCAGACAGTCACTCATGCCCTCGTCATCTCAAGACTGGATTACTGTAACGCGCTCTACTTGGGGCTGCCCCTGAAAAGTGTTCGGAGATTGCAGTTGGTCCAGAATGCAGCCACGCGAGTGATACTGGGTGTGCCAAGGTACACCCACATCACACCTATCCTCCGCGAGCTGCACTGGCTCCCCATTGGTCTCCGAACACGATTCAAGGTGCTGGTTATTACCTTTAAAGCCCTACATGTCCTAGGACCTGGGTACCTACGAGACTGTCTCCTGCCACATACCTCCCTTAGACCAATAAGATCGCACAGGATGGACCTTCTCCTGGTGCCTTCAGCAGGACAATGCCGGCTGGCGAAGCCGAGGAGTAGGGCCTTCTCTGTTGCCGCTCCAGCCATATGGAATGAGCTGCCCCCGGAGATCCGGGCCCTCCCCACTCTCATGGCCTTTTGCAAAGGCATTAAAACCTGGCTTTTCCGGCAGGCCTTCTGATTGGGTGTTTGTTGCCTTTCTTTTTAACTTCGTGTGTCCTATTGTTTTTAAGTCTTTTTTCTTTTAATTCTTTTTATTCTGTAAGCCGCCCGGAATCCTTCGGGATTGGGCGGCATAGAAATCAAATAAACTCAACTCAACTCAACTAACCTTGCTCAATAGTAGTAACTGTGAGAGGGATCTTAGAGTCCTAGTGGACAACCATTTAAATATGAGCCAGCAGTGTGCAGCAGCTGCCAAAAAAGCCAACACAGTTCTAGGCTGCATAACAGAGGGATAGAATCAAGATTACGTGAAGTGTTAATACCACTTTATAATGCCTTTATAATGCAGTTCAGTCACCGTCACAATCAGCAAACAGGACCCAACTTTTGCTGCAGTTTACTAGTAGTAGGGAAGTAGACTAAGTAATAGGGAAATAAGACAGAACTTTCCAGTGCATTGGTGAAACGTAATTTTTCCTATCCAGGTTTTCCACATAGTTAGGTTAAAAGCAACAAAAATAGGCAAACTAATAAGCAAAATAAGCAAATGTATGGCTCTGAATGATGCTTGTGCATTGCTACCTTTCCCCCGGGTGGTGTCTTCATTGTGGGGTTATAATGTATAGGATGGGAATAATGGATTGTTTCTTATATTATCCAGCTTTGTAGTGGGTTGTGTGACTGCTGCTATTTTGGCTCATTCAATTCTGTTTTTGCCAACAGAAGTACCTTTTACTATTAGGTATTATATGTGTTATGATAAAAACAAGCACAAATAGTTTCCAACCCATTATTTTTTTGGTCTAATTTACAAGAGCATATCTTTGCTCTCCTCTAATGATGAATGGATATGCAACTTATTAAATTTACAAGAAACATGTTAAATAAAATCATGGGCCCTGCCTGTAGTCATCTCCAGGCTAAATGCACCAACGTTTACAGGGTTTCTTTTTCATATCACTGGCCATCCTGTGAGTGGCGTTGTAGTTGCCTTTACCTTTAGCATTTGGAACATGATTAAGGACTTCAAATGAAACACAAAGTGTTATGACCAGATTTTTCTGCTGGGAATACACAGAGAACAAATAAGTGTTCAAAATTGTGGATAAATTGTTTCCCTTGGATTTAAGTGAGGCATTTTTCTTTTCTTTTTTATGAGCTCAAGTAGTCCTAGTAGAGAATGTGCTGATCTCACTATTCAAATTGCAGAATGACATTTACAGCACAGGCTATGTAGAGCTGATATGTTACTTTCAATGGTAGAGAACCACAGAGAGGGCATTAGAAAGATACACAAATCAGAGAGAGATACTTAGCACATTTAATTATTGCCATAAATCACATTGTATCAAAGAGTTATCTTCAATCTGCCCTTGTCTCCAGTACCAAGTAATCAGGTTGGAGAATACAGTATACAAAAAAGTGTGGTTATGGATTCTTAGAAGTGTATTCTTGTTCTTACTATATTGCTGCTGTTTGCATCCATGGTTATATTCATATGCAACAGTATTGTTTTTTTCTGAACAAGGTGATTACTTTCATTATTCTAATCTTTCATTCTTCTGTTGACTTACAGTTTATTAGTACTTATATTTAAGAATCAAAGAGTTGAGAAGGGCTAATGAATCATCCCTGAAAGCATACATCTTTGCTGATTTATATGTCTTATGTTGCTTAATCTATAATGAAGGGTTGGCTGAGAATTATCTAATGAATTTGCAGATTTTTTTAAAAAAAAGAAATCAGAGATACAATGAAAACATAAATTCTGAGGTAAAGTTGATGGTGAAGACAAAATAATAGGCAATAGCCAGAGAATAAAGAATCAATAAAGAAACAAATGTTTCATTTGTTCTTCCAACTGTAATTTAATCAACAGAAAGAGGGAATTGCATATTTCTGTACAATACTGTAAAACAAAACTAAGCACTGTTCCACTATTTATTCCAAAACAGTGAAAGTGTCTAGATCAGGGGTCATTTGTTTATCTCATGTTTGCAGCGATTTGCATGGGGAAAACAGTGAAAGCAAAGCATAAAATGTCACCATGCTCCAAATCCTATAGAGACCTGAATCAGAATGACCAAGCATAATTTAGCAACTTTTTTCATTTTTTAAAAAAGATTGTCTCTTATCTATTGACGGACTATTGAAATTGTAGGAATTAAATAGACAATCAGTGTAACATCTATTGTCTTTATGCATTATGTTTTACCAAAGCTTCTAAAGCAAAAGTATAAATTATATTTGATTCAATTTAACATTCAGGATTTACTTTTATACATAGAAATATACATGGGCATGGGTTATTTTATACATAGTTGGAGATTTACAAAACCTTATTCATGCATTGATAAGGAGCGATTGCAAAACTGAATTCTTCCTATGGTTCCTATGAAAGTAACATTCAGTGGCCGGGTAAACCAATAGACTGTCATGGCTATATAACAGATTCTTCCATATATGAAGGGGCTTTAATTGTCCCAATATAGACTTGGAAGAACTCTATATTTGTACAATAGTATATACAGTACATAGAAAGTACTCAATAGAGCTGCCATTCAGACTTCCAAGATTCTGTTACTATAACTTTCCAATAAAGCATTGACGTATTACATTGCTTTCCTAGTTTAGTCTACCTTAATTTTGATAGAGATCTTGGATGGGACACATCAAGCTTCAGCTGAAATCTAGCAAGACTAATTGACTTTGGGGTTTGGGATCACCTGGTTACAGGGACTTGCCATCTTTCATTCTGATGAGGTTTGCAGGTTTGCCTATTCCCATTTTCCCATTCCATTGTCCCTCATATATAGTGACCTGTAGACTGAAATATTGTAATGTGTACTACAAGGGGCTGTCCTTCAAGAACATTTGGGAGCTGCAACTGGTGTGTGTATACCAGTATGCTTTCAGCTGATAGATATAGTGTATACTTTTTAATGAAAATTATCAGTACTTTTGATCAGTGACATCATCAAAGTAAACAAATCCATGTGCTGATTACATCACCAGATCATGCCCCTAAATGGAAGTGATGTGCACAGCCCCCACCCTTCGGATATGACGTGCATAGCCCTCTTCTCCGGATGTGATGTGCATAATTGACCCCACATGGTGCAGGACTCATAATGTCATAACCCTAACTGGATATGTTGTATTGGTCTAAGCCCATCATGATAAGCATAAGTAGCCATAACAGATAAGGGGTGGTGCAAGAGCCTAGCCCTATTTTTTCAGATACGTTGAACCTAACCCCATCAAGAAAGATGTCAAGCCTCTGGCTACATGATTAGGTTAACCCTAGACTAATTCTATGGACATTCAAGGGGACTGTGAAATAAAAAAAAGTTTTTTTATTTCTAATCATTCTAGCCTAATGATAGTTTTAATTTTTGTGGAGATTTAAAATCAATGCCTCAAAAGCTTGGGGGGGGGGAGCACCTAGGGCCTGCCTTTAACTCCACTTTTTTTCCTAAAAGGTATTTATTTCTAAGCAATGATGGTTTTAATTTTTGTGGAGAAAGGGCCTGCATTTAACCCACCTTTTTTTCTAAAAGGTATTTATTTCTCGGTGGTTTTAAAAACATTTCCTTGAAGGCAGGGGAAAAAACACAGCCCCCTTTAAACCCGCAGCTGGTTTTTACCTTTGTAAAATCTAAAGACGCATATTCTGCCAATTGCACCCTCAAATCCTCATGTAACCATTTGAAGCCCATCTACAGGAAAAGACAAGGAATATTAACAGGAATTAAAATGTTCACAAGAGGCAAGCAGCCAACCAGCATGTAGGGATTAAGCCTTGTTCAGGCATGCCTGGGTCATGCCCGGGCATGTCATACCCACCCACCCACTGTGATTCTGGGCATGTGCAAGATGCATGTCAGGGACATGCCCGGGCATGACTTACCCACCAACCAACCACCCCCTATGATTCTGGGCATGCGCAAGAGGCATGCCAGGGACATGCCTGGGAATGTCATACCCCCCATGAGTCTGGGCATGTGCAAGGCTCAAGGACTTGTCATTACAAGAGCTGGGTAGTTTGTACAGGTATCCTTAATTCCAGCAGTCTCTTGAAGATGGCAACCTCTGATGGAGATTTGTTTGATGTAAATTTGACCCTCAAACCTCCCAAGTGTGGGTGCAGAATTAGAAAAAGACCTGAGCTACATGCCTTCATTGAAGAGAATGAACTTATAAAGCTTTGTTATTGCAGGTTCTGCAAAATATCAAATGGTAAGTAAATATAAAAATTAAGAAAACAGTATTTTGATTAGTTGAAACAGCCAATCTAATTCTACTTTATTTCCTGTTTTAGAAAAAGTGGAACCTCAAAATGTCAGCATGCCTCAGGTTTTGAAAGCTTATTAAAATAAGAGACCATTGTTTAATGGGCTGTTTAAAATCAGAAAATAATGTGGACAATAACAGTGAAACAGAGCTGATTAACAGCTTATGTATTATACTTTCTATGCCACATGTTCTCTGGATCATCATCAGTATTTCTGACAAAGTGAATAGATTATATTTCACTCGGGATTCCCTTGGTGAGCTCCAGACATTCATACAGTGTATCGATAAGAGCAGTAAACCACTGTCATTACATCAACGATTGAAGATGAATTGCCATAATCTCTGAAGAGGTTCATATGCTAGAATGTAACAGAAATTAATTACAAGAACTGTTAAAGATATGAAATTTATAATAAAATGTGCTTTACAAATCACATGAAAGATGTATTATTTTTTTTCTTTTTTGACCCTCCTGTTCAACCTTGTCAGATGTTAAACACAGAGATACTGTTTAATTACTATATTATTCATTCAGGATTTCCTGATGCTGGTGGGGAGCCTGGCCAGTGTTTGCAAAAGGTGTGAAGAACTCACCAACTCTGATGTGATTAATTTGTGACATTATCTACTATTCAAATGCATCTGAATAGGTGGACAGTTTTGCAAAAGGTATGAAGAACTCCCCTTTTCTTATGTGATTAATTTGTGACATCACCAGCATGTATAAAAGTAGGGACCATACTTGTCCAGTCATGTTTGCTGGTTTCTGGCATATCCATACCCCCAGAGCCATTTGATCTGCTAAGAAGACCCCTATTCAGAATGGAAGCTACTATTGTAAGTAATTTTATGCCTAATTTTGAAACACTTAGCTACAAAATGGTTTTTATAGCGTTCTTGTCTGCGTGCTTGCTTGCTTATTTGTTTGATTTTTTTATTTCACTAGAATGAATTGACAGACTCAGAATGTTTGAGGGGAGCTACAATTCTAAGTAGTTTTATGGCTAATTTTTTGAAACACTGACCCCTCTTAGATGTAAAATATGTTTATAACATTCTTGCTTGCTTGCTTGTTTATTTGACTGTTTGTTTTTTTCACTAGAATGAATTGACAGACTCAGAATGTTTGAGGGCATATGAAGGTATTTGTCTTTCATACTTTCATACATTTAGATTATTATAAACATTTCTGCAACAATTCTTACCATTGGGGTTTTTCTTTTCCTTCAGAATGGGAGGACAATCAGTTATTCATGGATCTCACTATTCCTGCTGAGCACCAGGGCCTCCAGCATGACATGACCCCTCAGCCTTCCACAAGCCACACAACATGAATGATGTTAGGAGGTATAATATCTAGCATTTTATCCAACTACAAAACTATTAGTATTATTTTTTAGAAACTAAAGGTGTGTGTGTGTGTGTGTGTGTATGTGTTGGTATTACTTTATTAGGAATGTTGGTGATAATTTTGTTTGTTTGTTTGTTTGTTTAACCAGATCCTGTCTGCAAAAAATGGCGATGGACTTCCTGCATCCCCAGCAGACAGTGTTAGTTGGGATTCTTTGATTGTATCTCAACCAGAAGAAGATATATGTCATTCTATGCCCCAGCTACAAGCCCCTAACTCTGCAAACTCTCAGAATATGAACAATGTTTATCTGGATATGGTGCAGGTATGGGAGAAGCCTATGCGAAATTTCAGAGATGTGGAATATTATCATCGATATAGATTTGTTAATCTTGACTGAATCCTGTCTTTTGTAGTTGCTATAGAAGCTATTCATAATGTGTTACAGATTATTTTGAATAATATTGTTATGAATATAGGCCCAAATGATTTTGTTCAACTCCGGTTGCATGCAGAGGGGTTAAATCATCCTCTCTTTTCTCTTAGGAGGCGTGTGAATGATTTAAATGCTGTTGATTTACTGACCAATGTTGAAAATCTGGTTCAAAGTAAGGCAGAGATATTGTGGAGGGGTAATTTACAATTAATGGTTACCATCATGAAAAACAAGGAGCGGGGAGAGCTTAGGAAGTTAAACATTGTGGTGCTCACCAGAGTACTGGAGAAAAAAAGACAACACCTAGTAGATTTCAATGTGGAAGGTGAATTTCTTTGTTTTGCTAGCTGTTTGCTCTGTCTGATTGGTGTGGATGTTTACTATAATTATCTTGTGTTTTTTTTTTTTTTTTTTTTTTTTTTGTATAAAATATTTTATTCAATTTTCACATTCCATTTGCAATCATTTATATACAGGGTATTTACTATAAGAAAAGAAAAAAAAAGAAAAAGGGAATAAAACGAACAAATAAAAAGGAAACACAACTCATCATTCACAACCCCACCTAACCCTTGCATCCTCCATACACCCCATCTACCCCCTCCAACTTTCCTTTCTCCCTCTAACACTCCCCTCCTACTTCCCTTTCCCCTCAAACCTTCCTTCTCCCCTTACTCCCCAGACACCCTCCTTACATTCCCCTTACTCCTTCCTTACTCCTCCCTCTTCCTTCCCTCTACCTCCCTCCTTGGTGTATGCCTTTATTCGAGTATTGTTTGATCTGATAAAAGTAAAGTGAACCAAGGAAAATAATAATAATAATAATAATAATAATAATAATAAAAAAAAGAACCACCGTATATAAATACATTCTTGTTCTTATTAAAACTATATTAACACCCCCCCACCCCACCCCCCACAATCCCCATCCCTAATCCTCCCGACTTCCCAGGGCCCACACCTGGCACTACCTTCTATCTAAAATATCTTGTATACATATGGATTAAAAAATAAAAGTAATATATCAAAAAAAAAAAAGAAAAGCAGAGAAAGAAAAAAAAAGGAAAAAAAGAAAAGAGAAAAGAGAAAAAAGAAAAAAAGAAACCACTCTTTGTGTTGATCTCAGCCCCCCATCTTTATCTATGCTTAAATAGTATAAATCATTCTATCTATGTTTTATTCTCATCTCTTACTTCTTTGCTATTTACCCCGACCTTCTGTAGGCTCTCCCGTTCCCTTCCTAAACCTCATGATCCCTTCCAATAAGATTTAAGCAACGTGGTTCATGCCATATATTCAAATATAACTTTACAGACAAGTAATCAAACTTTCCCTTCTAGTAAAATTTAAACAACGTAAGTGATCTTTCTTTACCCCTTTTTCAAACAGTAATTCAAAATAATCTAACCAGATTTCCCCTTCTTAGTAAAGTTAAGCAGCGTAGATCAGATATTACTTTACACAGGAATCAATTTCTATCTTAAGATAATTCCAACCGACTTCCCCTTCTAATAGAATTTAAATAACTTAGTTCATTCCACATGTATTTTACCCTCATCCCCCACTTGTCTGATATTTACCACTATCAAATTTATACTACCATTTGTTTAAAATATAACTCAGAGCGATTTGTAGCATGAATCATTCCACATATTCCAATGATACTTTCAGCAAGAGTCAGTTAACCTTCTATTTTAAGGTAGTCGCTTCTAACAAAGTTTAAACAACATAAATCATTCCGCATTCTTTTTACAGTTATCTTAAGATAATCCCAAGCGGCTTCCTATTCTAATAAGCTTTAAACAACATAAATTTTGCCCTCTTCCCTTGCTTGTCTGGTATTTACCTCAAATAACGTAGTTCATTCCACATGCATTTTACCCTCATCTCTTGCTTGTCTAATATTTACCACTATCAAATTTATACTAGCGTTTATTTGAAATGTAACTCAAAACTATTACAACCAACTTTCCCTTCAAATAAAAGTTAAATAGCATGGATCATATTCAAATAATACTTTCAGCAGGAGTCAGTTAACCTTCTATTTTAAAATAGTCCCATCTAACAAAGTTTAAACAACATAAATCATTCCGCATTCTTTTAACCACTATCAAATTTATGCTAACGTTACTTTAGAATCTAGCTCAAAGTAGTTTCACCCAGCTTTCCCTTCTGATAAAAATTAGTCCACTTTTTCTACCGGAGAGAGGTCTCAAACCCCCATTCAGTCCTCAACTTTAGGAAGTCTTTTGAAGTATCTAAATTCTCGATCTGCGTTCTTCTGCTTCTCCGAGGGAGGAGGGGCTACCCCCTCCATCTTGCAGCCGCATGGCCAGCCGTTTGCTTTCTCCTTCCGCTTGTCTCTCCTCTCTTCCAAGCGCATCAGGAAGTCCCGCCTTCAGAATCCTACAATAGAAATCTTGAGCCTCTGAAACAGAGTTAAGACGAAATCTTTGATTCTCAAATGTAACCGTGATGCCGGCAGGGGCCTCCCATCTGTATCGAATCTGTTGACTCCTAAGCTCTTTAGTTAAAAAGGTGTAGTCCCTTCTTGCTTTCAACATCTGGGAAGGTATATCTTTGAAGACAATCACGTCCTGGTCATCAACTCGGAGACTGTTATTATGAAACTTTTGCACAATCGCGTTTCTAGATTCTTTTGTAGAGAAATGTATAATTATATCCCTCGGGAGCTGTCGCTGTTCCGCTATCAATGAGTTCTGGCGATAGATTTTCCGAATCTGCCAATCAAAGTTAAGTCCCGGGCTTCCCAGCGCATGGCTGAAGGCTTCAGCAAAGGTCTGTTTCAAATTCTCTTGCTCCTTTTCACGGAATCCTCTGACTCTTATTGAAAATGCCTTCCTATCAAAATTTAGCATCATAAGCTGTTCTTCGTTATTTCTAATTTTTTCTTGTAAAATTTGAATATTGGTAGTCAAATCAAAATTAGCCTTCTCCAGACTTTCCAATTTGTTCTCTATTTCAGCAGAGTAATCCGACAGGGCAGACACGGCTGCAAACGTATTCGCCTTCATTTGATTAACTTTAGATTTTAGATCATCATAAAGTTGCAATACAAATTCCTTAAGTTCTTGCTTAAAGGCATCAAAGATTTTAAAGAGATATTCCTGTGTTAAAACTTCTCCAGTAGAGGGCGTAGGAGACAAAGGCTGTATTTCCAAAAAAGATTCTTTAAATTCTTTAGACACATTTGTAGCAAGACGCTTCTTTGATCTGGGTGCCATAATAAATAAACAAGTAAGCAGCGCTTCGCTCCCCTCTATTTCCAAAGAAAAAGAGTTTATTTTGTTAAGGAGCGGTCTGCAGGAAGATAAGCCCGGCTAAGTACATCCAGTAATCATCCACGGAGAGAAATCGCCATTTTGAGGTCTATTTAAACAAAGAAGTCTTTAAGACGAATGGTGCTGGTATTTAAGATAGTAATAAAAGCATAAATCTCACAGGGGTGGTACCCTCCCGTATCAAATCTAGCTTGAAAAAAACTTTGTTTTGTCCTGGGGGGGGCTAGCCTGTCTGGGGCTGCCAAAAAAAAAAAGGCAGCTGAGAAGAACTGGCCGGAGATAAAAGCTCCGCTTCGGCTGGATCTAATCTCTTCCACAGCCAAAAAAAGAAAAAGGCTGTGGCTTACGAATAGACCCTAGTCTACGGAGCTACCCTCCCTGCCCCTTTCTTAGCCAAAAAGGGGTGCTATCTATGATCTTATTTAGATATACAGACCAGATCTCTGAGGAGCTCGGTGGAGCCCTCCTCGGCAACAGGCCACGCCCCCAGGAAGTCCAATTATCTTGGATAATTATTAATTATCTTGTTTTATATGCAAGACAGGTGGCAGTTTTTTGTCACAGGTCACCCACAGCAAGAAAAAATAGTGTTTATATTGTTACACGACAAGCATTAACTATGGCATCAAAAATATCAAGGGCTTCCTGGGTGAACACTATTTCTGTAAATTCTGCCACACGCCCTACCACCGCAAATTTAGTCATGGCTCTCAATATATTTGCAGAGCCTGCCTCAAGCAAGAATGTCAGCAGGTTGAGGTGGAGAAGACCCACTGCTGTAGGTGCAAAGTGTCTTGTCAGTCTAAGGAATGTGTTGAAAGACACACACACAACTCGCTATGGAGGGAAAAGTTGACTGTAAGAATAAAGAATATTGTGAAACGTGTGGGGTTTATCTCTTTACCCCCCACAAAAAGTGCAAGGAAGTCAAGTGTGGGCAGTGCTCTGAGAAGGTTGAAAGCTTGGAAGGGCATTTATGCTTTCTAAAATCGTTGGACCGACCGTGAATTGTTGAAAGATACATCATTTATGATTTTGAATGCTGCCAAGAAACAAGCACCCATATACCTAATTATATATGCACCAGGGATATGTTGAAGGATGGCAATGATAAAGATGTGAGGTAGAATTGTTATGGTGTTAAATGCCTGGAGCAGTTTGTAAAGAAATTTCTAAATCATAAGTTTAAAGGATGTACTTTTATCGCTCACAACGCCAAAGGTTTTAATGGGTATCTAGTACTGAGACAGTTGATCCGTGAAAAGGTTAGGGTTCAACTTATAAGTCAGGTGGGGAAACTTCTGTGTATTACCCTTTTTGAATTTCACGGTTGTTTTTTTCATGGGTGCCCCTCCGCTACTCTGAAAAAGACTTCAACAAATTATTTGATTCAACATATGGTAGCCTAGACAGCCGTACTAGGATTTAAAAAGAGTACCTCAGGGCACAGGATTATGCTGTGCGCTGCATCTGGGAACACGAATGGCGGCTATGGTGGAGGATGACACCTCTTTGAAGCAGTTTCTAGTTGAGAATAAGCTCCTTTGAATCCTTGAGATGCCTTTTTTTAAATGGTAGAACAAATGCTACATGCCTCTGTGTGTGTGTGCGTGCATTTGTGTGTGTGTAAAAGAGCATAGAAATTACCATTATTTTGAAGAAATTGCAGAAATGTGTCCAAACAGATCTAAAGCAAATTTACTTTTCTAAATCATGTCTTTCAATGTACAATTAAAATTTCCTTCTATATACCAGGATTACTGCTTTTATATCTGAGTAATAGTTCAGTGGGTTATATAATTTAGACACAAAACTCAAGAAATTACTTTGCAAAAAAATCCCCTTCCCCCCCCCCTTACACTATCAATAACATGCAAATACAAGCAGTGGAATACCTTGGCCTTAGGTTGTCCAATGATCAGGACAACCAGCCTGTTTCCATGTCTAGTACTAGCAACCCCCCCGCCCCTCCAAAGAGAGGAAAAACAACTGCATAGTTTTCACAGTTTAGTTAAAGCCTTAGCATATGCAAGGATAAATATAAGGATAAATAATCTTGGGGTATTTTTTATGGTTCTTTGAATAGTTCCAGATCTACCAAAATAATAGTGGGTTAGTCAGAGATTTGGAAGGTTATGATCACCCATGAAGTATATTACCTACACAAATTGCCATTTGCCCAGGTCTGAAATCTTAGCACTGAACACTTTAAGTTGACCTTTTTCATAATTTGTCTAGTCCTAGCCAGAACATTAAGTCTGGCTTCACTAATGTTCTTTAGATCTTATCTGCAGTTAGCAAATTATATGCTTTTCTGTTAGCCTGCAGCAGGTTTAAAATCATCACAGCCAGCAGTTTTGGTTCTTTATGGTCTTGTCAGTCAAAACTGGCAAAGCAATAAAAAGCAATGTATCCTGTGATGTCATCATGCTTCTCCCTATCATCATTTCACAATTTACCATATATGTCTGACTTATATTAAATGGTAGATTGTGAAATGATGATATCAAAGGGTATATACTATGTGTGTACACACACACACATGCACACACCCCTGTATGAGCAATTGAGACTTTGTTTGTGGCATGTTTACAGACTGTACTTTTACTCTTTCTCCTAGTACATTCCTCACATTTTAAGCAACATAACACAGGTATGTCTGGTTGGAAATACTGCATAAACAACCCACTTTAGATTAACATCAACCCTTGTACTGTGAAGGACTGAGAGCATGAAGGGTGAAGGGATGGCAGCTAATTTTTTCTGGACACTGTGCACTCAGTGAACTTTAGTGCAGAGAGAAAAAGGAGAGAGGGAGAGTCTATCATGCATTGCTTCCTCTTTCTTAGAAATTAGATTTCTCAGAAGAAACCTTATGTAATCTTGCTATGCCACTGACTGGTCTGCACTGTAATGACCCGAGGGTTGAAGAAAGCTTTATGAGATGACTTTTGCCAATGATCAGTGAACCAAATAGCGCATTCAGAAATCCTGTTTCTTTTATCAAAACAGAATCAGACACCAAAGGACTAAGGAATGAAACTATGCCTTCTCAGTCAGAGGATTTATTAGTTAGCTTAAAACCTATACACATCCATTATTAGCTATGATCACTGCTCACAGAGTGCAATTAGCAGAGATCAGCCATACTTTCAACTGAAATGTTTAAAGCATTTTATTCCATTGGATTGTTTGTGAAAATGTCATAAGGAAACAAATGGGGAACATCAACCAGATTCACTTTACCTGCTTTGTCAATGCAGACCTTTGCTTTTCAGAAGGGATGGATAAATAGGCTTCAACCAAGCTGCTGGTAGGACTAGCGCTTCTGGAGGAATAACGCTTTGAGGAAATTGGATGGTATTGGTTGGTTGATAAAGTATATCATTATGATAGCTGGGCTGACCATTTAGCTGTGTAATGTTTGTGGTTTCAATATGATGAAAACTCAAATTAAAACAATAGATGGATAGCCTGGAAATCCTCAGGAGATGTTGATGCTAAAAAGAAAACTTCCACAGTTATGGCTAGAAGAAAGTATAAGGCAAGGCATTGGATAGGCTATTTAAGGAGAAGAGACCAGCTGTTTGGTTCTTGTTCCCAATTTCACTCCACTAGTCTCTTCCCTAGATCTGGGAGGCCAGATTACTGGGCACCTTGGCCCCAGATTGTTATTATTGATTAAGATTGAATCTATCTACAATTTCATGGATGAGAATGCAAATCTGGCATGCATTACTGAAACCTGATTGTGTAATGATAGATAAGGTTTCTAGGGTGTCCGGTGGTTCAGCAGTTAAAAGGCAGTAAGAAGGAAGGTTTGTGATAACAAGTATTCAGGAAAATTTGGCAGTGACCAGATGCATTGCTGCATAGATGACTAGATATAAAGTGCCTATATACAGTATGAAATTGTGATCGAATGTGCAGCTGAAGGAGGGTGTGTGTGTGAAAGAATGTCAGCAATAGCATCTCCACATCCTGGAATTGGAAATTCATGACCTCCATGGCAACCATGGGTTTATCTCTGGTGATCTTAGGACTGACATTTACATGTCAGATCAGGTCTTTTCCTTAGAGCAAATGGGCATGAAATGAAGGAGGACACTGAACTAAATTGAACTGCTTTTACTACGATTAATGACTTACTAATCAAATGCAGTAGTCCTCAACTTAGGACCACAATTGAGCCCAAAATTTCTGTTGCTAAGTGGGACAGTTATTAAGTGAGTTTTGCCCAATTTTACAACCTTTTTTTCTGCATTTGTTAAGTGAAACATTGCAGCTGTTAAGTGAGTAACATGACTGTTAAGTGAGTCTGACTTCTCCATTGACTTGGCTTGTCAGAAGGTTGCAAAAGGGGATGACATGATCCTGGGACACTGCAACTGTCATAAATATGAGTTAGTTGCCAAGCATCTGAATTTTGATCACCTGACCATGGGGATGCTGCAATGGTCATAAGTATGAAAAACTGTCATTTTTCAGTTCCATTGTAACTTTGAATGGTCACTAAATGAATGTTGTAAGTCAAGGACTACTTGTATAGAATATCTGCAGTGTTGACTTTTCCAAGAATGTTGGGCTGGGGAAAATTGTATCATACAAGGATATACTAAATGAATGAGGGGAATTGAAAACTAGATTAGAATTTAGAATGTGATGTTGACCACTCTCTGATAACAAGTTCTAGAAGATTTCTTGGTTTTCTAAGGAGTTTCAGGGGTTAAAATGATAGAAAAGTTGCCTAGAGTGGCAGAAAAAGAGGAGTGAATGTGACTTACCATATCCATGTTTAGATCTCTATTGTGCTGATAAGAATGATGAAGCAGTCAGATCTTTTATTTTTATTGCATTTACAAATTCTCATCTGGGACAGATTATCCAATTGGAGAAAACCAATTGGGGTGATTCACTAGTCACTGAGATATGTTTGTAAGATCCATTAAAGATAAAATATTTCATATTTGTTCTGTGTTGAAATGACACGATTGGGGCAACATCCTGCCATGTGATCTAATATGTACTCTGCTTCCTGTGGTCTGGATTCATGCCATATTTAACTTGCTTGAGAAGCCAAGGGGTGGGTATGTGACTGGATTCAGAACATCTCTTTGGTGAATGTGTGTGTCATACCATCTACCTTAAAATAATTAGTGGCATTCATTTAACTTCTGTATGAAACTGTCAATCTGGACAACATCACAGTTCCTTTGAAGAAGCAAGTCTATAACTTGGGGTTTTGCTTGGGCTTACACTGAGCAACAGAATTGGTGATCAGGGGAACCTTTGCCCAGCTGTAATTGTGTCAATAATTGCCCTTCTTGAACTAGTAAGTCAAATGGAAATGACTTGTGCCTTTATCATCTCGCAGTTAGATAACTGTAATACCGTATATACTCGAGTATAGGCCGACCCGAATATAAGCCGAGGCACCTAATTTTACCACAAAAAACTGGAAAAGTTATTGACTCGAGTATAAGCCTAGGGTGGGAAATGCAGCAGCTACCGGTAAATTTCAAAAATAAAAATAGATACCAATAATGTTTTTGAATATTTATTTCAAAGAAAAACAGTAAACTAGCGGTGTATTCAATGAAATACTTCACTCACCTCATGATGCTGATGTCCCGCTGTGATGATGATGTCCCGTGCAGCCGCGGGAGCGATGTCCCGCCTCCTATGACACACGGCACAGTGATTCCTATCATTGGATCACTGTACCAGAGGAGGTGGGACATCGCTATGTGGCTGCTTGCCATAACAAGGAGGAGGTGGGACATCGTTGCAGAGCGGCAGGAGGGGGAGGAAGGGGAATCGTAAGACAGCCCTGCATTACATTAGAACGTGAGGAGGGGGGATGGTGCGGTGCGCGCTGCGCGGCAAACTGACACAGAGGGAGGGGAAACTCACAGGGGCACTGGGCCATTCACGAGTGTCACCCAGCGGCATGGCCCCGCCCCTTTTTCTCCTCCATTTCGGGCAAATTTTTCACTGACTCGAGTATAAGCCGAGACGGCTTTTTTCAGCCCAAAAAGTGGGCTGAAAAACTAGGCTTATACTCGAGTATATACAGTACTACTTAGATCTGTCTTTCAAGGTTACTTGGAAACTGCAGGTCATTCAGAATGGGCTGTCCATATGCTAGAGCATGAAAGTCTGTTTAGCAGCCTAACCATAGATTAGATTCTTGTTAGCGTTCAGATTATTTCCTCTAATCAGATTCTGCCCCTCTTGTGTGAGCATTCCAGAAGGAGCTATTTAGAGTGCTCATCTCATGAGAAATTAAGGGGCAGATTTTGTCAATAACAGCATAAGCTCGGCAGTTTGATTTTTGTGGCCTCCAATCAGTGGTGGGTTGCTGCCGGTCTGCACCGCTTCACGCGAACTGGTTGGTCACCGGACCCAGAAGTAAGGTTTTGTGGCTCCCGGTATTACATAGTAGCAACGAAAATAATTTTATGGTTGGGGGTCACCACAACATGAAAAACTGTATTAAAGGGTTGTGGCATTAGGAAGGTTGAGAACCACTGATCTATGAGATAGTGACAACCAGTATGAATTGAAAGGTGGGCCAGCATGTTCTTCATGAGGGGCAGGGGGTACACATTTTCCATGCTCAACCACCTGCTTCAAGTATGGGAAGGCCATCACATGGCAGAATGCTGGGCAAAGACCTCGACCAGAAAGGGAGACTGGCAGTCCGGAGGAAAGCCAGCAAAACCCCCGCAGCATCCAGAGACACTGCCCTAAAGAGCACTGAGGTTGTAGAGCAAGATTGTGCCACCTGGGAACTGTCTGTTCTCTTCTCAATCTGAAGATCTCACAACATCTTTGCATCTTTGGATTGACTCAAAGATGAACTGGACATTGGGAGGGGTCTTGGAAGGAATGTTTTAACCTAACACTCTAGTGCACAAAATTCAGATTCTACCTAACACTCTCTGCTATCACTGTCTTACAATAAAATTTCCTTTTGAAATGCCATTTGTTTCAAGAGTTCTGCTCAAGAGAACAGTGAGAACAGTTAACCAGTGGAATAGCTTGCTTTCAAAAGTTGTGGGTGCTTCATCACTGGAGACTTTTCAGAAGAGGATGGACAGCCATTTCTTTGGAATAGTATAGGGTTTCCTGCTTGAGTAGGGGGTTGAACTAGAAGACCTCCAATGTCTGTACCAACTCTTCTATTCAGTTATTCTGAATAAGTTGTTCTGAGCTGATAGGGCAGTGATGGTGAATCTTTTCTGCACTGAATGGCCAAACTGGAACTTATGCATGAATCCATGCACTGAAGCACCAGAAAACCTGAGTGACCGGTGCCCTCATGCACTGGAAACTAGAAGGGCAGCTGGCAATAGTGCGTGCGCCCACAAGAGACGGCTTTGTGTGCCACCTCTGGCACACATGCCATAGGTTCATCATCATGGTGATAGGAAAAACCCTTAGACCTTTCTATGACAAAAAATTCTCCACACCCCTTAACATATATAAAATGTTTCCTGAACATGGATAAATATTATATGTTTAAGGACTTCTTGACATACAGCTGGACCAAAAAACTAGGAATGACTTGATGAATTTCCCTTTCTGACCACATTTCCATTAATCACTGAACTATAATGGGCAGGAATACCTATGTTCCTTTTGAATGCTGATTTATAAATCCCCTTCTGCTTCAGATTAACTATCTCCTGATTGTCAGTGAGGTGTACAGAAGCCTTTAGTTTGCAACCTGCAGAGTTAGTTTTTTATTAGCTTGGTCTGGAAAATAATTGTGGATGGTATATTGACATCATGCAAATTCCCCTCCACAATCCAGTAATTTTTATTTTTAGGAAAATCTGGATCCATGCTATTATTATACAACCTTACAAGGGAAGTATCAACATATATAAGGAGGATCTGACTGCTATTTATGATATTGTCTTGAGCAAGAAACTATTCAGCCTGTTCAACTGGATGCCATACTGAACAGCCATATGCCACATTTTGGGCTGTTAACAGTTCAATATTACAATCATTTGCCGTCTGGTGTGTGTTTACTTTTCTTGAATGGAAAGTTATACAACTGGCCTCAAAACAGCTGAGAAAAATTGCTTTTTCTATCTAGACAGAATTAATGTTCTTTATCTCTCAACTATGATATATTAATTTCTACCATTAACATACGTTTTGGAAAAGAGTCAGTATGGATGTACCTACTTTTCCCCCCCAAACCTGTCTTAACTGTAACACAATTAAGGCTAGATGAATAGCATGCGTTTTCCTTTCCATGAACTAAATTTATACCATAAAATATTAAACTTATTCCACTTATCAGGAACAACAATATCTTGGCTGCTGCAAGATTCGTTCTCTAGCCAGAAAAGGCGGTTCACCGACAAAAGGGCGAACGACAAAAGCGTGCCTGACTAAACCGCAGTAACAAAACCGCGGGTTCTAAAGCGCGCCGACGAATGAGTGCTGAAGCGCGGCGACAGCAGCGCGGCGACAGAAGTGCGCTGTAAACCTAAACCTAAACCTTACCCTAACCCTAACCCTAACCCTAACCCTAAACCTAACCCCAAACTTAACTCTAAACCTAACCTGAAACCTAACCCTAAACCCTAAACCCTAAACCCTAAACCTAACCTTACCTTAACTTAAATCGCGCTTTTGTCACCGCACTGTTGTCGCCGCATTGATGACGTCGCGTTGATGACATCGCGGTTTTAGCGCTGCGGTTTTGTCAGCGCGGTTTTGTCGTGCACGCATTTGTCGGGTCACGGAAAAGGCTCCGAACTGAATGTCCTATAAACGGTGTGCTTTCTATAAATGTCTGTTAAAATTTTAAGGTTAGGAAACAGCAGGCACCCCTAAGCCTCAATGAAGCACCTGTTCATACAGGAAAGGAACTGGGAGAATTGATTCAACTAGGACAGTGTGCTGACTTGCCAATTTTGAAAGTATCTAAATTGTAATCAATGCAACATATAGCAGCCCATGCATGTTGATAACAGGTTCAAGATGTGTTTATCAAAAATGTCTGTAGGAATAGAGGAATTGAAGAAGTCTAATGTAAGGTGACCAGATGTCCCGCTTTCAGCGGTACAGTCACGATTTCTAACAATTTGTGCTGTGTCCTGCGGCATTTTAAAAAAGTCCCGATTTTGGCTTCATGTTGAAAGCACAGTGGATTTGCTTAAGAAATCCTAACCGGGAAAAGACAAAAGACACTCTGTCTAGCACCTCTCTATGTCTCAGTACTTTCATTGAATATATTAAAACATTAAAGCAAGAAAATGGAACCCCCTCACCCCTTTTACTTCGGTTAGGTTTAGGTTTATTCAATGTATATGCCGCCCTTCTCCCAAGGGCTCAGGGCGGTGTACAACATTAAAAGAAACATATAATCCAAAAGTTAAGAAGAAATTAAACAGGATATCCCAAACCCAATTAAAATTGACAATGACACATTTTTTTAAAAAAGAATTAAAATTAAAATTAACAGTAATCAATAATTTGATTTGTTTTGTTCAGGCCAGGCTGGCTTGCTGGAAAAGCCAACATTTTAGGGCATGTCGGAAGGACCAGAGGTCGGGGATTATACAAAGCTCCAGGAGCACCTCATTACAGAGGGAAGGCGCTCCCACAGAGAAGGCTCTCCCCCTGGGGGTCACTAGGTGACACTGTCTGGCCAATGGCACCCTGAGGAGGCCAACTCTGTGGGATTGCACTGGACGATGGGAGGCTACTGGTGGCAGTAGGTGGTCTCGCAGGTACCCTGGGCCTAAGCCATGGAGCGCTTTAAAGGTCATAATTAGTACCTTGAATCACACCCGGAAGACAACCGGCAACCAGTGCAGGCTGCCTAAAAGAGGTGTAACATGGGAGTACCTGGGTGCCCCCATGACAACCCACGCAGCCGCATTCTGGACCAGTTGAAGCTTCCGGGTGCTCTTCAAGGGCAGCCCCATGTAGAGAGCATTACAGTAGTCTAGGCGAGAAAGGACGACGGCATGAGTGACTGTGCACAGAGCATCCCGATCCAGAAAGTGGCGCAACTGACGTACCAGGCAAACCTGGTAAAAGGCCCCCCTGGTCATGGCCGTCAGATGTTCTTCTAAACTAAGCTGTGTATCCAGGAGGACGCCCAGATTGCAGGCCCTCTCTGAGGGGGCTAAAATTTCTCCCCCTATCATCAAAGATGGAACAAGATGCACAAATCGGGATGACGGAAACCACAGCCACTCCGTCTTGGAGGGATTGAGCTTGAGCATGTTCCTCCCCATCCAGATCCGCACAGCCTCCAGGCATCGGGACATCACGTCGAGGGCATCGTTTGGGTGGTTTGGGGTAGAGATGAAAAGTTGGGTATCATCAGCATATTGATGATACCGTACCCCAAAACCACGGATGATCTCACCCAGTGGTTTCATATATATGTTGAACAGGAGGGGTGAGAGAACCGACCCCTGGGGCACCCCACAAGTGACATGCCTCGGTGTCGATCCCTGCCCTCCAGTCAACACAAACTGCGATCGATCCGACAGGTAGGAGGAGAACCACCGTAGAACAGTGCCCCCCCACTCCCAACCCCTCAAGTCATCGCAATAGGATACCATGGTCGATGGTATCGAAAGCCGCTGAGAGGTGTAATAGGACCAGGACAGAGGAACAGCCCTATCTCGGGCCCGCCAGAGATCATCGACCAACGTGACCAATGCCATCTCCATGCTGTATCCAGGCCTGAAACCCAACTGAAAAGGATCCAGGTAGACAGCTTCATCCAGGGGCTGGGGAAGCTGACGTGCTACTGCATTCTCAACAACCTTCGCTACAAAGCAAAGGTTGGAGACCAGACGATAGTTGGCTAAAGAAGCTGGGTCCAGGGAAGGCTTCTTAAGGAATGGCCTCACCACCGCCTCCTTCAAGGTTGTGGGAAAGAACCCCTCTCTCAACGAAGCATTGGAAATCGCCTGGAGCCAGCCTCGAGTCACCTCCCGGGAAGCCGAGACTAACCAAGAGGGACATGGGTCCAGCACACAAGTGGCAGCACTGAGTCTCCCCATAATCCTGTCCATGCCCTCGGGGGTCACAGGATCAAACTCATCCCAGATGGTCTCCACAAGATTCATCCCCATCGACTCGCCTGAATCTACCCAGTCAGAGTCCAAGCCTGTCCGGATCTGAGCGATTTTATCCTGCAGATACTGAACAAATTCTTCAGCCCTACCCTGCAAGGGGTCTTTCCCAGCTCCTTGGTTAAGTAAGGAGCGGGTCACCCTAAACAGGGCGGCTGGACAGTTATCTGCAGACGCGATAAGAGCGGAAAAATGTTCCTGTTTTGCCACTTTTATCGCCACTAAGTAGGATTTAATATGAATCCTTACTAGTGTTCGATCAGATTTGGACCGGCTGGCCTTCCAACCACTCTCTAGGTGTCTTTTTCAGCATTTCATCTCCCGGAGCTCCTTGGTAAACCAGGGAGCTACCCAGGATCGACACCGGGTCAGAGGCTGCAAAGGCACAACACGATCCAAAGCCCCAGTGGCCGCCCTATCCCAGGCTTCCACTAGGGCTTCGGTCGAGTTGTGAGCAAGGGATTCAGGAAAAGTCCCAAGCTCCATCAGGAACCTTTTAGGGTCCATCAGGCACCTGGGGCGGAACCATCTAGTCGGTTCCGCCTCCCTGCGGTGAGGGGTAGCAGTATGGAAGTCAAGCCTGATGAGGAAATGATCCTAACATGACAAGGGTTGGATAGAAATATCCCCTAAATCTAGATCATTCATTCACTGCCCAGAGACAAAAATCAGGTCGATCGTGTGTCCCCCATTATGAGTGGGGTCTTGAATTAACTGAGTTAGGTCCATAGCCGTCATGGAAGCCATGAACTCCCGAGCTGACTCAGATGTCTCGCCAATGGAAGGCAGATTGAAATCCCCCAGGATCATAAGCCTGGGGAAATCAACCGCCAATTGCCTGGTCGCGTTGCTTGGGGCGGAGAAGAAGATGGCAGCGCCATGCTGCTGAGTGCAGCATTAACATCAACATCGTCCACTGCTGAGTTCGAGAGAGGCCTGGACGCCCCCCCTTTTTTTCCCATCGTACTGGCCTTTTTACCATCGTAGCCTTCTTCTGATATCACTCCTTTGCCCCCCCTCCCCTGTTGCCAGTGAGCCTTACCATCTCCCTACCCAGCACTGACTCTCCTCCACCATCTACTCTGGCCGTAAAATCTGTCCTCCCCTCGACCGTCTGCTGCCTGCCATAGCCCCAGATAGTTAGATAGACTTAGGTTAGATATAGGTATAGGTTTAGGTTTAGATATAGATAGATATAGATAGTTAATAGTTTAGGTATAGTTTAGGTATAGGTACTGGGGGCAGTGCCATCTGTGGGCGCATTCGGCTTTTGGGCAGGGCTGATAGGGACCAGGGTCGGGGTCAGGGCTAGGGTTGGTGGTAGAGTTGGTGTGGGGGTTAGGGCTAGGCTATGCTCGGGTTAGGATTAGGATTAGGATTGGTGTAGGGTTAGATAGGGTGAGTTTAGGTTGGGTTGGTGTTAGATTAGGTTTTAGGTTTAGAATTAGGATTAGAACTAGGATTAGAATTAGGATTATAATTAGGATTAGATTAGGATTAAGGCCAGGGTTGGAGTAGGGCTAGGAGTGATAGATGATGGCAGCCGTAGGGGCCAAGACTTGGCTTTGTGGAAATTGGCGCCCTTTAACCTGTATTCCGGAGCGACTTGGGCCAGTCTCAGACGTTGGCCCCCCAGACTCTTCCCCCCCCAGACTTTGGACCCTGCTTAACCTTAGGAGAGGGAGAAGAACTGCTCTCCAGCACGTGGTCCACTAATCTTTTCCTGGATGTGGAGGGCTTAAGACTGGAAAGCTACTGTTTATCAATACCGGACTTTTATTCCTTACCTTCTCTGTTTACAGCCACTTTGCACACCATTGACTCTGGACCTGTGGCCTTGGAAGTTTTTCTGGGGCACAGAGGAGGGGAGAAGAGCAGAGCAGCTCGCCCTCCATCTGCACGTTACTGTCTTACATCGCACTAGCGCAGTGCTCTGCGAATTTTTTTTTAGGAATGTAGTGTGAATGGTATGCTTGGTTGATGTTTGTACCCACTTTTTAAACCTCATACTGCTGTATTTTTTGTGTTTAACTAATACTCGTGGGGAATGCATGGGTGAGTGGCTGCGTGTGTATGAGAGGATTGAGAGTAGAGCCTGGTGCCTCCTCCACTGAGTGCTGTTGCAGAAGTGGTAGGAGGCCCAGGCCTACCTCCCGTCCCAGAATGAGTGATAAAAATCGCCTGCTGGATGGTGTGGAGGCTGTGGGAGGGGTTATAGGGTCTATGGTAGTGGGGGTGGGCCGGAGCATTACGGTCACTATGGGGAGGGGCAGGTACGACGGGAACTTCAGGGCTAGTCATTACTGGGGAAGGAGGGTTCGCTACATGACAGAGATCCCTCCTTCCGGCCCCGTTAGTTCCACTCCAGGGCCAGGTGTTGAGAACTGTCAGGGCCCTGGTCTCAGGCTGTTGTTTCTAAATGCCAGGTCTGTGGTTCACAAAGCTCCCCTTGTCCGGGACCTAATTTTAGACGAGGGGGCAGACCTGGCATGTATTACTGAAACCTGGCTGGGCCCGGAGGGAGGAGTCCCCCTCACTGAAATGTGCCCAGAGGGTTTTCAGGTGCTTCATCAGCCGCAACGCTAAAGAAGGGGTGGGGAAGTGGCTGTCATTGTCCGAAGGTCTTTAGTTCCTCGTAGGATCCCTGCTCCGGAGCTTGTCGGGTGTGAGTCCTTGCTGGTGAAGTTGGACCTCAAGGGTCAAGTGGGTTTGTTGCTAACGTACCTACCTCCCAACAGTGTTGCAACAGCCCTCCCCTCGCTCCTTGAGTCAGTAGCCGAGCTGGCGGTACAGTTCCCCAGGCTTATGGTTCTGGGGGATTTCAACCTGCCTACACTTGGCGAACGTTCTGACGGGGCGCAGGAGTTCATGGCTTCCATGACAGCCATGGACTTGGCCCAAGTAATTCGGGGTTCGACTCATTCAGCTAGGCACACGCTTGACCTCGTATTTCTTTCGGAGCAGTGGAGATGTGATCTAGAGTTGAAGGGCATTACAACCTTGCCCTTGTCATGGTCTGATCACTTCCTACTGAGGCTTGACTTTCGGAAACCAATCCCCCACTGTAGGGAGGGGGAACCAATTAGGTGGTTCCGCCCCAGGTGCCTGATGGACCCTATGGGATTTCAGACGGCGCTTGGAGAAATACCTGACACTATCGTCCACAATCCAGTGGAGTCCTTGGTCGCTGCTTGGAATATAGCGGCGGCAGGGGCTTTAAACCGGATTGCGCCTTTGCGACCTCTCCGACGCAGCGGATCCAGGAGGGCTCCCTGGTTTACCGAGGAACTCCGGGAGATGAAGCGCCAAAAGAGATGCCTAGAGCACCGCTGGAGGGCCAGTAAATCTGAGTCAGACCGAGCACTGATGAGAGCCTTTATCAGAGCCTATCTCGTGGCAATACGGGCGGCGAAATGTTTGCATTTTGCCGCCCTAATTGCATCCACTGAATCACGCCCAGCCACCTTGTTTAGTATAACCCACTCCCTCTTGAAAGGGAGGGATGCGGATGACCCTTTACAAGGAAGAGCTGAGGAATTTGCTCAGTATTTAACGGATAAAGTCGCTTGGATTCGGACAAAACTGGACTCCAATTGCACGATACCAGCCGAGGTACCGGGGGAAGGTCTTGAGCATACTTTATGGATTGAGTTTCAACGTGCTTCTCCTGAGGAAGTGGACAAGGCCATGGGAGCAGTGAGCGCCTCCACCTGTATACTGGACCCGTGTCCCTCCTGGCTGGTCTCGACCAGCAGGGAGGTGACATGCGGCTGGATCCAGACGATTGTTAACACCTCTCTTCAGGAGGGAACCTTCCCGCCCCTCCTAAAGGATGTGGTGGTGAGACCCCTCCTGAAGAAACCGTCTCTGGACCCAGCCATTTTGAGCAACTATCGCCCAGTCTCCAACCTTCCCTTTGTTGGGAAGGTTGTTGAGAAAGTGGTGGCCTCTCAACTCCGACGGTCCTTGGATGAAGCCGATTATCTAGACTCCTTTCAGTCGGGCTTCAGGCCTGGCTACAGCACAGAAACTGCTTTGGTTGCGCTGATCGATGATCTCTGGCGGGCCAGGGCTAGGGGCCACCCCTCTATCCTTGTACTCCTTGACCTCTCAGCGGCCTTCGATACCATCGACCATGGTATCCTTCTGCGACGGTTGCGAGAGGTGGGAGTGGAGGCACCGTCCTTCGGTGGTTCTCCTCCTACCTCTCGGACAGGTCGCAGTCGGTGTTGGTCGGAGAGCAGAGATCGACCCCAAGGCCCCTCAACTACGGGGTGCCGCAGGGTTCGGTCCTGTTCCCCTTCCTATTTAACATCTACATGAAGCTGCTGGGTGAGATCATACACCGGCACGGGGTTAAGTACCACCAATATGCAGACGATACTCAGTTGTATCTGTCTGCCCCATGCCAACTCAGCGAAGCAGTAGAAGTGATGTTCCAGTGCCTGGAGGCTGTTAGGGTCTGGATGGGAGTAAACAAGTTGGCACTCAATCCAGACAAGACCGAGTGGCTTCTGATGTTCCCTCCCAAAGATTGGCCAACTATTCCATCTCTCAGGCTGGGGCGTGAAATTATACGCCCCTCAGAGAGGGTTCGCAATTTGGGAGTCCTCCTGGATCCCCAGCTGACTTTAGAACACCATTTGTCGGCTGTGACCAGGGGGACCTTTGCCCAGGTTCGCCTGGTGCACCAATTGCGACCCTACCTGGATCGGGAGGCCCTTCAGACAGTCACTCACGCCCTTGTGACCTCAAGACTGGATTATTGTAATGTGCTCTACATGGGGCTGCCCTTGAAGAGTGTTCGAAGACTTCAGTTAGTCCAGAACGCAGCCGCGCGAGCGATTGTGGGTGCACCCAGGTACACCCACGTCACACCTATCCTCCGTGAGCTGCACTGGCTACCCATTAGTCTCCGAATCTGCTTCAAGGTGCTGGTCGCTACCTATAAAGCCCTACATGGCATCGGACCTGGGTACCTGAGAGACCGCCTCCTGCCGATTATCTCCCATAGACCGATCAGATCTCACAGGTTAGGTCTCCTCCGGATTCCATCTGCCAGCCAATGTCGGCTGGTGACCCCCCGGGGGAGAGCCTTCTCTGTTGCAGCTCCAACCCTCTGGAATGATCTCCCTGTCGAGATCCGGACCCTTACGACCCTCCCGGCTTTCCACAAAGCCACCAAGTCCTGGCTGCTCCAGCAGGCCAGGGGGCCTGTGAAACATCCAGCCCCGCGGAAATTGTGAATGTTGTGGTTTTGTTTTTAAAGTGTTGTCTTTGTCTAGTCTTCCCCCTTCCCTTGTCTATTGTGAGCCGCCCGGAGTCCTTCGGGAGTGGGCGGCATACAAGACAAATAAATACAAATACAATACAATACAATCCAGCTAACACATCCAGCAGCTCCAGCAGGGCCGATGAAACATAGCAGGGAGACAGGTACGTAACAAAAAGGCCCACCTGAACTCCAAGTCCCCATTTCACTAAAAGGGACTCACACCCACCTATATGAGGCACAGTGACCTTCTGAGGTCTGAGACTTTCCCTAATAACCACCGTCATCCCCCATCCCTTCCCTGGGCTCTCGGCTGGTGAAACGCCTGGAAGCCTGGTGGGCATAATTCACTAAGGGGCCCAACCAGGACTCCGTAATGCATGCCAGGTCCACTCTACCCTCTTGTATGAGGTCGTAAATGAGGGGAGCCTTATGTACCATGGACCTGGCGTTAAGCGACACCATCTGGAGACCAGGGTCCTGTAATCCCAAGCGCCCAGGGGTGTGAGAAGGATGATGAGGGTCGGAACGCGCGATCGCTCTTAAACAGCGAACCCGCGTCCTCCAAACATAATTTGGCCCTCGGCCCCCACCATATCTGCCTCTCCCACAAACAGTAGAGATGGTGGATCCCCCAATAGAATGGCTTAATGTCTCCCCCTGAATCCCAACCCTTCCCAGCACTCCTGACCTGCACCCCTTAGTTTGCTGTGACCTGTGCCCTGGCAGACTCCCCCCCAAGCCTGTCTGAGCAATCTGTATCAACCCCCCCGCCCTCCCCTTAAAATTTGATTAAACCCCCACTGTAAAAAAACCCTAAGCAGTCTCTTCTTGGCATGCCACCTCTCGGGATCCCAAAATCCGTCATTAAGGAAGCATCTTGATAGGTAAGAAGGCCATCCCCGGGAAAGGGGGAGTTCCCGAAGGGAATAAAGTTCTGTCGCAGTGTAGCATAGAGGAGAATGTGGCATCAACCAAATGGGATGACAACACGGGGAGATGGAACGAGGAGATGACATGTCCATGGGAGGGGGGAGCCGACAGTGTTCAAGGGGGGGGGGGTAGCAGGAAGCTGTTGCTGGGCACAACCATGCCGGCTGCAGAGATCCCAAGCCGGGCAACTCACTGCCGCTGTCACTGAGCACACCCACACCGGCTTCAGAGACCCCAGGCTGGGCGTTCTGATGACCACACCCATGCCAGCTGTGTTCAAGGGGGGGGTAGCAGGAAGCTGACGCTGAGCCCATCCACGCCAGCAGCAGAGATCCCAAGCCAGGCGACCCGCTGCCGCTGTTGCTGGGCACACCCATGCTGGCTTCAGAGACCCCAGGCTGGGCGTTCCCATTCACGCCGGCTGCAGAGATCCCAAGCCGGCTGCCCCGCCACCACTGCTGACCGCACCCACATCGGCAGCCACTGACGATCTTCATTCTCTCACTGCCAGCCACCCCCTTTCACTCACGATATTCCGGCTACGAAGCAGTAAGTCGCAGCTCAAGGGTATCCCCGAGGTCCCAGAAAGTTCTCATAGCTAGACCTGGAACCAACAATGGAATAGGGTACCCCTGCAAGCCCCTGAGAAGGACAATCATCTCCCTGAAGCTCTCCTCAAACACGAACAGGACACCATCTTGGGCATGCGCAGAAAACTTCCTTTTATAAGAAAAGATGACCCAGTACCATAGAGCTCCAGGAAATACTTTGGCTAGAGAAGTAGCGACTGTTCCTTCCTGGATTTCCCAGAGGGGAGGGACACGGGGGTTGGAGGTCGGCTCGTGTGGGAAAAATGGTGGCGCGCGAGGAGCTCCTCATCACTATCAAGGTTTCTTTGAAAAATATTTCCCTGGGACTAATTTCACCATTTTAATTTACTCAGTTCTTTGTATTAACATCTACATCATTCTGGATTGACTTGGAGTGCTTCTTAAAGGCAAGCACAGAGAAAGAGTCACTGAAATGTATCATTTTAAAGGTCAGAAAGAACAGCAAACCCTTCTCAGAGTCAAAATTATAGCATAAGGAAAGAAGAAGAAATTTTTCCAAATCTTTGATGGAAATGGCACCAAACTGAGCAGTAAAAGGTACCGAAATGGAGCTGTGCACTGCACAAAGTTGTTCGGGGGTTCTTTTCAGCATGGGGGGGTGGGTGGGGAACCCTCGTCCTTTCATTCCCCATAGCAACTGAGGCACAGGAAAAATGGGGCATTTTCCTTCTGCCTTTCCCTCTTGCTAAATATTTTTAAAGAAAAGTTTTAAAATGGATGTAAAAAAGGTTTTCCCCTTTTTAATATAAATGATGATAGTCTATAAAGATTAATAGGTGTGAACAGAATTATATGTTATTTATCACAGAAAGATGAAAAGTAGGATAGGTTAAACTGATTGCTTTATTCAAAGAAAAGAATATAACTATTTTAGTTTCCACGTGGAAACCACTTTTAAATTTTGGGCTATAGTCTGATAAACTAATAAAAATAATTAAGCAGGCGAGAAAGATGAAATGTAAATGTGATTAAAGTTCACTTTTCATCTTCCTCCACCATCAGTGCCTTTCTCTCTCACTTTGGCCTTTTCTAGTGGAGCAAAAATAATATTTCTGTCAAAGCTTCCTTCCCAGGGGAGAACTCCCAGAATGCCAAGAGATGGGCATTAAAGCCAACCCAAAAAGAAAGACCCTATCCCAGAAATCTTGCTTCAAGCCAAATTTCCCCCCATTTCCCTCATTACACTAAAAAAAACTTCTTCCGTGTCTTCCTACTAAATGAGAGCCTTTTGGTGTAGTGGTGAAAGGGCTGGCCTACACACCAAGGGAAGATGAGTTCGAGTCCTGCTTTTGGGCCAGTCGTTCTCTCTCAGCCCACCCCACCTCACAGGGTTGTTGTTATGTGGAAAATATTAAAAGGAAGATTAGGTATGTTTTCCGCCTTTCAGTTATTTGTAAAAATAAGACAGGTGGGATAAAAATCTAATAAATAATAAAAATAAATGAACCATAGACCAATTATTCTATCAGAACATCTTATTCCTAATCAATTCAATTGGATTATTCCTTCATGAGGATTGAAGGTAGCATTAACTAAAAAGTTCCGATTTTAAAAAAATAATAATCAAGACCCCCCCCCCCCCAATGGTGTCCCTCTTTACCAATGTTAAAATCTGGTCACCTTAGTCTAATGAAGACAAGTGAGGTCTTCCTACTATTGTGATTATAGATTGATAGAAACAGTTGTAGAAAGCACATATACTTAAGAATCAGCTCTACTAGAAAGTGACACATGACAGGAAATAGATCTCTTGTCAAAGGAAAGCACTCTTCCTTACTAGGCTGAGTACAAACAAACAGGAAGCAATTAGCACAATCCCAACCATTTATTAACTGTTGTAAATCAGGTAGCAGATAAATCTTCAGCTACAGGCTGTAAATCAGGGACAGAGATATCTTTAGAGAAAGTATATCTTCCCTATAATTCATAGGTACAGCTTAAATATGGCCAAGAAGAGAAGTCCATGAGTCCAAAGATATCCATGATCTTCAGATCAGGTGTCATAAACCAAAGATTTATTTGCAGGGCAAGGAACCAGGAAAAACCAAGAATGGGAAGCTAGAAGAATGGAAGTCTCCAACAAGAATATTTACCTAGGGAGTTCTTTAAAATGGGTGAAATTTGAGGCTTTTCCTTATTATAGGACTCCCTTTCTTCTCAAGAAGGCATACTAACCTGCACTGCTCAGCTTCTTGAGCTGACAGCATGTTTTAGGGTTTAGCATTCTCTAAGGTGACCAGACGCCCCGATTATGGCGGGACAGTCATGCTTTATAACAATTTTTCCTGTGTCCTGGGCCGTTTTTAAAAAGTCCCAATTTTCTGGCTTCATGTTGAAAGCCCAGTGGATTTGCTTAAGAAATCCTAACTGGGGCAAGACAAAAGACACCCTGTCTAATCCCTCTCTCTGTCTCAGTATTTTCATTGAAGATATTAAAATGTTAAAGCAAAAAAACGGACCCTCCCACGCCCCTTTTACTCGCTTTTATAAGAAAAAATGACCAAGCACCATAGAGCTGCAGGAAACACTTTGCCTAGAGTAGTTAATAGCAGCTGTTCCTTCCTGGATTTCCCGGATGGGAGGGGCACGGAGATTGGAGGTCTGCTCGTGTTGGAAAAAATGGTGACTCCTTATTTTTCTTTGAAAAATATTTCCCTGGGACTATTTCACCATTTTAATTTGCTCAGTTCTTTGTATTAACATCTATATCATTCTGGGTTGACTTGGAATGTCTGCCTGCTGGTAAGTGAGCTGGCTTTTTTTCTTTTATTTTTTTAATGTATTTTAAAATAATATTTTATTTATTGTGCATAGGATTTTTTAAAATAGTATTATTCTGTGTGGATTTAAGTTAAGAACTCCCTGTTATTAATCTTTCCTCAATTAATCTCTGAGTAGATTCCCATCAACTTCAAGATCCTAAGGGCACATCTTGGAAGCTACACCTTTGTTTAGTTTATAGATGATGCCTTTCCTTAAATACGAAAATAAATACATTGTTCAAATGTGTACATCTCAATAGAAATGACTCTCAGGGGTGTACAACAATCCACTAAAATAATAATATAAAACAGTAATTACAAAAACAGGAGCAACTGTTATGAAAATTATTATTAAAAAATAAAGAATAAAAATGGAGTTATTAAGTATATTAATTGCAGCAACCACAATACAATAACTCGGTCCTTCTTTTCATTAAACTAGACATACTCAGTTCCAAGGAATTAAAAGACGCTTGCTCCTGGGGAGGAAAGCTATGGCAAATCTAGACAGCATCCTAAAAAGCAGAGACATCACCCTGCCAACAAAAGTGCATCTAGTCAAGGCTGTGGTTTTCCCATTTGCAATGGATGGCTGTGAAGGTTGGACCAGAAGGAAGGCTGAGTACCAAAGAATGTGAAAAATGGTCATCAGTCACTTTTTTCAATGCCATTGTAACTTTGGTCACTATACCACCTTTCTTGCCACAGTTCTTAAGTGAATAACTGCAGCTGGTATTTTGTATTTTGGATAGAATCTTTTTAAAAATTTGTCTAAGACAATTTAAAAAAAGATTCTATCCAAAATAAATTGAAGTGAAACAATTTTTTAAAATTCTATGGACAATACTTTGAAATATATTGTGCATAGAATTTTTAAAAATAGTTTTACTTCAATTTATTCTGTATGGAATAGTTTGAAATGTTTTACTTCAATTTATTCTGTGTGGATTCTTTTTTTAAATTTTCTTAGACTATTTAAAAAAAGATTCTATCCAAAATACAAAATACCAGCTGCAGTTATTCACTTAAGAACTGTGGCAAGAAAGGTGGTATAGTGACCAAAGTTACAATGGCATTGAAAAAAGTGACTGATGACCATTTTTCACACTTAGCGACCATTTTCACACTTAGCGACTGTTGCAGCATCCTCATGGTCACGCAATCAAAATTTTGATGTTTGGCAACAGATTCGTATTTATGATGGTTTCAGTGTCCTGGGGTCATATAATCACCTTTTGACAAAGTCAAATGCGGAAACCAGATTCACTTATGCTACTAACTTATCAGCTGCAGTTATTCACTTAAGAATTGTGGCAAGAAAGGTGGTATAGTGACCAAAGTTACAATGGCATTGAAAAAAGTGACTGATGACCATTTTTCACACTTAGCGACCATTTTCACACTTAGCGACCGTTGCAGCATCCTCATGGTCACGTGATCAAAATTTGGATGTTTGGCAACAGTTACAATTTATATTTGTAAATTGTAGTTATGTTGAAATAAAAAAAAATTACAATACTATTTTTGCGTTGTATGAAAATTTTTGTTGCTCCGTATAAAATTTTTAATCAAGCCCCCCCCCCCGGTCAAAGGTGTCCCTCTTTACCAATCTGAAAATCTGGTCCCCTTAGCATTCTCTCAAATTTAGGATCTTAGGATAAGAGCCAAGGTGGCATAGTCATTAAATGCAGCATTGCAGGCTATTTTAGTCGGTAAAATGAGGAGCCAGATTGTTGGGGGCAATATGCTGACTCTGTAAACTGCTTAGAGAGGGCTGTAAAATCACTATGAAGCGGTATATATCTAAGTGCTATTGCTATTGCTATCTGACTGCTTTTCTCTGAATTGGCAATCAGCTGTGCTGGGTCTAAGACGCTAAGTCATTACTCTCAAGTGGCTGACAGTTTGCTGATTCCCTTAAATATATGTTGAATGGTAGGTTCTCCTCTTCACTCTCAGAATCAGAAGTTTACGAAACGGATGAAATACCCAGTGAACAGAGCTATAGGAGAAGATGCAACTTAGATAACATCAGTTCTTTGTTAACCAATATGGAACAAGGCTGAGATGTCTAGATATGGGGAAAATAATGTCTGTAGTTACAATTATGAAAGGAGATCCAAGAGAATGTAAAAATTACCAAACCATTGCACAAATAAAAAGAAAAATTTAATTAATAAACTTAACTCACATTCATAGTATGAATGTGAAGAAACAGGATAAATCAAATTAGGGGAGGGAGAGAAACAAGGATATATATTTTCTATGTATTTGTTTAGCCTATATATGAAGAGAATTGCAGAGCTGGAAGAAAGAATCAAAATCCAATTTCAAAATGCCATCAACTTGAGATATGCAGATTACACTATGTTATTAGCTGAAAGGAGAGGGAGGGGAGAAAGAAAACACATTGCAAAAGTAAAAATGGATGTGAAAGTTAGATATTGAGAAAGATGATAAATGCCTTTGAATTACAGACTTGAAGATGGCCTTTAAGAATACTTTGGAATGTAAGAAGAATTCAGCAATCTTTATTTATTTATTTAGTTATTCATGTACAAGATAACAGGAATAAGAATAAACATGAATAAGAACACAGGAAATGGATACAAATAAGTGGGGACAGTAGGACAGGGATGTTAGGCACGCTGGTGCATGTATGCATGCCCCTACCTATTTGGGAAAAAAAGTTCCTTTAAGCTGATGATCATAAAGTACAAACTTGCACAATTTGGGCATCTGATAGAAGCAGATACAGTATATTATGAAAAAGACCCAACACCAGTGGTGAAATTCCATTTTTTTACTACCAGTTCTGTGGGTGTGGCTTTGTGGGTGTGGCAGGGGAAGGATACTGCAAAATCTCCATTCCCATCCCACTTTGGGCCAGCCAGAGGTGATATTTGCCGGCTCTCCAAACTACTCAAAATTTTTGCTACCTGTTCTCCAGAACCTGTCAGAACCTGCTGAATTTCACCCTTGCCCAACACCTTGTGTGGACCTGATTGGGGAAAGTAGAAAATGACAAAGTCAACAGATAAGATGGATGATGAAATCAGGGAACATATAGAATGTTGTTACAAATTGTGCAAATCAAGATTGTCTAATTTATTCCCATAGCTGCCAGGTGTAAGTCCAAACTCGATGGCACCTAATGAAATTGGAGAACTGAAATATCTTCATTGGGCACCAATTGCTTTTTGGATATAATTTAGGGCTGGGGTGTCAAACTCAATTTCATTGATGGCCACATCAGGGTTGTGTTTGACCTGGGGGGGGGGGATAGGAGTGTGAGGCCAGGGGGACATGGACAGCTCAATGTCACTTGTGTCGAGGGTATCTGTGGTGGCCCGAGCACTCTGCCAGCAAAAATGGGCTCCCAAGATGTTTTCAGCTGCGATGGCCTCCTGCAACCTTTTGCCAGCGAAAATGGAGCTTGGGCGGGCTGCACGCAGAGGCATGGGCCGGTCCTTCGCTGTTTCCAGGGCAGCCCCATGAGCCAGATTTAAGCATCCTCTGGGCCGGATCTAGCCCCCAGGCCGTGAGTTTGACACCCTTGATTTAGGGTGTCAACAGTGATACTTAAAGTCCTAAATAGTTTCAGATCAGACCATCTCAATGTCTGTCTCCAATTGCTAATCTGCTCAAAGAGTAAGATCTGATGAAGGAGTCCTTCTAATAATGCCCCTCTCCATTCCTGGAAACCCAGTGAAAATAGCTGTAATTAACCCATATGCCTACTCTATTTCCCTTAAGAAGAGCAGCCAAAACACATACATTTCATCAGGCTTTTCAGCTTTTAAAAACATGTTTATTTTTTATACTCTGCATTTTATCAATGTCTACTTTCCTTGCACGTTCACACTGAGTATAAAGGTGAAATATAAACCACATAGATACATAAATCATCTTATTTCTGCTTGAGGAGAAAATCCTCTGAAACTATTTTGCATACTACCTCTATGTTTCAGTCTCATTGCTCTTGCACACTATTTATTTTTGTGATTCTGCATAACTGCCAGTAATGATATATTCCTACCCTACATGTGCATACAGATTAATAACCACAGAATGTCCTACTAAGCAAATATTTATGCCGCAGTTCAGAAATAGCACATTTGCTTTGGCTTTAGTCCAGTACTCACTAGGACTCAGGTCAAAACTTCTTTTGTGGAAAATAGCTTTTCCATGGGACATACATACAAGTCACATATTCATATGTTGGAGATCCTGCTAAAGAACACAAGCCACCAACATTCCTCTCTCATGGATTTAACAATATATTGTACACCATATTGTAGGGATAACTAACAGGGGGTGCTCCTTTTCCCATCTCTTTCATCTCCCCTTAGTCTTTGTTGTCTTGCCTAGTGGGATTATAAACCATGTTTAATTGCCCAGGGGTTGTTTTATTCAGATCCAAATCACAGAGATGGGGAGGAAAGAAACAGAGTGAGGGAGAGGAGCTGAAAGAGAAATAGAGAAAAAGATGGGATGACAAATATAGGAAGAGATGAAATGTTACAAAGATAAAAGACAAGGAAAAGTAATCAGTGTTTCTTTTAACTCTAGCTGAGCTGTTTTTATTTCAGCAACTTTTGGCATATAGCTCCTGACAGATTATTCCCAAGGAAATGATAGTCTAAATAGAAAATAGTTCCATGCTTCATTCTGACAGAAATATAGATAGATCCTTGTTTTTTTTTTTTGATATCAGCTATTGTTCTGTGCTCTGTATTGATTGCTTGTGAATATTTTGGAAGTTTCATTTGGTTGACCTCTTGATGGACATTGATAAGCTCTAAACTATTCAAGTTGTGTTATGGCAGTTGAACCAAACTTTCAAAATCCTTCTAGACCAAATGGAAGATGTTTGTGCTTATTTGTTTGCTTAGTTGTTTATTTATGGGAGGTATAAATTCCACAAATTTCCAAAGCAGCTTGTAAAGAAATAAAAACAATTAACTCAATTACAAAGATTTTGCAGACCTAAATTAAAAATAGAGTGATAATGAGAGAACAGGTTCTATTTAACTAGCTCTCATATGCCATTAGCATAGGCCAGTGATGGGGAACTTTTTTTGACTCCCGTGCCAAAAGCGAGGGGAGCGCAGGGGGTCGTGTGAGGGTCTGCCACACCCATAATGCTATGCGCACGCCCCGCTTTTGGTGTGATTTTTTTCACCCTCCCCAGGCTCCAGAGGTTTTCTAGTAGCCCAGGGAGGGCAAAAACAGCCCCCGCCCCCCTGGATGCCCTCCAGAGGCCTCAGGAGCTTCCCTGAAGCCTTCGGAGGGTGAAAAATGATCTAGGGGGAACCCGGAAATTCAGGAATGGTGATTTCTGATTTGTCCATAGGGCCAATTTTTGACCTCCGGAGCCTTCAGGAGGCTTCCCTGAAGGCTCTGGGGGGTGGTGAAAAATGGACCTACAGACAAACCGGAAGTCACTTCTGGTTTGCTCATAGGGCTGGTTTTTGCCCTCCAGAGCCTTCAGGAAAACTGCCTGAAGGCCCATGAAGGTCCAGAGGTGAAAAATGGACCTATGGGGAACCCAGAAGTTCGGGAATTGTGATGTTCAGTTTCTCCATAGGGCCATTTTTCGCGCTACCGAGCCTTCAGGGAAGCCTTCTGAAGGCCCCCGAAGACTCGGGATGGTGAAAAACAGCCCTATGGCCAAACTGGAAGTCCGTTCCTGAACTTCCTAATTGGCCAAGTGTTCCATCTCTCAGGCTGGGGGGTCAACAGTACGCCCCTCAGACAGGGTTCGCAATTTGGGAGTCCTCCTGGACCCACAGCTGACTTTTGAACACCACTTGTCGGCTGTGACCAGGGGGGCATTTGCCCAGGTTCGCCTGGTGCACCAGTCGCGTCCCTACCTGAAGCGGGAGGCCCTCACAACAGTCACTCGCGCCCTTGTGACCTCTAGACTGGACTACTGCAACGTGCTCTACATGGGGCAGCCCTTGAAGAGCATTCAAAGACTTCAGCTTGTCCAGAATGCAGCCGCGCGAGCAATCGTGGGTGCACCTCGGTTCACCCACGTAACACCTATCCTCCGCGAGCTGCACTGGCTGCCTATTGGTCTCCGGATACGCTTCAAGGCGCTAGTCGTCACTTATAAAGCCCTTCATGGTATTGGACCTGGGTACTTGAGAGACCGCCTGCTGCCAATTACCTCCACTAGACCGATTAGATCCCACAGATTAGGCCTCCTCCGAATTCCATCCGCCGGCCAGTGTCAACTGGCGACTACCCGGAGGAGAGCCGTCTCTGTGGCTGCTCCGACCCTCTGGAATGAACTCCCCATGGAGATTCGAACCCTCACCACCCTCCAGGCCTTCCGCAAAACCCTTAAAACCTGGCTGTTCCAACAGGCCTGGGGCTAAAGAGCTGTTGCCCCCGTCTCGAATGGTATGACTGTTGTGTGTTTTAAATTATGCATTGTTATGTGTCGTTTTTTAATTTTTTGTCTGTATCCCCCTTCCCTGGTTTGAGTTGTGAGCCGCCCTGAGTCCCCTTCGGGGGAAAAGGGCAGCATATAAATATAATAATCAAACAAACAAACAAACTTCCGGTTTGCCCTTATGGATGGTTTTCGTGCTCTGGAAGCTTCAAGGAAGTCTCCGGAGGGCAAAAACAGCCTCAAAAGAAGGCCGAAGTCAGCTGGCCAATGCTCACATGCACGCCGGCCAGCTGACAGGGCAACGCCTCGTGTGCCCTGACAAATGGCTCCGCATGCCACCTGTGGCATGTGTGTCATAGGTTTGCCATCATGGGCATAGGCTCATAGGTGAACATATCTAGTGATTAGATTCCACAACTAGAGTGACACTGCCCAGGCGGCTTTTTCCAGGTGAACATAATGTTCTAGCTGAATTTATAGAATCGGTACAGGAGTTAATTGTATGTTTTTAAATGCAGAATTGAATCTTTGTTTCAGGTATACTTGTTGTTGTTGTTGTTGAAAGATGTCTTCAGCATACATGAGATTTGGAACAGAGAAGTGATGTATATACGTGTTTAATCATTTCTCTTCCTGTTCACTATTACAGATACCCTTGCCCTACTTATTTTTCCTTGCAGGAAAACATGGGCCATAGGTATGTCAGTAGAAAAAGCGCTTGCAAGTGATTTGACAGCAGCGCTGTCCATAGGATACGGTAAAAATGTTGCATTAAAAACCAGTGGTCCTTTAATCCCACTATTACAGCTACCAGGTTGCCTTTTTGTCCATATTCTGTGGTCATCCCTCTTTGGCAGGTAGAGTAATTTTTCCTTGATCTGTACCACCCTTGTATTCTACCTTTTGAGACCATCTGGGGAAATGCACATACAGTTAAATTAGACTTATTATCAGATAGTTTGAGCTTTTCATTATTTTTATAATCCATCCCACAAATGTACTTACCGTATTTAGGTTTGCTTTCAAGATCCTAAGTTCTCGATAATAAAAAATCACAAATAATTAATACACTAATATGCTAGATCAAATCTTTATTATGGTCATAGACCTCCATATAGCAATATAATATATCATTATATGGAAGGAGGACAATTAAATAACTATAACAGAAACCAAAAAGTATGTAATTTAAAATCTCATTGCTATGGAAACACATTAAAAACACCACATGTTTTTAATGAAAAACAGGCTCTGCTATCTTCAAAAAAGTTTTTTAAGTCATGGGGAAATGAAAACTCATCTAAAACTGATGAGAAGCTAATTTTAGGATACAAATTGGCTCCTACAAGGTCAGAAACAATTCTCCTCAGCTTCTCAAATGAGCCATAATTAATTGTGTAGTTAGGAAGGTCTCTAATATCAGCACATCAGCAGGCTCTTTAGTGCCCTTTCTTCACCACCATTCTTCAAAGGGACTAAATATTTAGATCAGTTCAAGAGCCGATCAACATGTGTTCCTCTGCAGTTTAAAATTCCATTATTCTCCGTGAAACTCAAAGATGTATGCTGTCAACTGCTTTCTCCTAGAGCTGGGGTGGTGAACCTATAGCATGCATGCCACAGGCGGCACGCGGAGCCATTTGTCAAGGCATGCGAGGTGTTGCCCTGTCACCTGGCCAGCACACATGTGCACGCTGGCCAGCTGAGTTCAGCCTTTTTAAAACCATTTTTCGCCCTCCCCAGGCTCCAGAGGCTTTATAGGGAGAAAAGAGCCCCCAACCCCGGAGGCCACCCCGGAGGCCCTCTGGAGGCTTCAGGAGTGCAAACCCCCCGGCCCTATGGGCAAACTGGAAGTTCAGGATCGGACTTCCGGTTTGCTCTTAGGTTCACTTTTAGTCCTCCGGAGCCTTCAGGGAAGTCTCCTGAAGATCCCTAAAGCCTCCGGAGGACTACAAACGGCTCAACGAGCAAACCTGAAGTCACTTCCAGTTTGCTTGTAGGGTCGGTTTTTGCCCTCCCTGAAGTCTCGGGAGGGCTTCCAGAGGAGGGGGGAGGCTATTTTCACCCTCCCCAGGCTCCTATAAAGCCTCTGGAGCCTGGGGAGGGCGAAAAAAGCATGAAAAAAAAATGGGAGAGAAGTGCCTGTCATGCGCACATGTGCAAGGGGGGGGGGGTCGCGTGTTACATTATGGGTGCGGCATGCCCACGCACGCCCCCCTGCGCTCCCCCCACTTATGGCACGTGAGCCAAAAAAGGTTTGCCATCGCTGTCCTAGGGTATAGCAGCCAACACAGTTCTAGGGAAGTTCTATATAAACATAGGGATAGAATCGAGATCTTGTGAATTGTTAATACCACTTTATAATGCCTTGGTAAGGCCACACTTGGAATACTGCATTCAGTTTTGGTCGCCATGGTGTAAAAAAGATGTTGTGACTCTAGGAAGAGTGCAGAGAAGAGCAACAAAGATGATTAGGGGACTGAAGGCTAAAACATCAGGGGACTGAAGGTTGCAGGAAGTGGGTATGTCTAGTTTAATGAAAAGAAGGACTATGGCGGACATGATAGCAGTGTTCCAATATCTCAAGGGCTGTCACAAAGAAGAGGGAGTCAAACTATTCTCCAAAGCATCTGCAGGTAGGACAAGAAACAATGGGTGGAAACTAATCAAGGAGAGAAGCAACTTAGAACTAAGGAGAAATTTCCTGACAGTTAGAACAATTAATC
This sequence comes from Thamnophis elegans, assembly GCF_009769535.1. Lineage (NCBI taxonomy): Eukaryota > Metazoa > Chordata > Lepidosauria > Squamata > Natricidae > Thamnophis > Thamnophis elegans. Next base: position 56,888,325 of record NC_045546.1, on the reverse strand, counting down.
AGTGGAACAACTTCCCTCCAGAAGTTGTGAATGCTCCAACACTGGAAATTTTTAAGATGTTGGATAACCGTTTGCTGAAGTGGTGTAGGGTTTCCTGCCTAAGCAGGGGGTTGGACTAGAAGACCTCCAAGGTCCCTTCCAACTCCTATTCTATTCTATTCTATTTATTCAACCCGTGGAACAGAAGTTGTTTTCAGAAGTTGTAGAAACTTCATTGCTGGAAGCTTTCAAGAAGAGACTGGATTGTCATCTGTCAGAAATGGTATACTGTCTCCTGCTTGGGTGGGGGTGGGGGTTGGACTAGATGACCTACAAGGTCCCTTCCAACTCTGTTAATCAGTTTTTAATATTACTTTAAAGTTAGCAGATTGCTTTATGGACTGACATTTCAACATTCTGTTAGTCCCATATATTTAGAAGTAAATAATATTGAACTTAATATAGAATATACTATGGTATAATTAGATCTCTACCAGATTTCTCTTCTTTGAAAATATACAGTGCTAATCAACTCTTTAAAAAGACATATGAATAGTGTCCATCAGCAGAGCCCAAAGTGAGATGAAACTATTATAATATGTAAATTGTGTGAATACTGTATTAATGTTACTACAGTGTACATTTGGGGAATGTGTTATTGGTTATCCCATCTATTGCTAGAATCAGATACTACCTCCTGCTTCCTCATGCCTGCTTAATGGATGGTTCATGGTAATTAATTGCCACACATAAACCTGGAGAATGAACTACTTCTCTCAATCCCCTACTGGCAGTTAAAATTTAATCCCCTACTGGCAGTTAAAAGCAACAAACAGCCGAGATCTCACACTACTCCTGGAAACACCAAACCTGAAGTAGTCTGAAGCCGCCTGAAGATGACGAATGAGACTTCGTCGAAACGTCGCCAAGACATCTCCAATTCTACGCGGGAGAAAACCCGAACAACTAGAGACATATATATTCAGAACTATTTTAGATAAGCAAGTGTACAACTTAAACATGTGAGGAAATGTACTGCAGTTAGGATTGATATATGAATGGGCAAACTGAAATGACAAGGAAGGAAGGCATAAAGGCATGGAACAAGTAATATGTTGGTGGTGCCAACAAAGTTTTACAGAAGGGGTGAAATGCAGAGGTTGTCCCTCAGATCTTCCATTAAAGACCAGAGAATTGAAGTACTAGGCTTGAGATTTTAAACTTTTTGACCCAATTACTCCTTTTTCCAATTTCAAACAATGTCATTAAAGTACCAAGACCTCAAGATTCTGCAGTTTTACACAACAGTGTCAGTTGCAAACTGGGTCCTTGACTCACAAACATAAGGTGACCAGACGTCCCGATTTCAGTGGGACGGTCATGGTTTATAACAATTTGTCCTGTGTCCCGGGCCGTTTTTAAAAAGTCCCGATTTTCTGGCTTCATGTTGAAAGCCCAGTGGATTTGCTTAAGAAATCCTAACCGGGGCAAGACAAAAGACACCCTGTCTAACCTCTCTCTCTGTCTCAGTACTTTCATTGAAGATATTAAAACTTTAAAGCAAGAAAACGGACCTCCCCACACCCCTTTTACCTCATTTTATAAGAAAAAATGACCTACTACCATAGAGCTACAGGAAATACGTGGCTAGAGAGGTAGCGAGTGTTACTTCCTGGATTTTCTGGAGGGGAGGGGCACGGAGGTTGGAGGTCGGCTCATGTGAAAAAAATGGTGGCAAAGTTTCTTTGCAAAATATTTCCCTGACTAATTTCACCATTTCAATTTGCTCAGTTCTTTGTATTAACATCTACATCATTCTTTGTTGACTTGGAGTGCAAGCCTGCTGGTAAGTGAGCTGGGTTTTTTTCTTTTATTTTTTTAATGTATTTTAAAATAATATTTTATTTATTGTGCATAGGATTTTTTAAAATTCTGTGTGGATTCTTTTTTTAAATTGTCTTAGACTATTGAAAAAAAGATTCTATCCAAAATAAATTGAAGTGAAACCATGTTTAAAAATTCTATGCACAATACTTTGAAATATATTGTGCATAGAAAGAATAGTTTGAAATGTTTTACTTCAATTTATTCTGTGTGGATTCTTTTTTTAAATTGTCTTAGGCTATTTAAAAAAAGAATCTATCCAAAATACAAAATACCAGCTGCAGTTATTCACTTAAGAACTGTGGCAAGAAAGGTGGTATAATGGGCTTAGTGATCAGTTACAATGGCATTGAAAAAAGTGACTGATGACCATTTTTCACACTTAGCGACAATTTTCACACTTAGCGACCATTGCAGCATCCTCATGGTCACATGATCAAAATTTTGATGTTTGGCAACAGTTACAATTTATATTTGTAAATTGTAGTTATGTTGAAATAAAAAAAAATTACAATACTATTTTTGTGTTATATGAAAATTTTCGTTGCTCCGTATAAAATGTTTAATCAAGCCCCCGCCCCCCCGGTCAAAGGTGTCCCTCTTTACCAATCTGAAAATCTGGTCACCTTACACAAACAAGCAATTACAACTTGCTCTATTATTCCCAGGATATGTCCAAACAACTCCTTTGGGCAATTACCTTTGGGGGTAATTACCTCTCAGTTTAAGAAACCTCTGAATCACTGTTCTAGTCTGTAGCAGAATATCTGAGAATACTATTATATTTTTTATTTTATTTATTTTATTTGAATACTGCACCACTCCTACCAACTCTGGGAGGTTCAAGACAATATAAAAACACAACATATAATAAATTAGATTTAAAAAAAACAAAAGAAAATAATTGCAATATGACAATCCATCAGCATATGAAACACAGATAACATATCAAATTATGAAACACCACAAACAGTGAAGTTCTATCCACCCTGCCCTAGTGACTGGAGAATAATTAACCTTTCAAACATTTCAGAACTCTACCAGAAAGAGAATTATATGGAGAGGGGCTCATTCCAGAGAACAGGCACTGCTCTGGAGAAGGTATGCTCCCTGGATCTTAAAATATGATATTCTTTAATCAAGGGAGCCAGCCAGAACATACACTGCCAAATGATAAGTCAAGCAGAACAGTCATTGAAGACAGCTTCCCTCAAATAGCTATACCATGTAGGGATTTATAGGTAAAACCAGCACCTTGAAGCACACCCAGAAGTAAACCAGTAACCAGTGTAATTCACAGAGCAGAAATATCATGTGGGCATGCAAGTCCATCACTGTTTATACCACAAAATACTGGACCAGTTGAGGCACTTGGCTAATCTTCAAGGGCAGTCCCATGTACAATAATTGCAGCAATCAAGCTGTGAGGTGATAAAGGTATGACTGATTGTTTGGAAGGCTGCTGTCAGCTTCTGCTTTGCTGTCACTTCAGCTGCCATGAAACGGGGAGGGAGGGCATGGTATTTGGGAAGGGTTACTCATTGTGCTGGAGGAAAGTTCTGGAGTTCATCGACTGATCGGACTGCGCATGCGTGGGTATTTCCCGCCTGGACTAACGGCACCGACATTCCATCTTCGTGATGCCTTTTGAAGTTATCTCACACCTGACACTTGGAAGACTTATGATTGGGCTGGGACTGTGATGCCAAGGGGTGGGGAATGGGCTATTCTATATATCAACTGCTTTTGCGCCTAATTAATCAGACTTCGCTATGCATTGCCTTTAACCATTTTTAATTAGTAAAAGTACATTTGATTTCTATGCATGGAGTCTCATGGTCTTTCTTTCCTAATTAATAAATGGAGAGCAGCTGACAATTAGCGAAGTCTCAACAACACCTTTCCAGGAGACTACAATCTACCGTGGAAGGTGCCACAATTACAAGGAGACAGAACAGAAAAAAAAATATGTCTTCACCAGCAAGCGAAGGTGAAAAGGACAAAGAACCCGCTGATATCTTGTTTCCTGAAGAATTGGCTCAGCTGGAAATATCGTGCCCTGCTAGTCCCCCCCGTTGGTCTTTGTCGGTGGGACAAAGAGAGGAGGGAGCAAACCGGGATGCGGCCGTTACCAGAAGAAAACACCAGGAAAGGCCGTTTGAGGCGGGAGCCGAACGACGACCCCAGGAGAGAGATCAACCTGATTACTTGGAACAGAGGTACTCTGGACTAAGATTTGGGGAGGGTGAAGAGGCCGAGAGGGGATGGGAGCAAGAAAACCCACGAGCAGCTTCGCCCCCCCTGCCAGGGGTGCTGCTAGACCAGGGGCCCCACTCCCCAGAAGACGCAGAATGGCTAAAGTCCCCCCATTACCTGTAAAATTTGATGGCAGCCCTAAGAAGCTGGGGTCTTTCATCATGCAAGTCTATAATTATATGGAAATCTATGGGCCCGATTTTGAATCAGATACCTTGAGAATAAGAATGGTTTTACTTGCATTAGACGGGGAAGCTTCTGACTGGGGAACAGGATTACACCAATCAAACTCCCCCCTCCTGAGGAATTTCAATGTGTTTATGGGAGCTTTCAAGAGGCGGTTTGATGACCCCCTGACTGAGAAACGGGGCAAACTGAAATTTATGACCCTCACGCAGGAAGACAGGCCGGTGTCCCAATACATTCAGGAGTTTCAACACCTATGTAATTACATGAGAGGGTGGGGTGAAGAAGCCCTTTTGGACAAATTTGCTTTGGGCTTGGATGAAGATATTTATCAACAATGTGTTAATCGCCACCTTCCCAAAGGCTTAACTGTTTGGTTTGAAAACGCGGCAGACATTGAACTGGATTTAATAAGACTCAAATGTGCTAAGGAGGAGAGGCAGAAGAAAAAGGAGAAAGCTGCGAAATCTTCCCCTCCAAGCCGCAAAACCCCTTTCGGAGGCAGAGGCGAAGGGAGGGGAGGCCCCTCTGGAAAATCCAGACCGTTTACTTGCTTTCGTTGTGGGAAACTCGGCCATCGCGCACCTGAATGCCGCGCCCAGCTGCCCACCGCCCTAACCCCTTCCAAATGGGAGGGGAAATCTACCAAGCCCTCAGATAAGAAGAAGAAAGAAGCTGCATTTGCTGTTGATTCCACCCCCCCCACTTCAGCCAGGCTTTGGAGGGAGAAGCGGATGTCTCCACCATCCCCTCTGATGACTCCGATGACGACGCCTCGCCTCGCTGGGTGAGTTCAAACAAAGGCCCTATGCTAATCCCCGTAGAATTGAGAGTTCTGCCCGATGGGGGGTCTGAATGCCTTTCCGCCCTCCTTGACTCAGGCTGTTCCCGCTCAATGATCAATCCTGCTATGGTGGAAAAACTGGGCCTCAAGTTGAAAACTTTAAAAACCCCTATTGTCTTTTGCCAGATAGATGGGTCCATCGCAGGGGGGGGGGCGCCCATTTCTTTACTGAGCCCTTAGAGATGAAAATGGGATCCCACACGGAACTAATCTCTTTTATTGTGGCTCCTGGGATGGAAAGACCACTCATTTTGGGCCTGCCTTGGCTTCGCAAATGGAACCCTCGCATAAATTGGAGGGAGGGCTGGCTACGGATTCGCACGGCCACACCTCCGGAAGGGGACGAAGTTTCTTCGCACCGTGTTGGCTGCAGTTCTGATTTGGCCGCTAGAGGGCAGGAGCGGATTGAAGGAGAGGAAAAAATTCCGAAAGTATATTGGGACTTGAGGGGAGTTTTTAGTGAGAAATCTTCCGACAAACTTCCACCCCACAGGCCTACTGATTGCTCAATCGACATTTTACCCGGGGTTAAGCTGCCAAAACCCCAAATATATTCCATGTCACCTAGGGAAATGGAAGAGATGAGAGAGTTCATCGATAAAAATTTGGAACGGGGATTCATAGAGCCTGCCCGCCCTAAAGTCGCTGCTCCTGTGCTGTTCCGTGAAAAGAAAGATGGCTCTCTGAGATTATGTGTTAATTTTAAAAACCTTAACGCCATATCGGCCCAAAATTTGTACCCGCTGCCTTTGATGAAGGACATGTTGGCCCATTTGGGGAAGGGCCGCATTTTCACTAAGCTGGACCTCAGGGAAGCGTACTATAGGGTCCGTATAAAGGAAGGAGATGAATGGAAAACTGCTTTCAACTGTCCTCTTGGTTGCTTCCAGTTCCGGGTCATGCCTTTTGGCCTGCAGGAGGCGCCTGCAGTCTTCATGCAATTAATTAATGAGGTCTTGCATGACCACCTTTACAAAGGCGTTATCGTATATTTGGACGATATCCTTATCTATTCTCACACTTATGACCAACACGTCGCTCTGGTGCGCACTGTTTTAAAAAAACTCAAGGCTGCTGAACTTTATGCCAAGTTGTCAAAGTGTGAGTTTCACCAGGCTAAAATTGACTACCTCGGTTATCGCATCTCTCCCGCCGGCATTGAGATGGACCCTGAAAAGGTTAAGGCAGTCACTGAGCGGGAGGTGCCCCGAACACGCAGACAATTGCAAAAAATTTTGGGTTTTGCTAACTTCTATCGTCAATTCATCCCTTCTTTTGCCAAAATTGCGCTTCCTATCACCAATTTGCTGAAGTCCAAGGGTGGGCCTAAACCTAAGCCTAACAAACCTTTGGATTGGACCATGGAATGTCAAGCTGCTTTCGAGAAACTTAAACGCCTTTTTGCTGTGGAACCGGTCCTGAAGCATCCCGACATGGAAAAGCCTTTCATCGTCCAAGCTGATGCCAGTGATGTCGCCGTTGGTGCCGTCTTGCTACAAACCAACGACCAAGGTAACTTGCAACCATGCGCTTATACCTCACACAAACTCACGGACACTGAGAGGCGTTGGGCCGTTTGGGAGAAGGAGGCATTTGCGGTGCGATGGGCTTTGACCACATGGCGCCATTTTCTGGAAGGCGCCAAGCACCCTTTTGAGGTGTGGACTGATCACAAGAATTTGGAGGCGTTGAGAACCCCGCGCTGTCTGTCCCCTAAACAAATGCGATGGGCCCAACATTTCAACCGTTTCAATTTCACACTCAAATACATCCCTGGGGGGGAAAATTTCATGGCGGATGCTTTGTCCAGACTCCCTCAATACAACTGCTCCAAACTGAGCATTGTTCAACCAGTTGTTCCCACTTCCAGCCTGGCGGCCCCGGTGGTCACTCGCCAGCAAACACGTTCAAAGATGGACATGCCTCAAGATTTTCTCGCTGACCTCAAACGCGCCCTTCCCCAGGACGACTGGTTCCAGGGGCATCTGGATGAGTGTACCATGAGGGATGATCTACCATGGATCGGGGCCAAGCTTTATGTCCCCGCCTCTCTTCGTCTCGTTGTCCTCCAACGCGCTCACGATTCCAAGTTGGCGGGTCACTTTGGCTTCGTAAAAACTTTACATCTCGTGAAGAGGCAATTCTGGTGGCCCTCCTTGAAAAAGGACATTGAACAGTATGTTGCTAGTTGTCCGGTTTGTGCGGCCGCCAAACGGCCACCTGGGAAACCGCAAGGGCTGCTCCAATCTGTGGCACGGCCTGTTGCCCCATGGAAAGAAATTTTGATGGACTTCATTGTCGAGCTTCCTGAGAGCCAGGGGCACACCGTCATTTGGGTCGTTACGGACTTATTTTCCAAACAGGTTCATTTTATCCCTTGCCACAAGATTCCTTCCGCTAAGGCTCTCGCTAAGCTTTTCATTTCCCACGTTTACCGGTTGCATGGAGTGCCTGATCGTATCATTTCTGATAGAGGTGTCCAATTCACCTCGACCTTCTGGAAGGAATTTCTTAAACGCATTGGCTCCGCCCAGGGGCTTAGCTCTGCCCACCATCCTCAGACTAACGGGGCCTGTGAGAGGACTAATTCTGTTCTAGAACAGTATTTACGTTGTTTCATTAATTATCAGCAAGATGATTGGGTGGACTTGTTGCCGCACGCTGAAGTCGCCTACAACAATTCTGTTCATTCCAGCACTGGGTTTACCCCTTTCCGTGTTGTTTTTGGTCAGGACTTTGTTCCTATTCCAGAGGTGCCTCGTGACCAACCGCAAGTTTCTTCCGTCGCTGACTGGAGTGAGCGTCTCAGCTGTATTTGGCCTTTGACTCTTGCTACGTTGGATGCCGCTCATCACACTCATAAAAAGCAAGCTGATAAGAAGCGTACACAACCTTATCAGTACAAGGAGGGCGACTTGGTCTACTTGTCCACAAAGTTCCTTCAGACCACCCAAAAGTCCAAGAAGTTGGGACCTAAGTATGTCGGTCCTTTTCCCATCCTCAAAATCATCAATCCTGTTTCCGTTCATTTGCAACTGCCTAAGCATCTCGACCGTGTTCATCCCGTGTTCCACGTTAACCTCATTAAGCCTGTTCGTGTTTCCACTTTACGTCCACCGGCACCTCCTCCACCTGCTCCTTTGTTGATTGATGGCGAACAACACTTTGAAGTCCGTGAGATTCTGGACTCCCGCAAGCGGCGTAACCGCATCCAGTACTTAGTGGCTTGGAAACATTTCCCCCCCTCCCATACGGAATGGGTTGACAAGTCCCATGTTCGTGCTCCACGGCTGCTTTGGAAGTTTTATGCTGCTTATCCTGACAAGCCTTAATTTTCTCTTCCCTCTCTCCCCTTTTTCTCTTGTGTTTTTGTTGTTCGTCTGTTTGTTTGTGTTTTTTCGTTTTACAGGCCTGATCGTTTTTTTTTCCGGGGGATGGCCGGATGTCAGCTTCTGCTTTGCTGTCGCTTCAGCTGCCATGAAATGGGGAGGGAGGGCATGGTATTTGGGAGGGGTTACTCATTGTGCTGGAGGAAAGTTCTGGAGTTCATCGACTGATCGGACTGCGCATGCGTGGGTATTTCCCGCCTGGACTAACGGCACCGACATTCCATCTTCGTGATGCCTTTTGAAGTTATCTCAGACCTGACACTTGGAAGACTTATGATTGGGCTGGGACTGTGATGCCAAGGGGTGGGGAACGGGCTATTCTATATATCAACTGCTTTCGCGCCTAATTAATCAGACTTCGCTATGCATTGCCTTTAACCATTTTTAATTAGTAAAAGTACATTTGATTTCTACGCATGGAGTCTCATGGTCTTTCTTTCCTAATTAATAAATGGAGAGCAGCTGACAGCTGCTTAATCCAGGAAAAGTGTACCAAATGGCACTATACAAAGGTCCTCTTGATGATAGCTGCCACCTGTTCATCAAGTAAAAGCCGTGAGTCCAAGAGAACTCTCAGGGTTGTATACTATTCCTAAGTGAAAAAAAATGCAACCCCATGCGGGAGTAAAGATGGATAATCCTGGGATTTGGCTTTGATCTTGGTAAAATTGAACCAGAGTTGGGTTTTCCCCATCCAGACTTATGCAGTCTTCCATCCATTGGGATAAAACCTTGACCGTTTCAGTTGGCCAGCCTGAGAGTGCCAAATTCCAAACCAGACTGGCAGATGACTTCACTTATCACTACCTCTGTTTCAGGTAGGGGCAAACAAAACAGAAGAGAGCACTGGGGCATTCCACAAAGGAGGGGCCCAGGAATAAATTCTCCCCATGAACACTAACTGGAATCAATTGTGAAGGAAGGAAAACAGCTGCCAAAACATGATGTCTCCAATTCTCAACTGTGGGAACTTGCTATTGAGAGATCAAGGAGCACAAAGAAATGTGACCAACAAAGTCTGCATATGAAATTCAGACTTGAATCCTGATTGAAATAGGTCTAGATGATTCATTTCTTTCATGGTCCAATGTAACTGCAGCCCATCCACCTCTTAACCACCTTCCTTTAAAATGGAACATTGTAGACAGAATGATGTCTGTTTGAAATAGTTGGGTCTGGCTATTACATCTTGAGGAAGGGGCACACCACAGCCTCCTTCAGAGTTCCTGGGACTTTCCTTCCACTCCCTCAAAGAGGCTGATACCACTATATAAGTGCAACTATGTGTGACTTTACTGGCTGCCTTAACAAGCCAGGAATGGCCTGAACCTTGTCCACTTTCTGAAGAGTCAGTGACTAATCCTATATTACTCCAATGCACCTTAGATAAACAAATTTGGAATGGGTCTGGGAATGGGAAAGTTTGTCTTCCAAATAGTAAGAATGTTTTTCACAGCAGCTCTGCAGATGATCCAGTGGCCCATTCTTCCCCCAAAAGGAATGAATTATCCAAGACCGAGCTGCTGAATGACTATCAGTGAATGCAATAAATGAAGAAATATTGATGTTTCACCATTCTTATCGCCACAAGATAGTCTGGATTTTTTTTCTCACAGCCTTATGATGTAATGGTGAGAGATTTGGTGGGAGTGGAGCTTACAACTGTGGATTATTGAGTAATGGTCACTTGACTATCAGCCTGGGAACGGACATTTACAGGGCCTTTATTGTGTTGAATAATGGGTGGATCAATATTGCAATATTATAGCTCTTATTGGCAGGAGTGGTTACAAAATTTGGCTTTGGAGAAATAGGATGTGCTAATAAAATGATTGGGACAGCTGCACAATAAATCTTGAGTGTTATAAAAGATTATGCTGTTGAATAAAATATGAGGAAGAAAACAAAACAAAATTACTTAATTATCATCCCCAGTAGGTGAAGAGTTGAATAGAAAACTAAGCGCCCTGCTTGGAGTTTTGTGAAAAAAATTACAGAAAAGAAGTCAGTTTGGGTGTATTTGAAGTTGTGCCTATCTGTGAAACTTTGACATTGTGAATGCCCATAAAAGCCGTACATTTATTTTCTGTGCAGACACAAACACTCTTGGGCAATGTAATGAATTTTTAAAAGTAAAGTGAACAAAACAGGAATATACAATGTTCTAGGTGATAAAATTCATGTGACTATTCAAATACTCTATTTCTCCCACATTCATATCACTATATGTGGCATATATTTCATTATAAGCAGGTAGACAGTATACTATATTTGTTATTGTGTAAGCAGAAATTGCATGAGGTAAAAATATTGTATGGTTTTACCTTACACAAAAACCTGGATTCAGAGTCCTGTTCTTATCATCCATATTCTGCATGGCAGCTCTTTAAATATTTTAAGACTGCTCTCATGTCTCCTTTTTAATCTTTCTTCTTTCCCTTAGGATTTATTTTCCAGAATCATGCTCGTCATGCTCTTCTTGGTTTGTTCTAGTTTTTCAAAGTTCTTTTTTTAAAAAAAAACAACAATTTTTATTTGTTTTTGAACAAGGACAAACAAACAAAAATAAAAATAAAAAAACCATCTTCCATTACAAATTGTAGAAAGTGTGTCAGTTGGTTACAGTATTTCCATGCATCTCTTCCATAGTCACCACCTGCTTTTCATATCACATCGCATATTTTAAATTCACCTATATTCATGTATATCACAATTATTATATCTCAATCTTAATTTGACTATAATTGTTTTTACATCCTTTTATATATACTGTAATATTCAAAATCTAGAATAGTATTATATGATAACATTCCATTAAATCATCCTAAAATCATCCAATCACAATACATCTTTATAACATATTCTAGATAAAACTTTTAAACCTCCTCTCATAATCTCCATCTGTTGTTTAATATAAAATTTCATATTATCAAACTAATATATCTATATGTATTGTTATCATTATGAATCATTATTTAACTATAGCTATTGTCGCTTCATTTTATGCATACTACTAGTAAACTAAATTTAGTTTAATTTTTTATTATACATTTTCATTGCATCAACCTGTGTCTTTCCAGTAATAGTACGGTCTTATATCTCTTGCCATTTGTGGCATTAATGTTCTAGTTACTTTCTTAATAAATCTTGTATAAACTCCTCTTGGCAATATGTTATTCCTTTCGTATCTCATAAAAGCTTGAAACCCAACATCTGTTCTTTCCATCAGCTTATCTTTGGTTACCGCTAGTGCTTCTGTCAAGATTTCTCTCCTTATCTCCATAAATTTTTCTCTCTTTTCTTCTTCTGTGCTTTGAAGTCTGGGATAGAGTTCCAATCCATCTATCTCCCCTTTCTATATTCCGCTCTTGTCATTACCAACGATGCTCACTTTGTTGTCAATATCCACAGTTTTCTCATCTTTTTGCTCATTTTTTCTTCCATCTTTTGAACTCTGTCCTCCACTTTCTTCATTTGGTAAACATCCTCAGTTTCTCCATCAGATTTTTCTGTTTTTTATTCCATATTCTCCAATCTCTTTTCAATTTTCTCTGTCACAACTAATAGATTTTGAATTTCAAACATAATCATTTGCAAAGTTACAGTTTCTTTTTCCTGCTGAGCCATTCTTTCAATTTTGCAGACACTGCCACTATAGGGTTCAATGCTATTTTAATAAACTTCAAACAGGTTCATTTATTACCTTTCAAGTCAAAATGTTGTCTTCCCTCCAATAGCTAGTGATAGAACTTCCAAAAGGCACTTGTATAAACAACTTGTGCTATTCCTACTATCACTGTCAGTAAACAAACTGAAAGAACCTTGAATCTCAAGTGATCAAAGAGAAAGAAGAAAAAACAATGTATCCAGCCTCCAGCCTCTAAGTGGCAGTGTAACTGCTTTTCCTCCTGTTGTTACAACCCTCTTTATAATCCTTCTTATTATCTTCTTTATATTCCAAGCTTAAGAAAGAAAAAAACCCTTAAATGGAGATCAAAAACAATCCAATCAATCAAATCAAGCATTATAAAAAAAGGAAAATTTTAATTTTAATTCACCAATTCAACACACTTTCTCTTTCCACTTTCTTCCCATTCTGAAGCTGTCCCAACTTCAGCAGCTTCATTAGCTATGTTTCTGTCGCTGGAAAAAAGGGCTATTCCTGGATCTTTCAGGGACTTTCTGGTGTCCCTGAGATCAGCAGGATGTGCCCTTCTAAATCACCATCTCTGCGGGACCGTCCAGTGGCAGAAATTTGACTGCGATCTCGGAACACCAAGATCGCACATCATGCCGTTGCGACGTCAGCTCTCCTCCGTCTAGTTTTTCAGAGTTCTAAAGTACTAAATACAATATTCCAAATGCTTATACCAGTGATGGCAAAACTGTTTTGGCTCCCGTGCCAAAAGCAAGGGGAACACAGGTGGGTCGTGCATTGGTGTGTCACACCCATAATGCTATGCGCCCCCTACTTTTGGCACATTTTTTGCCCTCCCCAGGCTCTAGAAGCTTTCTAGGAAACTGGGGAGGGTGAAAACAGCCTCCCCCACCTGGAGGGTGAAAAACGGACCTACAGGGAACCCGGAAGTTCAGAAATGGTGATTTCCGGTTTGTCCGTGGGGCCAATTTTTGACCTCTGGAGCCTTCAGGAGGCTTTCCTGAAGGCTCTGGAGGGCAAAAAACAGACATATGGACAAAGCCAAAGTCACTCCCGGTTTGCTCGTACGGCTGATTTTTGCCCTCCTGAGCCTTCAGGGAAGCCTCCTGAAGGCCCATGAAGGCTCTGGAGGGGCACAAAACAGCCCTATGGCCAAACCAGAAGTCCTTTCCTGAACTTCCATATTGCCTGTAGGGCCGTTTTTCGCGCTCCGGAGGCTTCAAGGGTGAAAAACAGCCTCAAAAGAAGGCCGAAGTCAGCTGGCCAGTGCACAGATGCACACCGGCCTGCTGACAGGGCAATGCCTTGTGTGCCCTGACAAATGGCTCCATGTGCCACCTGTGGCACGTGTGCCATAGGTTCGCCATCATCGGCTTATACGTTTATGCATTATACATTGGTTTTCTGGTGTACTTTTTCACATTCCTTCTAGTTAATTACAAACCTGAACTTTCATTCTGAAAATCCAGAAATCACTTGTATTTTATACAGCAAAACATTTGAGCTAATATTGCAAGATTTTTTTATGGTATTTGAAAGAAAAATGCAAATTTTTATAATATGCAAGACTTAATTAATCATTAGACCAAAGGCATATTTAGTCCAGCCATTGGCTCTCATCAGATGCCTATGGAAAGCCACCAGTGATATAACTTTCCCTCTGCAGTACAACAATTGTGTAGAGAGACATGGAAAAGATAAGTCAGCATGACATGTAATTCCTGGCAACCTCATCCTCCAACTCATTCACGCATTTTCTATATGTATTTTTTAACATATGAAATCAGCTTTGGTAGCCTTTGAGTCTGGACTGTATCACTTGTAAATACTGTTCAGTTGAAATAGAAACTAGAGAAAATCTAATTTTCTTCCAAATGTAAATTTACTCCAAATGTATTTTGAGATAGAAAATGCAGATGGGATTTGACTTTCTGCTTTTGAGTAGAATATCAGATTTGTGGCCAAGTTGTTCACTGCCAAAATCTGTGGTTTTTAAATGTGGTATATAAATAAATACATTTTAATTCAATTAAAGCCAAAGTGCTACCAAAGGCAGTAGGTTTAAAAAACAATTTATCCTACTATCTGTCCATTCAGTGCACTGAACCTCAAATTAAACAAGTACATTCAAGGTAGACTGGTATATAAAATAAGTCCAGTTAGAGGTTAGAGGGCATGGGAAGTGTATTATGTGAATACAGAAAATTGAGTAAAGCTATCAATTCTGATTAAGTTAATTAATAAGTAGGTGCCATTGCAATTTCAAATCCAATTTCAGTGTGATTAGAATTATTAAAATGGTCCAGAGGGTAGAGAATGAAAGTGCCTCCACTATTCATTTCAAATGTTAAAATCCAAATTTCTGAAATTCTACAGGTAATGCAACTACTACTGAACATTCTAGGAATTGTTCCATACATCTGGAAGTTGAGAAACAGGGAAACATAAAATACATAAAAGGTTGGGAAACTGGGGTGCAGATAGGAATTACTGTGTAACCACAAATATGGAAGTACTTTTACTGTATTGTAAATGAAACTATTTTAATGCATGATGAGTTAGAAATATTCTTCAGAGAATATGTTAAAATGACAATTAAAAAAATACAGTTTACATCAATAAATATACCCTGTTTCCCCCCAAAATAAGCCCTCCCCGAAAACACAGCAGCAGCCATGAGGTGACCATGCTCGCCACCTCCTGCAGCTCAAAAATAATAAGACCTCACCAAAAATAAGGTCAAGTTCAGGCAACCCTATCTTATTTTCTAAATGCTTTAAAATGTTCCATCATTAATTAAAGCAAACTTTTTAATGTAAAAAAAGGCCTACATAAAATCTGTCTAAGAAATATTGTATTGACAGGATTTAAATGATAATGCCAAAAGAAAAGCATATGGTAATATAGCCACAAAATTCTTACCTTAGTGATCACTAATCATCCATAGTAAAAACAGCTACAACTTATGAAGAATAAACATGATGCCATAATGCTGCAAGAGCCCTGTGTTCAAATATTAAATGGTGATGTTTATTTGGAATAAATAGCGTTCAACCAAATAATGTTTACCTTTGGTATTTATCACTCATTTTCCCCTCCTCCCCACCTCTTGCTTTCTTTCTGAACTCATAGATTTCATCTGGCATTTGGATTTATTTTTTTATTGAAAATTTTAAAAGCTTTTACAAATATTTACCTCCTCTCCCCCACTCTCCCCACCCGAACACATCTCCCCTCCAAACCTCCTCCCCCCCCGACTTCCCAGAGCAAATACAGGGTATAAATCTTTAACAATCATATTCTAAAGTAACCCAAAAAATCTTTAGCATCATCCTCATTTGTAATTTAACTCCTCTTTTGTTAAGCTAACTCTAAACAAATTATGTCATTCCTTGCTTCTTCAATCATAGGCTATCTGGAATTTCTTAGTTCCATATTTATTTTGAATATAATCAATCCATCTTCTTCACTCCAGCTTATATTTCTCGTCTGAGTGATCCTTGAGATATGCTGATATTTTAGCCATCTCTGCTAAGTTTGTTACTTTTAACGTCCATTCTTGAATAGTAGGCAAATCTTCCTTCTTCCAGTATTGCACCACCAACAGTCTTGCTGCTGTTTTTAGGTTTAAAATCAAATTAGTCTCTATAACAGTACAATCAGTAGTTATACCATTACAAGAATAACTGAGGGGTAAACTCTCTTTTTAAAAATATTTTGCATAATCCACCATATTTTTATCCAAAATGCTTTAACCTTTTTGCAAGTCCACCATATATGGTAACATGTAGCATCAACACAATCACATCTCCAGCATTTAGGTTGTAAATTAGGATACATGCAAGCCAATTTTTTAGGATCTAAGTGCCATCTATAAAACATCTTGTAGAAGTTCTCTCTCAGGTTTTGGGCTTGCGTGAATTTTACATTTCTTACCCATATCTTTTCCCATGTATCCAGCAGTATTGGTTCTTCAAAATTTTGTGCCCACTTTATCATACAGTCTTTAACTAATTCTGTTTCAGAATCCATTTCTATTAATACATTATATAACCTTTTTATATGCATTTGACTTTGATCCCTAATTTGTTTTAGTAGATTGTCCTCCTCTTGCGTAATACCAATTTTCTGATCTTTTTTCCATCTGACCTATAACTGTCCATACTGAAACCATGTTTGGATTACCTTTTCCTCTTTTAGTACATTCAAGGGTTTTAGCTGTAATACACCTCTTTCTATAGTAAGAAGCTGTCTATATGTGGTTACATCCTGTTTTTGTGCTATACTTATGTTCTCTATTGCATGTCTGGGAATTGCCCACATAGGTATCTTATCATTTAATTTATGTTGATATTTTTTCCAGACACGCAATAAAGCATTCCTTAATATATGACTTTTGAAAGTCTTGTCTACCTTCTTGTCGTATGTCAAATAAGCATGCCAACCGTACATCAAATCATGCCACTCGATATTCAGTAATCTATCCTCTGTTGAATTAATCCAACCACTAATTATTGATAAAACTACTGCTTCATAGTATAGTTTTAAATTTGGCATTTTCAAGCCTCCTCTCTCACGTACATCTTGCATTATTTTAAGTTTTATTCTCGGTTTCTTCCCTGCCCAAACGAATTTGTTAATACCCTTCTGCCATTCAAGCAAGTTTGCATCTTTTTAAAGTATTGGTATCATTTGAAAAAGAAATAAAAACTTAGGCAAGACATTCATTTTCACTGCTGCTATCCTTCCCAACAAAGACAATTGTAGTTTTTCCCAATTTTTCAACTCTACCCGTATTCTATGCCATAATGGTTCAGAATTATACTTATATAGTTTCCCATTTGAAGTTGTAATATAAACTCCTAAATATTTAACCTTTTTAACTATTCCACATCCTGTTATTCTTTCTAATTCTTCCCTTTGATTAGCGTATTTATATTTTTAACTAACATCTTTGTTTTCCCTAGATTTATTTTAAACCCAGATACTTGGCCATATTGATTAATCATATTCATTAAGACCTTAGTAGATTTCCCTGGTTGGGTTAAAGTTATAACCAAGTCGTTCGCAAATGCTCGTAATCTATATTCATGATGCCTAATCTTAATTCCCTGTAAATCATCTGACCCCTGTATTTTATTCAGCAATAACTCCAAGGTTATAATAAACAATAATGGCAATAGGGGGCAACCCTGTCTTGTACCTTTCTCGATTTTAAAAGATTCTGTTAAACATCCATTGACTATAATTTCGGCTGTTTGTTCCTGATATATTGCATTGATTGATTGTAGAAAATACTCTCCAACTTGCATCTTTTGCATTGTTTTCATTAAAAATTGCCAATTCACTCGATCAAATGCTTTCTCGGCGTCTAGAAATATAAGCGCTGCAGGGACTTGATTATTCTTTCCCAAATACTCCAATATATTAACAATTTGTCTTACATTACTCCTCATTTGTCTCCCCTGTATAAAACCAGTTTGATCATTGTGAATCAGTTGCTGAGTAACCAACATCAACCTATTCGCTAGTATAGGTGGCGCAGTGGTTAAATGCAGCACTGCAGGCTACTGCTAGATCAGCAGGTCAGCGGTTCAAATCTCACCGGCTCAGGGTTGACTCAGCCTTCCATCCTTCCGAGGTGGGTAAAATGAGGACCCAGATTGTTGGGGGCAATATGCTGACTCTCTGTAAACTGCTTAGAGAGGCCTGAAAGGCCTATGAAGCAGTATATAAGTCTACTGCTATTGCTATTGCTATTTTGGCAAAAAATTTATAATCTGTGTTGAGTAATGATATAGGCCTATAATTTTTTGGTTGACTAAGATCTTGATCTTCTTTGGGTATCAAGGATATGAAAGTTGTTGAATGTTGATTTTATTTATATGCCGCCCTTTTCCCCCCAAGGGGACTCAGGGCGGCTCACAACTCAACCAGGGAAGGGGGATACAAACAAAAAATTAAAAACAACACAAAACAATGCATAATTAAAAACACACAGCAGTCATACCAATTCGAGACGGGGGCAACAGTTCTTTACCCCAGGCCTGTCAGAACAGTCAGGTTTTAAGGGCTTTGCGGAAGGCCTGGAGGGTGGTGAGGGTTCGAATCTCCACGGGGAGTTCATTCCAGAGGTTCGGAGCAGCCACAGAGAAGGCTCACCTCCGGGTAGTCGCCAGTCGACACTGGCCGGCAGATGGAATTCGGAGGAGGCCTAATCTGTGGGATCTAATCGGTCTAGTGGAGGTAATTGGCAGCAGGCAGTCTCTCAAGTACCCAGGTCCAATACCATGAAGGGCTTTATAAGTGACGACTAGCGCCTTGAAGCGTATCCGGAGACCAATAGGCAGCCAGTGCAGCTCGCGGAGGATAGGTATTACGTGGGTGAACCAAGGTGCACCCACGATCACTCGCGCGGCTGCATTCTGGACAAGCTGAAGTCTCCGAATGCTCTTCAAGGGCAGCCCCATGTAGAGCACATTGCAGTACTCCAGCCTAGAGGTCACAAGGGCACGAGTGACTGTTGTGAGAGCCTCCCGGTTCAGGTAGGGACGCAACTGGTGCACCAGGCGAACCTGGGCAAATGCCCCCCTGGTCACAGCCGACAAGTGGTGTTCAAAAGTCAGCTGTGGGTCCAGGAGGACTCCCAAATTGCGAACCCTGTCTGAGGGGCGTACTGTTTGACTCCCCAGCCTGAGAGATGGAACACTTGGCCAATTAGTAGGAGGGAAACACACCAGCCACTCGGTCTTATCTGGATTGAGTACAAGCTTGTTAACCCCCATCCATTCCCTAACAGCCTCGAGGCCCTGGCACATCACGTCAACCGCTTCACTGAGTTGGCACGGGGCGGACAGATACAGCTGTGTATCGTCCGCATACTGATGGTATTTTATCCCGTGCCGTCGAATGATCTCACCCAGCGGCTTCATGTAGATATTAAACAGGAGGGGGGACAGGACCGATCCCTGTGGCACCCCATAATTCAGGGGCCTAGGGGTTGATCTCTGCCCTCCGACCAACACCGACTGCGACCTGTCCGAGAGGTAAGAGGAGAACCACCGTAGGACAGTGCCTCCCACCCCCACCTCCCGCAGTCGTCGCAGAAGGATACCATGGTCAATGGTATCGAAAGCCGCTGAGAGGTCAAGGAGCACTAGGACGGAGGCATAACCTCCATCCCTGGCTCTCCAGAGGTCATCGATCAATGCGACCAAAGCGGTTTCCGTGCTGTAGCCCGGCCTAAATCCTGACTGGAAGGGATCTAGATAATCGGTTTCCTCCAAGGACCGCCGGAGCTGAAAGGCTACCACCTTCTCAACAACCTTAACCACAAAGGGGAGGTTGGAGACTGGACGGTAGTTGTTTAAAATGGCTGGATCCAGAGATGGCTTCTTCAGAAGGGGTCTCACCACCGCCGCCTTTAGAGCGGGGGGAAAGACCCCCTCCCGAAGGGAGGCGGTAACAACCGCCTGGATCCAGCCCCGTGTCACCTCCCTGCTGTTAGCAACCAGCCAGGAGGGGCACGGGTCCAGTACGCATGTGGAGGCACTTGTGGCTCCCATGGCCTTGTCCACGTCCTCAGGGGTAACAGCTTGAAAATCAATCCAGTGACGTCCTGCCAGATTCTCCCCTGGTGCCTCAGCTGGTTCTGCGCAATTGGAGTCCAGGACCGTCCGAAGCCGAGCAACTTTATCCGCGAGGAATTGGACATAATCCTCAGTTCTGCCTTGCAAAGGATCGCTCGTATCCCTCCTATTTAGGAGGGAACGGGTTATCCTGAACAAGGCGGCTGGGTGCGACTCAGCGGAAACAATCAGAGAGGCAATGTGTGTTCTTTTAGTCGTCCTAATTGCCCGGAGATAAGCTCTGTTGCTGGATGTTAAAAGCGCTTGGTCTGACTCGGACTTACTGGATCTCCATCGTTGCTCTAGGCGTCTCTTTCGGTGCTTCATCTCCCGGAGTTCCTCAGTAAACCAAGGGGCCCTCCTGGATCCACTGCCTCAGATCGGCCGTAAAGGCGCAATCCGGTTAAGAGCCCCTGCCGCTGCTGAATTCCAAGCAGCAACCAGAGTCTCCGCCGGACTGCGGGCGAGGGTATCAGGAACAACGCCAAGCTCCGTCTGAAAGCCCAAAGGGTCCATAAGTCACCTGGGGTGGAACCACCTAATCGGTTCCTCCTCCCTACAGTGGGGGTTTGGTCTCCGAAAGTCAAGCCTCAGTAGGTAGTGGTCCGACCATGACAGGGGTAAGATCTCGCTACCCCTCAAACCAAGATCACAACTCCACTGCTCCGAGAGGAATACGAGGTCGAGCATGTGACCCTCTGAGTGAGTCGGACCCCGAATTACTTGGGTCAAGCCCATGGCTGTCATGGAAGCCATGAACTCCTGCGCTCCATCCGAGTGTTCACGAGCGAAGGCAAATTGAAATCCCCCAGAACCATAAGCCTGGGAAACTCAATTGCCAGCTCGGCTACTGACTCGAGGAGTGAGGGGAGGGCTGCTGCAACGCTGTTGGGAGGCAGGTATGTTAACAGCAGACCCACTTGACCCTTGAGGTCCAACTTCACCAGCAGGGACTCACACCTGACAAGCTCCGGAGCAGGGATCCTACGAGGTACTAGAGACTCTCGGATAACAATAGCCACACCCCCACCCCTTTTCTGGGGTCGCGGCTGATGAAGCACCTGAAAAGCCTCTGGGCACATCTCTACGAGGGGGACTCCTCCCTCCGGGCCCAGCCAGGTTTCAGTAATACATGCCAGGTCTGCCCTCTCGTCTAATATTAGGTCCCGGACGAGGGGAGCTTTGTGAACTACAGATCTGGCATTTAGCGACAGCAGCCTGAGCCCAGGGTCCTGATTACTCGGGCCATCTGGCCTTGGAGTGGGACTCATGAAAGCTGTTCTCCAAAATGGAGGTACCTTTCCTTCCATTTGGATTCTGTTAAATAATTCCTTAAGGGGTTCTACTATTTCTAATTGTAAATTTTTATAGTAAACTGCTGTCAAACCATCTGTGCCTGGTGCTTTTCCAGCCTTTAACAGTTTAATTACCTGGAGGATTTCCCCCGAAGTTATTGGTTGATTCAATCTCTCCCTTTGCTCATCCTTAACTATAGGTATTTTTTCTTTGTCCAAGTATCTATCTATATCTAAGCCTTGTATTTTATCACCCGTGTACAATGCTGTAAAAAATTCAAGGAAGGCCTTTTGGATCATATCCTGTTGATGAACTTCTTTACCTTTATAATATATTTTTTGTATATTACGAGATTTTTGTTTCTTCCTGGTCATATATGCTAACCATCTACCTGGTTCATTTGCATTGCAGAAAGTATTATGTTTAGCATATAACAAATTAGTAGCCATCTGCTCTGACATCAGCATACGATTGGACTATGGACTGGGTTTACCAAGGGGAGGGGAATGGGTCATGTATTGATATTTATGCTTACGCGCGCTTTTGCTCAGATCCAGCTTTGCCTAGCTTCTAATTACTTATAATCAGTAAAAGTACTCTTAATTCTGCAAAATGGAGTTGAGTGGTTTCTTTCTTGGTTATTAAGTGAAGCAGCAATTGACACTAGCCATCTACCTGGTTTATTTGCATTGCAGAAAGTATTATGTTTTGCATACAACAAATTAGTAGCCATCTGGTCTGACCACAGCATGTTAAATTGCGCTTGTAATAGGGTAATTGCTTCTTTAATCTTCTTGTCTCCTGGGTTTAATATTAACTCCTGCTCTTTCTTCTTAATCTCTTCCTCTAGTTCCTTTCTTTTTTACCTCTGTCAACGTCTATGAAATTTATTTAAATTTATTAGGACTCCTCTCATGTACGCTTTGTTTGCATCCCAAACCATTTCTATAGATGTACCCTTGTTCATATTAAACATAAAATATTCTCTCAACAATTTTTTACATTCATTGACATTTTTCTCATATCTAAATAAATTTTCATTTAACCTCCAACGCCTTCTAGATTCCTTCCCATATTCCAATTCCATCCAAATTGGGTTATGATCTGTTAAGGCTCTGGAACATATCTTCATCTTCTTTATCTTGGAAAGCAAATCATTTGTAGTGAGTATAAAGTCAATCCTAGAGAAAGATCGATGTCTATCAGAAAAGAATGTAAAGTCCTATTCTTTAGCATTTCTTTCTCGCCATATATCTCTTAGCTCCAAATCATCCATCATATCAAAGAAAGACTTAGGTAATTTCGCACACGTTTGGATATTTTGCAAACGACCCTTCTTATCCTTCTTGGTATCCAAGACTCCATTCCAATCACCCATTAGTATGCAGGATCTGTAATCCCATTGTGTTAACTTGATATGGAGGATCTTGTGAAATTTCTCTTGTTGTTGATTAGGGGCATATACTCCCATTAAAAGTATCTTTTTCCCTTCTAATAATAATTTTATTGCAATATATCTTCCTTGAGAGTCTGCTTCAATTAGTTCAGCTTTCATATCCTTTCTTAGTTATATAACTATACCATTTTTCTTCTCTGAGGCGGAGGCTACAAAATGTTGTCCAAGTCTTGCATTCATCAAATATTTCTGGTCATTTGTTCTAATATGTGTTTCTTGCAGGCAAGTTACATCATTCTTGAATTGTTTCAAATAATGGTTTGTTTTTTTCCTTTTTTGTGGTGAATTTAAGCCATTGACATTCCAAGTTAAGAATTTAATTATCATCTTTAGCTCCCTGAAGCTTTTTAATAGCCACCTGGAAAGCCTGTAGTTTGGTTTTTGGCCTGGCTCCTCCCACCACTTCTGAGCTAGTATCTATGGCTTCTTGAACCATTGTCTAAGCTTGTTGCTGAGCTTGTTGCTTCTTTAGTTCTTGTTCCTTATGTCTGGTAACCGCTCAGGTTTGTCTTTGCTCCTTGGATCCTTCTATCTCTGCCAGAGGGTTCCAAATTTGCGCCACCTCCAATGGTCCTTGAGTATCTTGCTGTCTGGTCTGTCCTTCTTGCTCCCTTTCTCTGGAGGTAGGGGATGTCCAGCCTTTAGTATATGGCTGTAAAAATCTCTGGCCTTCCAAACTGAGTTGAGACGATATCTTTGTCCCAGGTAGTTGACCACTAATCTGGCTGGAGCTTCCCACCTGTATTGTAACTGATGGTTTTTGAGTTCATCCACTAGGAATGCATAGTCTTTTCTAGATCTCAGCATTTTGGGTGCGATTTCCTTCAAAACTATCACTTCCTGGCCCGCAATCTGCAACTTGGTTTTATAAGACTCTTATAGTATCAGGTTCCTCATGTCCCTTGTGGCAAAATACACTACAATGTCTCTTGGGAGTTGTCTCTGTCTGGCAATCCATGAAATAACGTGGTATATCTTGTCTATTTGCCAGTCAAAGTCCCCTCTTGACCGACCCACCAATTGATCAAAGGCTTCTGAAAGAATCTCCTTCAGGTTTTCTTGATTATTCTCTTTAAGGCCCCTTATTCTCAGAGAAAATTCCATCTGCCTATACTGCAACATTGTGATTTCATTTTCTGCATCGTAAACCTTGCCTTGGACCGCGTCCATTTTAGTTACCAAATTAATATTAGACTCATTAACTTCTTCCACTTTTTCCTCCAATAAGGATACATAGCCAGATAAGCATTTAAAGTCTTCTATAATATCTTCTCTGATCTCTTGATTACGAATCTGAACTAACCCTTTAATCTCTTCCGAGACCTCCTTAAAGGCAGCAGATACCTTTTCCTGTATTTTAAGTTCTAACACGGCTGCATGGTCTTTTAAAGCATCATTTAAAACTCTTTGCAGCACCGCTTGATTTAAGACTTCTCCAGCAGGAGGAGGAGGGGGGGTAGTAATGACTGTAATTTGCTTGTTGGGGCGGGGGAGCTCCCAGCACTTTTGTAAGCCATTGTTGATTTAACTTGTTTTGAAGCCATTTCTCCAGTTAAGCTTATCTTCCACCAAATTATTAAGTCCAAACAAACCGCTTATTCCAATTATTACTCTTGTAGCTTGCTAATAAATCACTGCTGTTTTAAGTGATTTTAAGCTCTGTAGTAGTTTGTAACATTACAGTATAACCCCACCTTTAAGACTCCGGCACCATTTTACCTTCTGTTTCGTTAGTTTTAGTAGAAGGAATTTTTAGAAAATGGAGTTAAAGTTTGTTTATATGTACAGTTGTAAATTCTTCGGTATTGCTCTGCCTGTTTTGGACTCAGATATAAATCAAACGTTGAGCAGGGATGAACGTGTGCCTTGGTTTCTGCAGAAAAGCAGAATGAATCCCGGGCGCGGAGTTTGCTGAGTTGCAGGGAGGCTCACACCTTCCACACCCCAGAATTATCTCCTGGGGGGGTTAATGGAGCTCTTCCCAAGCTCAGCAGCTCTCCCCCTTCTTCGTCACCCGAGGAAGGGGTAATCAATCTGTCAGACAGCTGATAAATGCTGTCCAAACAGAGTAACGCGATCTTGAGACTGGAGCTACTAGAGATAGCAGCTTCTTCAGGCTATACGAGCACCATTTGCTTGCTGTCCCATCAATATACAAAGTCAAGAAAATGGACAGATGACAAACTTTGGCATAAAATAGCTGGGCATACACATTGCAATTCTATTGCATCCCCTTGTGGTGTCAGTGATATGAAGTGATTTTCATTCCTTGTTCGTTGCATAGGTCATCTGACTATGTAGTTTATGTTCCATATGATTTAATTCAGAGAGATCTGGTTCTAATTTAAGCCAGGAGTCGGGTAGGCTAGCTGTAAAATGAAGACTAGGGACTAAATGAAAATGAAAATGGCTGCAATCAAGATGAAAAAATCCTTGGTCTTAATAATGTCTCCTGAAATGGAGCATGCAAATGAAATGATTATGATAGAATACCATCACTTCTGGCCACAGTCCAGAGCTATAAACAGAGTGTTGTGGGTTGTAATGCATGTGTCTCTTCCTGATTCTACCCACCGATCAGATGGTTGATGTCCTCAGGGAAGGAGGTGCAGGGGACCTAAAGTGAGTTATAGATTGGTGCCATGTCTTCTTCCTGGGCAACATGTTCTTGATCCTTGTAACAAATGGTAACATTAGTACATTGACTAGCTACAAAAAAGTCATAGTTGGAGCAGTGGGGTCAGAGGAAAATCCTCCAAATTAGAGGGTGTCACTTCCAGGCAGATGATGGCTTTGATATCACATTTCTTAGAAATCTAGAACTCAGAAAACTGTAATTACAACATCAGTGAAAGGCTGTGCTGCCTTGAAATTCTAGGAGCCAGATTGCTGAAGTTTCACAAATTTCACAAGTTAGAAAAAAGGAGGGAAGGGGTCATATAACAGCCTTCAGAGGCTGATGATGCAATTAAAATCTCGTCCATTGCTGTGGTTGTGCTGCTGTTTTAAGGGCTGTACATTCATCCAGAGCTCCTCCCAGCTAGCCCTGGCTTTATAAACTGAGCATGCCAGGAGCCGGGAAGACATTGTTTGCATTTGTCCAAACAAATGGGAGTGTGTGTGTGTGTTCTGAGAGGGATGTGATGATTCACTGGAAGATTTTCAGGACAACATTCTCTGGAATTCCCCCCTCCTTGATTCGGGACCTGTGGCACGTAGACACAAACTTCATTAGAAGTGTGTGTGTGTGTGTGTGTGTGTGTGTGTGTGTGTGTGTGTGTCCACAAAGCTATATTTATGTAAACTTTATCAGGAAATTTCCAGACTGACATTTAATTCTTCTTTAAACATTACTGTTTCAAATTCACTATCAATCAGGGATCATTTCTTTTTTTAGGGTCATGGAAGTTAAACATTCATCTGGGATGCAAATACTGGGAATGAATTGTGCAGACGTAATTAATAATTATTAGATATTTCTTATATTTCTTATATTGTCATCTCATTTCAGCAAGTAATTCTGAGTATCATTTTAACTTCACAGTGACCCTTTAAGGCAGACAAAATGAGAAGCCAATCACCTAAGATCCTAGTAAAATTTAAAATTACTCAAAATTTGGATCTGGATCGCTCATCATCTAACTCAGAGGTAGGAAACCTGCAATGCCTGTTTAAAATTCTTCTTTCAGAAGATAACCAGAGCCCACCTCTGAGAGAGATGGGTGATTGAGAATGTGAAGAGCAAACAAACAAATAAGAAAGACACAACTTTTCTTGGTGTGGAACGAGAAGGACTAGTTTGATATTTGCTTTCTGTTCAGTATACTTCTATAGAACTGCTGAAGTGATTGCATCCTTTTTAGCTACAGAAAGAAGACAGAATAACAAAAAAAAAATTCATTGTGACAGTCCTACATCTGGAAGCACTCTTTTTCTGACTTTTAGCCAACTACCTATCCTTGAGAAGATCTGCCTCTTAACCCAGAACCACTGGTTACACTAGCCTCTTCAGTGAGGGATTTTGCCATAGTTTTTTTGGAAACCCCCAAATATAGTGTCAACCAGATCATCTCTATTTGCCTCTCAAACAATTGCAACTTCCCCCTGTACCTCCTCTGCTCTCTAGCAAAAGGGATTTTTTACTGTACATCACCCAGAATCCCTCTACACTCATCACATTCTAAACAATGTCTGTTGTCCATGTGTCTAGAAGGAAGAGGGCATTGGGTAGACTTTAATCAATTTGCTCTCTATCCTGGGCTATTACTCAAAAGTGGTAGGTTCATTCTACCTAAAAGAAGTACTGAGGCAGCAAAACCTTGCGCTTCAGTCTCAGACTTCTCAAAGAGTAAGAAAGATTGAAGCGGGCTTCCCTGTCTCTATATTTCCACAGAAAGAAAAACTCAGAATGACAAGGCTGGCCATTATCTTTATGCTGTTCTTTAAAAAATTATTCTAATGCGGCTGTGGAGAACTACTAATTGGATTATAGCTGATATTTAGATAGCATTATTTTTCTTCTCCTCCTCTATTCCTCTCCCCCCCCCATATTAATAACAAAGAATGGAAATGCCATATGCATTCAGATTGGAACATTTCTGTTGATATTTAGCACCTGAGCTCCCTAGCAAGGAAATAAACTCTTAGAGCCATTTCTTGTTTATTTGTGTTGTTCCTTAAAATGGCTATTAATATGGAAATATGTCTTGTTAGTTTTTTTAGTTGTTAAGGTTCATAGTCATACTCATAAAAGGATACAAAGCTTGCAGAAATATATATGATATATAAGCTACAGAAGAATAGAATTGTTTCATATGGGCATTTTGAAGCAGAATGCACATTCAGAGATTGGAGGTGAGGATGCAAATATGTGAATTCTATTTATTTGGTCTAATTATAGAAAGCTAATTGAGAAGCTAGCAATGAAATAATATTTCACAATGCTTCATGACTGAAACTGCGGGAAACGTGTGAAATATGGGAAGCAACCTGACATGCACTGATTTCTTGGAAGTATTTGAAATGTTCAGTATTTCAGTGAATGAGTGACAATAAGTAAGAACGTAGAAGAGATCCTTAGCAAAGAAATATACAAAAGGTACGTCAACATAGGGGATGGTGTCCAGCTAAAGTTACATGCCATAATACAATTTAATGTAGAACAATTATTTTTTGCCATTTGGGTTATTTTGAATATACAGTCCTAAGTTTAGAAAGTGTAATGTCTTTATGAGCTGATGCTTCTCTCCTTGTTCCTTCCTGTAAATTTGCTAATTTTTGCTTACCTGCCTTTGCATTCCTAATTTCATTCCCTTATACCTAAAGGAAATGAAGTGAATCACTGTGAGAAGAGAAAAATAAAAAAGATTGCAGCTCTGTTAAATTACATACTGAAGTGCAGGCCAGGACTTGTTCAGTATGTCATGGAAGAGAAATGCTTCAGCCAAGTAAGATGCTTCTAGACTAAATGAGATTAACAACTCATTTTATTTTAAAGTCTGCTTTTATACATGGATTTCTTACATGGCAAAATTTTGAGGTTTTGCTAGAATTAGAAAGAGAAGATTTATGAAGTGAGCAAGAATTCCATCTGATTTTTAAAATGTCTTTTAAAGCCATTTGAAACATTATACAGTTTCTTTTCGAGCACTTCCTGGAATGGCTGTTTGACTGCCCAATCTAGAGCAGGGGTGTCAAACTCAAGGCCCGCAGGCTGTATCCAGTCCGTGGGGGGCTTAGACCTGACCTGCAGGGCCACTCTGGAAACAGCAAAGGAAACAGCCTTCAGTGCCTCTGCCACTGAAAACAGAGATCAGGAGGGCCATGCACGAGCTCCATTTTCACTGGCAGAATGCTAGCAAAACAAATCACTAGCAAAAGTGGCATTTGATCACACGAGTGACACTGAGCTGGTGATGCCCACCCTGGCCATGCCCCCACCCAGCCATCCCAGATCAAAAACACAACCCTGACTAGGTTTGGGTTTAGAACTTAAGCAGGATTAATCCTGAACTGTGTTTGAATGTGAGTCTACCAGAGAATAGCAGTGTTTAGGTAAGACCAGAAAATTGACAAATGTCCCAGAAAAGGGCAAATTTCTGACTTACTCACCCAGGCACCTTCCCATTGGATTTAAGACTACAACCCAAATCACCAGCCACCAGAATTTGCCAGATTAGAGCCAAAAGCCATGCAGGCCTTTCACTTGTAGTAACAACTAGCTATGATACAAAGTAAAATTTGGGAGAAGGCTATAAATAATATCCCTAATGGCTCCCCCAGTGGAATAATCAGCAAATGAAAAACAATCTGCATTGATCAGGGACAAGAAGGGCATGATGCTTTTGCCTGTTTTCACACTCTGACTCAGTGATTAACTGTTTCTCCCTTCTTGATTCTTCTTTTTTGTAAATAAACTAATATGAGAAACAACAGTGACATGCGGTGAGCTTTAGGGCTGGTGAGGCAGCAATTTTTTTAGACTTGTGGACTTCAACTCCCAGAATTCCACAGCTAGGCATGCTCAGTTCCCATTTAAAGCGACAGCATTTTCCCCCTTGCAAAATAAGTTTTCCCATTCTTTTTCTTCTCCCCCCTCCTCCCTCCCCCCTCTCTCAAACAGACACACGCACACAGAGAAGTTGGATCCCTCTCTCACTCACTCTCTCAAACAAACACAAACACAGAAGTTGGATTGGATATATTTTCCAATGGCTTGAAAGCAGCTCCTCTGCCATACCCCCCCTTCCCCTGCTGCCTTCCGATCTGAGCCTTTGATTGCAGGTGGAGCCACGTTGCCTTTTCAAACTTGTAATTAGTGAAGCTGGGCTTATATACTTTTATCCAGCTCTGTGTGTGTGTGTGTGTGTGTGTGTGTGTGTGTGTTTGTGTGTGTGTGTTTGAAAAGGCAACATGGCTCTGCATGCAATCAAGCTTTTTGAATTCCTCCCCCCAGACCTTTTCCAGCTGTTTCAGAGAGGATTTCAACTCTGCTTTTGCCTGCCCTCATGAAAATAAAAAAATGTGAAAGGAGAAAGGCAAGAGCTCTTAGTCAGACTGAGCTAGTTGCTCCCAGAGAACTCTAAAAAGCCTCTAAAATGCCTTCTACAGGAGGCAGAGAACCACGTGCCTCCTTTGCATAAGGATTTTTTTGCCTTTTAACCCTTGCTTAATTCTGCTCAAATGATCATAAAGCTAGAGTAAAGGAGGCCCATAGTTCTCTCGCCTCCCCCTGCAATTAAGCACTAAGCAGAGTCATCCACTGTGACTCTGTCAGCAACTATCTTAGCCTTTTTCCTTTTACAATTGTTTTTCTTTTCATGATGACAGTGGTGAGGCCCTGCCTCCCCGTCCCTGAGAAACAATATGCATTAAGGTCCAAATATCTGAATTGTTCACTAACAATTGTATACAACAATATACTTTCCCTTTCTAGTAGCAAAGGTTTTTCAACTAACTGGAAAGGAAATAAAATCCAAAGGTAAAACACATTTCAACTTAAATAGTGCTGCAAGTCACCTTCAGCTGTCACGCCTACATATAGCAAAAGGTTGGCCATTAACTTAAAAAGCCGGCTCTCTTGATGCCTTTTCATCCATGACACATTCTTTAGGGATTAGATGAACAATACTTAGGTTAGTGAAAATTCTGATCTTCCAGGAACCTGTTTGAGTCCAGCAAAAATGCAATTTAACCATTTATGGTATAAATACTTAGGAGCACGTAGGCGGCAAATTTAGAAAGGAATCTAATCAATAGCTTCAGTGATAAATGCCACTTTAGTTAATGTTAATCAGAACTGTTGACAGGAGCCCATTCATAGCTTAATGATGAATTTAAACGACACCCTCATGTCTGGGGGAAGTAGGACCTCAGGGCCATACCAGTGGCATTGGTCTTTTATCAATCTTCCTCATATTTAATCTCCCATGGGAAAGTTCATGTGAGAAACATTAACAGCAGGCTGTACACTAAATACTCTGTTGCTAACACTCTTGGAAAGCTAAGTTTTACCAGAATGAGGAGTCAGTTCTTATTATCTTTATAGTGAGAAATCAAACACTTTGGAAAAAGCTTTTTAAAAAGGACAAGTATGTCAAATTCTTTAAATGTTGCTTATTAAGCTTTTCAGAGCAAGCAATAATTAAGGAATTCTATACAATTATGATCTCCAGTTCTCATGCTTATTATGTCTATTAAACTATTTATAATGTATAAATATCTATTTTCAAGTTTGTTTTCACTACTGCAGTTGAACAAATCAACAAGATGCAAAGGTTCTTGTTTGCCTTTTTATTTATTTCCTGTTTGGGAACAGAGGGCACTGGCTAGGAATGATTGAGGATCGGAGTACAGCCAGGTGAAAGAAAGGTCCCATTGTGAAATCATGGAAATGCTGACAAATTTGGCATGACAGCCAAGGCCATGAAGCGGAATTTTTTCAGTCATTGTGTGTGTGGATTGGGGTGAGTAGGTGATGTCTACACATCACCAATTGAAATGGGTATGGAGTTTCACAAAAATATTTGGAAGACTAAAGGAAGATTGTCCATTGTGCCTATATCAGAAGATTTTTTTTCCTACATTGTTCTCTGGACCAATCCAAAATGATTCATTAGTAACATGTTTTTCTCATATGGATACAGTTCATATGATGGCCAGATAGCAGAAGAAAGTCAACTATCCACACATTGAACCAAATGTTGAAAGTGTCTCATATCAGCTGTTGCTAGAATCCCAATGAAAAATTGCTCTATGTAAGCTGACTCCTGAATGCTGGTAAATGTGATGAGGCCCAGAGAAAGGCAAAGAACAACCCTGTTATAATGATCACAGGACTGGCTCAGGCCTGCCTGATGCAAATCAGTAAATTATATTCCCAATCACCCAAGTAAAAAGGGCTCAGGAGCCCAAGCTATTCAAGGCATTGAGTCCTGTGAGAAAATTCAATAAGCCTCTCTCAATTGTTGGCAAAAAAACAAACCCCAACCCAAATCATTGTTTTTTTCATGATAGTGCAAATCTGCTTTCTCAGCCTAATAAGTAGAACTAGATGTAGGGAAACCCGTATTGATAAGAGGGATAGCTATTGAACCTAGACCTGTTCTGGATGAAAAGAAGACTGGCCTCACAACCATAGTCTGAACCAGGACCAAGAGCCACCACATTTCCCAGTAAGAGTCAAAGAATTTAAGAGAAAATAATAATTTTCTAACTCTTCTATCAAGAGTTTCTGTGTATGCATTTCATATATATTGGTAAAGTCAAAAGAGACACATCGGGACTTGCCTTAAACCATTAATTTTATCATGTTCATGGTGAACAGGATTTCAGTCTCTGGAAAAATTATTTCAGGAGGATTGGACGCTTAACTATTAGGCTATGATTGTTGAGGAAGGGGAATTCACAATGACAGCAGTGAAATCATATTTTTATTGGTTTGTTGTCACTGAAACCAAGTTTTTTCCTCTCTTAAATCCTCTCTAGTTCAGAATGCTTTCCTGGTAAAAGTAGCAATTTCAGCAGTGAACTGAAAAGCAATATTTTGTGTTACTCATAGTAAAAATTAAACACAGGGACATAAATAAATAAATAAAAATAATGGGAAACAGTTCAGATATTCTTGCTTGTTGAGAGTGAATATCTTCTTAAATATATGAATCATTTTTTGCCTTGTTCCCATTAAATATCCTTGCCATATTTAGAGATAATACTTAAGCATGGCTGTTAATTTTGAGTAAGAAAAAAAAGTAAGAAAATATTAAAGAGAATGAGTAGCTAATATATGGTCTATCACCATAGAAGAGTAATGGAAATATGTGCTCTTGCCTTTGAGTTTTGATAAATGAGTGTATTTAAAATTTCATGCTAAGGTAAACCTATCACAACACCTAGATTTGTTTGTGAAATCATGCTGCTGTGCTAGCTTCAATGTCTTGCTCTGCACCTACATAGGAAAAAAGTTCAATGTGACATTGGAAATATTTGATCAAAGGAGAAGTTAAACAGACATGCTATTGATCACACAAGCCATTGTTTGTTGTCAGTTCTAGGAAAGGCTCTGGCATCTTTTTGGCAAGCAGAATTTGAGAAATTTGTATTTAAAAACATTTGATTTTTTGACATTTGATTCAAAGGATAAAGTGGTTCCATAGATGAAAAGCTAATCTACCAGTTCCTAATAAATGGTCCATTTGTAGATAATTTAAAAAGGAACTAATAATTGAAGGAAAAGAGAAGTGGTAATATTTAAGAATAAGCAATTAATCATTCCTTGCAACATTATTCAATATAATCTGAGAAGAGGTTGATTGTAAAATCACTATTGATGGAGATAACAAGAAAAAAAAAAGGGGGGGGGAGCCATGAAGAAGGTGAGAAAAAGAGAACTGTAATTCTCATGTGGGTACCAGTGGTGGTAATTCCATTATTAAATCAATCTGGTGTCAATTATTTGTTAAGCATTTATCCAGGAAAGTAAACATGCTGAGTTACCCTTTCAGGCATTATGTTTTCTCAGATAGCTGGGCCTCTGGCAAACAAAGGTTCATAAGGAAGGGCTTTCAATCCCATTTTCTACAGTCATCAGACACACGTTTCATAGGACGTCAGCGGATTCAGGAGTCAGGATGAGGGAATGTAAAACTAATTACAAATATGATTGCTAGAGGAATGAGTAGGTGAGTATAACTCAACCCTGCCTTTATGGGCTTTCAAAATATAACAAGTACAGTTAACAGTGATTGTTTAACATTTCTACAAAATAATTGCATTCTAAAGTAGGCTTTTCTTGGGATTTAAGGGACAAGTAACACAACAAGCTAACACACCCTAAAAGCAGAGGAACAAGTATCACTTCCCTGTCAAGGTACTTACTATCAAAGCAAAGCAAGATTATTTTCATACATGAGATGAAACACCCCATGAGAACCTTGCCCTAACTCTGGCAGTTAAAATGAAATAATAGGGTTGTGCAAAGCAGCCAAGATCTGACTCAAATTTGCAATTCAAAGAGCCAACTCAATTTGAATCCACAATTTGATTAAAAAAAGCCAAAGTCAGTTTGATTTGAATACATGACTCACATGCTTGATTTGATAAATGTGTGCAAGTGTGCATATGCAAAAGTTCACTGAATCTTTAAATTGCTTCAAAGACATTTTTTTCAGGCTGACATACTAAACTGATTCCATGATTGTATCTGAAGATTGAGTAAGAAATTGTCTTCAAATCAAATCTTTGCATTATTCCATTAAACAACTAATGATTAATTTGCTTTTAGGTCATCCAGATTCTCCTGCTCAAGGCAATTGTTTTTCAGCTTGCAAGCCAGCTCTTCCCCAACTTCTCCCTTATGTGTGTGGACTAGCAGTTCCTTGTTCAGATCAATTTCTGTCTGATAAGTGCTGTATAGAATTGTTGAGTGTCCCATCCATGTTACAGGATTAAATAAGTGCATAGGGCAAGCATTTCAGTTTTCAGAACTTCTCACTCTTTAATCTAAGCATACAATATTTATCCAAGCAATCCTACTTTCCCTCTTTTAAAAAAATCTGTTTGCTTGTGAAATAAAACAAGACATGTGTACTCAACACAGTCTGCTTTTGTTTGGTCATGCACTCATGGAGAAGCTTTGCTAGATGTGTTCTCAATTTATGGAAGTTCACTGTAATTCGAGTTAAGTAGATGTGTGTTATTAGGGGCTTAGAAGCCAGAGAAGCAAAGTAGGAGACCCTTGCAAAATAGGAGGAGGCAGACCCTCATAAAAGGCTTATAAAGGCTCAGAGCCAATCCCAAGCCTCTTTGTCTGGCATTTTGTTATAATCTTATTTACCTTCAGGTTAAAAACTGATTTACAGATTATTCTAATAGCTTGATGGCTTAACTGCAATCCAGGAAATAACATGATGTATTCCATAAGTATTTCAATCTAACATCACTGCATTCTCATTCTTTAAATCCTGTTGATTATATGTAGAATAATCTCTTACTAGTTCTGATGGACTGCTATTCATTGGAAAGGAGCAAATCATGACCATCAGTCTATGGAAATTCTTAGTCATCCAGGTCATGGTTGCCCCAAGGTGCTTTTTCAAGAGACAACTGGACTTTCTGGTTTTTCTTTGAAGACGTTTTGCTTCTCATCCAAGAATCTCAGTGTTCACAAATTGTGCACTGAGTTACCAGCCCACTTGGATTTAGTAAAATTGCACAAAAGTCTTATGAAATATTAGTTACTTTATTATATGCACATGCATATTCAAAAAAAGGAGTGTGGATTATGATGTGCTTTTTCACCTTATGCCTCACTATATCATGCAACACAATAAATTGATTAATTTCATTCTTGCTGAAGAGGGTGTTACCAGTGTCTTTTAAAGAGGCACTGTGTTCCCTCTGCTCAAAAAGGCATAGCTGAACAATTTAACAGTGAACTATTCTGGACAACTTTTGTGCAGTCTCCTACTTACTTTTTTTTTTTTTAAGGGAAGGTGGTTTTTAGAGAAGATGGTGGCATTGCAATTCCAGAGGATCCTGGAATAAATGGATTATCTGGACACTTTTCAGTCATCTCCCCCTAAGGGAGATGGGTAGTTAAGAATGTGAAAAATAAATAAATAACTCATCTTGTGTGAGATTTGTTTACAATAGCAGAATTTTGTGTGTTAACAATAGAAAGCAAAACATAAGATGTCAAAGAAGCAACAAAATGTTTCTTCAAACAGTCCTTTTGCTAATTCGAGCAGACAAGAAATAGTCAAATTTGGCTACTGAAGGATCATCAATATTTATTGACTCCTCTTAACTTTGATCTATTCCATTCTAAGCATTAGAATGTTAAGAATTATTTAAATTTTGCTTTCCTTTTTCCTCTTTCCTTTCTTCAACTTTTTTCTTTTTATGGTGCAGTAGCTCTTTTGGATTGTAACTAGGGACTATCTTTTTATTGATCATGTGTATTTCTGAAAGTTTGTATTAAATAACAAAAATAAATCCTGCATTCTAAGTAATCCATCTAAAAATGCAATTGTTGATAATTCTGATCCACAGGTCAAAACCCAAAAATGATCCAGAAGTTGGCATTGCTTACAAGAATGCCGTGTTGTTACTATAGCAGGTATTTGAATAGGCTTAGCAATGTATCAATTGAACAGAGCCAGAATAAATGGGGCAGATTAGTACATTTGGGCTGCAAAAAATGTCACCAAAGAAATAGCTTTGCTAGTAATCATCCATATTTTTTGCAATGTATATCTGGTGTATACATTGCAGATGTATATCTTTTAGACAGAGTGCAATGTGGGAAAGACTTTGGGAGACATGATGAAGAGATATACTTCTTCACACTTGCATGGTTGATGTCAGCCTTACCAGGTAGCCCAGACAGGAAACACACCCTATAGCCTAATTCAACTTTAGTGTAAAGATACATTAACATAATTTTGCAAGCTTGAAATTACAAAACTCCCATGTCTCGGTTACAGCCCAAGAAATTAGGGAAAGTCCTTTCTGAGATTTTCGCTCTGTCCTCTATCCAACTGCAGGTTATGACCTCTCTTATCGACCATTGCCTAGGGAGTATCTCTTCACCCAATCTCCCAAGGTCTTTACAAATATATCCTTATAAAGTTAACTTGCTGGTCTCTTGGTAACTAGGATCTCCCACAAATGATTTTTGTATATCAACTTGGAAAGAAAAACATTCAAGTGAGTCCTTAGAATCTCAAAATGTGTTAATTCACTGATTTGATTTATATGGCTACATACTTGCTTCTACAATTCTGAATGTTTAACAATGCAGCAAATAAACCCATAACAGTCAAAACTAAAAATTTAAATAACAATAACATTGATACAATGCAGCCAAGATCCTAAAAGAAACAAACAAAAATACATTGTATCCAGGTGGGATCCTACCAGTTTAACAACTGGTTTGCTGAGAGCATGCTCAGCAAACCAGTTGTTAAACTGGTAGGATCTCACCCCTGGTAAGCTTCCATAAATTGGGAAATCATATTATGTCTACCTTTAAGCACTATTTTTAAAAAATAGATTTCTATTTGTGTAGCCATATAAATCAAATCAGTGAATTAACACATTTTGAGATTACAAAAATTGGACTCAGGGCCTGATTTCCTAACTTATCAATTGAAAATACAGTATCTGTATGGATATGAAAGATAGAGAATGAGCCCAGAAGAGAACCTGCTTATAACTATTTTAAAAGACTATAGCTCCGGAAATTAACAAGGAACCCACGGCAGCATCAGCATCAGCATAAAGAAGTGCATGAATAGGGAAAAAATGGAGGGCTAATTGTTCCCCGCTTTTGAACTTTCTAATCTTGTTTCTTTCTGCTCTGTTGGCATAACACCCAGCTATGTCAGTGATATCTCTCCACCCTTCCTCTTCTCCTTATTAAACATTGCCTAAGTTATGAAAAAATCTCTAAGAACATTTATGCCTCTTTTCACATCCACTATTCAAACAATTTGAATTCTGAAGAGTGAATAATTGTTTGGTTTTTCATCTGAAATGAGAATGTGATGTTCTGGCCCTGATTTCCTGCACCAAGTTTTTTGAATCCTTCCTGAATGATTTTATCAGCCTTTGCTGAGATTTCACCAACTTTGGTTAAAAGAACAAAAACAAACAGACCACTAGTTCTCTTCAAACATGACCTGAGCAAAGTCTACCAATATTTAAGCATTGGATGCATTGAAAGCTAGCAAAATCAAATGCTGCCTGAAATATCAGAATCTGCAATTCTAGGACAACTATCTCTGCTTTGCATCTGTAATAAAGTTGTATTAGTGACAACTAACACAACTTCCCCTTTCCCTAAGAACCTCACCTGTCAATATGTTTAATGAAGGAATTGAAATCTTAAAAAAATATTGCTGTTCTGGTAAAAAGAACATGCTGACCACTTTTTGAATTGCACTTTTATATCACTTATCATCCTGTGTGTAATACATCTATATATTAAAATACAAAAAATAAAAAAAGAATAATCAGTAGAAGAAGAAAGGGAAAAAAGCACAACAAATGGCAGGAAGGACAAGGACAATGTTGCAATTAAATAATAGCAAAATTAACCAACAATCAAATTGTGCAAAGATTTAAAAACATTAAATATGTCAGTAATTGGGAATGGGATTGAAGAAAGAAAAAAGAAGATTCACTTTTCTCAGTCTGATCTTAACCAGGATGCAAATACTGACCATAGAGATAAAAAACTCTACTATAGAAATGGGATTGGAGCACAGTCACAGTCACAGAAACAGACACAGAGACACACATCCCCCTGAGAAATATGACACTGGAAGAACAATCACACATCCTTTTACTCTAGTAATATTTTTTTTTTTTTTACAAAAAAGGAGGGGGAACAGTTTTTGTAGGTTCATCTTAACTTTTGACTGAGCCAAAAATTAAAAGGGATATGGAGCTGGAGGATAGGTTTTAGTGGATAATATCTGCAGTAGAGAATACCTACAATTAACTAATATCTGCTGAAAGAAAACCACAAAAAACAAGAAAGGAACTTAGGCTCACAAGGGAACTAAAACAAGAAGGACTTCTTGGCTATGTCAAGAAATAAAAGGAAAGAGTCGATCAACTGCTAGGAAAATATGGTAGACAGCAACAGCCAGTGGAATAGACTAACTGGTAAGTTCTCCTTCTGTAAGAGTCTTCAGACAGAGGTTGGTTTATCATCTGTCAGAAATGCTCTAGTTACTAGTAGATCCTATACTGGGCTGAAGATTGGGCTAAATGATGTTTACATTCTACTCTATTCTACTCTACTCTACTCTACCCTACCCTACCCTACCCTACCCTACCCTACCCTACCCTACCCTACCCTACTCTATTCTATCTAAAATGTTATGCTTTCCATCTCCCCTATCACAGATAACTGTGATATTTCCAATTTAGATAAGTCCTTTGGAGGTGTTGCTCTTTAGAAAGTTGCCTGGCATGAACCGGACATAAAATCTGCTTCATGGTGTAATAGTAATGTTAATATCTCTAACCACTCTCCTCTTGTCATACTACAGTTTTTCCATTTATGCCAAAAAAAGAGAGAAGAATTCTATGTGTAAGCATAATTTAATTCGTGTGTGTGTGTGTGTGTGTGTGTGAGAGAGAGAGAGAGAGAGAGAGAGAGATCTTTATTGAAAAGGTCATTGTTTGGTTCATTTATTTGTGAAACTGACTGGATATTTGAGAGGACAGCAGCTGAATCTGAAATTATTGTGGAGGTAACAGTGTGATCCTTTCCTTTAATTCTCCAATTCTTGGTGCTTTCACAGAATCTCATAAGTTTTCAACAGAGCTTATGAAAGAACCTGGAAATCTCATGAGACAGCACGCAACTTCAGCACTCCTGTATGCATACTGTGTAAAATCATTGGACATTTATGAGACTTGGTAGTCTTTTCAAGATTTCATATATTTTATTTTTCTAATATATGTTAATTAATTAATGTACAAATTGTGTTTGAATATGTTGCCAAATGTTTGGTCATTTTCATTTTAAAATCATAAGTACTAATATAATTTATTCTTATTTTTTCCTCAAAATTTTGTCTCCTGGCTCTTATTCCTCATTTCTAGAAATGGGGACTTGAGGTTGTTCTCATTAGTAAAGCAGTTCAAGTGCATCAAGTGAGATGGATACCTAGGTTATCATAGATTAGCCACTAGTCTTGGTAAGAGCAGAGAATGCAAAACTAGGAAAGCTTGCTTTAAACTACATAGTTTTATAAAATGGAAAGATTTTTTAGTTCATATCTTTCTTTCTGCAAACAAGGCCCACAAATTCAGCATAGTCACATTAGACCAGTGTATCTCAACCTTGGCAAGCTTTGATTCCAACTCCCAGAATTAAAGTTGCTAAGGTTGAGAAACATTAAAATTACATTAGAGCAGTCAACAGCCTTCATGAGAATTGAATTTGAGAGATGCATTTGACTTTATTAATGCTGGGTGGGGTGGGTGGAGAAACAAGATTTTTACCTTACTTATCTTGTTTTGCATTTACTAATCTGCATTTTGTCTCTATTATTATAAAAAGCTTGTTTGCCTGGAAAAGCCAAATGATGTATTTGAATCATTGTTGCATGAATCTTTGGAATAACTTGACAAATAGATGGAACAAAGTATGATTTCATTTTTTATATTTTTTTAAAAAAATATTATTCTTAAAGTTTACAAATACTAATACAAAATAAGAAAAATATAAAAAGAAAAAAGGAGTGCAGAGATAGAAAAAAAGAAAAAAGAAAAAGATATATTCCCCCCCTGCCTCCAGATAAGTGTAAACAATTTCAGTAACAACATCTTCTCTAGTATTTCAATTAAAAATACCTCTTCTTCCAATATAAATCCATTATTCAGTGGTAATCAGCAAACATTTAGTAAGAGCTACCAGAAACAATAACATATATATTTTAACCTTAATCAAATAAATCCATTTTGTATTCTAATGTATCATTTTCTCTAAGAGCTAAAGCGAAAGAAATATCTCCCCATTTATCAACAGTTCTTTAAAGCCGCATATTCAACCCTGGTCAAAAAGAAATTCCATTAATTACTACCAAAAACCATACACATATATTTTAACCCTGGTCAAATAAGTTCATTTTATATTCCTTCTCTTATTTTGAAAAAGCTTGGTCTTTAATGTTTGGTAATTTCATACAAGTTGATTTGTTATCATTTTATATTTTTCTTCTTTCAGGAACAGCTTCAGTAGTTTAACACATACCTTTTATAAATCCACAATAAGAAAGATCCAAGAATTCTTCTTATTTGCAAGTCCCCTTTAGTTATTAAGACATCAGCGGGTTTCAACTGGAAATCCATTGGTGCATCCTTTTCCATATCATTCCAGTAGTCTTGACATTTTTAAACCCATTTTCAAATCAGCATCTTTTTCCATATCAAACATAGCATTTTTAAAAAATTATTTTCAATCAGTCGCATTCTCTGTTTTATCTAATAAAATCTATTCTATCCTATGTTAAATCCATCTTTATAACAAGTAAGTAATTTTTGAGTACATTGTTCCTAAACTTAATTTATTCTATAGTCAAATGATACTGCTCCATTGTATTAGTGGCTTTCTTGTTCTTCAATTATAATCTTTAGTTCTCTCTGATTCTTCTAGTCATTCAAAGTCTTCTCATATCGCATGTTTACTTTCCAATCATCAGAACTTTCCCATGGTTGGATTTCTCAGTTAATTTCAAAATCTTCATAAATTCTTTTATAACATTTTAAATACCTGTCAGAAAGTATTTTTCAAGTCCATTTTAGTCAGTTAACTTTCCAGCAATAACGTTCTAGTTCCTATTTACTGTTTTCTAAACATTAATATTTTTCTTTTTAATCCACAAACCTACAACTTGTTTTCATCTAAGGTAGAAGAAACTCTCCAGTCAGGATGAAACTTACCCTTCCGAAGGATCTTAGCATTAACAACACAATCGTTAACAAGCAACTTCCTAAAGTAGTTAAGAGAGGAAGTATGTGAATCCAGTGTCTGCTTGAAGGTGCTGAACCCACAACTAAGGATGATTTTCCTCCAGCTTCCAGGGTTCTCAAACCCATTAGAGAGCACTATGTACAATTTTATTGCAGGGAGCTTCTGTGTGGAGCAGTGGGTGACCCAGTGACCATATAGTTGGGTTTTCTCCATGATGATATACCCGCAACCTCTTCTTTCAAGCCTCCCAATGGTGCCACCATCACCACTGTGAGTCCATCACTTTGCTCTTCTTCTCTTTCCTTCCACCTTTCCCAACATTAAAGCCTTTTTCAGAACCTGGGACTTCACATAATGTGCCTGAAGTAGGATAACATGAACCTGTCATTTGTGCCTCAAATGAAATCTCTGGGTTGATTTATTCAATGATCCATTGGTTTGTTTTCTTGATTGTACTCTCAGGAGATCTGAGTGAAAAGAGGGAGGTATTAAGTAATATACCGTAGGCTGCATTCCAGATTAAAATGGCTTCAGATTTTATGATCCAGAGAATGTCATGCATCATACAGTCTGTTTTTCACATGAAATGAACATTGCCTGTAAATTTGAATTGACCATACATGTAAATTAATGTTATCTTAAAAATAATGCATAATACTAAATCTATGGCAAACTATGTTTCTTTTAAAAAAAATATTTCTGGAACTATACTTTTATTTAACACAGGCTGTTTTATTTCTGACACTGAGAGCTATAAAAGGAATGACAAAGTCTCTTGAAGGGGAGAGGGTCAGAATTTACTGGCCATTTTTTCTTATTTTGGGGAGAAGAATATTTGCTCATTTATTTAACCAAAATAGTTTTGTTAGGAAATTAATATATCTATTTTTCCTTGTTTTATAAGAAACAAACCAACAAAAACCCTAAAAAATGAAATGTATTGCTGCTGAATGTCAACTGTACAATTTCAGAGTGATCTGGGATAGAAAAAGGAGGTAGGATGAAATCTGCCTGTTAGCCATTGATTACTTATGATCCACAGCTTCTCTTGCTTGGAAAGAGAAATTCCATTACACTGGAGGAAAGGGTAGCCAGATGGGAGAGGAGTGGAGAGGCAAAATAACTGCTGTTTCTTAAGCTACACCAGATGTGCTGATGAGATGGAATGGGGAGGATTTGATCCCCCCCTTTTGGGGAGGGTAGCCATTTGCAGCTTTTATTGATCAATTGCCTTTATTTTTTTATTTTTATAACTCATCTATCCTCTGACAATTTAAAGCAATGTACAGGGGGACAGAGAGACATGTTGGCTCAGGGGCTAAGACACTGAGCTTGTTGATCAGAAAGTTCATCAGTTTGGAAGGGAGGAGACATGTTGTGATGTTACAATGTGCGGTCTTGATACTCTGAGACCACCATTGATACTTTTGCCACTGGGGGGGGGGTCCATTGAGACCTAAACCATCCCGTAGAGATGGTGATCAGGAAGACAAAGCCTTGCTGGTCTCAGGGATATTGCAAAATCCCTGATAGACCCAAGGGAAGTGCTTCAAGCCTGTGGCAAACAGGCAGCTCCTAGGCTGATGAAATCGGGACGCTCTTAAACCACACTAAAAGAAATCCAAAGAACTTTGTTTCCTACAGAAGGTGAAAATTAACTGAGACTCGGAGTTTTTTTTTTTGAAACAACAACAATGTCTCTTCTTACTTGATTTCACTAACTTTGCAGCTGAAGGGTTTGCAACTTGTTTACAGAAACTGATAAAAAACCAAGGGCACGAACTGTTTTCACAGGTGCTTCTGAGAATTATTTTGGCAGGGAAAGAAAGAAAGAAAGAAAGAAAGAAAGAAAGAAAGAAAGAAAGAAAGAAAGAAAGAAAGAAAGGGGGGAACAGAACCCTTCCCCTTTGAAGAGTATAAAAGAACTTGTGTTCAAGTCAATTTAAAATAAAAATAAGAGAGGTTCAAGGTTCAAGGTTCATTTTATTTATATGCCGCCCTATTCCCAGTGGGACTCAGGGCGGCGCACAAACCCAAGGGAGGGGAAGGGAACACAAAGAACTACAACAAAAAAGTACAAGGGAATTTAAAAACAACCAACAGCCACATGATTCGAGAGGGGAAGGGAACTCATCGACCCCAGGCCTGCCGACACAGCCAGGTTTTAACGGCTTTTTGGAAGGCCTGGAGAGAGGTGAGGGTCCGAATCTCTGCGGGGAGCTCGTTCCAAAGGGCCGGAGCCACCACAGAGAAGGCCCTCCCCCGGGTAGTAGCCAGATGACATTGGCCAGTAGATGGAACCCGGAGGAGGCCTAATCTGTGTGATCTAA
Source organism: Thamnophis elegans (assembly GCF_009769535.1). NCBI lineage: Eukaryota > Metazoa > Chordata > Lepidosauria > Squamata > Natricidae > Thamnophis > Thamnophis elegans. Next base: position 56,844,926 of record NC_045546.1, on the reverse strand, counting down.
TGGGTCTTTGGGAGGTAATTGGCAGCAGGTGGTCTCTCAAGTACCCAGGTCCAATACCATGAAGGGCTTTATAAGTGATGACTAGCACCTTGAAGCGTATCCGGAGACCAATCGGTAACCAGTGCAGCTCGCGGAGGATAGGTGTAACGTGGGTGTACCGAGGTGCACCCACAATTGCTCGCACGGCTGCATACTGGATGAGCTGAAGTCTCCGAATGCTCTTCAAGAGCTGCCCCGTGTAGAGGCCTGGAAGACTAGAGTTGCAGTCATTATTAGTTTTTTTTTCTTTTTCTTTCTCTCTTCTATTTTGGAAACATGGGTCAATACTTATATGAGGAAACCTTAAAATTCCAAAATATCTTGGCTGGAATTCAAAATCTATTGGAAGGATATGGGAGAATTGAGAAGAAGTTGGAAAGATTAGTCTTCATCACAGCAAAAGATGATGGGGTTGGATCCCCAAAAATTAAAGGGGAGAATGAAGATATAGAAGATAAAGATAAGATAATAGATGAATTTATTAATGGAGCAAATGTGGGTGAAAAAGGAAAGAAGGAAATATGGGAAAGGGAATTCAACGAATTGGAGCTCTACCCCAGATTCCAAGACACAGAAGAGAAAAAAATATTAATGATGATAGACATAAGAAGAGAATTTTTTTCAGAAGCAAGATTGACAAACAAAGACAAGTTAACTTTAGTAGCAACTGGTGGGCAAGGAGATTATCTGAGAGACCCTTCAAGCAACAAAGTGCGGAGAGAAGCCTATAAAAACCTTATAAAGGAGATAAAAAGAAGACTGACTCCACAATTGGCAAGAGAGATAAGACTGTTTCGTTACTGGAAAAATGCAGGTTGACAATGAAAGTTGGTAATAAAAAAAAGTTTTTTAAATTATTGGTGATTAATAAGTAGGAATTTTGTAACCCCTAGATTGTTTTAGATTGTTATTAAATGTTTACTCGCTAACAATTAAGTAACTATAAATAATAATAATGAAATGATAATGGATACAGCATAATGATATATACATGTATTGACAATTTAGTAAAAGAAATTTGGATATAAATTGTAAATTGTGACTTGGGAAAAAGACCTATAAATTTTATTAACAAATTTTCATTTAGATCTTATTATAAAGGTGTAAGGTTTTTGGGGGTGGGTGGGGGCCCTGATGAGAGGAGATGGGACATAAATAGTAAATGATTTTTAGCCAATTATAATAACAAAAAGGAAATGTTAATGGACATTGTCTAACAATATATACATCCTATGGTATTGGCTAAAGTAACTTGGATATAAATTTTAGTCAGTGAGTTGGAAAAAAGGGGAGGGAAAGGCTTAGAAACTTTATTAAGTGACTTTTTCTTAAAATATGCTATAAAGGTGTAATGTTATTGGAGGATTTTTTGAAATAGCTAATGAATGCCATTATGTAGTTGTGTCTTTAAGTATGCATGATTTGAGGTAAAAGCATGTTCAAATAATTGTATTCAAATGAGAATTGTGGTACATTCATAGTAAGATATACAAAGATTTTTGACTTAAAGTGTATAATCTAATATGAACTATAAGTAATGACTGTGGAAGAAATGCACAAAAGTTATCTGTAACCAATCGGCATGCTTTCTACAAGATGTAATGAAGGATGATTCTTTTTTGTGCTTTTGTTCAATTAAAATAAAAATAAAATAAAAAAAGTTCATCAGTTCGGTGGTTTGAATCCCTAGCACTGTGTAATGGAGGGAGCTCCCATTACTTATCCCAGTTTCTGCCAACCTAGCAGTTTGAAAGCATGTAAAAATGCAGGTAGAAAAATAGGAACCACCTTTGGTGGGAAGGGAACAGCGTTCTGTGTGCCTTCAGCATTTAGTCATGCTGGCCACATGACCACGGAGATGTCTTTGGACAGCGCTGGCTCTTTGGCTTTGAAACGGAGATGAGCACTGGCCCCTAGAATCGGGAATGACTAGCACATATGTGCGAAGGGAACCTTTACCTTTACAGGGGGATATCCTTTAATTTTATGTCACTAATAACTACTTCTCTAAAAAAAAGTTGAGCTAAGAGAAATAGACTGATCCAAGTTACCCAGTGAGCACCTTCTGCCAATTTTAAAGTTTATGTGCCTTGAAAAGTGACTGGGTAGACAGCTATGTAATATTCTACCACTAAGCTAGCAGGTCTACTAAATCCCATCCTGAATCTAACACATATCACTTATTGAATAGCAGCTGTTCTAGATACCTTTCCTTTACACAAACTAATCACTGGGAGATTAATAGAAAATTTGATGAAGTGATTTTTATTGAGACTTTTTGAAAAACATAATATAAACTAATATAAAATAAGGAAGGAAAAAAGAAAAGCAGAAAATAATAAAAAAGTTCAAGAAAAGAAGAAAAACATTGAAGAAAAAAATCCCCAGAAGTGGCTTCCAGAATTTTTTCACAGAGGTTACAAGTACTATTATGTTTTACTCTCTTTGTGAAGTTGCATCATAATATTCTTTCTATAATCTATCCTGTTTAATCTTCAAAGCCATAAACCACATTCCCCCCCCTCATTTTTTGACAAAAGTCCACAAGTCACCAATAAATGGAGATAATGTCTTTTCTCTAATCCAAATTTCCCTCAGAAGTATATCAACAGTGCCATGAGTTTGAAGGAATGAAACAAGAAAGAGAGGGATTGTTAGGTTCTATGCAAATTCATCTGCAGCATTATTATTCTTAGCACAGATAGCCAGTTTTAAATATAATCAATTTATTAAGCAATATTATTTTCTATTATTGAGCAAATAGGGTACAATGCTATTGAGTATAATTAAACATTGATTGTTAAACATATGCAAGCCAGTTAAGATTTTGGTTACCTAAATAATCTTGAAAGAAAGGCTGTATTATCCCAATTCTCAAAAAGTTAAATGAGATCTTACTGAGGGCATGAAGTGAAATCACATATGAAATGTATATTAAAATATTTATTAGTAGATGTCATAGGCTGATGTAAGCATTAATACTTTAGCTAATAAGTTTGACCCAGCATGGGACAGATGGGACACCGCAATGACCCCCCTTGCTGTCTTCCAAGATCAATCCAAGATAGTTGGTATCCTGGAGACATTTTTTATTACTTATCCTCTTGTTTTACCAAGTAACATTTCTTTTAGTCAGCCTTCAACAACTCTTGGTCTTCCCAAGCCTCTAGTGTTTATGAATACATATGGCTATGTCAAGATATTGTAGCCTTCCCTTGGTAGTAGTTCTAAGCATACTGTAGGCATACCTGTTTAACACAACAGCATACACATTTTGTTTAATTTCATTTTTCAGATTACTCCAATCTAAAAAAAATGAAATTAAACAAAAGTATATTTGGAAGATTTGTGTTTACAACAGGCATATGAAGCCATTTGGGAATCAAGCAGAAGAATGAGATTCTTGTATGATGGCTATGTGTAGCCTACAGTGTATTTTTAAAAGGTCTTTGTTTTCCTCTCAGTTCTGAGATAGGAAAATAAGGATTGCATTCACTCATTATTGAACCATCCTTGATCCATAGCGTCAGTAGACTTGAGAGGTCTACTGATGTATTCGTATATATTTTGTATATAGTGCTTTGAAGCAGGCATGCTTCCCCTCAGAAGACAGATGTCACAAGTAAAGCAAAATGCCAAGGCCATTCTTGAAAATAAGATACCATAGTGCTTTGTACAGCAGGCTTGAAGGACAATTTCACCAGAGCTTTGATCAAAATGAAGTACCTCTTCCAAATTGCCCAATTGTATATTAAAAGGACCATCTGGAATCAATCTATGTTTCATTGCTAAAATAGATTCAGTTATTTTATCTTATCCTGAATTTATTGTGCCAAAAAAGATGCTTTGAAGGAAAATGGGCTGAGGCCAATTGGAAAATGATGCCTTTAGGCTAGCTAAGGATAGTGCTTTCTTCCTAGCCTGTTGAGTCACAAGTAACACATGGAACTTACCTTGAGGATTTTGTGGAGGGAAGCTTTTTAAAACTATATTGGGTTAAGATTTTGTAACACAGCTCTAGAGAGTAGAACATATTTATTAGTATTGAAAAACTAGGGCTACAACTCAGAGTAAATGACATTTCTGGCTACAATGAGGAAAGTTCAACATTGCCTTTTAATCAGAATCAGAATTGTTTCAGTGGGTATGTATATATGTGATGAGAGAAAAAGCTATGGCAAAATAAATTCTTATGGATATTAACTTTTTTTAGATTTCTGAAAATCAAATAAGGGATGATCATACCTCCCATCTTAGACTCTGGATCCACTCTACATCATGCTTATTTTGATCGAGTTTACTATCAAGTAAGAATTCCAACCCCTCAGTAGGCTCTGTTGCTGTCCTATCTGGAAATAAGGGATGAGGTAGAGAAAATGCTGGTGTCAGCCAGAGGTGGGTTCCTACCAGTTTGCACCTATTCGGTAGAACCGGTTTGTCAAATCTACCGAACCGGTTAGAAGAGGTTCCACTAGTGGACCCGGAAAGCAGGCCACACCTACAGAAGAGGTTCCAAAATTTTTTGAAACCCACCACTGGTGTCAGCGTTCCAGAGAGCATCCAAAATTAAAGAGTCCAAGGCAATGTGCTGCTCAAAGTTCCAATTTATTAAGAGAGCCATGCTGGCACATCTGGGGAAAACCTCAATCTGAAGCTTCTTCTGTCCCCACCCCAAGTTAAAGTTCATGATCTTGCCCCCACACCCACAAGTCCATCACATGGTCCAATCTTCCACTGCCATGGTGGCAGTCCCACCCATCCAGTTCCAATCAGGTACAGAGGTGCCAAGACAAAGGATGACCTTGGCAATCTAGGAAGGAATTTTATTTTGGCTACATCACATTCTACTCTGTACCATCCCCCGCTCCCATTTCCCCACTATAGAAACAGCATAATAGAAGTGTGGCTGGCCAAAGATCCAAAAGAGACATGGCTGCAGGCCTGACAACTGGCTTGTTTTACCTTCCTGCTTGTAGCACCTTAAAAAGAGCAGAACAATTGCCTGATATCTAAGAAACTGTTTGAAATGAGTCTTGTTTTTGAAATCTACACAGGTTCCTTTTCTCAATATATCATCAGATATGCTTTCTATTTCAGGATGATAAATGTTAGTCTTGTTGTTGAAGAAAGAAGTGTATTCTAAAATATATTACATTGAATGAAAATAGATTGAAAAGGTGAAATGATGTAATAACTATTTCTATTTCTGCTTTGTAGCCTACTTTTTTCAGAGAATTAAGATCACATGATCACATGATCATACACGATAAATAAATTTCAGTTTACAATATGTTCTCACTATTAACTCATAATGCTTTGGGAAAATAAAGGGAACATGCTATATTTAATGAAAAAGTGCAATTGGTATACATAAAATTAATAGTTACTGTCTATGTTGGTTAACCATTTCTAAAAAAATAATTTGCTATGTCATTTGTGTACATAATTAAGGGCCATTAGAATTATTACAAGATTAAACATCACGGTAATCAACTAGGTCAAATAAAGAGAGCAGTTGGTCAACATTACTCAATTTTCACTCCTTTGGTTTATAATGTTATGGTATTCATAGTGACAACTGGACATACACTAGGATAGATCCTCAAATTTATAGCATATTGTATTTTCTTGAACATAATTTACATTTTTGAAAGCTCAAATTTGATTAAGGATAATTGAAATGAATGGACTTATCCTAAGATTTCAGATGTCTTGATATCAGATTCACAGCTAGAGGACATAATTAGAGCAGGGAAAAGCAGACAGGACCTAAAATGGAGAAGGGAGAAAGAGAGGGAGAGAGACAACCAAATGAATTATTTTAAATTTGATATTGTCTTCCGGGCATAAAAGGAAACAAAAATAAAAGAAAACATGTATAGAAACTAAAATGTGTACTGTATCATCTGAGTTGAAGAAAGGCTGTCTATTGTCATTGCTTCAATGTTAGAAAATAATGTGTTAATTTGTTTTTGGATCTGCTAGTTAATACTTTATTGCCTTTGGTGTTTATGTTCTCTATATATGTTTAATAAATTGTATGCTTTTATATATGTAACAACTCTTTACGACAAAGTTGCTTCTCTATTACTAGAATATCTTTCATGTTGTGATTGCTTAGAATCTTGTCATTCGCAAGAGTATTCTTGCAAGGAGGGAAAGAAAAGGGAATTGTTCAAAGCACATCGAGTTTAGGAACAGATGGTCATTTCAGTTAGGGATGGTCTGTCTGTCTATCAGTTAGGGAATCAATGATAAAAAAAATGTGAAATCATAACAGACTCACTAATATAAAGTACTACAATTTTTTTTAGTTAGCTTCCAAGATTCTGTAATCTAACCCTAGCTGATGAATGAAACACTGTATGAATCTTGGGTCCTTGATTGTGCACTGCTGTTAGGGGGTTGGCATTAATCTCTGAAACTTTGCTTTACCAGAGAGACTAGTTAGTCTCTCTGGTAAAACAGAGATTAAGAGATTAAGAAAGGTCAGCAGTGTTGCCAGCAGGTCTAGGTCTAGAATACAAAAGTAGTTACTTTCGTATTCTAGACCTAGATCTGGTGGAAGCACTGCTGACCTTTCTTAATTCAACACCAGCAGCAAATTGATGCATAGATCACTTAAAATAAGATAAATATATCAATTGCTGCTCCACCTGGTATTATTAGGGTTTCACTTTCTGCTGTTCTTACTCCTCCACTTTTGTTATTTCAGTCACTAGAATATTTAATGGACAAATTTAACAAAGCTGAATACAGTTCCAAGCCTTTCATCACTCAATTTGAGCTGTATATATCCAGAAAAATCATGTATTTGTACTTAAGTAGCCTTTGTTTTTCAATTTTTGTTAATTGTAGCTGCCCATGAGCAGGCTAATAGACAACAGTGGTCACATAAAGGAATTCAATTGTATGTAAATATATTTTTATTTAATTTTAGATTTTTTAAAACCTGCCTTTATTTTTATAAATAGCTCAAGGCAGTGAACATACTCCTTCCTTCTCTTATTTTCTCCACAGCAAAAATCCTATGAGGTCAATTGGGCTGAGAGTGTGTGACCCAACTGGTTTCCATGCCCAATGCAGTCTCCTAGTTTCTAGACTGGTATCTTTACCACTAGACTAAACTAGTTAAATTGAAATTTATTTATTTATTTAAATATGCCTTTGATGATTTTATTGGCAGAGCTGCTGCTAATCAGGAGATTTATAGGGAAAACCAAGATAAACACATAACGAGCATGAGACTGCATGCTATATATGTCAGCCTCTGTTTTGCTGCTTGTTTTCGGCTGCCATTGAAACGTGGAGGGGCGAATTGTTTGTGGGTGGGGAAGTGTCAGCACTGGAGAGACTGAATAAAGGGAGGTGTTCTCACCATCTACTGTGCATGCTGCAGATAAAGGATTTGCCGCCCAGACCAACTGTCCAGCATACCAGCCTGATGATGTTTTTTGAAGATGTCTCCCACATGACACCTGTGGGGTGTACTGATTGGACTATGGACTAAGGTTACTAGGGGGAGGGGGTTGGGTCACATATTGATATCTATGATTACACACGCTTTTGCCTCAGACCTCGCTTTGCTTAGCTACTATCTACTTATGACCAGTAAAAGTACTCTTAATTCTGCAAAATGGAGTTGAGGGGTTTCTTTCTTGGTTACTGAGTAAAGCAGCCTTCACACTATAGATATTTTCTGAAATAGTTTTCTTTGCCATTTTGAAAAGGTTTGTTTAATGAACTGTGAGATGAATTAGCTTGTCAAGACATGCTGGTCAGTCAAGAGCAGCTATTTCAAAGCTATGCGATAATAAATGAAAATCTGGAACAGCTGAGACACACTAAAGATGGAAAAGAAAAATGTTACATCCTTTCTACACCCACTCCTTCCCTTCCCTCACAGTCTTTAGATGTTACTGGAGTTGAACCTATGAAGTCAGGAACGAGAATTCCCTTATTAGTTACACTGAAGTTAACATGTACTCTTGGTTTACATTTTTATTGTGGAAATTTTGGTCACCTTGCATGTCCCTGCTTTGTTAAACTTTTCTGTCCTGAATCAGGTGTGACATGCCACAACAGTGAAATTAAGGGCTACTTTACCAATGAATACCCCCTCACTCCAGGCTGAGAATATGGAAAATGACACAAGTCTCTCTTTCAAAAGGGCAGATGGTCAGTTCTTAACCAACTAAAGTGAAGATAGACATCTGACCCTGACTGACAACACCCTATTCTCCAGGGGATTTTGTACTCTGTAATGCCTCTTTTAGCAGTATTAGTTCGAGGAGAAACAACTAATTTCATTAATACAAGTATTGCCCACTCAAACAGAACATACAATACATGTGGAAACCACAGATGAAAGATTTCTACATCCTGATCACGTTGTGGAACATATTGCTTCCTTTCACTTCATCATAAACAAACACTTAGAAACCTTGCAAACTGTATTTAAATACTTCCTTCCCTATTCCCATTGCCTTGAGAATAGATTGGCTACTAAAATACTATCCTGTACTGTTTCTGTAACTATACTTTTACTCTTTCTTCCTCTTATTTGTTATTGTAGCAAAACAAGACTATTATGTATGCTTGGAATCTTGCCCAAACAAATGTTGCTAAACATGTTCTTTGTGCACTCAATCAGATGCAATGGATTCTTAATAAAGGTATCACAAATTATATCTTGGTTGAGTGGGGGATGAACCTGAATCTCATCATTTAGGTGACTGAAAAGGAAGAGGGAACTCAGGAATTTTTCTCTAATAATGCAAGGAGGAGGCCTTCTATAAACATGTGAATTGCATACTGTTGGCTAAGCTACCATATTTTAAAGCCTTTGCATTTCTCAAGAGGAAATGAGTACTTCAAGCTAGGATGATAGCTGAATTTTGTATGAAGATTTTTTTTTGAAAAGAACAAATACTTTGCCCAAATCAGTCCAATTTAAATCTAATTTTATTTAGCCCGTTAGCATGTATTTCTCTTTGTAGTAAAAAAAAAGTAAAGCTGCAGCTTTAACCTATGCTAAAGTGTCCATCCAAGAGTTAGCTTGTTTGAAATATTTTTTGATGATAAGTCAAAAAAAAAAAAGAATTATTAGACTTTCTTCATCTCTTGCCTGTGCTCTATCACCTTACTCAGAAAAAAAAACCCAGGTGTATTGAGAGTGGTTTACAACTTTGAAATTTTGAACTTTCTAACCCTTTGGGACTCCCACCTGCTGCCATTGAGTTCTGATCTGGGATGTCTCAAATGAGCAATTATTTCACTAAGCTGGACTTGAGAAGGGCTTATAGTTTGACCTGCATAAAACAAGGCCATGATTATTTAACTGTGTTTAACACGCATTATGGAAAGTTTGACTATACTGTGATGTACTTTGGACTATCTACTCATTTCAGTATTTATGAGATTCTTGAATGAGGTGTTTTTTGACTTTTTGGACTGTTGTATATTTAAATGATATTTTGACTTTGTCCAATTGCACATACTGAATGTGTCAGGAATGCTCTAGAGAAGATATATATACACAAACTATATGCCAAGTTAGAAAAAAGTGATTTTATTTACTTTTTTATGCTCAGCTTTGGAGGCAATATAATTTTTGCATACAGCATCCAGATAAATCCTAGTAAGATGGATTCCATTCTAATTGGAGTACTTAAAAACTATTTTTTTAAAAACTCAAGAATGTGCAGTTTTTTTGGGGGGTGGGGGAGTTTGCAACTTTTTACATGTATTTTGAATTTGATTTTACTGAACACAACATAATTTTAATTCATATTTCACAGTTCAGGTTTATAACCATCCTCTTCGTCCTCAGATGAAGGGGCAGAATAAGAAAACTAATGCAACTCTACTCATTATGTGTTAACTATTATCAGAATTATCAAATAACTACACTTTTTCTACTGGATATACCCCCATCTAGGCTGTTTTCAGCTTTCACTTCGATGCCTTGTCCTCCAGGATCCTCTGTATTCTGTTCTGTAAGCTTCTACTTTCCTATAAGAACAGCAGGACCACTCCTCCCTAAGGCACAGGCAAGGCTAGTGATAAACATGCTATAGATTGCTACTAGCAAAAGGATCCTTCTGTTGTTGTGGGAGATTGTCTGGCTTTTTCTCTTCTTCTCACCCTTTCAACAACCTAGAGTCTAAATGTAATGGTCCTTCTCACTACAGTAGTACTGCTGATTGTCTCAGTTTTTTTTTTTTTAAATATATTGCTACTGGCTTTATTAAATACCCAGCCTGTATTTCATCATCTCTACTTTTTCTTGACAGCCTGCTGTGCTCTGCAGACTCCTCCTACTGAAGAATTTGACGTAGAATGCATAACGGTGAGTCACTGGAAAGACTATCATGACACTAACTGTTCTTGGGAGGGTGCTGCTGTTCATGCAGCCTGACTTTTCCATCAGCTCCATCTATGGCATGGGTGTCAAACTTGTGGCATCACGTCACTGTTACATGATGTTTCGTGACATTTTTTCCCTTCGTGGAGCTGAGTGGGTGTTGCCTGTATGTGATGCATCTGGCCTGCAGGCCACCAGTTTGGCATCCCTGATCTATGGCATCCTCATAAAATGGAGCCCTCAGGTTTGTGCCTATGGTGATACCAACTCTGACATAACTAATTTCTGCTCACTTCTTTCTTTTCCAGTCCACTCTGCATCTTCATACCTGGGGGAGGTGGAGGGAGAGATAGTCACTGTAACTCTTCTCCTAGAGTGTGGACTGATTTAGACATATTACCTGGTCTCACCCCAGCATGAAAAGCGGATTTTCTGTCTTTAAACTCTAAGGTGGAAGATGTAAGATTCTTATTATTATCTGGGAAAGGAGAATTGTTGAAAATGAGAAACATGTTTATTTCATCTTTATCTCTTAAGCAAGCCCATTAATTAACTAGGAATTTGTCAGGAAAAAAATGAATAACTCACAGTAGCTACAGTTATTAATAAATAAGGACAATAGTTTTCTTATTTGGTTCCCAAGATTCTGCAATCTAATCTCTTCATCCTGACATTTGACCTGATTATTGAGACTGTGTGAAAACTACTTACTTGAGCTGTGTGCTGTTGTTGGAGCTGGCCACCATTACAGTATGGTTTTTCTGTAGGAAATTCTTGAAAGTTATAACCAATGATTTGAACAATTCAAGATTATCTCCTTTGTAATTAAGCATTTTACATGTGACTACTAAAACCTGAAAAGGGATGTCCTTTTCTTTTTAAAAAAATGAAGTTTCAACCAATGATAGATTCAAAAGACTTTTTAAATTTAGGTTGCACAAAAACATGTAATCTAAGATATATCTCTGCTCCTTGCTGAAATATGGTGGTTAAATCCTGTGGGTGTTCATAACTAAAAAGCAATGAAGGATAGCAAAACTGGCATTGCCACAGGAAATGGAAAAGGGGGATTTTAATGAGACAGGCTATAATTATTTTGGGAGCAGGATTCAAACAATTATCTCAGCTCTAGCCTAATGAATTGCAGAGCAGCTGCATAGGCTTGAGAATTCAGCTGAGAGATCGACAAAGAAGCCAGCTGAAGTCCGGGGACCACCAATACATTCTTTAAGCCATATTTCATGTATTCTGATTTAGATTATCATCTCCCCTTGCAAGAATCAATGCCAGATAATAGCAATTCAACCAGATGTTTTAAAAATATGTATTTTCAGTCCTTTTCTAATAAATCCTCACAGATGTTGCCTTCCCTCTGTCTTTATTAATCTTAGGAACTCCTAAGATTTTGTACTCGGTTCAAAGCAGCCTGTTTAAATTATTATTGCTGTCAAAGTTCATATACCTAACCAGGAAATCCTGCCAAAGTTTATGCTTCTCTGGCTGGAATGCTCACCTCTTATCAAAAATCTCCTCCTCCCCAATCTCCTTTCCCTTGGCAATTGAAATATTACTTGACATTATTCTAATCAACAGAGATCTAAGAAAAAATACATTCCAGACTGGCAAAATTATCAAATTGTTTATGGGAGCATCATCAATCCAAATGGCACAATCTTGCAATGGCTATTTCACAAAATAGGTAATCTGAAGTGACGAGGTGTAATCACAGTGCACATGACTGGTACTTTAAATCTACTCCAAGTACGTCAAATATATGTTGTGAATCACCTAAAACAGTGATCAAAGTTGAAATTAATTCATACTATTCATTTGAGTTCAGAAAATACGCAGTAAGGATAAAATATTCTGGACTTCATTGCAAAGCCAAACTGAGACATTTTGTTCCTTGAAACTGAACTCACATGATGCAAAGACTTATTTTAGAGTTCAGACCCAAGTTCTGGTTTTAGTCCCCACTTCTGCCTCACTTCCAGAAGATTGTCCAAACAATTAACACTGTTAAGTAGCATGATTATCGATGCTGCTTAATGCTATGATTATGATAAATGATTTCAATCAGAAGGTAGGCAAATTTGTAGGGACCACACAGAGATTTTAGTCTACAAGAATGAAGTAATAATACAAACTGGTGAAGCTTCAGTTTTTGTATACCTCATGGATTTCATTTTAAAGAACAATTAATGTGATTTACATGTTTATTTCCTTCCACAAAATAGCTGAAAGAGCAGCTGATCTTCAGTCATTGTAATTGGATGGGATTTCTGAGTCTATAAAAAACAAACATACAAGGTTTAAATGTTGTCCCAGGTCTCAGATAGTCCATCCCCAACTTAATTAGGCTGTTCCCTATATAATACAATCTGGGATGGAAAGAAAAAAAACACCATATGGTTTATATTTTAAAACAAATTTATATAATTTCTAACTTTTGTATTATTGTATCAATCATTTTGAAATTTGAAATGCAAATCTACACTTAGAAATGGACATAAAATTGAGACCTTAGTGTAAAAATAGAAAAAAACATACACAGCAAAATTCAACATGGTCAACTTATTTTTCAAAGCACCAGAAGTCAGGACAAGAAAGAATGGATGGAAACTAATCAAGGACAGAAGCAACCTGAAATTACAGAGATCAACAGAGAAACTTCCTAACAGTGAGGGTAATTATCCAATGGAAAATCTTGCAATCATCACTTTTTAAAAAGATTTTAAAGAAAAGAATGGACAGACACCTGTCTGAAATGGTAAAGGATCTCCTGCTTGAGCAGGAGGCTGGACTAGAAGACCTATAAGGTCCCTTCCAGCTCTATTCTGGTTGATTGAGTGATTGATTGATTGATTGGATTGATTGAAATTGATTGAAATTTCACACAGGCTTTTAAAAAAATAAAACATGATGCAAAACCTGGCAAACTGAAGTTAGAAAAATTGAAACTTCTTTTGTAAATTCTTAGAATATTTCTGTGAAATGTGTAGACTTGACACAACACTCTGAAGATTACTGCAATATTTATAAAGCCTCTGGAGCCTGGGGAGGGTGAAAAAAGCATGCAAATAATTGTGGGAGTGCCTGTAGTGCGCGCATGCGCACTGGGGGGTAGCACATTGCATTATGGGTGCGGCACACCCGCATACGACCTCCCTGCGCTCCCCCCACTTATGGCACGCAAGCCAAAAAAAGGTTCATCATTGCTGGTGTAGGATCTCCTGCTTGGGGGGGAGGGGGTTGGACTAGATGACTTATAAGGTCCCTTCCAATTTAATTAATCTGAAGGGAAAACCACTATCATAAACCCTGATTAGTATGTTTTAATTAACTGATTAACTGATGTTAAAGGTCTTGATTAATTAGGTGCTATCAAACTGAATTCAACTGATTAATATATGGACAAATGCTCATCATTTTGCTTTGTTTTCATAAATAACTTCCAAGTAGCTCTTCCAAGACACTTGATCTCATCCATCCACCTTTTCTATGTCTTTCTCTTCTTTTATTTCCTTTAGACATGTGGAACATCATGCTTATTTTAGACTTTTATCTAAAAGTCACATGCCAGAATGTGAGTTTCTGCTTGTTGATGATTGCTTCAGGAAAGAACAAAACTAATGACCTGAAAGACTGCAATTCAGTATTTGGTAATATGCACCATAATATTTATCTCTTGGTGAAGCAGCTAAAGGATTACTCGTGACTTAATCTTGATATATTCATGTACTTCACTAGACTTTGGAGTTTATCTATCCCAGTGTTCTCTCCTCTTGAAAACGTATACACTCCAATTCTATAATGTAAAATATGTTGTTTGGAACAGCTATCAATATAACATTTTAATAGATATTTAAGGAATATTTCTGTGAAAATGTCCTTATATTTTATTATAACTTTATTTTTGTAATCAGACTTTCCGGATAGTATTTTTAGTAAAGGTGGGTTCTAAACATAATAAAAAATGGCATTTGCAAACACTGGCATATGTGCAAGAGAAGGATAATATAATAAACATCTGTCCAGGAATATATACTAGTATCTATTTTGAGTATACATATATAGGTGGTCCTTGTTTAATAACCACTCATTCAGTGAATGTTTGAACTTATGGTGTGATACTTAGCATCATACTTATGGCAATTGCGGAATACCTGTGGTCATGTGATCATGAGCTGAACACTTGAAATCTGGCTCACAATTACGTTGCAGTGTCCCGTAGACACATGGTTGTCATTTGCAACCTTCTTTATCACCAACCTACAAGCAAAGTTATAGGACAACTGGCAGATGGTCACAAATGGTGACCACATGACAACCTTATTTAATGACTTGCAGCTATTAATTTAACAATGGCAACCAGAAATGCTAGAATTCTGCTGCTAAATAGGGTGGCCGTGTGCTGTCACTTTACAACCACATACTTATAGAAATTCCAGTTCCAATCCCAGTCCCAACTCCCATTGTTAAATGAGGACTACCTATAGTAGGAAAACAGAATTGATTCCACAGCAACTTTTCATACCCAAGAAAAGCTAACAATCATTTGTTAATCCATGTTTAATATTTTTTAAATATCTGAGATATTTTAGAAACAGAATTCTTAACCAGGTACTGAAATCCCCACATGGGTTTGGAGGAAAAAGGTGTTTAGTGGAAAACATTTCTTGAGTGCAAATTGAGTTTTCCACTTCACTTTCTATTATTACATCCTTCCTTGCTGTCTGTTGTCTTGCTAGTGGTTTATATCACCATTGCTTTAATAACAGAAACCTTGGCATCGTGACAATTATATTGGCACAAAAGATGGTTGACTCTAGAAGGCATCATAAGTCACCAATAGCGATCTTGTCTAAGTTTGCAGGACATTAGACTGCAACAATATAGTGCTGTACTATTCACCCTAACATGAATGTTACATTCTTCTTCTTTGTAGGATTTATATATAGTACCAGGGGTGGGTTTCTCGCCCCGTTCCAACCGGTTCGGTTGGAACGGGGCCGGCAGCGTCCTCGTGCATACGCGCGGTGCACGCATGCGTACTAGTGTCTGCACGACGCTCCAGCTGCTCCTGGAGGATCGCGCAGGCGCTGTATGCCTCCTGCGCATGCGTGGAAGCGCAGAACTCGTCAAAACCGGGTAAGGACTGCGGGCGGGTGGCCGCGCCCTTCACTGTTCCCGGAAGTTACTTACTTCCGGGTTCGCCGACCAACCGGTTCGCAGGGACCGCCGCGAACCGGTTGAAACCCACCCCTGTATAGTACATATAGTATCTATGCCCAGGGGCTGGTATGCACTATATTATACAGCTTGGGAAATTCCAATGGACAGAGCAGTAGGCAAAGCTCACCCCAAAATATCACCCCCTCTATTCCTCAGGGAGTTGCCACTGTAAGACATTGATAGCATTTAACTGGGGCTGCAGTGATTTTGTGTCACCTTCCCCAAAGTGAAAAAAAAGCAAAGGAAGGCAAAGCTTCTATATTGGGAGAACACCTTCAATTGCCTAATATTTCATCCATTCCTCACATTTTCCAAAGTGGAAAAAACTTTCTTGGGAAAAATAGGCCAAAATAATGATCCAATAGGGCATGATTTATATTCTTATATTATCTGGAATTTTATAATATTGTATTATATCATTAGGTTTTGTATAGTTTTTTAAATATTGTAACAGAGGCGGTATTCAGCAGGTTCTGACCAGTTCTGGAGAACTGGTAGCAGAAATTTTGAGTAGTTCAATAAATACCACCTGACAGAATGAAATACAATACAATACAATATAAGAGTTGGAAGGGACCTTGGAGGTCTTCTAGCCCAATCCCCTGCCTAGGCAGGAAACCCTATACCGTTTCAGACAAATGGCTATCCAACATCATCTATCATGTCTCCCCTACTCCTTCTTTTCATTAAACTAGACAAACCCAGTTCCTGCAACTGTTCTTCATGTTTTAGTCTCCAGTCCCCTAATCATCTTTGTTGCTCTTCTCTGCACTCTTTCTAGAGTCTCCACATCTTTTCTACATCATGGTGACCAAAACTGAATGCAGTATTCCAACTGTGGCCTTACCAAGGCATTATAAAGTAGTATTAACTCTTCATATGATCTTGATTCTATCCTTCTGTTTATGTAGCCTAGAACTGTGTTGGCTTTTTTGGCAGCTGCTGCACACTGCTGGCTCATATTTAAATGGTTGTCCACTAGGACTCCAAGATCCCTCTCACAGTTGCTACTATTGAGCATGGTACCACCTATACTGTACCTGTGAATTTCGTTTTTCTTGCCTAAATGTAGAACCTTACTCTTTTCACAATTGAATTTCATTTTATTAGATAGTGCCCAATGCTCAAGTTTGTCAAGATCCTTCTGTATCTTAAGCCTATCTTCTGGAGCGTTGGCTATACCTGCCAGCTTGGTGTCATCTGCAAATTTGATGAATTCCCCATTTATTCCCTCATCCAAATCATTGATGAAGATGTTGAAGAGTACTGGGCCTAAAACAGCCTTGGTGTACTCCACTGCATACTTCCATGTAGATGCAGTTCCATTGAGGACTACTTGTTGAGTGTGGTTGGTCAGCCAGTTACGAAGCCTCTGGTGGTGATGCTGTCTCACCCACATTCTTCTACTTTATCTAGCAGTAGATTATGGTCTACCTTATCAAATGCCTTACTGAAGTCCAAGTAAACTATATCAACGGTATTCCTCTCGTCCACTAATTTTGTCACTGTCAAAGAATGCAATAAGATTAGCTTGGCATGATCTGTTTTTGACAAACCCATGTTGGCTTTTGGCTATTACTTTGCTTGATTATCTTTTCCAGAATCTTTCCTGGTATTGAGGTCAGGCTGATAGGTCTATAGTTTTCTGGATCTATTTTCCCCCCTTTTTTTGAAGATGGGAACCACATCAGCTCTTTTCCAGTCCTCTGGCAGTTCCCTGGTGCTCCAGGATCTCTGAAAGATATAGTTCAGTGGTTCTGAGATCTCATCTGCCAGTTCCTTCAAAACCCTGAGGTGTAATCCGTTTGGTCCCGGTGATTTGAACTAGTCTAGGGTAGACAGGTGCTCACTTACCATTTTCTTCCCTATTTCAATTTGTGTTCCTAATCTGATTTTTGTGGTGCTGTTTTTGATAGGTTGGACTCTTTTATCCCTTTGTGTAGAGACAGATGCAAAAAATGAGTTGAATAGTTCTGCTTTCTCCTTGTTGCTCATCACCTGACTTTTTTCTTGTTTTTAATATGTTGGAAGAAGCTTTTTTTGTTATTTTTTACTTTTGTGGCAAGCCTTTCTTCATTGTGAGCCTTAGCTTTTCTTACTTCATCTTTACAGGCTCGGGCTATTTGCTGATATTCTGTCTTAGTTATATCCCTCTCTTTCCACTTTTTATACTTATCTGTTTTGTCTTTCAATTTGTCAGAGAGTTCTTTATGCAGCCATGCTGGTTTCTTTTGGGAGCTGTTATTTTTCTTCTTCAATTTTTTACATTGTAAAAGTAAATTGCAATCAAGCCACTGTGTTGTGTCAAATGAAGCCTCACAAGTGATGTAAAATGATAGGTTAAAGGTGGAAAGTTTTTCACAGCTCCAGAATTTTCTACAGAAGTCCTTTAGGAAAGCATATTATTGTTTCCTGGAATCCCTCCCTTCTAAATACTACAAGGAAGGACATGATGCAACATTTTCATAAAAATATTTACAGACTTGACTTTGTTTTATTTATTTCTCATATTTATATACTACTATAAACCAAAGACTTACCAAAGGTAAGAAAAAGCATACACAAGGCTTTAACTGTTTAAAATATCAAAGTACCAAATTCCCCAGGGGTATATTACCACAACCTAAATTGTTAATTGAGAATGGTCTGCATTGTTATTGAATGAGTGGGTGATCCACTGAAAAAAAATTTACATAATCTATGGCATTACCAATGACACAAAGTCAGTAACACTTTATCAGCACAAAAAGGGAAGATGAAACAAGAAATTTGTGTCAGCATGATGCAAAAACATTGGAACTGATGACATCAATGTCAGGATTCACATTATAATCCTATGAATATTTCCTTGTAACTACTTCTACATAAGTAGTTAGGAGTAAACTGTAGTGAAATCAAGCTCAGTTTAAAGCACTGGCACAAAGTCTGTGTGCAACCATGACAAGTATATATACAATATATACATAGTTGTAAAGGAAGTATCAAAAGGAACGTGTTGACTCAATGGCTAAGAGGCTGAGCTTGTCGATCAGAAAGGTCGGCAGGTCGATGGTTCGAATCCCTAGCGTTGCGTGACAAAGTGAGCTCCCATTACTTGTCCCAGCTTTTGCCAACCTAGCAATTTGAAAGCATGCAAAAATGCAAGTAGAAAAAATAGGAACCGCCTTTGGTGGGACGGTAACAGCATTCTGTATGCCTTTGGTGTTTAGTCATGTCGGCCACATGACCATGGAGATGTCTTCGGACAGCGCTGGCTCTTCAGCTTTGAAACTGAGATAAGCACTTCCCCCTAGAGTCGGGAACTACTAGCACGTATGTATGAGGGGATGTTTAAATAACATCCGTAAATCACAACAATGAGGAATAGTACACACTGGGTATGATCTTGAATTGCCTCTTGAAAATGAGATAGATAATTTTAAGATAAAATATAATTTTCTCTTTGTAAATGACTTGTGATCCTATCTATAAATCTTGCAGGTAAAACTAGAAAACAAACATAATTAGTGTTTCCCTCTCCTTCCTGCTGCCCTATTCGCCCCCTGCAAATCTGCTTCAGAAGGCTGAAGAACTAACTCAAATGACATAGGCGATGGCACTGGAGGCCATAGGGAAGATGAAATCTCAAGGCAGGCCTGGAATTCTATTGAATAATTCCACCACAAGACAGAAATTCTAGAAATAACCCATTGCTTTAATTAAAGGTGGATAATTTAGAAGGGCACTTTATTGCAGCATGGTCTTCTTTGGCTACTTTATTTGATCTCTTGTGTGATCATATTAGGCAAAAATAAAATGCTCTGACATTCTGTTGCTCCTTGATTTTTATAAACTTAGACACAGACACAGACACACACAGACACATACACAAATCATATACACTAAGTTTATAAAATAGACAATATGGGTGGCACACAAACTAATAAACAAAAAAAATCAGAAAGCAACAGAATCATTATATAATATTAATTGAACTCTTATAGTTTTAGCATATTTTTATTCCTTGTAATTTGTACTTTGACATTTACTTTTAATATTTTTATGTATGTAACAATATCTCAGCAATCATTGCAATTCATCTCCAGAAAAACCTGTCCACAATATAAATTGTATGTATGGTTTCATTTTCAACAAGTGGCAATTGCCTGAAAAATAGATAGATACTCCAAAACATGTGTTCAATCTTGAATTTCAGATCTGCCCTTCCACTTCTCTTACTACTAAAACAGCTGTTGAAGCAGCAGTGTTGGATGATGCAAACCCAGACACTAGCCAATCATTTTATTTTCCAAACTAATACAGAAATAAAAAATAAGCAATGTCTGTCAGCATACATTCAGCAATCCTATGTTGATTGACTTTGTTGACTATAACCACCAAGAACTGAATATGAATGGAGAAATAATTATTAGAGGAGGGGATGTTAATTGCAGCTACTATTGCATCACAGTTAAACTTGGAAATTTAAAAACACATCAATAACTTCTTTTGGAAAGATGATTTAATAAAGAGAACACAATTCAAACTCACTTTAAAAATGCAGATGCTTCAAAGGCTGCACAATTGTGCAATACGACAGACAAAAATCTCATGGTCCCTGTAACAGTTTTGGCAACCCAGAAATGGAACTGATTTATTTTATATACATGAAATATTTATATTCCATCTTCTAATGGTGAAATTGTATTTCAAATAGAGATAGGGACAAATAAAGACCCTTCTCCATTATCTCTACATGGATGTCATGTACAAGGAAATCAAGTAGTACGCATGTCAAGGTCATCTAGGATGGGGAACTGACCAGATAGCATTAAAAAAAAAACATGTAGGGAAAAAAGTACCTTTGTGTGCCCCGAAGTATAACATATAATTATTTACATTTCTACTTGTAATGGTTTTGTAAAGTATATTTTGATTGGGTGTTGTCTAGAGGTGGCCATCTATGTTATTTAAAACATAAATGGCAAATGAATGAATTAAACCAATGAGAAATGGTTTCACTAGGCATATTTATAAATATTCTAGTTACTGGAATCTATTCCTGTGGAACAAATGTAGTGGTCATTGCTGAATATGTTTTTGTCATACCTGTGGGCATGGTATCATTATACTAAAACACATATGTGATTTCATTTCCCAAGTAAACAGAAAAAGAGTTCCAAGGGCATTGAATGTTCAGTAGCTATAGATGCAAACATATGAATTTTGTCTGCACAGATTATTATTATTTGTTAAATTTATTTGCCAACTATCTTGCTGTGGGGCTACTCTAGCACCTTATAACAATAAAATGGAAACAACAAAAAGAGTGTAAACAGAAGTAAAATAATAGAACAAGATAAACAATGAAAAAGAACATAACAGAATATATTAATATGATAACCAAAAAGATGAGTGGTGGAGAGTAGAGAGAAAGATGAGAGGGTTAAGGAGAAATGCATGTGAGATTGTCTCCTCTAAAACAGAAATGCATCACCACACAAACAAAAAGACCCAAAAGGTTTACATAAAATCTGTACGTACTAATTTAAATATATAACTACACCAATATATCATGCTTACTATAAATACAACATATTTTGCCATATAGGGGAAGAAATATATGTCTGTTGTCCGAGTACATTTGGTCTCGATTAGTACAGTTAATGAATCCCACAGCATTAGCCAATTTTGGTTACTGAAATGACATTTTCATGAAAAATGCAGTAATGGGTTCAACTCTAATGGAAGTAGGCAGTGATTTTATGTGCATAGTAATGAAATTTTATAGGAAATGATAAAAACATACAATTAAATGTATGACTAACAAGTCACAGTGCTAAATTTGTACTGTTTTCCTCTGACAGAATCTTCCTTTTCTCCATTTTGTACACAAGAAGATCAGCAGCATCTAAACCCAAATGCAACTTCTCATTTACCAGGCTTAATTGCACACACATTACCTTTTTGTTAACTGAATTTTGGGTCATATTAAAAGTGGCCTGGTATCAACTTGTGCTAAATTTAATATTGCATTAGTAGGACTCACACAGCCTTGACCTACATATCTATTTACAGTTAATGGGAAACATAAAGGCTCTTCCTTGTTCTTCATATTTAAGCAAAATTGGGTTGTTGAGCTCTTTGTGACCCCTAGATACCTGCTAAAGTTCTATGAAAATTTAGTCAGGTGACTTGTTGACATAACAGAGTAGTGAGTTTATTTATTTTTTAATTTACACAGCTGCCAAAATATATTGTTTACCATGGTTTTAAATGCCCATCTTTGAAACAGAATATGCTTCAAGCAGAATATGGTGCTTCATATAATAGTGCACAGAGCCCTCCTGGTTGGAGAAATAATGTTCTTTTGAAGCATAAGAAGAAAGAAATTCAAGACAAGAAAGAGGAGAACATTTGTACATAAGTTGATAAAGGTATAATAACCTTTTTAGCAGTAAATGTCACATTTAAAACACTAATCCTAATCCTAACCCTATCCTATACATTAAAAGGGTATGCTTTGGAGAGCAGGAAGCCATAAATTGCACAATAAACTATGAACAACAACATATATTGTAAGGAATACTACGTCATAGGAATTATGAAATTATAATTATACAGTCCCAAAGAAAACCTTGATGACAAGGAGTTCCAAATAGGATTCTACAAACACTGCCATGTACAAGGAAAAAAAAAAACAGCAACCACACAACTCCTAAATGGAAATTTGGGTTTGTTTATTTTAAATAAATGCTGCCTTGTTATTTTAAAAGTACTAACATGCTTATGAACTTTGTTAAAAATGACAGTAAAACACGGATAAACGTACTTTGTTTCTCAATTGCTTTAAAATAATATGAACTGATAAAATAATTTTAAAAGATAAAAAACAAGCATTTGTTTAGAAATATGACCCAGTAAACTCAGTGTTATCTAGTCCCAAGAAAGAGAGTAACTACAACTAGTTAAAGACCAGTTTAAGAAATTTTGTTGAATTTCCAAGAGGCACAACTCAGTTGTAGGGAGAGAATAGAGTTGCTAGAGAAGCACTGGGTTCTTAAGATCTTTTCTTTCAAACTAGTGAGAGCTTTCTGCAATGTGCACATTTGCCAATTTTTCTCTTCTCTTGCTTGATTTTGATTTTTTTTAACAATGAAATCTGTTTCAGATTTCCATAGAACAGAGGTGTCAAACTCATGTTCTCACAGTGGCATCACATGACATATCAGGACTTCCCCCCTTCGCTAAGCCGGGTGTGGGCATGGCCAGCGCATGACACATTCAGCCCACAGGTTAGGAGTTTTGACAGTCCTACCCTAGAATGTAAGGAGCTGTGGGTGGTTCTTGTTCTGCTTGCTATTTTATTGTGAGTTGGACTAAGGAGAAATTTCCAGTCACATGACCCATTTCCCACAGGAAACACAGGGAACCACAGAACCTGGTTGGGGGGTGGTGGTCATGTGACTGGGTGGGAGTGACATTGAATTAGCCATGCCTACCCACTCACATGCCCACCCAGCCATGCCCACCCACTCACATAACCACCAAAGCCACGCCCACCCACTCACATGACCACCAAGCCATGCCCACAGAACCAGTAGTAAAAGAATTTGAATCCCACCACTGTGTTTACCCACTGCTTTGAACCAATCAATTATTCATTTGGCTTTGAGTATCTTGTGACTAGAGAACAGTCAGACATTACCGTATTTTTCAGAGTATAAGACACACCAAGATTTTGAAGAGGGAAATTTTTTTAAAAAGTTTTTGCGCTCTGCAAATCTTCCTTTTTTCACGAAAACAGGCCCTTTCCCCCGCAAAAAGGGCATGAATAGCCTTTAGGGGTTTTGCAGAGAGTGCTCCTGGGGGGTGCCCCCCCAAAAAAGCAAAAAATGGCCCATTGTTTGCAAAAACGGGCCCATTTTTGGTCAAAAAAGGGTATACATAACCTTTAGGAGGTTTTTCTAGAGTACTCCTGGGGGCTGGGAGGGGGCAAAACTGAGCAGGAAACGGACCTTTTTTCACTCATTTCTGCCCTCCCCAGCCCCCAGGAGTTCTCTGAAAGCCTTCTAAAAGATATGCATGGCCATTTTGGTGAAGGGGGCAGGGTTTTGAGAGGCACAAAATGCTGTATTCAGTGTATAAGACGCACCCAGATTTTCAGCTTCTTTTTTGAGGGAAAAGGTACGTCTTATACTCTGAAAACATACGGTATTTAATATGTAAATTTTACCCCACATCTCACCCAAATAGGTCACAAATTCTCTTCAAAGTTGCAGAACCTCTGAGGGCTCTACCTCATGCCTCCCAGCTCTGTGATGATAGCAAATCTTTGCTCATCCTCTGCTGCAACATAACCATTCTATGGGATGAATAGAGAGAGCAATTAGCACACATACTTAATCCTTTAACTCAGTTTCAAAATACCTGTAAAATGGTCTGGTTTATTTTCCCAGTTTATACAAATGGCATTGGCAAAATTCTTGCCTCTTCCATCATGCTAGCTAGGGAATTCTTGGAATTGGTCCTAAAATCTTCAAGTTGTCAAGATTGAGAAACACTGTTATATTTTGACAAATGGCCAGAAATATGTACTCAATCCATATAGCTAGTGTAGGATGGGGACATATATTTGTTTTACATTTTATGTGAACTGAATGCCAAGGACTAAATTGGAGCTGTGGCAGTTTGGGAGCAAGATATCATTTGAATTGTGAGGGGTCGTTGGTCTCCTGAGCTTGCCATTTTTTTACAGACCAGGGGTGAAATACTACCAGTTCAGGCCTGTTTGCCCGAACCGGTAGTAAAAAATGCTACCATTCACCCGAACTGGTAGTAAAAAAATGCTTAACAAAGTAAAAAAAGTTCTGACAAGCAATGGTAGGAACTTTTTTGAAACTTTTTTTTTTTTTTTTTTTAGCATTTGGGGACTGTTTTTGCTCCCAGGAGGCTTCCCTGAGCCCTGCTAGGCCAAAAAAGGGGGTGGGGGTGCTGCGAAAGAAAGGAAGGAAGGGAGGGAGGGAGGGAGGGAAAAAGGAGAGGGGGGAAGGACTACAAACCTGGCACTAGACGCAGCTTCACAGGTTACCTGGAAAGAGCACAGCAATCCAGATCTGGATGGGACCTGGAGGTCATCTAGTCCAACCCCGTGTGGCAGCAGGACATTGTTAAAGTGAGTTTCTGTCTTTTGGTTCCTCAGTCACATGACCCCCCCAAGCCACACCCACAGAACTGATAGGATTTTTTTTTTAGATTTCACCACTGTTACAGACGTTTCCTTACCCAAACTAAGTAACATCCTCAGTGCTAGTAAGAACTGCAGTTTGTTGTTTATATATTTTAGTGGCTTGCCCTGTCAGTGTTGGTGGAGGGGTCTTAGAGATTCTTTGGTTGGGCTGTTGGCTCTTTGAATTTCTTGATTGTAGTATTGTTTATTTGATTATTGATCTGATGTTAACCTTGCAGTTAATCTATTCTGATGTGGGTGCTGATTGCTGGTGGAGAGGTGCTTGGATCTTTTTGTTCTTTTTGGGGCTGGATGATTGTCCCTTTTGCATAGTCTATAGATGTTGTTAATGTCTATGTGTCTATTAATGTCTGATTTGTCAGAGTGCCAGGCTTCTAGAAATTCCCTGGCATTTTTGGACTTGGCTTGGTCTAGGATGGTCACATTTTCCCAATTGAAACCATGATTAAATCTGTCTATATGTTGTGAAATTAAAGAATTTTCATCATGTTTTCTGACTACTAGTTGATGTTTGTAGATGCGTTCTGCCAGCCTTTTGCCTGTTTGTCCTACAAAGTGGTTGTTGCAGTCCTTATATTGTATGTTGTAGATGACTCCTGTTTTTTCTTCTGGATTGTTCAATCTTTTAGTCTGCTTACGATGCTTTGAAGGGCTTTAATTGGCTTGAGTGCTATGGTGATTCCATGCAGTTGTAGGTCTGTTGGTGGTTTCTGAGATATACTTGATGTATAAATAAACTTTCATAACTCATAACGTATGGCAGTATAATTCTTTTTAGCATTTGTGTTGGTTGTGCTGTATGAGGTTGAGTGGTCAGGAACTATTTGATAAAGTTGCGTGGATATCCATTCCGTTGGAATATGTTGTATAGATGCTATATAAATGCTCTATTTCCTTTTTCTGCTGTTCCAGGTTGCTCTAGTGTGTTGGACTTATTTAAATGCTTACATATCTTCTTTTGTGGGAGGTTGGTTGTTGCTTTGGTGGTGGAGTGCCTGGCTAGTATGGGTGATTTTTCTGTAGACTTGTGTTTCCAGTTTTCCATTGTAGTCTGTGCTGATCATGATGTCCAGAAAGGGTAGTGAGTTGTTGTTTTCTTCACAACTCGCTACCCTTCATGGACATCCTGATCAGCAGAGACCACAATGGGAAACTAGAAACACAAATCTACAGAAAAACCATCCATACAAATATTCTCCTTTATTAGTTTTTAACCCTTACTGGTTGGTTGAAGATACAACTGTTCATAGTGTTTCCTGCTTGTTCTCAATGTTTTAAAGCTAACAGAAATGAATGCTATGACTTCAAATTGGTTTCAGAAGGATTCCGGGACTGAAAATTAAAGAAAAAATATGCCACATAGAAAAATTCAGACTATTGTTGCATTTTAATTTTTCTCAACCTTAAGTTAATTTACTCACAGAAGGGATGCGAACAAGCATCTGATTGTAATCTGATCTCTTTAGCTCAAGCCACTAAATTCTTTGGGACAGACCCCACATAGAGACACATCAATAAGACTCCACAAAGTATTGAGAGGAAAAACAGGCACATTCCTATACAGATTTCACAGTGGCCTGCAATTCCCCAAAGCACTTTCTTTCTTTTTAAAAGGTGTTAGCTCCTCAAATGTTTAGTATCTGAAAACACAGCATTAATATTTAACTAAAATTAGCAGACAGAAAAGAGGGTTACTTACTGTAATCAGGGGTTCTTTATCAATGTAAATTGTCTAATATACACCATCAATTTTGTTGTATTTATTTTGTACAATGATAATAAAGACTATACTACCAGTTATGGTGGAGTGATCACTGAAGATGTCATGTACATTCACAAAACCTTTCAAAGAGCCTAAAAAGGGAAAGGAAGTGGAAAGAAAATCAGTAAAAAAAAAAGAATGGACAGCATTTTGCAAAGAGTAGAATAAATTCCAGGGAGTATATTTGTCCATTACTTACACTTGGGAAATACCAAAATCAACCCCTTTAATAGTTCTATAACTAGTTGCTCGAGGACCATATAGAGTTCTCAAAGCCCTATGCAATTCCTAGACTCCCTCTAAAACTTGTCACTAAATTGTAATATTTAATACAACAGAAGGAGGAAATGCTTAAATATTTGGAAAACAATCCTATTAACAATGTATAAATGAATCCAACTTAATTTACATTCAAATTAATTCGTACTGAGTTTGTCCTGCCTTTACATGTTGCTAAGTGCTGACACTGGAAAACAATGTAACCAAGTTTTCCAGCTTGGTACTTTCCAGGCTTAATTTAGCCACCATATTTGGAAGGCCACAAGCGCATGAACCAGTTACACCAAGCTAGTCCTTATCATTTTGATCCTTTCCTGACTAATAAACTGTTTATTGATAGGTCTATAATAAACTACTGCAGATATGGTTAAACTAAGAACATTATCTTTAAGGTAATAAAGCACCACTTGTCAAAGTGTATTTTCTTCTCAATAATGCCTAGGGAATTATTCACATGGAGTAGCTGTACTTGTACATACTGTTTTGTTAGGCTTCAAGTGCTGGAAGAGGAACACTGAGTTTCATTTCTTAGCAGCATTACCTGTTATTTCACATGAGGTTCTAGCAAATTGGTACAGATCATCACAGATCAAGTTTATATTATCACCTCCATTAAAAGAAAAACTGATGAAGGGAAGCCCAAGACCATTATGTAAATTAGCATTAAGGACATCAAAGAGTTCAAATTCCCCAATCTCTTTTCTGCTGAGACCAGGATTTTTTTTTCTCTATAGCCATTCTGCCCTTCAAAAGATTCAGGTTCAGATTAAAGACAAAATGTTAAGGATGTACAACAATATTTTTTATCTTTACTGCCCAGTCCATTGAAGTTGAAATCCAATAAATTAAAATAAACACACGAACACATAAATAAATATTCTTTTTCGGCCATCTTTCACCTGATTTCAATAGGGTGTACTATCCAGCAATTGCATTTATGATTCCATCCCAAATGTCTAAGCTAAACTGAACATGCTAAATTTCTATTATTTTAAGATTAAAATATAGTTTTTATAAATGCAACTTTTATTTCTATACTTAATGCTTAAAAGATTGGTTATACTTAAAGAAGAAAGAGACAGAATATAAAGGACTCTGTGTAAAGAAAAAAAATAGGTAAAAAAATACACAAACACATATATACTATATACCTCTTCCAATTTCCCAATCCTACTAAAGGGATTATCTCATCTTAAAAGAGCTGCTTGCTAAACTTAGTGTCCCCAATAATAATCTGAAGATTTGATGGATTTCTTTCCTGCTTGGCACACATTAAAATAGGAGCTTGGATTCCTGGCATGCTGACAGATTGTTAAATTTCTTAACTGAACAACAGCTTGGCAAATTTAGATGACACACACTTTGCAGGGGTTGAGGCAAGGTGACTGAAAATGAATTCAGAATAAGATGACAAGGTCATACCAGGTGTTTTGGTTTAGCGTATTCATTAAATTTGTCCATGTAGCAGATATAAAAGATAACTGTTTCAAAGGCATATTCAATCATCTTATATAAACTTTCAGAACTGACCACAGCAAATTGTGGCTACATTTTGAATGCAAGTATTAAGATTTTGCAGCAAATTAACTAATGTAATTATTTAAATAGATTGCCAATTATCTCTTTGGGCTGCTTTGTTTCCAGATAAAGTTGCTTTGAACAAGAGAAATTCCGCAGCCAGAGTCTTAAATAAACAAACAAATAAAGCCTTTTTTGTTCTTGCTATCATCTTTGCAGATTTTGCATTCTCTTAATGGGCACGATAAAGTTGTATCTTCTATTTTCTTCAGTGGCTTCAAACTGAAGGAAATGTCTTTTCTAAAGCCTGAGATCCCTTCAAGTATGGTCAGACAATAGACATAAACTCCACCAAAAAGCCGAGCCAGGTTTTCACCTTGCCTCAAAATGTTTGCATGTAGGTAAACTCTTGTCTGCAGAATCGTGGGTTCACAAATAGCTTGCACAATTGACTAATCTCAAAATTCATAGCCAGCCTAAAGAGCTAAAATCTGCCTCTGATCGAATAAAACGGGTGAGATTCACATACACCGAAGTCATTCACTGTTTTACTGCGTGGCGACATTTATACGCTTTTAGGGATCTGGAGCGTGAAGATTTCTCATCCTACAGTATTTTGACGCAGGAAGGGTGACACATCGTTGCTACCTAGTTCGCCTTCTACCCTGGGGCTCTGGTGCCTTAGGGGCTCATCGAATTCTTGAGTGAAGAATTACGCGAAGAAATGGCTTTCAACGGTGCGAGGAATTTTAAGTTTTACCTGTCCTTGGAAGTACGGCGGACCAAGCACAACCCGAGCGCCGGCGTGCGGAGGGTTAATCCTAGGTGCTGTGCTCCCGCGGGGGCGACCCTCTCAATGATAACAAACGATCACGTGGTGAATCAAGCGGAGGGGGGATGGTTGTTTCACCTCTCCTTCCTCTCTGCGCAAACGTCACCCCACCTTCCCGGTCACCAGGGCGACGGGTCCATCTGGGCGCGCGTCAGAACAGCCCGTCTCTTGGCAACGCCTGGATGTCTCTCTTTTCCTTCTCATTCAGCCTCACGCTTGGTCGCGCGTCGCTCTGGCGTCAAAGTGACGTCAATGGGTCTGTCTCGGTTTTCGAGGTGGGCGGGGGGAGGGCTTCCCGCGTGTTCCTCTGCCCCCGGCGCGCAGAGAGCTCGCTGGCAGCCGGCAGAGCAGCCGCGGCGGTGCCACGAGTAGTAGGAGCAGCGACGGCAGCTTGAGAGCCTGGCAGCCAGACGAGCGCGGAGGCGGCAGCCGCTTGGCAGCCGGGCTCAAGGTACAGCTTCGGAGCGAGTCGCGCGGGCAGGCCTGGAGCGGATAATGCGAACGCTTGCGGCGCTCTTTCTTTCTTTCTTTCTTTCTTTCTTTCTTTCTTTCTTTCTTTCTTTCTTTCTTTCTTTCTTTCTTTCTTTCGCTCGCTCTATCTTATCTTATCTATCTATCTATCTATCTATCTATCTATCTATCTATCTATCTATCTCTTTTCTTTCTTTCTTTTAAGGCCACACGAAAAATCTATTTGCGAGTGTGAGAGTAGATTCTCGTTTGTACATTCCAGATCCCATCCCATACATTTTTACTGGGACGTTTGTTACATGGACAGTAGATATTTGGAGAGAATTCCCAAAGATTTAACAGACTATTTTTATTCTCAGTGTATACATCTCATTCTTTATTTTTTAATTAACTTGGAGCTCTCACCACAGAAAAGCAGGGGAAGCTTTCTATTGCCTCCACTGCATTAGCTTTGTCTGGGTGGAAAGCGCACCAATTTCTGAAGTGATCTGGGTACGCTTTAACAGGGGGAAGATTTCAATGTACTTTTCTTTCTCTGCAGGCGCAAATTGCCATCTTCACAAAGGAATGCTTCTGCCGACATCCTTTTAATTGGTGTTTGCCCCCCCCTCCCCCAACTCAAATCATGGTGATCATGTCAGATTATACAGCCGTTCCCACCTCAAGCCAAAGCCAGCAAAAGCCTCTTCGGGTTGGATTTTATGATATTGAGAGGACCTTGGGAAAAGGCAATTTTGCTGTGGTCAAACTTGCCAGGCACAGAGTAACCAAAACGCAGGTGGGTGTGAGATTGTACTGCCTTACCTGGTAGAGAAAACTAATCATGATACATTGGGAGATGGTGCTCAGTGGAATTAATCAATTTTCCAAATGTACAATAAACCAATTTACACTGACAGTAACTCCCTGTTGTAGACAGTAATGAACAGAATAGAGTTTAAGTTCTAGTAATAGCAAATTATTCCACACTGACAGTAACTCCCTGTTGTAGACAGTAATGAACAGAATAGAGTTTAAGTTCTAGTAATAGCAAATTATTCCACACTGACAGTAACTCCCTGTTGTAGACAGCAATGAACAGAATAGAGTTTAAGTTCTAGTAAATAGCAAATTATTCCACACTTCAAATAGTTCCCCAAATAAATATAAAGTAGAATGACACTAAATCATAGAGGAGTCTTTTGTGGCGTTGGTTTCACAGTTATTGCTGGCTTAATTATAAGTATTGTTATCCTACTATTTTTTCCCTAAACGATTGCTACTTTTCAGAATGATAAGAGTTAGGCACTTGGGGCTGACTTTTTTAAAGAAATCAAATGTGTGTAACAGTATACATGCTTACAAGCTTTGTTCATTTACATTTGAATATTTGATTATACGGTAACATTTGGAAAGTGCTAACATTATACAAAGCATAGAAATCACATTAATTGGGCAATTAATTTTATTTAAGAAACAAGTGAATTAAAAAAAAACATTTCTACTGCAACTAAATATGTCTAAAGTTGCTCATATATACTGCTCATATATTTTTTGTAAGTCCTGTCAGACTGTTTGTATTAAAATATTTTAGATGTTGTATTATTTTAATTTTCACATGTATTGTATATTGTCTTCCTTAAAATATGCTTAAGAAGGAGTTTATGTAATTTTATAGTTTTAGTTTTTCTATGTTTTCAAAACACTTACTTTTGTGTTAGTATTACTTGCAGCAACATAACATATTTTATGAGTGTTCTGTTTTTGTTTAAACCTTAGGTTGCAATAAAAATTATAGACAAAACACGGTTAGATTCAAGCAATCTGGAAAAAATCTATAGAGAGGTTCAGATAATGAAACTCTTGAATCACCCCCACATAATCAAACTGTATCAGGTAAGAAATGATTTCAGATTATTGCCTGCCTATTCGATATATTTTGGGCTTTATTCGCGTAAATAATACTTGATTCCATTATAAGATGGATGTATTATTTCCGATCAAAACATGTTAAATAGCTTAAATTACAATGTTTCCAAAATGCTGACTCACTGAAATTTAGTTCTTGTTGTTTTTAAGTATATTTGATATTTATAAAAAATATTTTGTTTATAGTATATGGAAATTTTTAAGAGAAAAATTCAAAAATCTGTGTGTATATCTTTTTATGTTCACAGTTTAAATTACAAATTGAATCTGGATATAGTTCAAGCATATATGTTTTAGATCAGGCTGCCACTTAGAATTTTCCTTAAAATCTTATTTAAAATATAAAATAAAAGCCAGAATGGAATGCTATGCAATTTCCCTCTAGTTCACCCTGATTTGCAGTTACATTCTATAAAAAAAGAGAGCAAATTGGTATATTATGCAGC
Source organism: Thamnophis elegans (assembly GCF_009769535.1). Classification (NCBI taxonomy): domain Eukaryota; kingdom Metazoa; phylum Chordata; class Lepidosauria; order Squamata; family Natricidae; genus Thamnophis; species Thamnophis elegans. Next base: position 56,812,841 of record NC_045546.1, on the reverse strand, counting down.
TAATGAGTTGTAATCCTCTGAATAAACAGAATTGATCTACATATTTTATAATATTACATAATTAATGTAATTAATATTATAATTTTATAATATTACTGTTTGATAGAAATACCTACATACTATTAGAACAATGTCTAATAAAGAGGAAAAAATGTTTAAAACATTTCTGAAACATGTAACAGAACCAATTTTCTGTATGGCGTGCAAATACCTATCATAAACTTGCTAATAAACATTTTGCTTTTTAGGGAATAAACAAGTAGCTTAAAAAATACAAAAATGACAACCAAAAAGATATTTATATAAATAATTTATTTTTAAAAAAGGCTTTGCCACTGCAATATTTGTGAATGTCTGCTATCTATGGTCAATCTACACGGCAATATAATATGGTTGAGTTTATTTTGATTTTACTTCCATAGAAAAATAAATATTTAAGAAGGTTTAAAAAATTAAATACATCGTATTAATTGGCTATTTGAATAAAGCAGAATGGTTTGAGGAGTTTTGTTGGATCTCTCAATTTACATGTTTCATAGCTGTTAATATTGTGTTGGGTGCTTCTGTTTGATGGAATTTGAGCAGCAGTAATTAGGTGAAATGCCACTTTGAGTGTGGAAGGATGGTGTTGACATGATTTTAACAGTCTAATTTTAATCCAGCTGGCTTTTTCCCAGAAGTTTTTAAATGCCTTATTCCTTCCTAGCTCTCTCCCTCCTTAATAAGATACACATATGTTTTTATTATGTGTAGGATGCAAGTGCTTTTTCGTGCCTTTGATATTTAAACTTCATTAGACAATGTTAGAATTTATAGCTCTTGAAATTTTACACACACACACTCACTCACTCACCCACCCACCCACCCACCCATCCACCCATCCATCCATCCATCCATCCATCCATCCATCCATCCATCCATCCATCCATCCATCTCCCTGATATTTTTATGGATGTGAGATACAAGTCAACATCATCATACTAAAATGTTCCAATTATACTTGAAGGAATTTCCTTTGGATAATTTGTATTTATGATTTAAGGCAGGATAATTTCACTGTTTAGAAACTACTGTACATATTAAGTATTTTTTAAAAAACAAATCAAATAAATGCCCTTTGAAAATATGCTGATATTGGAAGAGCCATTCATATTTTGATGGCAATGGATGTTGCAGTTAGGCATGCTTAACCCTAAACTGGAACAGCCTTCTCCAATGTGGTTCTATATAGATGTTTTGGAACTGCAACTTCCAGAATGTTCTATCATATTTGGAGAACCTCAGGTTAGCGAAGCCGGTACCAAATAAAGAAACATATACAATGTCAAGTATAAACAACTAAATAGCTTTTTTGTTCCTTAATGTATATTTCAATTTTATTTGTCATCTGTTTTTTCCAAGTCAGGTGATGATTTGTATTAAATGGAGTTAAATATATGTCTTATCATTATATATGTTTTAATAAACATTAATTAACACAAGAAATTGATATTATTTAATGAAAAGTTAGATGCCAATCAGATGTCTGCATGCAAAGATGTGCAAGAATTGGCTTCAGGCAAGGAAAATTAGGTTTTCCTGTAGGTCTTCTCTGTAGATTAAATACTGGTAAACAAGGAAATGCATGTTTTGTGGTATTATAAATGTGCTTTATCTTCAAAGGCATATTCAGGATTTCAGAAGTTTACATCTTTGATATATTGTTTTTCTGTCTCATATTCATCAGGTTATGGAAACAAAAGATATGCTTTACATTGTAACCGAATTTGCAAAGAATGGCGAAATGTTTGGTAAGTTCTCATGGTATATTGGCATATTATTAACAACTACTTGCTTCTTATCCATCATTTAAATAACAGGGCCTCCACCATTCTGGCAGACAGATAGAGAATTACAGAAAGAAGGCAGCCCCTTTTCTCTTCTTATGGAAACTTCTGCTATATTATAGACTCTTCATCAACCGAAGAGTCATAATTAGTTACAAATCTCTGGCCATCATGGAATGGTTTATACTGCACACTAAACAAAAAACAAATAGAGTGTATGTTGACTTACTACTTTGTGTGAACCAACCCTATGTCTGCTATAGATTGAGTTGTCCAGTAGTAATATATAATTTAAGTAGCTGAAGTGCAGCTAAGTAAGGAGGTTTATTTGTAGATGTTTTTAAGAGGTTATTGAAGCTGATATTAACACAAAGACATTTCTGCCCTTTTAATCATGTTTGACAGATCACTTAACTACACGTGGGCACCTGAATGAACATGAAGCTCGGAAGAAATTCTGGCAGATACTTTCAGCTGTGGAGTATTGTCACAGCCATCACATAGTACATAGGGACCTCAAAACGGAGAATCTTCTGTTAGATACTAACATGAATATCAAGCTTGCAGGTGAGAATGCTGCCACTGCAAAACATTTCATGTTTTCCAATTCTTTTCTCATTAGAAGTTTATTATATGCTTCTGAAATAGACACAGCCTTGAAATCTACATTTGAAAATCAGTAAAATGGATGTGGTGGTCTTTGATAACTGCCAGAATAGATACAAATACATTTACCTATTCATATATTATTAATAAAGACTGGTGTTTTATCCATCTTCCTTTCTAGACTTTGGATTTGGAAACTTCTACAAATCTGGTGAACCTCTGTCCACCTGGTGTGGAAGCCCACCTTATGCAGCTCCAGAGGTTTTTGAAGGAAAGGAATATGAAGGCCCATACCTTGATATATGGGTAAGCTGTAACTCCCATATTACCCATCTGGTAAGATACCAAAAGGATGATATCGCGTACTTCATTGACTATATATATTATTCTGTTGTTGACAGAGCCTTGGTGTGGTGCTGTATGTCCTTGTCTGTGGTTCTCTCCCATTTGATGGACCCAATTTACCATCTTTAAGACAAAGGGTGCTAGAAGGACGATTCCGTATTCCCTATTTCATGTCCCAAGGTGGGATTTCTATTTTTTTAATTTTAACACTTTCTTGTTTTACATTTTAATGTTTTTAAACATTTTGAACATACATTTTAACATTTTGAATGAAAGATTTCTTTAGCTCTGTATTAATTAGGAAAATATAGTATTCTTTTTCTACATTCAAAAGCATTCAAAATGTAAAAGCTATTTAATAAGATTTTTCTTTAAGAGAAAAAGGTCTCAATATACCATATATATTTTAGAATTTATTTTAATCTTTCAATCACTGATTATTTTGTCAGTAACTGAATTGTTATTCATTGACTCTAGTACTTAAACAAGCTTGTCGTGAAACTAGTACAACAGAATAATCCCTTCAAGTTGTAGTTGTAAAATTTTAAAAACAACTGAAGTTCCCTAAGCTTTTGTAAAGGAAGTGGGAAATAGCTATGGAGATAGATTAGTCTTGGTTATTAAACAATTTTTATAGGCTTGCTTTTTTGTGAATAAGGAGACTTGAACGCTCATTTAACTTTTAATTTACTCTGTTTGCCCTTTATTTTTATGTTCAAATGTTGCTGTTCTTGTCTTCTAAATAAATCACCAGATTGTGAAATGCTTATTCGACGGATGCTGGTTGTGGATCCTACAAAACGAATTACAATTGCTCAAATAAAGCAGCACAAGTGGATGCAAGCTGACCCATCACTTCAGCAGCAGCATTCTTTGCCCTTCTCCATGCAGAACTACAATTCCAACCTGGGGGATTATAATGAACAGGTCCTTGGGATCATGCAGACTCTTGGCATTGACAGAAAAAGAACGATTGAGGTGAGTTTCTGACATCTTACTCTGAAAAGCCATGGTATCTCTTAGACCATATGAGTTGGGCCCTTTAGGAAAGTGACATGTTTGCCTATCAACTATCAATGCATTGCTAAAAATGCATTCCTGTGTAGCTGATATAATTTTACATTTGTTTGGAGATTCGAGACAGAAATGCTTTTCAAATGCTCAATCTGGCATGAAATTTTAAAATTTGAAATCATAGAAGGTTTGATTTCGAGAATCCCGATTTTTTCCATTCCTGAAGAAGCTCACATAATCCCTAAGTCTGCCTTTGTAACAATGGCTAAACCTTTGAAGTATAACTCTTTTAGCCAGTAATGTTAAATATCTTATTTTGTGATAAACTGGTGAGGGGAGGGGGGGAGAGTGCATATGTGTGGGGTTGTCTTTCTATCAAGCAGAAGTTTTTGGGATTAGAGAACGGATGGCTATTCTTTTTTTTAATGTATCTGTGCACTATAATTCGTTTCTGTTTCATTTCCTGTAGTCTTTACAAAACAGCAGCTACAATCATTTTGCTGCAATTTACTACCTTCTTTTGGAGCGCCTCAGGGAGTACCGTAGCAATCAATTGTCCCATCGCTCAGTAAGCAGTCGCCAGCAAAGACCAAGAAGTTCAGACTTCAGCAACCTTGAGGTAAGGTCATATATAATCATTCTTATGTCAGCTAAGTTAAGTCAACTGAATTCCCCATGCAGGTTTTTTCCCTCTCCTTCTCTTAGAGCTGAATCATAGCTTAGAGTGCCAGAAGGCGGCATCTCCCTCATTGTTTTTTGTTTAATCTTGTGACTATTTCAGCAGTTCTGGAATAAAGCATATTTCATTGTAGGTTAAAATCAAAATTTGAATTCTGATAAATAAATTAGAATAAATTATGTAAGTGTTAAACCATTTGCTGTAGGAAATCTTGTGCATTCAGCATCAGCCCACAGAGCTGACAGATTTAGCTGGCATTGTACTTAATGTTTTACTCTCCAGTTTATTTTTCTGAAATTCAAAAACTAAACTCAGGATATGTATTTATTAAAGGATAATTTAATTAGTTCTGCCACATTTTGTGGGAGCTTCATCACTAGAAGTTTTCAAGAAGAGAGTGGAGTGCCATTTCTCAGAAATGGTGTAAGGTCTCCTGCTTGGGGTTGTGGGGTGGTGGCCGGGTCGAACTAGAAGACCTACAAGGTCTCTTTCACTCTGTTAATCTGTTATCTGTTATTTATCTAGATTGTGCAGAAGGTCAAATGAAATGTAGTTGATCATTGCTTGGTTTTGAATCTCTTTAGTTGACCCAGGATAAAATTGCCAGTGAGAACTTGAGATCATCTCTGCTATACCATCAGCCTCCGAATCTGATTCAGTCCCCTTTGCAGGCAGATATGGACTGCGACCTGAACACCCCATTACAGGTTGGTGCTTTTAGCATTCCGACTTAATAGTTGATTGGAGGCCATCAAGTGAAACAATCCCAGAACCAAGGAGGCTTAACAATATGTTTAAAGATCTATCTTTTACTTTTACCCTCCATTGTCAATCTGCATTATCACTTATGTCTTCTTGGGAAAAATACCATAGAGGCACAAACAACACTGCCCAAAATTGCTTCTTGTGAGATGGGTGGCCATATAAATCTGATGGATAGATTAAATTAATAAAGGCACTGTATTATTCCTTTTTATTGTTTTACTTTTCAGCCATTGTTTTTTCCTATGGATCCGAACTTCAACACCCTTTTCAGGAATCGTTCCATCTCTCCAAACAGCCTCCTGGAAACTACAATCAGTGAGGAAGTAAGGCAGGACAAGGAACTGGAGGATGAAATCAAATCTTTCAATCCAATTGGTTTCCCCAGCAACACAAGTCGAAGACACACATTGGCTGGAGTAACAACTCATTTTTATCAACATTCTCCACCATGTAAGTGCTGTGAAGATGGGATGCAGAATAAATATTTAAAAGAGTACTTTCTCTTTTTATTGAAATTTTAGTTAATTATACCAAATTTATTGGTGTATTCCTTCTTCATCTATTGTCATGTGTCTTTGTTCATAGTGTATTTTTAAAATAAGCTTAGGTTTGAAAAATCAGCTGTCAAAGTCTTTAGATTAACCTGTATTGGTCATGGTTACAAATAATAATTGCCTCAGTTGTACCATATTCTGAAATAACCTCTCTAAGGAAAATAAAGTAGCAGCTGGGCTAAAAATATGGACTTCCTTTCTATCCTTCTTTTGCATATTCAGGTATCTCTTTGCCTATGTCATTTGAGAATACCTATATATTTTTTTCTTTTGATTCTACTTAAAATGTTAGCAATTATCATGTAGAACATTCCAGGCCACTCTCTGAAATAAATACAAGAAGTATTATCATCCATGTCACCTATTTAGCAATAATTGACAATATCATCCTAGTTTTCTATTTTCTCCTTGGGCAATAATATAGCTTCTGGGTATTGCGACTTTATAAATTTATTTTACCAATGGGGTGTAATTACTTAGGCACGGGTTCACATTAGAGGATAAAATTAAATTGTTTTTTTTAATTCTCCCATATCCTCCCCCTTCCCCCCACTACTGGAGCAGGATATTTTGGTCAGTAGTATTGTGATCCAGGTAGCATTCATTCATAATTTGTTATTTATAAAAATAATAAACAGGGAGAAAACCCCATATTCACTAGCACTGATGATATTACATAGTCAGGTAATGAAAGGTGTCCAAGCAAACAACCAAGCTTAGAGAGCATCAAAGACTCCACCATTCATAATTTGTAAAAACTAATTTGAAAATGGGAATATCTGTTAAAGAAGCAAGTCTTCCTAATGATTTAAATATCAGATTAGTTCCTGCAATCCTTTATTTCTAGCGAACATGCTACAGGAATGATGTCCCATTGCTTTTAATACATGCTTTAGCAATGAAATTGTCCCACAATCTTTCCCTGTAGTTAAGGTTGCATTGAATTGAGTTTCATATTGTTTGACCTCAGCCATAGTACTGCCTAAGGTTTTTGTTAAGCGTAGTTCTTTTGTAAGTAGGAAAGGTTCATCTTATATACAATACGCTTGTTATTTCTGTATCAATTTCACAAATGTTCCCTTCTGCCTGTTTTTTTATATGTAGGTATAGTCATTTCCTCTTCTGCAAGCCCTACAGAAGGAACCAGTTCGGACAGCTGTCTCCCTTCGTCAGCAAATGATGGCTCTGAAATGCTGAGCAACTGTTTAGAAAATCAAATGAACCTTGGTCACCCAACCACAGCTAGAGTTTCATCATCATTCCTGACTTCTCATTCAGATGCCCCAGTATTGCAAACTCAGGGCTGCAGGGGTGGTACTTCTCTGTTGCCTGTCAGTTTCCAAGAAGGAAGGAGAGCTTCTGATACCTCATTAACTCAAGGTAATCTTTCCTTGTACACACATAATCCAGAGCCACCAAATATTCTCTAGATCTATAATAGAAGTTTTAGACATTTGGCTAAACATGGTCTACTATACACCATGTTATATGCCTATTTGAAATTGTGGCCATGCTGGTATTTATAAAGAAACCTGCAAGTTATTTATAGTCACACAAAAAGAACATACATACGTATGAGACAGAGGAATGTGTGCGTGGGAATGTATGTGATGAAATCAGATGATAATCTCTGGCTGTCATTCAGCGTTGCCTACGTGGGAAAGGAGGGATATAACCTTGAAGATAGTTGTTTGCTTAAGGCATGCATTATTTGTTAGATCTTGTGTTTTTCTGTTGCTCTGTAGGCTTGAAGGCATTTAGGCAGCAGCTCCGAAAGAATACTAGAGCCAAAGGTTTTCTTGGACTGAATAAAATCAAAGGCCTTGCTCGCCAGGTGTGCCAGTCCTCCTCTGTTCGGATAGCACGGAATGGCCTGGGCCCTTTCCAGCATTCTCAGCAGAGTTCCTGCATATACAGCAGTGGGGGAAATGGTAGCAGCAGCGGCAGCAGCGGAAGTGGTAGAGAGAGCAGAAACTTACTTGAAGAGGTGCTTCAGCAGCAAAGGTGAGCATATAGCCTCTTGTCATGAGAACGCTCCTTAGACTGCAGGCTTTGCAACAATAGTAATATGTATTGACCTTGGGCTCTCTTTATTTTTTATTTTTACTTTATAAAGATTCTGGAGAGGTTTATTGACCTCTGCATCACTTTGAAATAAAGTGCTCAGGTTTAAACATATTTTAATGATATCAAATTATTGGGCGCTCAGTGTTTCTGTTATTAGCTGGATTTATTTGGGAAAAAATTGTTTTGAGATTGAAAAGATTTATAAAAGATAAAAGAAATATTTTTGTGCTCATTGTTTTTCCATGATATTAAACTAAAATTCTTCTCAGCTCAGTGCCCTTGGGAATATATGGTGATCACATCAGTAATGCTGGCCAATCATTTGCAGATTCTGCCTTTTTTGTATTACCTATATGTCCATGAACTTAACATGAATTGACACATCCATATATTTTGTATGGATAAGACATACATATTTTTGCTGATGTAAGCTGCAAGAGCCTAGAGAATGGATTGGATCAGCATGATACGTGTCCCTTACTTTGCATAAAGTCGGAGTGTTTTTGTGGGGCTAGGATAATTTCAGGAAAGTTGCTGCACTCTTAACCCCAAAAGAGTTAGAAGAATAGCAATAGTGGCTGAGAGCAACATTGGAAACTTGGGACAAGTGAGTAACCTCTTTGCTTTCGCTTTCTTCTGTTCAGAATGCTCCAGCTCCAGCATCACCAACCAACCTGTCACCAGCCTTCTCAGTCACACAACATTCCCTTGCCCGACTCTTCAAGCAGTAATACATCTAAATCCCTACTCCTGTCTGAACTACAAAATGACAACTCATTAGAGCTCGCTTTTTATAACACTCAGTTTCTTCAGCCTCACCTTTTTGGAGTTGCTGTCTCTCCAGTAACTTCAGCTGCTCACCTTTTCGATACCCATCTACATATTAGTAGCAATGTATCTCCAGTTGCCTCTATGTTTTCTCAACCAAGTCGTTTTACTGTGCAACCTCTGAACTATGACGCAGTTACTTTACAGCATGGGGACTGTGAAATGGAGGATCTTACTTCAAACCAGATGGGGAAATTTGTCTTAGTCAAATGAGATTTTTCTCCTGTTTTCTTGATCATCATCTTCAGGAGAGAACAGTTCTATTACTAACACCTACAAATGAGAGATTTTATTTTGCTAAGTGAATATCAGAAGCAATAACATGTTTCAAATATGTGAAGAGGCCATTCATTTGAAGAAGCTCGTCTTTATAAAACTGAAAAAGCAATACTTAGGTCCTTTGGCTTCAATATTATTGCACTGAACAAATATGAGAAAACCTTTTTGTTTGGTAGAAACTAATGAGTCAGGTGTGGGGGGGGCAAGGGGAAAATAATAGTTTTCTGGTACTGTATTAAAGTCGTATCTGCTGTTATATAAGAGTAGATGGTTGTTTCTGGTTCTGTTGTAACAGGAAAAGCCTTTTCAAAGAAGTGATTAGTGTTATGGTATTCCAATTCACTTCACTTGTTTATAGATTTGTGAAGATGATTACCTCTTATAAAAACTATCACAAAAACTCATAGTAGCATTACGCATTGTAGAAATATAATTGCTCAAAGCATCTCCACTTTTTATGTTCATGCTAATAAAACCAACACTTCTGTTTTTCTTCCCTACTCAGATGACCATAGCTTGAGAAAACTGTGAACACTTTGCTTAGTATCTCTCCTGTAGAAGCTAAGAAAAGTTTATAATTACGAGAAGCAAGTTAACATTATAAGCAACATTGAGGATTTTGTTCTGAGTCTACAAACTGTTTTTCTGCCTTTGTTTCTCTTTAGCAAGAGAAACTTAAGAATATATTACCTATCGGCTTGGAATTGCTCATACAGTGCTTTAGGAAATATTAGGGTGAAATAGCAAGAGCTGTTGGGTTGGAAAATATATAAACAAAAGTTTTGTTTTCCTTCTCAAGCCATGACCTCACTTTGAGGGTGTGTGCTGGGCATAATGTTTTATAGTGCTGTATGCATTTATTGCTGCTACAAATGAAATTTTTATGCATTTCCTTTCGGGGTCCAAACTGAACTAGCTTGTTGGGAAAAAGTGCAATATTTTAAAAATAAAACAGTTATTTTGACAGTTGAAAGAATAAGAAAGCACAACTGTGATTTTTTGAACAAATTAGTTACCATGGAAAGAATAGCACAATTTCTGGGTTTTGTTGTTTTGTATCTGAACAGATTGGTTTTTCTAAAAAAATTAGATTTTTTAATGTGTAGTTTAATATGGTCTGTTGTGTGCACACATAACAGGAATTGGAAATCATTACACACTACAAGATAGCCTTCTGAATAAGCTATTTTTTTGGCTTCATGATGTACGGTCTCTTACCATATGGTGGCTTCTGTCTGCATTGATGGAAGCCAGGCATAGTTTGGCACAGAAAGGGAAGATGGTGGCTATCCTCTTGTCAGTGGGTACAGGAGGATGTAGGAACAGGTTAGGAGTAGGTGAGCATGTGGTGAGCCATCTGGGCTCCCAAGTTACCATTTGGATGCCAAAACTAGTTGATTCTGTCTAATTCTTTAAGGACCCATCTCTAAAAATAACTCGGGTGCCTTCAAGTTGCTGCTGCTTTGTGCAGCCTGCAGTGTTATATATGTAAAAAAAGAATATTACACACACACACACACACACACACACACACACACAAACACAAACACAAACACAAAAATAAACCAAAGATTGTCTGGCAGATGGGAAGAGAGAACGGGTAAGATAATGTATGTTCAATGGCTTTGTCTGTGACTCTTGAGTTTCATTCATTGATATGTAGTGTCTGCATGTCTGGAGCCTTGGGTTGCTGGTTGCTGTTTCCGCTGCTGCTGCTTCTTTGTTTTGTAAGACCTTCAAGGTGAAGCTAAATTACTTTGAGTAATCATCTTGGACTGGTGCCTTTCAGCCAAAAAAAAAAAAAAGTAAGATAAAATAGCTTATGTGTAAAGTGGCAGGGTAGATGGTTTTGAAAGGTGACCTCAACAAGGAAAACAAGGTCATGCCAAAGCAGCAGCATTGCCTTCATGTTCATAAAACAATTCCATGTGTTATTTCGAGAACCATAGGCTTCTTTTGGATCTTTCTCTTTTATCTGCCATGGATCAACAGGCCATAAAAACAATCTGTTGGTTCTAAGCAGTGACAAGCACTTTACTTCTAGAATCTCCTCTGCAAATGATAAAGAATATGCTTTCAATTATCCAGAGATAGAAAAAGGTCATTTTCAACATTTCAGGGTTTGTGCATTGCTGCTTCTCCTTGTCATTCTTGACAGTACTATTTGGCAGACTACAATGCAATAGATTATTTAAAGACACTATGTGATTGATTCAGTTAAGATGTATAGTTTTTATTTTTTATCATGACTGAAAATAATTTTGTTTATGTTAAATAGAGATGTGCAACAACTAATTAGTTGTGTTTTATTTAATATTTAAATAAATAAAAAGTTTTAAAATAATTTGTGATCAGTGCTGCTTTTATTTTGAAAAATAATAACTATGAATATATTTTTGGGACTCCAAATCTGCACCTTGTTTCATAAATCTCAGTTTGGGAATCGACACTAGTGGATTAGGAAGGCTAGGCCAATCCAGTGGCCTATCCTCAATCCAACAAGACCAAATGCCTGTGGATTAATGACCCTTTGAAACAGGGCACTTTCCATCTGTAGTTCTATATTGGGTTACATTCTACATCAGAATGGTGGGTTTGGGTTCCCTTGAACTCTCGGTTCTTGCTTGAAGATTCGATAGCACTGTGGATGCTTTTGTACAAATCCATGCCAAGCATGTTTCTTTCTGATCAAGAGGCCCTGCTCATAAACATTCATGCCTTGGTCAGTTTCTGCTCTGATTATTGTAATGAAGTCTATATGTGGATGCCCTTGAAGACTGTTCAGAAACTACAATAAGTTCAAAATGCAGCCATGCGGGTAGTTACATGTATATTTCTGTATACATGTACACTTCTGTATACATGTATACAGCTACTTCATGAGCGGTAATGGCTCCTTATAGATTTCTGGGTATAGGAGGTTCTAGTTACTATCTCTAAAGCCATTCATAGCACAGGAGCTTGCAGGACTATCTACATCAGGTTGTTTCTAACAGTCTTACAAGACCTGACAAATTTGGCATCTTTGGGATGATCTTTGAGAAGATGAACTTGACTGGGGCTCAGTCTTGGTTATATCCTATTGTGTTTTGGAATTTTTGGTTGATTATTTCTCTTCTGTATTTTAATTTTATGTTAGTTACCCAAAATTGTGTTCACTTGTTGGGCAGTCATAGAAATCCAATGAATACATTCTATATCAAATTATGGCTCAGAAACATTATTGATTATAAGAAAGATTTGTCTCACTTCTTTCCAGAAAGCATTTAAATATACCTTTAATAAAGAAGTCATTTTCATAAGCAAGACAATAATACACACACATACACACTTTCTGGTATTATTAATTATATTTTAAGGAAAAAATGAAAAAGCTAACTAAGAAAAAATGGAGTAAAGTAAGAAGCTTTGAGCATATATGAAAAATGACCAAAGCAGAATTATAAAAAGCTTTTCTGGCTTTTTATAAAAGCGGAACTTTTTATGCACATGCAATAAAATATTCCTTGAATCATGTAAAACAAAAGTACTGGGAATGAAGTAAAAACAGTTAATAAATTACAAGCTTCTCAACTGAAACTTGCAACCATATAGTATTTTTTCAACTATTAAAAAAGTTATCCAAGATAATGTTGACATTCCAAAAATCAACTTTTTAAAAACTCTCAGTCTCAGTTATACAACACTGACTCAAACTTAACTGAAGAAGAAATTGATTTTTATAAAGAATAGCTTTCTACAATTATACATAATCATACTGTCTATTTAGTTGCATTTTTATCTGTCTGAGAAGTACATTAACAGATAAAACATAATCTATGGAAATGGAAAGCTTCCAGTTTGGATGGTGATATAAAAACCTACTGAGTCCTTGGAGACAATGCCGTTGGATTGATATCTTTTAAAATACTGTACATTTTATCCCATTCTCCTTCAATAAAGCTTATATAATTCTGATTTTGAAGGCTGATATTGTTTCTATGGTTGCATTAGCTAATCTTGTTAAATGCTGATGTAAAGTAAAATTAAGATAATCCTGGCACATATATTACAAATGATAGGGCCTTTGGTTACCCATTTGGTTAATTAATCCGGTTTAATTACAGGCTCCATGCATCTGATATTAGAATATTAGATTACTAATTGATTTGCTAGCTATGCATCCCTAAAGCTTTCAACAACTGGTGCTGATTTCGTTGCTTGTGGAAAATGTCTGATAAAATGCAGCAGAAATTTTTAACAGATCAACAGAGTTGGAAGGAACCTTGTAGGTCATCTAGTCCAATCCCCTGCCCAAGCAGGAGACCCTACACCATTTCTGACAGGTGGCAATCCAGTCTCTTCTTGAAAGCTTCCAGTGATGAAGCTCCCACAACTTCTTTTTTTTAATAAAGTTTTTATTTTTTTTATTTTCATACAAATAAGCACATGTATACTGTTACATAACCAACATTATTTTGTATTATTAAATATTTATATCAATTTGTCTTGCCATCAACCCCCAAAAATGATTATTGGCTCTTCTGCTCTCCATACACCATGTTTGTAGCCTATCCGTCATTTTCTTCTCCCTCTGTCCTCCTCCTCCCTACCTTCTTTCTTCCCTCTGTCATCCTTCTCTACTTCCCTTTCCTCTCTCCTTCTCATCTCTCCCCTTTCCAATCCTTCTTTCTCTCCTCCTCTTCCCCCCCTCTCTCCTAACCCTCTCTTCTTCCTCTCTTCTCTTTTCTCTCTTCCACACTCTTCATCTCCTTTACTTGGTGTATTTCAGACTCTAAGAGGGCTCCATTTTATGTTGATGGTATTTATAATTTCATTTCAATAAACATCTTTAATTTTAACATATATCCTCCTTCCTCTTTTTTAAAAGAAAAAAAATAAAAGTATACATATATAGCAATTATATTTTAACACACACACACACACCCGCAACTTATTTTTGGCCAAAATGTGGACCTGATTACATTTCCCAGCTATTCTCATCATAATATTGTATAGTTAAGCATCATTATATGCCCCAAATTTTTAGTTCTGTCTTTATAATCTCAATAATTTTCCATTATAAGTATATTTCATGTTCCCCCTCCATTTTTCCATATCTTAACTTAGTTTACATTTAATTGTCTTTAAATAACAATCCTTGCTGTTCAATGCTCATTACAATTCCGTTGGTCTGCTATGTAAAATAACAAGCAATATACACCTCACTTTTGTTCATCATCTTAAAAATTCTATGTTCCATATTTAATGTATTTTAACCTATATTTAATTATCTTTCCATTATGATATTCAATCAATTAGCAACTCAGTTATCATGTAAAAGAGTAAGTCACATACCTCTACTTTATATTCTCCACATAACAATTTCTAAATGTCTGATTTCTTCCTAGTAAGTCTTTTATCCCAAATTCTAGACTGCTTTTTCTTCTTTCTTCTCCACCCACTGCTGCATCTTTTGGCATATCCTCTGTCTCCCTGTCTTCTCTTTCTCTTTTCTCTTATCATTCCTTTCTTTCTCCTCTTTCTTCTCTATTCCTGACTCTTCTCTTTTCTTTGTTGGGACATATCCCCCCTTTTCAATTTTTCCTATGCCACTGTCAAACCCACTGAAATCTTTTGTCTGCTTTTTATTTTCCCTCATTTCTACCATTTCATTACCCTCCCCCTCTTCTTCCCCCATTTCCTGCCTCTCCCCAGTCTCTAACTTCAAGATTCTATTTAAACTTAGCTTTACTGATTTATGCATATTTTTTATAATTTCACAATTCTTCAAATTCCCACCTTTCCATAATGTCCGGTTCCAAGATTACCATTAGTTATACAGTTAATTATACTTTAAGTCACATAGTTTCTTCTTATTTTGGAATTCTGATCCGGCTTATATTCCAATTCAGCTAAAATGAAGAAGAAGAGAAGGGGAGCCATCTTAATCACTTCGCTTTCTTTGTTCTTTGTTCTTCCCTCCGGCAAATGGCTCCGTGTTCTTTCAGCTTGATGATTCCAGCAATACAGCTTGATATTTTTAAATCCAGTTTTAAATCCAGACAAGATGGGTTTGTGAGCAGAGAAAATAGTGCTTTTTCTTTATTTTTTTCCCTTTGTTACTTTCCACTTCTCATTGATTAGAGTTACTTAAGATATGTAAATTAGAACAAACTCAAACAAAGCAAGTCTCCTTGGTATGTTTTTAACTTTCGTTTCCCTCCTCCTTCTTCTTGTAGGATTCCCAGTTGCCGATTAATCTCTTTTAAAGACACAATCTTTTCAAATACAAATTCAAAATTTGTATTTCAGTGGGTTAGTTAAGTCTCTGTTTCCTCATTTCTGTCTCCAAGTTGTTTGAAACAAGCAGATCTCTTTGGGCTTAATGATTTAAACAATAATTCCTCCCCCTTCTTTCTTTTCTTTCCGCCAACATCCCAATCTATTCATCAATATAATTTATACTCACAAGGTTCTTTGCCTTTTCCAAATTCTGATTTATGTAGGTTGGTTAATTAAATCTTCTTACCAGGTTTCACATTCCATTCATTAAACGCTGCTGCTCAGATGCTTTGACCAGAAGCCCACAACTTGATAGCAGCCATGCTGCCTCCCCTGACACCGATTTGGAAAGCTAATCTCTGACCTACTAAGAACCTGTTACATTCCTCTGGGTCTAATGAGATGGAGCTCCTTCTTCACTTTTCCTCCACAAAAGTTCTGATCCAAAAGGATCTCAGCATTGGTTTGTCAGACAGAATTTATGTGAGGCTCTTCAGAGCTCACAGTTTTCTGTCTGTATCGCTGAGGTACTTCTGGTTGCTGAAGCTCCCAGAACTTCTGAAAGCAAGCTGTTCCATTGGTTGATTGCTCTCACTGTCAGAAAATTTCTCCTTATTTCCAGGTTGAATTTCTCTTTCTTCAGTTTCCATCCATTATTCCTTGTCTGGCCTTCAGGTGCTTTGGAAAATAGCTCAATTCTACATTGAATTTCATTTTGTTTGATAGGGCCCAGTGTTTAAGTCTGTCAAGATCCATCTGGATATTGAGCCTATCATCTAGGATGTTGGCTATTCGTGCCAGCTTAGTATCATCCAGAAATTTTGTAAGTTCCCCTTCTATTCTCTCATCTAAGTCATTTATGAAGATATTAAAGAGCACTGGGCCTAAGACGGAACCTTCCCTACATCTACATGGAGGGAAGTAACCCTGCTTACTTCCCTCCATGTAGATGTAGTACCATTAAGGACTACTCTTTGAGTACAGTTTGACAGCCAGTTACAAATCCATCTGATAATGATGCTAGCTATCCCACTTTTTTCCAGCTTATCAAGAAGTAGGTTGTGGTCTACTTTGTTGAATGTCTTGCTGAAGTCTTAAGTATATTATGTCCACAGTATTTAGCTTGTCTATTAATTTAGACACTATTTTGAAGAATGAAATAAGATTGGTTTGGCATGATCTGTTTTTAACAAACTCATGCTGACTTCTAGTTATTACTTTACTCATTTCTAGATTTTAGCAGATCTATTTTTTATTATCCTTTTCAGTATCTTCCCGGTTATTAATGTTAGGCTGGTGTGTAGTTTTCTGGATCTGGTCCCCCCCCCCTTTTTTTTTGAAAATGGGAACCATATGAGCTCTTTTCCAGTCCTCTGGTAGTTCCCCGGTACTCCAGGATTTTTGAAAGATGTGGTACAGTAGTTCTAATATGACATCTTCCAGTTTCTTTAGAACTCTTGGGTGCAATCCATCAGGTCACAGTGATTTGTATTCATCAAGATCAGACAGGTGTTCTCTTACCATTTTTTTGGCTTATTTTAACTTTTATTTTTGTATAAAGTCTTGCCTAAATATAGAAATCCTCCTTTTTATCAATTCAATCAATGTGTGGTGTTCTTGTTCCTTTAATGGGGCTCTTACAATCAATATTAAAACTTTAATTGTACCTGGTTGCTAAACGTCTCTGTGTTTTTCACCAATCAGTCATCTAGCTGTCAGATTTTGTGCAATTACAATTTCTGGCTATTATTCAAGGGTTTCATCACATAAACTACATTGCATTAATCCAGACAAGCTGTAACCAAGGGATGGGTGACTGTTGCTAAGTCAAGCTAAGGAAGGATTATATTTGTTGCATTAAGTATAATTGTGCTCCTGGCCATGGATCCCACTTGCAAGTGCAATAATGTCTGTGAATCAAGGGGTATGCCCAAATGTGGACCTCCTCCTGTTGGATGAATACTGCCTCATCCAGAGCAAGCTTTATGTCAATGTTTTTCCCCTTTGCTAAAAGTCCTCTGTCTTGTCTGCATTCAATTTCAGCTTCTCTCATTCTGCCATTATTGAAGTTAAGCAAAGTTCAAGGGTATAGATTACTCTCTGTAGTTAGAAGATAAGGAGAAGTTGAGCTGGGTATTGTCAACACACACATGTTGGCACACAATTTTAAAGCTCCTGATGAGCTCAGTGCTTTCATGTAAAAGCTAAAAAGCATAGGTGACAAGCCAGAAAACATAATAGACATCATGATCTAAATATTAAATACTAATCTTATAGTAGGTAGTCTTTGACTTACAACAGTTTGTTTAGTGATCATTCAAAGTTACAATGGTACTGAAAATGTGACTTATGGCCGTTTCACAGTTTTGACCTCTGCATGACCCCATGATCATATGATCAAAATTCAGATGCTTGGTATCTGATTCGTATTTATGACTGTTGCTGTGTTCCAAGATCATGTGATCACCTTTTGTGACCTTCTCACAAGCAAAGTCAATTGGGAATCCAGATTCATTTAACTTATCAACTGTAGTGATTCACTTAACTACAGTGGAAAGAAAACTCATAAAATGTTCACTTAAATGTCTCATTAACAACAGAAGTTTTGTGCTCAATTATGGTCATAAGTTCAGTACTATCTGTACCATCTTCTGGACATGGCCCAACAGGAAGGACACTAGTGTGAGTAAAGCTAAGTGATGCAAAATAATATGATGGTGTACAATATAGAAAGTTCCTGAGAAGTCCAGGAGAGAATTGTATTTCTTTGATGTAGTTTCCAACATTTGTCATCCATCTAGGTGACCAAGTAAACCTTTATATTTTAAGGTCCAGAAAATCAGTTTTGTTCAGGGTCTGCTGCAGCCACTTTGTTCTCAGTCACATTACTAAGTCTTCTGGGTCAAGGTACAGCTTTTTAAATGCATCCATTTTTGCAGAGAAGTATTCAAAACACCAACAATATTTTGGAACATTCCAAACCTCACTGCTTCATAGAGATAATATGTCTTTACAAATATTTCTTAGATTACTACTACTATACATATTCTGAGCTTTGTCAGAAGCATACCCAGTCTAAAACGAGTATCTGCAATAGTAGTAGAATATGTTAGATAATCCTTCAGGATACTCCCTAAAAACAATAACAACATCACATATTATTTTCATTGTCAGAGATATGGTCAGGCCTGGAAGCCATCTTGGGCATTGGATCTTCAGGTCTACCACATTTAGTCTGTGGGAAACTGGGAGGGGGGATTGTATGGAACTGGAGAGAGATATAGTCATAATAACATTCCTTTTCTGAGAGTAAAGGACATTCTGCCCTGCACCTGGAGGAGTGTGAATGGGAGGCATCTCCAGTTGGGATGGTGCTTTGATTGGACCATGTGATGGACATGTGGGTGCTGAGTAGGTGCTTGGACTTACGTTTGGGTGGGGAAAACCTGGAAGCTTTCAGATTTGGGGTTTTCCCAGATGTGCCAATATGACATCTCTAATAAAGTGGAACTTTGAGGCCTCGAAGTTTTATTTCATTGGGGGTGTTACTTGGAACCCTGACAGATACCTTGATTCAGCAATAGCATCCTTTTCTTGCCTTTACCTTATATTCCCAACTTTCCTAGTCTACTTCATGTATATCATAGTTTCTTTCCTAATCTCATGGGAAAACGAAAAAAATAGTATGAATAACCAAGTGAACATAAGAATCATTTGTCTATGGAGATTCTCAGTCATCCAGGCCATGATCTTCAAGAAAAAACAAAGGCCAGTTGCCTTTTGAAAAAGCACCCGTGGGACAAGAATTATTTGTTCATTTACCAGGAGTCGAGGAGGAGGATTTGGTTGCCAGAAGTTTAACTAGTTAAGTAAGGTAGATCCATATAAAGCCAATTTTGAAAATACAATACTGGATAACTTTACTTGCTTTTGTGGTCAATACAAGATTTCTCTGCTTATTTCTAAAGATCTATGTAATTTATTTGAACCCTAACATTTGAAAGAGTGCTTTCTCCTATGTGAACTTGATTAGGATTCAACATTTATGGCTGAATCATAGCTCAAAGACTTCTAAAAAATATTTGTTTAGGGAATGTATACCTTCCTCCAAAAATACAAATAACAGTGCTTTTATAAGCTTTTTGGCATCAAATTATTCTAAGACATTTTAAATAGTTATATACTCACCTTGCCTTTTAATTTTGCAACTTCTGAATTTATTTCCATGTTGCTATGCAAATGATTGTTTTTATTACATTTGGTATTTAGTTTTTTTTATTGCATTGTACTCCAAATTATCTTTTTACACTAACTTAAAATCTGACTGGATGGACAATTTAAAATCTCAAATACCCCAAAATGTAAAAAGTGCTGAAGTTTCCTGGCCTTTCAGAAGTGATATAGGTTTCCCAGTTTGTCCTTGGTTTTTGAACAGGATTAAATTGGAAATATTCTGAATAAGAATTCTAAATTCCACTGGCTGAGTGCTTTTATAGAAATTAGTACTGGGTAAATAGGAATAGTATTATTGCTATTGTTATTTGATGTGTTACGTTTCCGTCATATATGTATACGATTAACAGAATCCACCAAGATATGGATGGAATATGAAGAAATGGGTTGACTGGAGACAAAAAAAAGACCTCTTAGATCTTCATTACAGGTTATTTACTATGTTACAGAGTACTGATTACACTAGGATAGTAATAGCAGGTTGGTTGATCTAGAAGTGTTCAAACCAAGCTCATTGGCAGTATGGGGTGATGTAAGTTTATAGTAGGACAACTTTAGGTCCTACAGGGCTGCAATTGACATTTATCAGTTACTCAGTGGAATACTAGCATTCTGTCAATTACAGTCATCTAAACTTTAATAGAGACAGGGCTGCATGCCAGCATGGTAGGAGCTGAGAAACCAAGGAGATTTCTGTGGAGATTTCTGTCTCCCTCTCATCAGGGACTAATCATAGGCAAACCAATGAGTGTTCTTTTGAAAGGAGATCTTTTGTTCTCAACCGTCTGGAGGAGATGCTGGCAGGCTTTATTTGTGTCATCTGTTTTTGCACAAGAATTTGAACCAGAATTTCCAAAATTTTACTTTTTCCAACATACTCAGGCCTCTCCTGTTTCATAACCAGAAATAAAAATTGCCTGTGCATGCCTACTTTTGGCAGAATAATTTTTTAGCACATACCACTAGGAAACCAGGGCTGACACATGCTACCCTTAACTCTTTCGCTCCTCCTTCGTATAGTTATATTAGGATTTGTTGCTATTTCAGAAATCTAAATTTGAAAGCATTTGGCAGGCATTGTAATACAAACGAGAAGTGTTCCATATTTGAATCCTAGGTGAGCAAAAGAGCATAGGATATAACATGAATAGCTCTCCTGTCGTTGTTAAAGGAGCTGTATATTTTTATTGTATGTATGTATGTATGTATGTATGTATGTATGTATGTATGTATGTATGCATATATGCATGTATGTAAATTTTCACACCACCTAGTGACTCTGGTGTGTTTACAACAACAATTTTCATAGCCCTGTATGATTTTATGGCTTTATTGCTGTCTTCTTAATGTCACTTAATTCAAGCATGTGTTTTTTGAACACTTTTGATTACTGAGGGAGACCAGGAAAAGTCAAAACTCCTTTAAGGAACTGTTGTCTAGGTCCAGCCAGGGTGCCCATGTTAGACTGAAGGCATCTTTGCCCACTTTGAATGCTAACAATGCACACACCCCAGTACAATAAGACATATGTAGGCATTCTAAACAGGAGATAACTAATTTGTGGAACAGTTCCTAATTCTCTAAGTGAGTGTGAAATTTCCCAACAGAAATGTTCCTATGGATGAGAATTTTGATAAAAAAGTAATGCATTCATAGTTCTTGGAGTTTCTAGAGTGCTAGCATGATTGGAACACATTTTTAGTATAACATTAATCCAAAAGAATGTCATTTAGGATACCTAATTAGTTACTTAAGGATGTGGTAGCTCAGTGGCTAAGGTGCTGAGCTTGCCGATCAGAAAGGTCGGCAGTTCGGCAGTTCAAATCCCTTGTGCCACGTAATGGAGTGAGCTCCCATTACTTGTCCCAGCTTCTGCCAACCTAGCAGTTCGAAAGCATGTAAAAATGCAAGTAGAAAAATAGGAACCACCTTTGGTGGGAAGGGAACAGCGTACGGTGCGCCTTTGGCATTTAGTCATACCGGCCACATGATCACTGAGATGTCTTTGGACAGTACTGGCTCTTCAGCTTTGAAACAGATGAACACCGCCCCCTAGAGTCAGGAACGACTAGCACATACATATGTGCGAGGGGAACCTTTCCCTTTAATTAGTTACTTAGGTAGCCCACTTCTGTAAAACTATGAAAGATGATGTGAAGCAATTAATTTTTTTACTTGTGGATATCTATCATTTATCATCCTGTGAATAGGGCTGCAAATACCTTGATAGCCATTAGATACAGCAAAGAGCCATACTGAAATTTGGCTCTTTATTTCCCTCTACTGGTTGTTAATTTTTGCAGTCATTTCTTTAAAAAATAATAATTTTATTAAAGTTCACAAAGACAAAGATAAAAAACTAAGAAATATATAAAAAGAAAAAAGAAAAGGAAATGCAGAACAAAATAAAAAGAAAAGAAGAAAAGATATATAAAAAATGACACCCCCTCTAGATACGTATGAACAATTTCAGTAACTTCTAATATTCTAATATTTCAGTGTGAAAAATATTTCTCCTCATATTTCACCCTTTATCAATAATCAAACTATAAAACTCATCATTCAGTCCTAATCAGCAAAAGGCTATTGAGAGATATCAGGAATGATAACATTTATTTTAACAGGCAAATAAATCCATTTTGTATTCCAAGTTATCACTTTTTCTAAGATACAAAAAAAAAATCTGTCCCCATTTATAACCCAGATATTTAAAACACCATCATTCAGTACTGGTCAAAAATAAATTCCATTAATTACTACTAGAAACCCCACACACATATTAACCTTGGTCAAAAGAACTCGTTTTATATTTCTTTGTTTACTTTTAAAAAGCTTAATCTTTAATTCTATGAAATAATGCTCATTAAGTTGGTTTCTCGTCATTTTCTCTTTGTGTCCTTTTAAGAAGTTCAGCCCCTGACTATGGCATCATCTACATTATCAATGAAGCCTTTTGTAACATGCCATGTGCCAGGAGAAGGGAAAAGACGCCGGAAGAGACGCCTAGAGCACTTGTGGAGATCCAACAAATCCGAATCGAGCCGAGCACTTTTAACATCGTGCATCAAGGATTACATCAGGGCAATTAGGACGGCAAAAAGATCTTATATTGCCACCTTGATTGCCTCCGCCAAGTCGCGCCCAGCCGCCCTGTTTAGGATAACCCGTTCCCTCCTAAATAGGAGGGATACGGGGGACCCCTTGCAGGGTAGGGCTGAAGAGTACATCCAGTTCTTGGCGGACAAAGTTGCTCAGTTTCGGTCGGAGTTGGACTCCGATCCTGCAGATCCAGCCGAGGCACAAGGGGATAATCTGGCAGACCATCGCTGGGTTGAGTTTCAGGATGTTGCCCCTGTGGACGTGGACAAGGCTATGAGAGCTGTGAGTGCCTCCACATGTGTACTGGACCCGTGCCCCTCCTGGCTGGTTGTCAACAGCAGGGAGGTGACACGGGGCTGGATCCAGGCGGTTGTTACCGCCTCTCTTTGGGAGGGGGTCTTTCCCCCCGCACTTAAAGCGGCGGTGGTGAGACCCCTCCTGAAGAAACCATCTTTGGATCCAGCCATTCTTAACAATTACCGTCCAGTCTCCAACCTCCCCTTTGTGGGGAAGGTTGTTGAGAAGGTGGTGGCCTTTCAGCTCCAGCGGGCCTTGGAGGAAACCAGCTATCTTGACCCATTCCAGTCCGGCTTCAGACCTGGCTACAGCACAGAAAGCGCTTTGGTCGCATTGACCAATGACCTCTGGAGAGCCAGGGATCGAGGCCATGCCTCCATCCTGGTTCTCCTTGACCTCTCAGCGGCTTTCGATACCATCGACCATGGTATCCTTCTGCGACGACTGCGAGAGGTGGGGGTGGGAGGCACTGTTTTACAGTGGTTCTCCTCTTACCTCTCGGACAGGTTGCAGTCGGTGTTAGTTGGGGGGCAGAGATCGAACCCTAGGCCCCTAACATATGGGGTGCCACAGGGTTCGGTCCTGTCTCCCCTACTTTTCAACATCTACATGAAACCGCTGGGCGACATCATTCGGCGGCACGGGATAAAATACCACCAGTATGCGGACGATACCCAGCTGTATCTGTCCGCCCCGTGCCAACTCAATGAAGCGGTGGACGTGATGAACCAGGGACTTGAAGCTGTTAGGGACTGGATGAGGGCTAACAAACTCGTGCTCAACCCGGATAAGACCGAGTGGCTGTTGTGTTTCCCTCCCGCCAATTTGGCAAATTTTCCATCTCTCAGGCTGGGGGGTCAAACATTATACCCCTCAGACAGGGTCCACAACTTGGGAGTCCTCCTGGACCCACAACTGACTTTCGAACACCATTTGTCAGCTGTGACCAGGAGGGCATTTGCCCAGGTTCGCCTGGTGCACCAGTTGCACCTGAACCGGGAGGCTCTCACAACAGTCACTCGTGCCCTTGTGACCTCTAGGCTGGAGTACTGCAATGTGCTCTACATGGGGCTGCCCTTGAGGAGTATTCGGCGACTTCAGCTAGTCCAGAATGCGGCCGCGCGAGCGATTGTGGGTGCACCTCGCTTCACCCACATAACACCTATCCTCCGTGAGCTGCGCTGGCTACCTGTCGATCTCCGGATACGCTTCAAGGTGCTACTTGCCACCTATAAAGCCCTTCATGGTAGTGGATCTGGGTACTTGAGAGACCGCCTACTGCTGATCACCTCCACATGACCCATTAGATCTCATCGTTTAGGCCTCCTCCGAGTTCCATCCGCTGGCCAATGCCGACTGGCCACCACGCGGAGGAGAGCCTTCTCGGTGGTAGCCCCGACCCAATGGAACGATCTCCCCGTGGAGCTTCGTACCCTCACCACCCTCCAGACCTTCCGCACAGCCCTTAGAATCTGGCTATCCCGTCAGGCCTGGGGCTAAAGATTGTAACCCGCCCGAATGGTATGAATGTTGCGTTTTAATCATGTACTGTCTTATATGTAAAAGTCTGTTTTCCCCCCTTCCTTTGGATTGTGAGCCGCCCTGAGTCCCCCCAGGGAAAAGGGCGGCATACAAATAAAAACAAACAAACAAACAAACAAACAAAAAACATCACTACTACTGACATAGCTAAACCCAAATTTAGTCTGTTTCCTTAGTGGGCTGGCAGTGGGCTGAAGGCACTGTCATGAAGATTAGGACACTCACAATTGGAGGAAAGCACTAATTCCTAACCATGCAAAGAAAGGAAAGGAATGGAGGGGAGAGGAGAGAGGAGGAAGGGAAAGAAGAGAGGAAAGGATTAGCTTTACCAAATCAGATGAAGTTCTGATACAATTACTTGTTATCTCAGTCATGCTGCCCTTCAACTATGCATTTGCCTTAATATAATGGTGAAAGATTACTCTGATAGAAGTATTTGTGATTTTCTTTCCAAGCAAAGTTCCAACACTAGAAGTTGGGAAATGCAAATTGGAAAAAGATTTCAAGGAAAGATCACTAAGTAGTAAATAGTAATACACTTCACCAAGTTGTCAATTCCCATTTTTCAATTTACGTCAACAAAATGCAATTTGGAAATGCAGGGTTGCTGAGTGGATTAATTTATTTAAATGGGTATATCTTGATAGAACATCAGTAATATCCTCCCTCTCCTCTGGTAACAAACTTATGCCCATGTCCATATATGCACCTAACCATGGCATGAACAGGATTTGGCCACAATTTTTTTCCTCTCATGTCATATGATGATGGCTTTGTCACATTCTTAGCCCATGAGTGAGATCAACTTGTCATTTTTGACCATACAAGCTTAAATTGTATTTTTGATAGCATAGGAACCAGAGGTGGTGTTCAGCAGTTTCTGACCAGTTCTGGAAAATTTTTGACTAGTTTGGAGAACCTGTAAATACCACCTCTTATTGGCCCCACCCCCATCTATTCTTTGCCTTTGGAGTCCCAGCTGATTGGAAGGAAATGGAGATTTAGCAGTATCCTTCCCCTGCCATGCCCACCAAGCCACACCCACCAAGCCACGTCCACAGAACCAGTAGTAAAAAATTTTTTGAATCCCACCACTAATAGGAACAAATGACAGCTACAAGGTTTGTATACTTTATTATATTTTGCTACATACTATATCAGAGATGAAGTCAGATGACCCAAAATAGATCAGAAAGTAGGTCTTTATTGGCTTTATGAGGTCTCAGGTTTGCCTTCTCTGCTCTTGTATCTTCTTTTATGGCAATACCCCATCTATGAAATTATTTTCCATCATGTCATGAGATATGACTGGTCCTCATCTTGTTAATCCATAGGGGGGGGGGGGTCATGCATAAAGAAACTAACGTGCCTATTGACCCTGTCATTGTATTTTTATATTATTCCTGTTTTTATTTTTGTTTGACAAATTATAATAAATAAAAATAAATAATCTCTCAGAAGTCACTAAAACCTTGGTTTTCCTCCTAGTATTTAGGCTGAAATGTTAGATGTATCTGTCTCAGGTGGGGATATGAAATTTTTAACAGCTGGAATACATTTATATTATTTCTGCTATTTTTAATTGTTTTAATGTTATATTGCTGCTCAGAATTACATTGGTGAGCTGCACATCTATATAAATTGACTAACTGGTTAATTAAATGAACAAAGAGCTGATACAGTAGGGTTTATCTACTGGCCTTCCAAGTTGTGCAAGAACAGTAGAACTGTGTTGTTTTTAGCACAGGTGGTGTTTTTGCATTCCTCTGGCAACTATACTCCCATATAGATCAATATGACACACGTAGGCCCCCATATTACATCTGCCATGGAATCATGGAAGCAATTTATGACTGGTAAATTTAAATAATGGTGTTAGAATTGCATGGTAGGACTAAACTGTTCAAACAGCAGTTCTGGATAGACTTTAACTCTAGCTTTTGGTGCTTCATCTGAAGGTGTTGAATGTTGTTGAATGTTGATTTTATTTATATGCTGCCCTTTTCCCCCGAAGGGGACTCAGGGTGGCTCACAACTCAACCAGGGAAGGGGGATACAAACAAGAATTTAAAACGACATAAACAAACAATGCATGATTAAAACAGTCATACCAATTCGAGACGGGGGCAACAGTTCTTTAGCCCCAGGCCTGTCGGAACAGCCAGGTTTTAAGGGCTTTGCGGAAGGCCTGGAGGGTGGTGAGGGTTCGAATCTCCACGGGGAGTTCGTTCCAGAGGGTTGGAGCAGCCACAGAGAAGGCTCTCCTCCGAGTAGTCGCCAGTCGACACTGGCCGGCGGATGGAATTCGGAGGAGGCCTAATCTGTGGGATCTAATCGGTCTAGTGGAGGTAATTGGCAGCAGGCGGTCTCTCAAGTACCCAGGTCCAATACCATGAAGGGCTTTGTAGGTGACGACTAGTGCCTTGAAGCGTATCCGGAGACCAATAGGCAGCCAGTGCAGCTCGCGGAGGATAGTGTTACGTGGGGGAACCGAGGCGCACCCACGATCGCTCGCGTGGCTGCATTCTGGACAAGCTGAAGTCGCTGAATGCTCTTCAAGGGCTGCCCCATGTAGAGCACGTTGCAGTAGTCCAGTCTAGAGGTCACAAGGGCACGAGTGACTGTTGTGAGAGCCTCTCGGTTCAGGTAGGGACGCAACTGGTGCACCAGGCGAACCTGTGCAAATGCCCCCCTGATCACAGCCAACAAGTGGTGTTCAAAAGTCAGCTGTGGGTCCAGGAGGACTCCCAAATTGCGAACCCTGTCTGAGGGGCGTACTGTTTGACCCCCCAGCCTGAGAGATGGAACACTTGGCCAATTAGTAGGAGGGAAGCACACCAGCCACTCGGTCTTATCTGGGTTGAGTACAAGCTTGTTAACCCCCATCCAGTCCCTAACAGCCTTGAGGCCCTGGCACATCACGTCAACCGCTTCACTGAGTTGGCACGGGGCAGACAGATACAACTGTGTATCATCCGCATACTGATGGTATTTTATCCCGTGCCGTCGACTGATCTCACCCAGCGGCTTCATGTAGATTTTAAACAGGAGGGGGGACAGGACCGATCCCTGCAGCACCCCATAATTCAGGGGCCTAGGGACTTCTGCCCTCCGACCAACACCGACTGCGACCTGTCCGAGAGGTAAGAGGAGAACCACCGTAGGACAGTGCCTCCCACCCCCACCTCCCGCAGTCGTCACAGAAGGATACCATGGTCGATGGTATCGAAAGCCGCTGAGAAGTCAAGGAGCACTAGGACGGAGGCATAACCTCCATCCCTGGCTCTCCAGAGGTCATCGATCAATGCAACCAAAGCGGTTTCCGTGCTGTAGCCCGGCCTGAATCCTGACTGGAAGGGATCTAGATAATCGGTTTCCTCCAAGGACCGCTGGAGCTGATAGGCGACCACCTTCTCAACAACCTTCCCCACAAAGGTTGAGACAGCATGACAATGGTATGACAGTGCCAATTGTGTCTCTTGCAGCATCCCAAACCGAACATCAGAAATTGAAAGTCAATACTGTGGCTTTTATAAAGAAAAGAAGGGAAGGAAGGAGAAAGACATCCTAAATAATTGTGACTAAGCTCCTTTGTGAATTGGTGTTTTTTTTTAATAACAAATGTTTATTCAAATAAGATTAGAATAGACAGAGGTTTGCAGGCAGACCTGCCCCTTTCTTGCTGCAGTGCAGTGATTGCAGACTGTCCCCCGCCCCCAGGGGCTGATGATGTACTGAAGAAGGAAGACAGCAATATTGGAGAATTGCTTTCATGTTCCCAAACAGCACACTTACTTAGGACTATGCCATTTTGAACAGCGTTTGAACAGGAATTGCAAGCATTGCTTTTGGTTGACTCAGGGAGAAGTAGATAGCACTTTAACTCAGCAGTAGGCAAGGTTCAGAAGTCATCTGGATTTTTCATAAAGTCAAGAGTATAAAACCATGATGGTGAACCTATGGCATGTGTGCTAGAGGTGGCATGCAGAGCCCACTCTGTGGGCACACGCACAGTTGCCAGCTGCTCTTCTGGTTTCTTCTTTGCAGGCATTGGGGCAGCAGAAAACAGCCCGAAAAATGGCCAAAAAATGGGACATTTTTCAGGCTTTTGGGGGCTGTTTTCAGGCCATTTTTTTGTTTTGGACCAGCCAGAAAAATGGCCTGAAAATGCCCTGAAAAACGGCCTGAAAACAGTCCAAAAAACAGCCAAAACCTGCCAAAAACCAGGCATGCACATACTGGCCAGCTGGTCGTCGAGTTTCTGGTGCTTTGGCACGTGCAAAGACCAGTTGACCAGTGCACATGCATGTGCCAGAAACCCAAAGACCAGCTGGCCTGCATGTCTATGCGCACCGACCAGCTGGTCTTCGGGTTTCTGGTGCACATGCATGCACATTCCAGTTTGGGCACTCAGTGCTGAAAAGGTTCACCATCACTGGCATAAAACATGGTGACTACACCAAAAAAGCCTAGTCTGGGAGCAATTGCACCCATCTGAAGCTTTGTTCGCTAAATTTGTTACATGCTTTTAGTATAAAATGGATGGAACTTTCTGACCTGCTCATAGACACATCCGTATATTATTTATGCTGTGGATTTTTTTTCTTTAAATCCCAAGTGGAGGCATTAGAATAAGCATTCATTACTTATTTCTGGAATAAACCATACAATTGCGTAACAATGGAATAATAATCTAGTCTAGGCTCTGTGGCTCGTGAGGGATGGGTGGGAGCGAGCGAGACTGTAAAGGCAATTTTACAGATTACAAACTAAAGAAAATAAATTCTAAGAATCTTGCAAGTATTTTAGGAATGTCAAATTATCATTGATTTTTCAGAACAGACTCATTCATAAGGCACATTTTCTGACTGTGATTGAAAACTTCATTGGCTTCCCTCTATCCCTTGAAAAAGGAACAATGTGTGACTCACATCTTCCTAAAAATTTCCTAGCAGTAATTCTTTTAATAGCTGATTTCAATATTTGTAGGTTGTCATGATATAATCAATTGTTTTATAATTGTCAAGATGTTATGGAGAATGTAAAAGTTTACTGACAATTTTATTAAACCTTTATATAGATATACAGATATAAATGCATCTTTGTGTGGGAGAGTCTTCTAGATTCCATGTAGCTTTGTGAAAAGAATAGTGGTTTGATCTTGAATAATTTTGAACTACTCCTGGAAGTAGTGTAGTGTTTTAGAATTTCAATTTCAGAATGATTTCTGGAGAATATATAGACACTCATATAGAGAGTCATTGTTACCCAAAGTTAGTTTTGTACCATACAGTATGTATGTGTATGAACATGCAGGCATGGACATGTGTAGGTTGCTTCTTCTTAATCCAAACCAGTTTTTCATTCCTAGTTGCAACAGTGACTAATCTGGGTGTAGTTATAACCTTCAGCTGTAGTAGCTGTTAGAGATATACAGTGATTTGAGATATGTGACATTGAGCTCTTAAACTTTTCCTGTAATATACAAGTTCACAGAAGAATACTTGTACAGGTTGCTACCAGCTGCTTCTTCTGTAATGTTCCCAAACAACTTTTCTTTTATGTATTTTTAGCAAATTGATATTCAGTACCGGTAGCAGTAGCCCCACTAGAGCATCTCTGTCTGAAGTATAACTTCCTATCAGAAGCCTCTATTTATAAATAATCAAATCAGACAGTTCTATATAAGTATCAATGTTCTTTAGGGGATTCCTGGAAAGTCTTTGGCATTATTTAATCTCTTGCAAATGATGGCATTTGAAAATGAACAGTTGTACAGTATGTTCAATCAGTAACACCACTGGCAGGGGTGGGTGGGGTATGATCTCCACCCTTGCTTACAGCTGCAATCTATTGTAGGGTATTTATAAAAAAAACTCTCTGAGATGAATATAGCTGTGATGGTTGGGGACTTTGTAATATGTGCAACATGTTTAAAAGGGCAGGGCTTCAGTCACCCAGGTACAGCTGCTACCTTGGCTTCTTTTGGACCTTCTCTGTAGATGTGCTGGCACAAGACAGGAACATTGAAATACGTGCTGCAATATGGATTAATAGCCTGTAGGTCTGTGAAAACAGATGGCAGGGTTCCAAATTCACATTTTGAGATAAGAAGGTTTTAGATTAGTTATTTCCCTGAAATAAACAAGTGTTCCATTTCTGAAAGTCCATATGGGACTTTCAAGGGCACTTGTGCTTACTGGCCATTGCAGGGTTCCCATAGGGAAAGAGTCGAAAAGACAAGATGATAGCCACAAACCAGAGGTGGTATTCAGCAGGTTCTGACCAGTTCTGGAGAACCGGTGGTGGAAATTTTGACTAGTTCAGAGAACCGGTAAATACCACCTCTGACTGGCCCTGTCCCCATCTATTCTCTGCTTCTGGAGTCCCAGCTGATTTGGAGGGAATTGAGATTTTATATTAACTTTGCCCTGGAGTGGGGTGGGAATGGAGATTTTATAGGATACTTCCCCTGCCATGCCCATCAAGCCATGGCACACCCAAGCCACGCCCACAGAACCAGTAGTAAAAAAAATTGAATCCCACCACTGCCACAAACATCATCAGAGCCTGCTCTTTTTTATTGGATATTCTGTTTGGCTTTCATTCACCCATTCCCTGCTAATGCCCTTGAGTCTAGCTGTACCCAGTCTAGCCCCTTCCCATCTTATGTCCTATTTAGGAGGGCTCCAGAAAGCCAGCAAAACATCCAATGTCAAGATATATCTGCACATGAAATCCCAAGAATATTATTTGTCTGAATTAATCAAAAGAGCTTCATATTCATGTAGTATATACAATGTGTTTATCACAAAAACAAGTATTTTCTTCCATGGAAATACAGCCTGCAAGAAAATTTCTGGCAATTATTTGACAAAATTATTATAGTACTATGTTTACCTTTAGAAATCGTTCACTCTCAAAATGGGAAAAAAGTTGTTTAGAATTTTCCAAGTGATCTCTGCACCTTTGATATTTCTGTAGTAAGACTTTCTAGCTAAATAAAAAAAATAAGTTTGGCTTAGCAGAAAACACTTTGCACTGAACACTGAATGGGAAGCTGAGAAGAGTAGTTAATTATTGTACGTGTCCCTGTTTTAAAAATAAACTAGGGAGAAAATGTATTGTGCAAGGCACACATGTTGCAACATCAAGAAAATCAAGAAATGCTTCATTAAAAAAAAATGATATGCTAGAATTTACCAGTCTTCCAATTCAATGACTATTGTGGAAGATTCACATCTCACACTGATGGAGCTTGACCCTCTGCTCGCCTTGCTCGTTAGACCATTTTCAGCTCCTTCTGTGGGTGGGATTCAAATGAGTGTAACATAGCATCCAGTTCTTTTTATTGTGGAATACTGTTATGAAAGAAACTTCATAGCAATCAATTTGACTGTACTGCTATTATCCGAACCCTTGGGGAGTGTTGGGTTGCAGTTTCCATTTTAGCTGGGCTATGCAGGTTAGCAGATAGTTTCAAATGCACACACTATGTAGAACAGATACAGCTTTGTCATTAGAACACCATGCATATCTGGAGCACCTTTTACGTGTGTAGACATCATGAATTGAATCTTCAGCTTTGCAAGCAAAACATGTAATACTGTGAACCTATTGTCCAAGATTCAGATGTAGAAAACTGATTTTACTATCATCATCTTTATACTTATGTTTCTGTTGCAATGATAAAAGAAATGCCTGAGGTTTTTAACCAACTTTCCTGCCAAAAGAAACCAAATTCTGCTCCTGTAACCTCCTTTTCAGTCCTTAAGAAAACAGAGAGCATTTACCAATGCAAAATAAATAAATAAATAAAAATCAGAACATAATAGATGTCATGGCTGACAACTTTTAGTGACATTCCTGTTGTTATTTCAACTCCAGTTTCTCATCCAAAGTGAGTTTATCTTTGACTCCTTTCATAAAAGCTTGACTTGATTACTGAATGAATCATTTTCTGGGGAACCATTAGATAGCCATATTGACTGGGTTTGTGAAACATGCTGAAGTTATCATTACTTAAGCTTAGTGGGTTGCGTTATCTGATTGAAGGTTTGGGCAAGACAGCCTTTGGAAATAACTTGAAAGACCTCATCTGCTTAATGTAACTATTAAACTACTGTTAAAAGAATTAGAGAATGCTACCCTTGAATGATGAGATTTCTTTCAAAATATAGAGAACCACCTTTGCTGCATATAGAGCAGTGTTTTTCAAACATGGCAATTTTAAAATGGGCATTAGCCTTTGGGGCCGTCTATGAGGGAGGTTGATAGGAAGCACTGTTTTATAGAGGTGATTCCAATCAATGTTGGGAAAAGAAAAGTGAAATTACTCCAGCGATCGCCCCCGTGCTTAGATTTCTTTCCTACTTTGCCATAGATTTACACAAAACTGGTAGGAAGGTTTGGGTTGCATATCTTCAATAGCCTATTTCTGGTGAAGCAAGATACATGGCAGGATGATCTCTGGAGAGTCAGGGATGGAGGCCACGCCTCCATCCTGGTGCTCCTTGACCTCTCGGCAGCTTTCGATACCATCGACCATGATATCCTTCTGCGACGACTGCGGGAGGTGGGGGTGGGAGGCGCTGTTTTACAGTGGTTCTCCTCTTACCTCTCGGACAGGTCGCAGTCGGTGTTAGTCGGGGGGCAGAGATCGACCCCTAGGCCCCTAACGTATGGGGTGCCGCAGGGTTCGGTCCTGTCCCCCCTTCTTTTCAACATCTACATGAAACTGCTGGGTGAGATCATTCGATGGCACGGGATAAAATACCACCAGTATGCGGACGATACACAGTTGTATCTGTCCGCCCCGTGCCAACTCAATGAAGCGATGGATGTGATAAGCCAGGGTCTTGAGGCTGTTGAAGACTGGATGGGGGTTAACAAACTTGTGCTCAATCCAGAAAAGACCGAGTGGCTGCTGTGTTGCCCTCCCGCGAATTGGCCAAGTGTTCCATCTCTCAGGCTGGGGGGTCAAATTGTATGCCCCTCAGACAGGGTTCGCAACTTGGGAGTCCTCCTGGAGCCACAGCTGACTTTTGAACATCATTTGTCAGCTGTGACCAGGGGGGCATTTGCCCAGGTTCGCCTGGTGCACCAGTTGCGTCCCTACCTGAACCGGGAGGCCCTCACAACAGTCACTCGTGCCCTTGTGACCTCTAGGCTGGAATACTGCAATGTGCTCTACATGGGGCTGCCCTTGAAGAGCATTCAGCGACTTCAGCTGGTTCATAATGCGGCCGCGCGAGCGATCGTGGGTGCACCTTGGTTCACCCACGTAACACCTATCCTCCATGAGCTGCACTGGCTACCTGTTGATCTCCGGGTGCGATTCAAGGTGCTACTTATCACCTACAAAGCCCTTCATGGTATTGGACCTGGGTACTTGAGAGACCGCCTACTGCCAATTACCTCCACTAGACCGATATGATCACATAGATTAGGCCTCCTCCGAATTCCATCATCTAGCCAGTGTAGACTGGCAACTACCCGGAGGAGAGCCTTCTCGGTGGCTGCTCCGACCCTCTGGAACGAACTCCCCGTGGAGATTCAGACCCTCACCACCCTCCAGTCCTTCTGCACCGCCCTAAAGATCTGGCTGTCCCGGCTGGCCTGGGGTTAAGACTCTAACCCCACTCGAATTTGTGTGGCTGTTGAGTTTTTTAATATGTTGTATTGTCTGTATGTTGGAAATTGTTTGTCCTTCCCCCCCCTTTTTTTGAACTGTGAGCCGCCCTGAGTCCCCCCAGGGAAAAGGGCGGCATACAAATAAAGGGAAAAATGATTTTAAAAAATGATAAAAGGAATTACTTTTGGTATAAAATCCAATTCCATAGTTTTTTCGATTATTGCTCTGGGTGGCACTGAGTTTGCCTGATGGTAACAGTCTAGGTCTTCTACTGAACGTATGGTATCTGTTGGAGTTTTCATGGTTCCAGCAACTTGTTGCATCCTCCCGACATGGTCGACAGCCAAAGCCAGAGCCGAAAGAAGAGCTGATTGGCTCTGGCGTGGCTGCTGGCTGGCGGGAGAATTGCTCTTCCCTGATTGGTTGGTCAAATATAAATAGCTGTCAGGCAGGCGTTGCGTTGTTCTTGTTCTTGTTGAAGAGTTCTCTGTTACAATAAAGCCTGTTTGAAAGAACCCTTTCCTCAATTACACCCTTTTCTGTTCAAAGAGGTGCTGAATGCAGGATTTGATCTAGATGGCTGAATTTTTTTCATGGAACTGCCCTTTGGGATGACTCAGAAGCTGGAACATTCTTGTGATCTGCCAACTGCCAACAGAGCTGGCAGCAGACTCGGATGATGAGGAGATTGGGGAGGAAATTGGGCCAGTTCTGGAGTCTAGGGAAGATGGTTTAGGTTTAGGTTTATTCGATTTATATGCCGCCCTTCTCCCAAAGACTCAGGGCGGCGTACAACATTTAAAGAAACATATAATACAAAGGTTAAGAAGAAATTAAACAGGATATCCCAAACCCAATTAAAATTGACAATGACACATTTTTTAAAAAAGAATTAAAATTAAAATTAACAGTAATCAATAATTTGATTTGTTTTGTTCAGGCCAGGCTGGCTTGCTGGAAAAGCCAACTTTTTAGGGCGTGTCGGAAGGACCGGAGATCGGGGATTATACGAAGCTCCGGGGGTAGCTCATTCCAGAGGGAAGGCACTCCTACAGAGAAGGCTCTCCCCCTGGGGGTCACTAGCTGATACTGTCTGGCCGATGGCACCCTAAGGAGGCCAACTCTGTGGGATCGCACTGGACGATGGGAGGCTACCGATGGCAGTAGGTGGTCTCGCAGGTACCCTGGGCCTAAGCCACGGAGCGCTTTAAAGATCATAATTAGTACCTTGAATCGCACCCGGAAGACAACCGGCAACCAGTGCAGGCCACCTAAAAGGGGTGTAACATGGGAGTACCTGGGTGCCCCCATTACAACCCACACAGCCGCATTCTGGACCAGCTGAAGCTTCCGGGTGCTCTTCAAGGGCAGCCCCATGTAGAGAGCGTTACAGTAGTCCATGCAAGAAAGGACGAGGGCATGAGTGACTGTGCACAGAGCATCCCGATCCAGAAAGGGGCACAACTGACGTACCAGGCGGACCTGAAGACTCTGATGGATGCTCTGTGTCGGACACAGAGATAGAGCCAGGGCCGTCTGACATTTCCCAGCCAACGGAGAGGCAGCTGCCTTTGGAGGATGATATGAGTGAGGAGGAAGAACAGCTGGGGCCTATTCCAGATGCACATATGCACAGAGCAATTAAGAGAGGTGAACAATGGAGGATAAGGAGTCAACTTGGGAAGCAAAGCACACATGGATGCTGAATGGTCTCTCTCTGGCTGGGGAATAAATAGAAGGAAAGGGGAGTGGTTGTTGTAGAGACAACAGTTAGTATTTCAGAAGCTTTTGCTCATTGTGTTTTATGTCACTTGTTCATGTCACTTGTTCATGTCATGACTGTTTACCAGAACTTAATTTGCAGCCTTTCAGCTGGGAGCTCACGGCCTTGCCATTATCAAAAGGAACTGATAAGGTCTGTTACTGCAGTTAACTCCTTGAAGGATTATTACCTGGACTTTTTGGTGGGTGAATGCAATTAATTCACAAGAGGTAAATGAAGAGGGGGTTTTCGTGATCAGGAGTCTGTTGCTTGCTTCTGCTAAGGCTGGGTCAGAACAATTCTGGTGCTGTCCAGCTGCTGTCCAGCATTAGCATTCACCATAATAAAAATATTTACAGGAGATATTCTGGTGTCAGAAAGCTTCTAGCATATTTCAAGGTGTCAGTAATTACCTAAAAATTCTATACAGTTTGAACACTTACTACATTTGGGACAGTCTTCTGCAGGTAGAATCTGCCTGCCCAGCATGGGACAGATGTTGGGGAGGAAATTAACATTTTTAAAATTAACCTATACTCTGGTCAAATGAACTTCTAATTTTTCCTTTTACAGCAATTTTAGAGACAAACAGCTCTGTGTTCAACTTTTATGAAATCAGATTCGTAGAGAAGCTTTTGTCATACACTTACCATTACAGGTAGTCCTTGACTTACTACTACAATAGAGGCCATAAGCGAGGCAGTTGTTAAGTGTGACTCATTTTACAACCTTTTTGCCACAATTGTGAATGAAATCACTACAGTTGTTAAGTGAATCATGCAGACATTAAGTAAATCTGGCTTCCCTCATTGACTTTGCTTATTGGAAGCTGGCTGGGAAGGCCAGAACCAGTGATCGCATGACCCCAGGACAGTGTAACTGCCATACACACATGCCAGTTGTCAAACACCCAAATTCTGAGCATGTGACCATGTGGATGCTGCAACAACTCTTTGAAAAACATATGCCACTTTTTTCAGTGTTGTTGTAACTTCAGTCATTAAAAGAATGGTTGTAAGGCAATGATTTCTGCAGTTAGAAAATTCATATGTTGTAGAGTGAGTTAACATTCTGCTATGTTAATTAAAACTTTCTCAGTGTTTAATCATTAGTGTCATTGAGAACTATTTTAATTTACCCCAAATCTTTACATCTGAATAACCAGCTCATCAGGTATTTGGGGAGCTCAGTTACACCAATATAACTTAGCTGGTTACAGGGCCTAAAGCTAAAACATATGAAGAATGGTAGCAAAAATTGGATATGGCTAGTTTGGGGTGGGTGGGTGACTAGGGGTGACATGATAACAGTGTTCCAGTATTTGAGGGGCTGCCACAATGATGAGGGAATCAACCTATTTCCCAAAGCACCAGAAGAAACAAAACAAGAACAAAACAAAAAACAATGGATGGAAACTGAACAAGGAGAGAAGCAACCTGGAATTAAGGAGAAACTTCCTAACAATGAGAACAATTAACCAGTGGAACAGCTGCCCTTCAGAAGCTGTAGGTGTTTCATTAGTGGAGATCTTTAAGAAGAGACTTGACAGACACTTGTCTGATTGGTAGGGGTTTGGGCAGGGGTTTGGACTAGAAGATCTCCAATGTCCCTTCCAGCTCTGATTGATTGATTGAATGTCTAAAATCTTAGTTGGATATTGAAGAGGAGTTCTCTGTCTGGGGTGTTTTGTTTGAGCATAAGGCATTGTATTTTGGACAGAAGTGCCATGTCCATATGAACCATAAT
Source organism: Thamnophis elegans (assembly GCF_009769535.1). Lineage (NCBI taxonomy): Eukaryota > Metazoa > Chordata > Lepidosauria > Squamata > Natricidae > Thamnophis > Thamnophis elegans. Next base: position 56,775,301 of record NC_045546.1, on the reverse strand, counting down.
CTTAACACAATCACATTCTGAATCACATTCAGATTCATTAGAGTCCTTCAAAGATGCTTACAGTTCCTACTTCATTCCTATCTTCCACCCAAAAGTGAACAGTTCTTTCCTGAGGATTTTGCTAATAGGCAGCATATAAATTGCATTAAATACATTAATTGGAGGAAACCTACATCGCATTGAAGATAAACATCTTTTTTTACTATAGATCAGGGTTGTCAAACTCCCGGCCCATGGGCCGGATGCATCATGATCTGGTCACATCCATGCCCAGTTTAGTGAATGGAAAAAAAGTCCTGATATATCATGGGACACAACCATGACAATGTGAGTTTGACACCCCTGCTATAGATGCTTATTTGTTGGTAATTTGTCAATTGCTGTTCTTTAGAAGCATTGCTTAGGTATTTCATTTTGCTAGTTATATTTTTACAGCTACATGTTAATTTAAAAGGGTGTTATATATACATTCATCCTCATCAAATTATGTTACACCATTTTCTATGCTGTATATGATGGCAGGAATATTAAAAAATGTTTCCTTATCTTGACTTCTGAACTGATGGTTCAGCTTTTGGCATGAAGCTTTTGGCATGCATAAAGAAGCATGCCTTGTTCTGAGGAACTTTATCTTTGGAGCAGTTCAGACCTATGATATTTCCATTTCAGAAAATGATTATCAGATTCTCAAAGAATCATTTACTAATTTATTGAGGTTGATTCAGGTATCTTCAGATATTTAGTGTAATTCTATGTAGGAAGTTGCATGAATTATTTTCCTTTGCATACTTTACAAAAGATGAATAATAACCTTGACATATGTTTCTCTTCACAATGATACATTTGATTCTACAGTTGAGCATGGCACCTCATACATGTTCATCATAAAGAAGTAAAACAAAATAGAGCTTTGGAGCATTAATTCTGATTGACAGTTTGCAATATCAACTAGAACTGGTTGATGTTTGGGTACGTGGTATTTCTATTTAATGACTAGGAATTGTTATCCCAACTTTGTTGATAGAGGAGACTGATTCTAATTCTATATGCAGGTAGTCCTTGTTTAGTGTTTGCCATTTAACAACCACTTACAGTAATGATAGTTATGAAAAAGTAACTTTATAACAAATCCTTACTTGTATGATGGTCATAGACTTGTAAAGCAAATGAAAGCTGAAGTAAGATAATAAGCACAGTTGTGGTTTCAGTAAGTGACTTCTTCATTTAATGTCTGAGTTGTCAGTTCCAATTATAATTACTAAAGGAGGACTTCCTGTAATAGTTTACAGCAATTAATAAATAATATAACTATGTTCTCATTTCTAAGTTGTTTAGATTTACCACTTCAGCCTTCTGGGTTCATACTAGCTGATTGTTCTCTCTGTTTTCAGTTGCATAAGGCATTCACTCGTGTTCTCTCAGGTTTTGTGGGACTATGCTCTTTGAGATTACCCTTATTCTACAAACCATTTTTTTCAAACAGGAAATCCCATTTTTAATCAGACAAAGAGACAATAATGGGATAATTGAAAGATTTTAAAATTCACACGGAAATATTAATAATCATTATTACTGTGACATAACTTATTAATTACTTAGTCCTTGTGAATTCTGATTAAAGTACTTCTGAACCACAGAAATGTGTAGCAAAATTGGCCCCAGCAGGTTCATTTTCTGTCCCGTCCACCCCCATTATCTATTTGAAATGAATTTCCAGTTCCATAAAACTAAATGGTACAAAAATCTGTTTGCTTTCACTAAGGGATTCTATATATTCATTCACCCACAGACAAACTGTTCTCTGAAGCTTAGGTAACAATCTCGCATGTTAAAATTTTGCATTCATCACACCAAGAGCGTCACAGTCTTTCAAAATATATCTGAGTGGGTGGGGATAGGCCATGTTGAGTAATATCAATGAGATTCCCAACTACTTCGATGAGATTTATTCCATAGAGCATTATTTTTAGAAAGAAACAGGATTGTAGTCAGCAGTATTTAATATGCTAGTTCCAATCATCATATTAAGTTCATTTGTTATTTATCCCCTTCTTAATTTTGATTAAGAAATATTAAGTCTTGCTATTTTGTTTCAGGCTAAAAGCCAACATCCAAACACCTTTTCCTACTTAACCTGCTTCATTAAATATCTTTTAGTGCATCTTATTTAGGTCATTGAGTATAAACTAAGAATGCAAGTATTATTGTAGATGATAGACAAACAGATAGACTTACACAAGCCTGGTAATAGTATTAAAGAATACCATTTCTAGTATTAGAGTGGAATTCCATGAAACACAATGTTGAAAAGACCAGAATTAATTCAGGTCCTTCTAATCATGTGCCATCAAGACATGTGAGCTATAGTATAGGAAGCTGGCCATGGATGATAAAAGCCAAAATATCTATCTGACAGTATCAGATTCAGGAAAGCTATGTTAAACTAACCCAAATCCATTTCTTGTATTTCAACCAATTTTTCTTTTATTGTATCTTCATTGTGCAGACAGTTAACCTAATCAGGTTGCTTGTTTGTACAGTGAATGGACAATAGATATACAGTAGGTCCATGATGGTAAACCTGTGGAATGTGAGCCATTTCTGAGGGCACGCGAGATGATGCCCTGCCAGCTGATTTTCGGCTGTTTTTCACCCTCCGGAGGCTTCCCTGAAGCCTCCGGAGGGCAAAGAACCACCCAACACGCAAACCGGAAGTTTGGGAACGGACTTCTGGTTTGGGCATGGGCTGTTTTTCGCCCTCTGGAGAAAAACAGCCCAATGGGCAACCCATAAGTCTGTTCCCAAACTTCTGGTTTGCATGTTGGGCTGTTTTTCGCCCTCCCCTGGCTCTTAGAGGGTGAAAAGCGGACCTACCGGGCCCACCGGAAATCGGAAAATGGGCTGTTTCCAGCCTCCGGAGGGCCTCCGGGGGGGGCAGGGAGGCATTTTTGCCCTCCCCAGGCTCCAAGAAAGCCATGCGTACATGTATGGGGGAGCATGGGGAGTCATGTGCACATGTGCAGGGGGCACGGCACGGGGGGGGCATTAAATGATGGGGTTGGGCATGTGAGCACTTGTGATAGAGCGCGCACATGGGCTTTTGATACCCGAGGCGTTCGATATAGGTTGAAAATCCAAGTCTTACTGCACTGATATTTGGAAGATAATCATCTAGAATGTCTTCCATATGATATAAACTAAGCTTCAGTTTGAACAAAGAAAAAAAGAAAGAGACCAGTTCTTAAGCCTTGGTTTACAATGACATTAAAGGAAAATTCCTTTAATTCACAATTTACTCAAACTCCCTTAGTAAATTTCAATAAATTAGCTTGAGAAAGAGCTGGATATGTATGTGTGTCTGAAGAGAGAGAAGGTAGTAGGCAGGAGCAATATAAATGCTTCTTAACTTCTAAAGCAATTCTTCAGTTAAGATAACTTGACAAAAAGGAATGAAATATTATTTGAAATAGTATTCATTTTCTGACTGCATTGCTTTGCTGTATGTGTGTGTGTGCATGTGTGTGTGTTCTCCTTCCTTCTCCTGAATAATCCAAATAGTTCCTGCAAGTCCAAGATTCTTTGTTTTTCACATCTAAAATAATGAAAGAAAGCATGATAAAATATTGATGGTTTAAAAATAAAGGCATCTTTTGGATTCCATATATAATATAAATAATGGGGTAGAATAATAGCAGAATAAACTATCTATCTGGAAGCATCCAAGGTCATATTTGGATGTCCTGTGAATTTTGGATTTTGCTCTTGCTGTTTATGGCAGGGGTCCCCAATCCCTGGTCCTTGGACTGGCACCAGTCCACAGCATGCCAGAAATCGGGCCACGCAAACAAGTGAAGTCCCCATCTTTTGTGTGTATGTGTGTGTGTGTGTGTGTGCAGGCAGCACATGAAACCACACCCCCTCCAGTCTGTGGAGAAACCTCTCTCTATGGAACTAGGCCCTGGTGCCCAAAAGGCCACTGGTTTAAAGGATTGACTTTTGTTTCATCTTCTTATCTGTATTAAAGGGAAAATGCCTTGTATTTATAAGGATTCTCATCCTGATTGATGGTTCTGGCAATGGTGGGTTTCAAATTTTTTTTATTGAAAATTTTAAAAAGCTTTTACAAATATTTACCTCCTCTCCCCCACCTGAACCCATCTCCCCCACAACCTCCCCCCCCCCACTTCCCAGAGCAAATACAGGGTATAAATCTTTAACAATCATATTCTAAAATACACTAAAAGAAACTTAGCATCATCTTTCATTTGCGCTTTAACTCCTCTTTTGTTAAGCTAACTCTAAACAAATTATGTCATTCCTTGCTTTTTCAGTCATAAGCTATATGGAATTTCTTAGTCCCGTCTTTATTTTGAATATAATCAATCCATCTTCTCCACTCCAGTTTAGATTTCTCATCTAAATATTCCTTATGCTGATATTTTAGCCATCTCTGCTAAGTTTGTTACTTTTAATGTCCATTTTTGAATAGTAGGCAAATCTTCCTTCTTCCAGTATTGCACCACCAACAGTCTTGCTACCGTTGTTAGTTTCAAAATCAAATTAGTCTTTATAACAGTACAATCAGTAGTTATACCTAACAAGAATAACTGAGGGGTAAACTTTTGCGGCATTCCGCTTCTGGTGGGCCGCTCATGACTCTTGGACCGAATGGATAAGGAACACATCGGACGTGGTTTCCTCGGGATGAGGGCCTCGAATGTACTTCAGGGACCTCTTTTATTGAGAAGGTTAGTTACAACGTCATCAAAAAGGCGTATCAAAAGGCGTATATAGTCACATGTTACAAATAAACAAATAAAATATTACAGCATGGCATAGGGTGGGGGGAGGGAGGAGAAAGGGCAGGTATGGGCGTAGCTTGCTCACACAGCTCACGTTACATGCGCTTGCGTAGTAAGTCCTGACCGCTAGGCTGCAAAGTCCCCAATGCGTCCCACGGCGCAGTGCCTCTCCATTCCCGTGTACGTGTTCCAGGCAGCTGAAACCGCCCTGCACGCACACCCGGTGATGGATTCCAACATCTCCTCTGGTTTTGTTTTTAAAAGGCATCGTCTTCCTCATCACTAGTAAGCGTGAAAGGACGTTTTTCTCTCAGTGGGACTCGTTCCGCCAAGTCAGGACCCATATGGTTCACTACATTAACCTGTTGGTGAGCTCTAAACTTCGGAGTAAATTCTTTTAGCATGACAAGGAGAGAGGGGATACATTGTATACAGCAACATAAGCAAATAAGTAACACAACTATAACAACTCCTCCTCCTAATAAATTTCTCAACCATCCCCACCCCGGCAGCCATGACCAAAGAGCGTTCCAAATATCCTGGAAGTTAATATGTTCTGGATACTGATGAAGAGGGTTATCTGATATCATTTGCCTCATTTTTTGAATACTTGCAGTGACGTTGGCTTTGTAATTGGATACATAAACACAACAGGTAGGCCCCACAAGAGCACATACTCCCCCTGTTTGTGCCAGCATTATATCAATAGTGAAGCGTGTGTGAAGGGCAAAAGTGCGTAACTCGCTAAGTTCTTTGTTGATCAGTTCCAGGGTCTTCCTAGTTTCATTAAACATAGCAACAGTCCAATTGTTTAGTCGTCCAATATCATAAGCGTTCCATCCTGCACCTAACCCCGGAATTGCTGCCTGTATAGCAATCATGTACCAAGACATATCATATTTATTGCTACTGGTATGAATGGCACTACACCAGTACTGACTATGTGGGTTTGAGATGTGTGTGGGGAGTGAGGGCAAAGTGAAGGTGATGGGAAGAATTTTGCCCAGGGTGCATGTACCGCTCCAGTTATAAGGCACTTCGCGGTACGCGTAGCAGCCACACAATAGCCACCATTGATCAGGCAAGGCATAGGACCGGTTATAGTTATCGCCGGTCCAGTTGGTCATAGCTTCAAAATTGTCACAAAGTTGGCGTGCGCCCGAGCCGGCTCCCTGATAAATATTGGTTTTCACATCCTCTGGGCAATGAACAGGCAAATTAGCAATAATCACGCAGGGATATGTTCCCAGGGGGATTCGAGAACTAGAAGCATCTCTACGAATACAAAAGGGAGCTACAGGTATCTCCATCAACAAAAGGTGAGCTAGTTGGTCAATAGAGGGATGTGATGTTAAATCATCAACAGTCTCAAGGTTTGTAGTATTTAGGAGTAGAGCTTGCAGTGGAAGGCCAAGGCGGGAGTGCACGGGGATGGCCATACAGACCCAGCAGTTGGTTTTGTTAGCGGATTTGCTAATTCTTGAAGCGTCTTTGAAAAACAAATGTTCAGTGTTCTGAGGTAACAGGGTGCTGTTCACAGTTATATGAAGAATGACGAAACAAGTGAGGAGAACCCGTTTATTTGCTGTTGGTATCATCCTTGCCCGCAATGTCCTGTGTTTTTGTTGTTTTTGGAAAATACGGACGTACGTGTCTGCCAGGCACCCAAAGAACTCTATCTTTCAGTTGGATGGCAGCGTAGCCTCTTCCCCAGGTGATGAGGTCAGCAGGTCCATGCCAAATCAAATCAAGCAGACAGCGGTAATACACTGGTGGTCGTGGGGTTGCAGCAGATGAAGGAGCTGAAAAATGACGAGTCGCTGCTGAAGATGGTGGTTGACCAGTAAGGTTGAGGAAGTTCAAGGTGTAAAGGCAGAGATTAAGCGTATTTTGCACTGCCGGGAGGCCGGGGGGTATTTTCCCCTTTATGCCAATGTGTCAGTCCACGGCATTTTTTAAGGTTTGATTGGCGCGCTCGACCAATGCTTGACCCTGACTCTTATATGGAATGCCAAATTTATGCACAATGTCCCATTGGTTACAAAAGGCAGCAAAAGCTGCACTAGTGTAAGTGGGACCATTGTCTGTTTTTAGTTCTTTTGGGCGTCCCAGCGATGCAAAGGTTCGAATGCAGTGATTGATGACATGTTTCGTGGCTTTGCCCCTTTGGGGGGTAGCGATTATGAAGCCTGAATAGGTATCTATTGACACATGGAGATACTTCCATGGCGCAAATGGGTGATATTGAGTTACATCCATTTGCCATATTTGACAACACTCTGTTCCCCTGGGATTGACTCCCATTGGAAGAGAGTCAGCTTGTTGACTGCAAGTGGGGCATTGCTGGATTATAGTGGATGCCTCAGCAGCCGTAATTCCAAATTGGTTAATGAGCACATTTTTGTTTTGATGAAAGTAAGAAGGACTCTCCCAGGGGGTGGGAGAGGAGACAGGACAGATGGAGGATGAGGAGGAAGCAGCTGAAGCTGCAGCATCAGCAATGTCATTGCCTTCCTGGAGAAAGCCAGGAAAAGGCTGGTGACTTCGAATGTGAGAAACGTGAAAGGGGTGAGAGCGCTCGGAGATGAGCCCTTGCAGAGTCAAGAAAAGTGAAAGGAGAGTAGGTTCAATAGAAGGAGAAAGATAAGCTTCATAGATAGATTTTATTATTTGAGCAACATACAAACTGTCGAGGATCAGGTTAAAGGGTTCATCAGAAAAGATCTGAAAAGCCAATATAGAGGCGGAAAGCTCCACTCGTTTGGCCGATTTTTGAGGCGGAGTAATTTTGAGAGCCAAGGTGGCGCAGTGGTTAAATGCATCACTGCAGGCTACTGCTAGATCAGCAGGTCAGCGGTTCAAATCTCACCGGCTCAGGGTTGACTCAGCCTTCCATCCTTCCGAGGTGGGTAAAATGAGGACCCAGATTGTTGGGGGCAATATGCTGACTCTCTGTAAACCGCTTAGAGAGGCCTGAAAGGCCTATGAAGCGGTATATAAGTCTACTGCTATTGCTATTGCTATTGGTGCGCCATTGGCCGTCTTGTTGCTAAGCTCATGCCCCATAAATTTTGCTGCCATCAGCGAAGGCTGTGGCTGCATGGGGGAGCGGAAGTGGAGAAAAAGGAGAATGCCAGTCAAGAGGGACTGTTTTCAAAAGTAGCAACCTTGGATCTGAAGGCGGATGGCAGGAGACATCTCCTGGCCAATTGGCAAGTGCAAGTTGTAATTGATCACACAAAGCATGCAAAGATTCCCAGACGGATAAAGAACAGGGAACATATAATACACAGGGTTCAACCCCGACCAGAAGCTTGGTTCTGGACCTAGCTTTTGTGATAAGAGCTGCCATTAGTACAGGTTTCTGAGTAATGGTAGAACGAGGTGTATGTGATAGATGGATCCACTCAATTATCAGGACTTCTGGTGTCTTTTGAATAATGGCTCCAGTAGGGAGACTGAGGGTATTAAGAAGAACCCTGTCTATCCAAACTGTCCTTAAGGCCTCATTGACAATTCGCAGTGCCTCTTTGTGCTCAGTGTTCAATGTAATGTGATCAGCAGGATGTTTTCCCAAAGTTAAGGCTGAAAAGAGGGGGGCCAACTGTGAAGTCGTAAGAGCCATATACGGGCGAGCCCAATTTATGGAACCCAAGTATTGCTGAAGTTGAACTAAAGTAGGAGCTAAAGGCAACGCTATAATGGGCAACGCTGGTGTAGCATGAGAAGAAAGCAACTTGTGGCCTAAATATGAAAAAAGGTTGTGATGTTTGGACCGTCTCAGGTGCTATAAATAAACCTCCTTGTTGTAGGAGGTGTGTCAGCTGTGGTAATGCACTCAAGGCAGTCCCCGGTGGGCCGGGGGCAGCCACTAAGATGTCATCCATATAATGATACACCAAAAATTGAGGGTGAGCCACCCGATACGGCTGGAGAATTTTATTCACAAAAAATTGACACATGGTAGGACTATTGAGCATCCCTTGAGGCAAAACTTTCCACTGATAGCGAGATGCAGGTTTTGCGTTGTTTAATTCTGGGACAGTAAATGCAAACAGTTGCCTGTCTTTTGGGTGAAGTGGTATGGAAAAGAAGCAATCCTTCAAATCAATTATCATAAGATCCAGATCTCTTGGGATTAAATTTGGGTTAGGGAGGCCGCATTGCAGCGCCCCCATTGGCTGAATGACCTTGTTCACCACTCATAGGTCATGCAGGAATTGCCATTTCCCTGACTTTTTCTTCATAACAAAAACTGGTGTATTATATGGGCTGAGGGATGATTCAACGTGTCCTTTACTCAATTGTTCCTCCACCAGCACAGTCAACGCCTGAAGCTTTTCCTCTGTTAGTGGCCATTGGTCCACCCAGACGGGTGCATCAGATTTGAGGGTAAGACGAATTGGGGCAGGGGGACAAACGGGCAAAGACATTATTGCAGAGTTAATTTGGCATTAAGTTGATGCATCAAATCGTGTCCCCACAAATTAATGTGAAGAGGCAAAATGACAGGCTTAATATAAGCAATAGAGGAAGAATCGGGTGATGTTACCAGTAGCCATTCTTTGCTAATTTGGGCTGCTTGGACACCGCCGACTCCTCTCACCACGGGGGAGGACTCGGTGGGCCATTCAGGAGGCCATTCTTCCATCCGGATGACCGTCACGTCCGCCCCGGTATCTAGAATGCCAGAAAAGCGATGGTTTTGGATGCAAAACTCGGCCGAGGGGCGGGCGTGTTGCATTATTCTTTCTATTGCTAAAATTTGGGAGGATTGCCCACAAATAGTGGTGGTAATTGGGTTGGGTGGCACCGGTATCATAGTAGCAACAACTTGTCCTTCGGAAACATACAGAGGAAGATTAGCAGTAAAGGTTAAAGCAACAGAGGTTAAATCGCCGGTATCCTTGAGAAAAGGAGCAGCAAGAACACCTTGAGCTATAAAATCCCGGTGCGGAAAGACAAGTACCGGCATAGAGGGAGGAATCGGGATGGGAGTAGCTGGAGCAATAGGCAGGAAGTAGGAGGTACCTGGTAATGGGGCATCAATCGACTCGCTGGCTACGAGGTCGATCGAGGCCGGAAAGGAGGCAGGAGACGAAAGAGTCTCAGCCTTTTGAGTGGGGCTGGCTGAGCACCCCTCCATTAGTTTCCTGACTGCGGGGTCGGGTTGGTTCGACACTGGTTTGCCCAGTGGAACCCCTTTTTACATCTGGGACACACTGTTTTTGGTTTAACGTTCCCATTCCCTGTTTTGGCTGCACCCCCGCCGGGGGCGCGGCATTGAGCTTTAAAGTGACCTGGTTTCCCACAATTAAAACAATTGCCAGATCGCTGATTTGGGGCTCCTGCCTTTTGCAGGGCCATTGCCAATGATTCCATATTATAAACATTAGTCCCTACTATTCTACAAGCTTGAATATAATCCGCCAATTCTGCATCAGGTTTACTAAGAGATTGAATTATACGTTTGCAATCCTCATTCACATTTTCATAGGTGAGTTTTTTCAGCAGTTCTCTTTGTGCTATGGTGTTCTGAATTTCCCTGGCAACAGCCTTTTGCAATTCATCTATGAATTCCCCATAAGGTTGATTTGGACCCTGGTGAATTTTTGCGAATGACCCAGTAGTCTGGCCATGCACATCATCAATTTTTGTGAGCGCATTTTGTGCGGCTAGGCTAGAGTGGGCATGGCATGTTTTTCTGTATGTTGCAAGCTTCAAATCGTCCCACGCCCGCAATTTGCTCTATGAAAACTCCACCTCCCATTTTTCGGGCAATTTTTTCCGCTTCCCTTTTGAATTTCGATTCCCACACCACATACTGAGAGCTTGTTAGTATCATGCGACACAATTCTTTCCAATCATTAGGTAGCATAAAGAAGGAGGAAGCAATATTTCTAATTAACCCAAGGACATAGGGGTTTTGCAACCCATATGTAGAAACCGATGTTTTTAGATCCCTGATTAATTTCATGGGGAGCGCTTCCAAATGTGGAACTCCATTCATATCATATTCTACTGGATAACAAAATTCATACTCCTCCGGTTCCAGATCTCCTTTAGCCTTTGCCTGCGCTAGAGCTTGCGCTATGGCCCCTGCGGGCGTATCGGGCGACACCGATTTTTCCTTGGCTGGGGCCGTAGCTTCCAGAGACGCTGCTGTTAATGTCTCTGGAGGCATCATCTTTTTTTCTTTTAAGGGGGACAATTTATCACCGGATCGATACAGCGGTGGAGGATCCGGCTCCCCAGCCATCCCATTTCATGGACTTGGAGACACTCCATAACTATCCGCCATGTGGAGAGGACTTTCGGTGGCACCCTGGGCGTCTCATGAAAGTACTTCCCCAATTTTATCCATGTGGATGTTCGAATCGACCCCTTCTCCGGATAAGCCGGGCAAGTTTGATAAACATATTTGAGAAGGGAGGTTAAGTCAGATTTTGAGGGGATAGAAAGATTCTTGCAATTGTTCTTCAAGATAATAATTGAGGACTTGGTTAACTCTCTAAGTTCGTGGAGGTGCGCGACCTGAGCCTTAGAGAATTCTCCCCCCATACTCATGATTCAAGGGAGGGTGCTTCATCTAACTCCGACGGTCCCTGAATTGCAGTAGGCACTTCTGGCCGAATGAGTCTGGGGGTTCCAAGAGACGTATTCGGTTTCACCGAATCACATCGGGGTCAGCAGTTGCGGCATTCCGCTTCTGGCGGGCTGCTCATGACTCTTGGACCGAATGGATAAGGAACACGCCGGACGCGGTTTCCTCGGGATGAGGGCCTCGAATGTACTTCGGGAATCTCTTTTATTGAGAAGGTTAGTTACAACGTCATCAAAAAGGCGTATCAAAAGGCGTATATAGTCACATGTTACAAATAAACAAATAAAATATTACAGCATGGCATAGGGTGGGGGGAGGGAGGAGAAAGGGCAGGTATGGGCGTAGCTTGCTCACACAGCTCACGTTACATGCGCTTGTGTAGTAAGTCCCGACCGCTAGGCTGCAAAGTCCCCAATGCGTCCCACGGCGCAGTGCCTCTCCATTCCCGTGTACGTGTTCCAGGCAGCTGAAACCGCCTTGCACGCACACCCAGTGATGGATTCCAACAAACTTTATCCTCTTTTAAAAAATATTTTGCATAATCCACCATATTTTTATCTAGAATGCTTTAACCTTTTTACAAGTCCACCATATATGGTAATATGTAGCATCAACACAATCACATCTCCAGCATTTAGGTTGTAAATTTGGATACATGCAAGCCAATTTTTTAGGATCCAAGTGCCATCTATAAAACATCTTGTAAAAGTTCTGTCTCAGATTTTGGGCTTGAGTGAATTTTACATTTCTTACCCATATCTTTTCCTATGTGTCCAACATTATTGGTTCTTCAAAATTTTGTGCCCACTTTATCATACAGTCTTTAACTAATTCTGTTTCAGAATCCATTTCTATTAATGTTATATAACCTTTTTATATGCATTTGACTTTGATCCCTAATTTCTTTTTGGTAGATTGTCCTCGTCTTCCGGAATACCAATTTTCTGATCTTTTTTCCATCTGGCCTACAACTGTCCATACTGAAACCATGTTTTGATTACCTTTTCCTCTTTTAACCCATTCAAGGGTTTTAGCTGTAATACACCTCTTTCTATAGTAAGAAGCTGTCTGTATGTAGTTACATCCTGTTTTTGTGCTATACTTATGTTCTCTATTGCATGTCTGGGAATTGCCCACATAGGTATCTTATCATTTAATTTATGTTGATATTTTTTCCAGACACGCAATAAAGCATTCCTTAATATATGACTTTTGAAAGTCTTATCCACCTTCTTGTCGTATATCAAAAAAGCATGCCAGCTGTATATCAAGTCATGCCCCTCAATATTCAGTAATCTATCCTCTGTTGAATTAACCCAGTCACTGATTATTGATAAAACTACTGCTTCATAGTATAGTTTTAAATTTGGCATTTTCAAGTCTCCTCTCTCACGTACGTCTTGCATTATTTTAAGTTTTATTCTCAATTTCTTCCCTGCCCAAACAAATTTGTTAATACCCTTCTGCCATTCAAGCAAATTTGCATCTTTTTAAAGTATTGGTATCATTTGAAAAAGAAACAAAAACTTAGGCAAGACATTCATTTTCACTGCTGCTATCCTCCCCAACAAAGACAATTATAATTTTTCCCAATTTTTCATCTCTACCTGCATTCTATGCCATAATGGTTCATAATTATACTTATATAGTTTCCCATTTGAAGTTGAGATATAAACTCCTAAAATATTTAACCTTTTTAACTATCTCACATCCTGTTATTTTTTCTAATTCTTCCCTTTGATTAGTGTTCATATTTTAAACTAACATAATTGTTTTCCCTAGATTTATTTTAAACCCAGATACTTGGCCATATTGATTAATCATATTCATTAAAACCTTGGTAGATTTCCCTGGTTGGGTTAAAGTTATAATCAAGTCGTCCGCAAATGCTCATAATCTATATTCATGATGCCTAATCTTAATTCCCTGTAAATCATCTGACCCCCGTATTTTATTCAGCAATAACTCCAGGGTTATAATAAACAATAATGGTGATAGGGGGCAACCCTATCTTGTACCTTTCTCAATTTTAAAAGATTCTGTTAAACTTCCATTGACTATAATTTGTGCTGTTTGTTCCTGATCTATTGCATTGATTGATTGTAGAAAATATTCTCCAATTTGTATCTTTCGCATTGTTTTCATTAAAAATTGCCAATTCACTCGATCAAATGCTTTCTCGGCGTCTAGAAATATAAGCGCTACGGGGACTTGGTTATTCTTTCCCAAATACTCCAATATATTAACATTACTTCTCATTTGTCTCCCTTGTATAAAACCAGTTTGATCATTATGAATCAGTTGCTGAATAACCAACATCAACCTATTTGCTAGTATTTTGGTAAAAATTTTATAATCTGTATTGAGTAATGATATAGGCCTATAATTTTTTGGTTGACTAAGATCTTGATCTTCTTTGGGTATCAAGGATATGAAAGCTGTTCTCCAAGATGGAGGTACCTTTCCTTCCATTTGGATTTTGCTAAATAATTCCTGGTGGGGAGTGTTGTAGCCTCGTAAATCCTCGGACTTACGAATGACAGCTCGGCAGCAGCCAGGCACGTCTTAGCCAATCAGACGTGCCTGCCGGTTGCTGGGCTGTCATACACGAGGCTATTGGTTGAACCATTTGACAGCCGAGTATAAAAGGCTGTCAGACGAAGGAGAGGTGCCGGTCTACTCACACTTGATGTTCTATTCGTTCTTGTTTGAATAAACGGTTCAAGGTTACCTCAGACGCCTCTTACGAGGCTACAACAGGGAGCCCGACCAGTAGCTGCCCCGTCGACGCGGAGCCCACCAGCGGCCAGGCAGGTGAGGGCGAGGGGGCTGAGCCGGGCAGCTGAGCGCAGCAGGGGAGGCGGCTGGCCTCGCTGCCTTTGCCCAGTGCCGGATTTAGATGAAAAGAGGTCCTAGGCTATTCCACTTATGAGGCCCTTTCACTTCCCATTTTTAAGTTTGTAAATTACATGAGAGACAATAAAATACATCATTACTGTGATATATATCAATATATATAGCTGGCCTCCCGACGGAGGGCGGCTCTGCTCTGCGGCAAAGGCAGCGAGGCCAGCCGCCTCCCCTCCTGAGCTCAGCTGCCCAGCTCGACCCCCTCGCCTTCACCTGCCTGGCCACTGATGGGCTCCGCGTTGACGGGGCGGCTACTGGGAGCGGCCGCGCCTCTCGCCCAACTGCCGGTGCCGGGAACGTGGGTGGGCTCCCCAACTGCCGCGGCGCTGGAATGATCTTAACCAATACATTTTTATGTTTGTTTATTAGTCATATGCGTAGAATTTCTCCTTATTTTCAGTTCAGTGTTTTAGTGTTCACTGTTTTTAGAATAGTGTAATTTTAATTTTGCTAACAATTTGAATGTAGGCCCCTCTTGATCTTGAGGCCCTAGGCTGAAGCCTAGTTAGCCTATAGGAAAATCCGGCCCTGACTGGCGCTCATGGTTTTGTTGAGATGCCAAGTATTCTTTGGGACAAATCCTTATTCTCTCCACAGGATTACTCTTTCTAATTATAAAGCAGTGAGCCAATTACAATCCATATACAGTTGATGAAGTATCTCTTTAAATGGAGCTACACCTATATAGGTTTTCTAAAATTGCAGCCTTCTGGCATGATTTTAAGTAACATTACTTTCAAATAGGAGTTCCTGTGTATTCAAGGTCACACTGGTCTTAAGACAATCTGTGCACTGGAGGGCGTATGGCATATTGTGCAGCCCTTAGTTAAATTCTACTTAGGTTATTTGGACTATCTTGCTTCCTTATAAGTCTATTTATCATTATCTTAATCATAATGTGGACACAAATGCTTGTAGCATATCCTAATGGAAACAAAATGATCCAGTTTGTAAGCACTACTTAGCTAAAGAAGATTCTGGCGTATAGAAAGTTTTCGATTGATTTCTTAGTGTCCCTGAATTTTTCTTTTAAAAAGATATGGAGAAGGCCTTGTGGGCAGGACTGTATGTATATAATATAGTGTGTACATTGAAAACATGAACATTGATTTTTATCCCATTCAGTTCCATCGTTTTTAATCAATTACCATAGAAAAGCAGGACACTGTAGTGGCTGAATGTTGAGCTGTTTCATTCCTGTGGGCAATAGTTTATTGGCACAGTTACCTATTTGTAATTACCCTTTTCAGAATTTGCAGTCAGATTATGTGTTTTTCTCTTGACCAGGCAGGAAGCAAGGAACATGGTGTTCTTTCTGAATCAATTTATTATTTGGCCCATCCATTTATAGGTTAAATCCACCAAAATACATGTTCGCCTTCCACACCTTTTCCCCCTTTTCAAACTCTATGTCTCAGAAAACTTTCATGGGCTCCTACTAAAGGAGCTTTTTCACAGAATATCTGTAGTATGTCATAAAAGTTTTGTTAGTATATAAGTGCTGTTCTTAGATCTAAGGGTTTCTCATTAGCACATTAATATATGCAATTAAATTATTTTATATTTTTCTTTTCGTTTTACAAATCCGTATTTGCCTTCTGTTATCAGCAAAGGGAGTCATCTCCTCATTCCTTTGAAATTTCAGGCTTACAATGTTATTCAGTATAACCTCTTCCAATACAAATTAATCAGCCTGGGGAGTGGGGTAGTCTCAATAAGGTTTCATAATAGCACATATGCAATTAAATGATGGCTACACACGAATCTAAAATATAGCATAGCCTGAATGCTAATTTAGGAATACTGGGACTCTAGTACTCTAATGGTGAACGTATGGCACACATGCCAGAGGGGGCACGCAGAGCCATATGTTAGGGCACCCGAGGCGTTGCCCTGTCATCTCCAGCGCGCATGTGCATGCTGGCCAGATGACTTCGGCCTTCATTTTTGGCCATTTTTTGCCCTTCTGAGACTTTCCTGAAGCCTCTGCAGGGCAAAAAAACAACCCAACGGGAAAACCAGAAGTTCAGGAATGGACTTCTGGTTTGTGCGTTGGACCATTGGTCTCCCTCTGGAGACTTCAGGGAAGCCCATGCAAGGGGATGGGAGTCACGTGTGGATGCATGCAGAGGGTGGGCACGCCCACACGTGACTCCCCTGCGCTCTCCCCGCTTTTGGCACATGATGGGAAAAAGTTTAGCTATCACTGCGCTAGTGTAACAAATTAGGTGTTTTTTCAAATTTCAAATTAACTGTTTTTTCAAATTTATAAAACACCATTTTATTTTTGTTATACTGTTTGCCTATATCCTTGGAGGGAAGGTAGATGGGTCTGGATCTTTGTATGGGAGCTAGATTAATAAAGGCAATCTGTACAGTTCTGCTTTCCTGTAAGCACACTGAATATAGGAAACTGTTGAAGTTTAACCTGTGCAATTCAGATCACGAGGGGAAAATTATTGTTTAATCATCCAAAGGGGGATGGCATCACAGCTTTTTTTGCTCCCAGTTACTCAAGGGGGTTATTCTTCAGCAGGATTTAAGGTAGAAACTTGAAATCAATCCATCTGTCCTCTGGATTTTAGTTCCTTGTTAGCAAGTCATGGAAACAGAGGTTTCCACAAGTGGTGGGAGTGGCATGACAGGGAAGCAGGCTCTTCCATCAAGTTTGTAGCTGTGTCTCAGCCTAAATTTATGGACATTAGAATTGACTTCCCATTTGCAATGAACTTTTGGGATTGTAATTTCTTGTTCAGTTAAAAAGGAACTTTCTTTGGATACAGATACATGTTTTTCTTTGCTGGTTTTCATTATTTCTGGGGTTATGATATTTAGAAATGTCTGAGAATTTTACTGATTTTTGCTTCCCTGGCAAAAACCTGAGAACTAAAGAGATTAAAGTGTTTAAATGGAAAGAAATAACTTTTCTTTTTGAAAGAGTGAATAGAAAGTACCCGTTGTGTGAGTCTTGTTTACCTATTACGGTAATTGTAAAAGAAAACCTTGAAAATCTATCAATTGTAAAACAAAACCTTGAAACTGATTAGCAGAGCATAAGAAGACTACTTTAAAGGAAATATTTGATTTATAAGGCGGTGAAGTGCTTGAACATTTTAACTTTTGATTGGAACCAGAAAATATTACTGAAACAACTCCCTGTGGAGACAACTGAGATTCACTGGATTTACAAATGCAATTAAATGATCATTCAAAATTTGAAAAAGATCTTGTGAATTATTAGAATTACTTCATAGAAACTGTAAGTGGACTTGAAAGATGATAGGAATTTTGAGACAAGCGGAAAAAATACTAGAAAAAAAACCAGAAATCAGATTTTCATTTATGAGATTTAGGATGATTGGGAGGAAAAAAGAAAACTATAAAATTAGATTATCTGATTATTGTTAAATACCACAAAGCCATAAACCAGGGTTTTCAAAATACAATGGTTGAATTAAGTTTTATGCTGGTGGGTGAAGTTTACAATTGGCTCCACAATATTCATTACAAATATATTCTCTAGAATAAACACAACCATGGTTTAGAGTTCTTTGTTCATTGAGATATAACTTTCCTTTGAATTATTGATCATCAGGTTTTCTTTAAAATAATTCTTTCATCTTACTTGTCAAAGCAGCCAATGACTCTGCCTTTTTATATATACTGTATATAAAGAAATAGCAGGTTCTTTTAGGAATTCTTCACAGGGTGGTGCATGCATTTATATAAAGAATAAAGCTATTTCTGTAAAATATAATGGTTGAATGTATATAATCTTAGGATAAAAACACTTGGATTTTCAATATCAAATCAACATTTGATTCAAATACCCTATGAATGAATCAGAATAGAATCATATAGAAGGAGGGTTGTTGTTGTTTTAGGTCCCCCCCCCCATTTTTTCTTGCTTCAGAGATGTGTGGAGAAACATGATGATCTACAAATAAACGTGGCTCTTATTGCTTGCAGTGTCTTGTTACTATAGGCAATGGCTTTTATCAAAACAAAAACAAAAAAAATCATCAATAGAATTTCAGTGAAAAGGATAGTGAGTGCAAACTATCTTCTATTTGTCAAAACCAACCTAGGAGAATGAGAAGTTATATTGTCTCTGATAATGATGTGATAGTTTGCCTAGACTCTAAAAAAGGACAAACTTTGATCGCTTAGGGAAGCTTGCCTCATGCTTTGTTTTCCTCTAAGCTATTAGTAAAATATGTAGGCAGGAACCACAGATTATATCAATCAGCAATGCTGGTCAGAGAACAGTTTGCTAAGATCACATTTCTCCTCAGAATCAGAATAATGAACTTGTAATGCTGAGCTTTATTTAAAGAGGTATAAGCATGTTCATTAAAAATCATTCAATTGCATTAAAAGGATTTTACTCTGTATTTATATATTTGCACTTTAATGACTATATTGTTTTATAGTACATATTGTACATTACATTACAGTTTTTAAACTGCTAAATCATGCTATGTATTAATGTACAATTAAATAAAATAGTCTATTGCTTTGGAGGGGGAAAAACTTTAGTGCTCTTCTTAGTTCTCCCAACTAACCCAAGTTAGTTCAACTTATTTATCTGGTAATCTGAAATGTAATATGTAATGTAATATATGCTACATGCCAGCTGAGCAACAAGGGCCTCTTTCAATGTCAGAGACTCAGCCGAAACAGAGGAATTGAGAACTCCTCTGACGTCAGCCAAGTTGCTATAGGAAGTATCAAATTAAACTGATAGTTATCACCAGCATATGCATGCATCACGGACTTTCTGATGGTTTTTGCTGTCCTATGTTTTCAGTTAGCTGATTCCCTGCTATTCTATAAATTTAAAAAATTCAGAAAATAATTTTTCTCTTTACCTGTTTTGTCTATCAGCAAATAAAAATATATTAAGATTTCTGGCGCTAAAATAGAAAACAGCCAATCAAAATGAACAAAGTGCTGAAGGAACATTTATTTCTAACTCATCATCATCTAGTAAGGTATAGAACTTCTAGAATTAGAACACACCATCAAACACTTCTCAGCCTCCTGAAATATTTCCTATTTCAACTTTTGGAGATAATTACGAGCCTGTATAGAACCAATGCACAAAATGTATTGCCAGAAATATTTGCAAAGCTGACAAATAGTGCTAAAACTGGGACCAGTTCAACTCTTGAGACACCAAGTATCACAATGTCACTTGTACATCTGTCCTCAATGTTCTGCCTTTTCTTCTACCACATATCTGAGAGTCCCCCTCCCAAGCTGTCAGTATATTACTAATATAATGTTCTAAATATACCATACACTTTAGTGGGCATTGAAAACTGTAAGCAATTACAGAGCTCGGCACAAAAAAGAGGAAGTGCGTGCAGAAATATTAATAAAAATCTTAATGAACAGGCCATAACTGTGAAAAAAGGTTAGAGAGAAGGAGTGTCACGAAAGAATTATGGAAATCAAAACCATATTCATCTATAGATTCCACTTCTGACTAATGAGAAGTTTCAGAAATGCTAGTGCTTACTTCTTTAAAAGAAGGTTGCAAGAGACTGTGATAATTCTATAAGAAGGTCATAGAATTAGCATTGCAATACTTTTTTTCTCCTGAAAAGATAGAGGGACTCCTAGACATAGAGGGCTTTCTACAGAGCATTGCAAAGATAGTTCTTTTCCTTTGTTTCAGTTCAGAACTAGCACACAGTTCTTATTACAAGTAGTCCTCGACTTACAACCATTTGATTATGACCATTCAAACCTACAGTGGAATTGGGGGGGGGTCACTTTATCACCAGTCCTTGCATTGACATTGGTCTCTTGGGTCACAGGATCAGAATTTGGGGGCTTAGCAATCTGTTCTGTCCCCCCTTCTCCGCTCGTTAACAGACGACAGGCAGACAAACTTAAAAGGAACTCACTTTATCAGTTCTCAGCTCAGACTGGCTGCGAGCCCAAAAATAAACATAAATCAAGTCTCTGACAAGAATGGAAAACAAAACTCTTACAAAGCAATGCACTTCTCCAAGTGTATCCTTGAATCAGGGTTACAGAAACCAAATCACTTCTCCAAGTGTCTTTCAAATAAACCACGACCGATGATCAATGAATGCATGAATAAATGTTGACTCCTGCAACCAGGGCGTGGCACCATCCGTCCTTTTATCACCAGAATACGCCACTAACGAGCCCCAGCTGCATTGGTAATCTTGCATCCCGAAAAGACTCACAGAAGACGTCTGCTGAGTCACAACAGCAACCATATATTACTGTATGTATTTACAACAGTAGCAATGTCCCATGTTCACATGATGTCCCTTTGCAACCATTCCTGCTGGCTTCTGAAAAACAAATTCAATGAGGACTTTTACTTTGCTTAATAACCATGGCATTCACTTAAAACTGTGATTAAAAAGGCTGCAAAATTGAATGCAAATCACCTTGTTTAGCAGCAGAAATTTTAGTCCCAATTGTGGTCAGAAGTCAAAGGACTATAGGGGTGCGTTCAAGTGTAACCGGCTCCAATTTGGAGTCAGTGTGACACCTGGGCTCTTTCAAAATTTAATGGAAAGGCTGTTACAGGGCATACCAGGCGTCATCCCTTATTTTGACGATGTCCTGATGTCTGCCCGCTCCCTAACCTCTCTCCTGGCCTGCCTGTGGTCTGTACTTTGTCATTTCCGGGACGTTGGCTTGAAACCTAAGACATCCAAGTGCCGGGTCGCGGTTCCCCAAGTCGAATTTTTAGGATTTTTAATAGATAAGAAGGGGATTCATCCTACCCCTGAGAAAGTACAGGCTATCAGTCACGCCCCAACACCCACCTCAAAAGCCGAACTGCAAGCTTTCCTGGGGCTATTGAATTTTTATAACATTTTCCTCCCACATAAGGCTTCTATTGTAGAACCCCTGCACAGACTCTTAGACCGTTCGGTGAAGTGGGTTTGGGGACGTTGTGAGCCAGCTGCTTTTGAGACTATTAAGAAATTCCTCACGTCTGACAGTGTTCTATTGCAGTATGACGAAAACCTCCCTATAGTGTTGGCCTGTGATGCTTCCCCGTATGGGGTTGGGGCGGTCCTGAGCCATTGGCTGCCATCCAGACTGGAGGCTCCAGTAGCATATTTTCCCAAACGCTGTCTTCGCCCGAACGGAACTATAGCCAATTGGACAGGAAGGCATTTTCACATTGTGACGGATCACAAGCCCTTACTGGGCATCATTGCAGGTGACAAGCAGACACCCCAGATCCTGTCCCCCAGGTTCACCAGATGGACTGTATTTTTGGCTGCCTATGACTATACAATGCATTACGGACCCGGCAAGCATATCAGCCACGTGGACGCTTTAAGTAGATGCCCGTTGCCTATTGCGGTCAAAGACCCGGCGCCTGCCTCTACAGTGTTGCTGATCGATGACATGCAGTTACCTATTACCGCAGCTGATGTGGCCAGACATACGAGCTGGGACAAGGTGCTCGCCAAGGTGCTCGGATAGACTGAACGGGGTTGGCCTTCCCACCCACTGGGCACTGAATGGCGACCTTTCTCCACCAGGCAACATGAACTTTCTTTGCAGCAAGGTTGCCTTTTGTGGGGCAGCAGAGTGGTGATTCCGGCCTCCCTCCAGGAAGCGGTGCTGACAATGCTGCATGACAGTCACCCGGGAATTGTCCAGATGGAGGCACTTGGCCGGAGCTATGCTTGCTGGCCAGGCATGGACCAGGACATTGCCCGGTGGGTGGGTGGGTGGCTGTCCACAGTGCCAGGAAACCTGACCGGCTTGTCCCAAAGCACCCATTCAGAATTGGGAACAACTGAGGGCTCCATGGTCCAGAATTCATATGGACTTGGCTGGTCCGGTTAAGGGCCCAATATTTATTGTCATTGTTGATGCTTTCTCTAAATGGGTTGAATTGTTTTTATTGGCTGCAACAACTGCCCCTGCCATCATTAAGGTACTACGCTGGGTATTCGCGACCCATGGGTTACCAGACTTAGTGGTCTCTGACAATGGGCCCCAGTTTACTGCTGCGGCGCTTGCCTCGTTCTTTGCCTGGTTGGGGGTCTGCCATGCCTAATGGCCTGGCTAATGGCCTGGATGAACGCGCGGTCTGTTCAGCGAAAGAGGCTCTTGCCAGGTTTGGCCCCTAAAACTGGCAAGAGGACACAGATAGGTATTTACTATGGCAGCATGCCACCCCTTGTACAACTACGAACAAGAGCCCAGCTGAACTTTTAATGGGACGGCGCATTAGGACAACACTAGATAGACTGCACCCTGAATATGCGCCAGATCGGCCTTTAGACTCACACAGTCAACTCAAGGGGTTCACCATCGACACGCCAGTATATGCTAGAAACTAATCAGGCCATCTGCTATGGCTCCCCTGCATAGTCCTGAAAAGTCCGTAGTTGTACCTGGTAGAGGTAGAGGACAACAGGGTTTGGAAGCACCATATAAACCAGCTGAGAAATAGACAAGGGGGTGCCATTTTGGTGAAGCAGTCACAGGGCCTACCCGACAGGCAGGAAGCCGAGAGTCAGGAACAGGCCACAAGGTCCCGGTCTATCTCCCTAGAGGAGCTAGAGAAATTAATAAAAAGTCCACCAAAAGACTTACCAGTGGTTCACTGTGAGGCTCCAGTGGTGCCAGACTCTGAGCGGGCCAAGTCTCCAGCCAGGGCCAGCACTATTCCAGTCCCACCAGCGGAAGGTGCCCTGAGAAGGTCTGAGCGGGTCCGGCGGCAGCCGAGTCACCTAAAAGACTATGCATGCGCATTCTAAGTGTGAAGGAGTGTTGTGTACTACAGTTTCCTCTCTGGTTCGTTTGGCTAGGGGGGGGGCGTGCCCTTGTTTCTGATTGGTTATCTGTTTGACAGCTGGGATATATAAAGAGCTGTCAAACAGGGCTCAGCTGTTGCCAGTTAGCTAATACACGCAAAATGTGAAGTGCCACGTTTGGCAACCTGTTAGAAATAAACTGTTAGCTGACTTGAAGTCCTGGCTCACCTCTGTTCTCTGACCACGTTCTCCCAGCTAGAACAAATAGAGTGGTTATTGCAAGTGGCAGTCCAACAATGAGGTACTGGAGGACAAACCTACAAGTACCATGTGACTGATTGGAAACCCTTTTGGGTATCTGCTGCCTCAGGCTGTATATGCAGTCTTACAGGAAATTTCAAGTGTCAGCTAGTTGCCTTTCATATTTAGAATGGGAAAGGAAGTCTTAGTTGGAACATTATGTATCAGGAAGCTTAGAAAAATGAAGCTAACCTTTCGTTGATGATGTAGTGAGATAAATCAATTTATTTAGTTTTCAATTCATTTCAGTTTAGTGGTTTAGTGGTTTATTCGACTTGTATGCCGCCCTATTCCCAAAGGGACTGAGGGCGGCTGACAAACCAGAAGGGAAGGGGAACAAATACAAAAAGTAAAACAGAAACAAAACAACAATACAAAACAATTTAAAAAGTCACAACAAGCACAACCAATTCGAGTAGGGGTGGAACTCAACAGCCCCAGGCCTGCTGGAACAGCCAGGTCTTAATGGCTTTACGGAAAGCCTGAAGGGTGGCGAGGGTCCGAATCTCCACGGGGAGATCGTTCCAGAGGGCCGGAGCAGCCACAGAGAAGGCCCTCAGTTAAAAAAATACTAGTTAAATAAATTGAATATAGGTTTTATTGAAGAATTCTATTGTATATCTGAAACCTGAAATATTTTGCATTCAAATTTGCCTTACAATTTTTTAGAGATCTTCCTCTTTTGCACAAAAAAAAAATGCCCTCACATTTATTTTAAGGGTGCTTGAGATTTTTTAAAATCATTTTTCCCCAATTTGATTTCTGAAAGTGATATAAGGGGCTACTACTTGCATTATTTCCTGTTATACATTTAACATTCTGGAACTTGCCTATGTTTCCTGACTTAAAAAGGCCTAATGGGAGAATATGTTGTGTATGGATTTAATTTTGAAGCATGAGAATCAGTGGTGTGATTCAAATAATTTAACAACTGGTTCTCTGCCCTAATGACCAGCTGGGTATGCATGGCTTGGTGGTCATGTGATTGGGTGGGTGTGGCCAACTCAACATCACTCATGTCGATGGGCACTTCACCTTAGCTGTTACAATGTAATAAGGGTTAACTGGAGAGGCAGTTGCTTTAAGTAGGGCAATAAAGATTAGTCTAGTAACAACACCAGAATGTTTCCTTACTGCCTTCCTTACAGGATTAACCCTGTAAAGTGGGGAAAAAAACAAAATGAGATTTCTTCCAAACAATTGGTTCTCCTGAATAGGTGTGAACTGGCTGAATCCCACCAGTGATGAGAATCCTGGGGAGGCTGCAGACTGGAGAAATTATTCTACAATGAAAGACAAGGCATATACACGCTATTTAGCTGCCTTGGGAGTACAGGAACTCCAGGCTCACCAATGAGAATTTCATAGAGAAATTCATAACATAGATTGGGAACTGGTAGAAAACTGTAGGCAAATTGTCTGCATGGCACCTAATGATCCTTAACCCTGTCATCACTACTCAGTCTAATGAGTTTCATGATAATCATTCCAATTAATAAAAAAGAGGTGAAAAACAGCCTTCTAACATGTGTTGAGAAATCATCTTCGTTCAATTCCTATTTTACCTCCAAATGGCTTCCTCGTTGCTTGATCATAGGCACTCCAGGGGTGGGTTTCAGCCGGTTCTAACCGGTACACTAGAACCCGTTTGTGAAATTCAGCGTACGTTTTAGAACCCGTTCATCCGGTGGCACAGTACCGGAACGCTCACTCCCGCCTGCCCCTCCCTGCTCACTCCCCCCGCCCGACGCAATCTCCTTTCATTCTCTGTCTGCCTCATTCACTCGTTCGGGCAGCAGAGAATGAAAAGAGATAGTGTTGCCAAGGGCAAAGGAGCCTGCAGCCTCCTTCATTCACACGTTCGGGCAATGGGGGGGATTTCTCACACACCTTCGGAGAAAGAAAGAAGGTGTGCGAGAAATCCCCCCCATTGTCCGAACATGTGAATGAAGGAGGCTGCAGGCAGTCTGCCTCATTCACTCTGTCTGCCTCATTCACTCATTTGCCAAGGGCAAAGGAGCCTGCAGCCTCCTTCATTCCTTCCTTCTCTCAGCCCCCACCATAGCATTTCCTCTGCTTGGCTGCCATTGCTGTGGCCACGCCCCCTCTGCGTGCTCTCCCCGCCTCCGGCCTGAGTGGTAGTGAGTGATGGCAGTGCGGGGCGGCTGGCAACGGTGACAGCTACTGCTCCTGGGCTAGCTGTGAGTCGCGCTGCTCGGCGGCAGCGCCCTGACTCGCACCACCTCAGCAATAGCACCTCTTGCCCGCAGAACTGAGGCGGGGAAGAAGATTGAGAGACGTGGAGCCACAGACTCTCATTCCTAATTTCAGTGGTGAGCCTAAATATTATGTGTGTAAAAACGTGCCTTTTAAAAAGTAATTTATTCATTTATTTAAAACTATTCATCTTTTTCATCACTTAAACAATACCAAAATATGTTTTTAGCTGGTAGGAGCCAGGATTATTTATTCATTTTTATTTATACTCTGCCCTACCTCATCAGAATACTCAAGGTGGTTTCTAACAATAAAATGAAATTTAAATTAGAATTAACTCTACCATTTTAATGTTTAATTAAAAAGAAAAAAGTTCTAAAAATATTACAACTCAATTTACTATTCACTTTCAACAAAGTATAGAAAATATTTGTGTCTCTGTGTGTGTGTTTTTAATTTCACAAAGAGTTAAGGCCTTCTCTTCTGTTTGACCTCTTTGTTGCACTTTTTTCCCACTATAAGTGGAATATTTTCAAAAGATGGAAAACAGGGTGCCCAGTTCTGAGGTGACTTAAGACTCTTTTCAAAAGAAACTGTAAATCATTCAGTTGGCTCAATGTCACCAGAAATATGAGAACTAGCAGGAGGTTATTTTTATTTGTCTACTTGGTATAACCAAATATATATTTAGATTGATAATAGACATAATATTGCCATGAAGAGTGAGATTACTATTTCCCTCCCACTATCCATAAATTAAAGCACATTATTTTATTAATATTATATCTACAGTATTTGGATAGATAAATAGGTCATGAGAGGTTTGATTGCTATAAAAAAAATAATTCTCACAGTTTTTTCCATTATACTATCTATTATATTGTTACAGGTGTATATCAAGTTCAACCATTGCATGTTTACAAGAATTTTATCCTTCCAAATGTCTCTTACTTGAGGAAAAGAAAAAGGGAAATATATTTTTCCTTAAGGACTGGTAGACATGGAAACCAGATATCAACCACTTCCTGCCTTTAAGAGGGCTTGCAATATTCTATGAATCGTTGACCCATGTATGACCTTGATCATGGGAAGGATTTGTTTTGGTTGTCTGCTATAACCAGCTACCTACGTGAAAATTCCTATTCAAAGGGAATTCTTAACACTCCTTAAAAGAATATTAATTTGTGGTAGAAGTTTTTGAAGAAAGACTTTAGCTTTATATCTAGAGAGAGAAATTGCTCTGCCATTTCATATTTCAATTTTTAGTCGGTTTACTATATGGTTGAAGTGTTCCTACATTTGCTATCTAAATATTTTAGAGTGTGTTTTAAGTAATTAAATTATATAAAAAAATAAAAATTGGAAAAGAACATCCCCTCACACATAAACTCAAAACAGTTTCAACTGGCACAGAGCAGAACATATATGTGTAGAGTAGACCTAGGAGTATATAAAGGAACATGGAGGTAATTCCCAACGCAGGAGTCCTTCCTTCTCTTGAGAGCTGTCAGACGTACTCTGACATGAGGGGAAAATGTGTGTGTGTGTGTGTGTGAGTGTGTGTGTGTGTGTGTGTGAGAGAGAGAGAGAGAGAGAGAGAGAAAGTTGGAGAGAGAGAGATAGGAAGGAAGGGAGGGAGAGAGGGAGGGAAAGAAAGAAAATAAGTGGGGGAGAGAGACACAAGAAGGAAAGAAGGAAGGAAGGAAGGAAGGAAGGAAGGAAGGAAGAAAGAAAGAAAGAAAACTTATGATCACAATTGAGGCTGTTAATTTTGGTTGCTAAGCAAGAGCATTGTTAAGTGAGTTTCACCACATTTTCCAACTTGACCACACCCACCCGGTCACACGACCACCAAGCCACTCCCATCTGGCCACATGACTGCCGAGCCACTCCCACAAAACAGGCCACACCTACAGAAGAGGTGTGAAACCCACCACTGAGCACTCCCAAAGTTATTCTAAATCCTCATGACTTGTTCACATACCATGGAAGACTCTCCAGAACAGCCTAGTTGTTTATAGGCAGAAAATAAAGACATGTAATGGTTTCACAAAATTATCTTGAAGCCATGCCATGGTAATAGGCAAGTAGATTATGTTTAAAGAGATCACTCTTAGCTTGCTGCTTCATGATTCTGGGTGAGTTAATTAAACATTTTTCCCCAAATATACTTTATTTTTTTCTTTTATTAATTTTTAATTCATGGGGGTGTGGGATGTTATTTTTAGGAGTAGTGGAGATTTTAGGATAAACAGCCTGGGAATAACATGAGATGAAACAAAAAGATAAACCAGCTAATTCTTTTTTTTTAATATACTTTTTTTATTTTCCATTTTCATAACATATAATCACATGTATACTATTACATAGCCAATATCCTATTGTATTAAGTAGTAATTACATCAGTTCCTCTTGCCATCAATGCCCAGAAAGATAAAAACCCATTATTAGCTCTTCTGCTCTCCATACACCTCTTTCTTCTGCCTCTCTCCTACCTCCTTTCTTCCCTCCATCATCCTTTTCTTCTCTACTTCCCCTTCCTTTCTCCTTCTCCTCTCTCTTCATTCCACTCCTCCTTATCCTCCTCATCTTCCCCCCTTACCCTCTCTCCTATCCCTCTCTTCCTATCTTTCTTCTCTCCTCTATTTCCCACTCTTCCTCTCATTCACTTGGTGTATTTCAGCTTCTGAGCAAACTCCATTCTATGTTGATGGTATTTATCCTTCCATATCAATATACTTAACATATCTTAGTTTTAAAGAAAAAATAAGAGAAGACAGTATACATGTGCAATCATATTACTTTAAAATCTAACACCTCTCGTCAAGCCTAATATACATACCGCCCTCCCCCCCTCCCCCCCAGCCTTTCCTCCCCCGACTTCCCAGAACCCATACACGGTATAAATCTTTAACAAAAACAGTCTAAAATATATTTGAAAAAAGAATAGAAAATAGATAACATCTTTAAATTGAACTTAGTTCCTCCTTGCTAGGCTAACTTTAAACAATTTATATCATTCCTGATCTTAATCATAAGCTATCTGGAATTTCTTAGTCCCATATTTATTTTGTATATAATCGATCCATTTTTTCCAGTCTTGTTTATATCTCTCGTTTGAGTAGTCCTTAAGATATGCAGATATTTTAGCCATCTCGGCTAGATTTGTGACTTTCAATGTCCATTCTTGAATTACAGGCAAATCTTCCTTCTTCCAGCATTGCGCCACCAACAATCTAGCGGCAGTTATTAAGTGCAAAGTCAAATTAATCTCTACAACTGTACAATCAGTAATTATACCTAACAAAAATAACTGAGGGGTAAACTTTATCCTTTTTTAAAGAACATTTTGCATAATCCACCATATTTTTATCCAAAATGCCTTAACCTTTTTGCAAGTCCACCATATATGAAAATATGTAGCGTCGAGAGAATCACATCTCCAGCATTTGGATTGTAAGTTCGGATACATAAAGCCAACTTTTTAGGATCTAAATGCCATCTATAAAACATCTTGTAAAAATTTTCTCTCAAGTTTTGGGCTTGTGTAAATTTTACATTTCTTACCCAAATCCTTTCCCATGTATCCAACATTATTGGTTCTTCAATATTTTGAGCCCACTTTATCATGCAGTCTTTAACTAATTCTATTTCGGAGTCCATCTGTAATAATAAATTGTATAGTCTCTTTATATGCATTAAGCTTTGATCTCTTATTTGTTTAAATAAATTATCCTTGACTTGCATAAAACCATTTTTTTGATCTGTTTTCCACCTGGCCTGTAGCTGTCCATACTGGAACCATGTTTGAATTACCTTTTCCTCTTTTAATTCATCCAGGGATTTTAGTTGTAATACACCCCTTTCTAGGGTAAGAAGCTGTCTGTAAGTGATTATATCCTGTTTTTGTACTACGTTCATATTTTCTATTGCATGTCTAGGAATTGCCCACATGGGTATCTTATCATTTAATTTGTATTGATATTTTTTCCAGACCCACAGTAAAGCATTCCTTAAAATATGACTTTTAAAATTCTTGTCCACTTTTTTGTTATATAGCAGGTAAGCATGCCAGTCATATACCAGATCATACACCTCGATATTAAGTATTCTGTCATTTGTTAAATTAATCCAATCACTAATTACAGACAAAGCGACTGCGTCATAGTATAGTTTTAAGTTGGGTAATTTCAAACCTCCCCTCTCACTCACATCTTGCATTATTTTTAGTTTTACTCTCGGCTTCTTCCCTGCCCATACAAATTTATTAATACCCTTCTGCCATTCTAACAGGTTCACATCTTTTTTAAGTATAGGTAGCATTTGGAAAAGAAATAAAAATTTAGGTAAAATATTCATTTTCACTGCTGCTATTCTTCCCAGCAAGGATAACTGTAACTTCTCCCATTTTTTCATCTCTGTCTGTTTACTATGCCAAAGTGGTTCATAATTATACTTATATAACTTCCCATTTGAGGTTGAAATATGAACTCCTAAATATTTGACCTTTTTAACTATTTCACATCCTATCATTCTTTCTAGTTCTTCCTTTTGTTTAGTATTCATATTTGTAGCTAATATTTTTGTTTTCCCTAGATTTATTTTAAATCCTGACACTTGACCATAATGATTAATCATATTCATTAAGATCTTACTAGATTCCTGCGGTTGGTTTAATATTATAACCAGATCATCCGCAAAAGCACGTACTCTATATTCTTGCTGCCTAATCTTAATTCCCTTTAGGCCCTCCAAGCCCCATATTTTATTCAACAATATTTCCAAAGTTATAATAAACAATAATGGGGACAAGAGACAACCCTGTCTTGTACCTTTTTCAATTTGAAAAGAATCTGTTAAACTTCCATTAACTATAATTTGAGCTGTTTGCTGTTGATATATTGCTTTAATTGATTGTAAGAAACGTTCTCCTATTTGCATTTTTTGCAGTGTTTTCAACAGGAATTGCCAGTTAACTCAATCAAAGGCTTTCTCAGCATCCAGAAATATGAGCGCAGTAGGAATTTGGTTATTCTTTCCCAAATATTCTAGTGCATTAACAATTAATCTTACGTTACTTCTCATTTGTCTCCCTTGAATAAAACCTGTTTGATCATTATGAATCAAATGTTGAATAACCAACATTAATCCATTTGCTAGTATTTTAGTAAAGATTTTATAATCTACATTAAGTAGTGATATAGGTCTATAGTTTTTTGGTTGGGTAATATCTTGGTCTTCTTTGGGTATCAGGGATATAAAAGCTGTCTTCCAAGATGGAGGTACCTTACCTTCCATTTGAATCTTATTAAATAATTCCTTAAGAGGTTCCACCATTTCTAATTGTAAATTTTTATAGTAAGCCGCTGTCAAGCCATCTGTACCAGGTGCCTTCCCTGCCTTTAACTGCTTAATTACCTGTAGAATTTCCCCCGAGGTTATTGGTTGATTCAATCTTTCCCTCTGCTCTTCTTTAACTATGGGTATTTTTTCTTTATCCAAGTATCTGTCCATATCTAGACCTTTAATTTTGTCACCCTTGTACAACGCTGTAAAGAATTCACGGAAGATCTTTTGAATCTCACCCTGTTGATACACTTCTTTCCCTCTGTAGTGCAATTTCGCTATATTACGAAATTTTTGTTTTTTCCTAATCTGATATGCTAACCATCTACCAGATTTATTTGCATTGCAGAAAGTGTTATGTTTTGCATATAACAGACTAGTGGCTTCCTGGTCTGAGATCAGCATATTAAATTGGTCTTTTAATAAGATAATTGCTTATTTAATCTTTATATCTCCTGGTTTTAAAGTTAACTCTTGCTCTTTCTTCCTAATTTCATCTTTTCGTTGCGAATTCTGTTCGCTTTTCCCCTTGTTTACGTCTATGTAATCTATTTAGATTTATCAAAGCTCCTCTCATATATGCTTTACTTGCATCCCATACAATTTCCATAGATGTACCCTTATTCATATTAAAAACAAAGTTTTCTGTTAACAATTTTTTACATTCATTAGTATATTCGTCATATCTAAATCAATTTTCATTCAATCTCCAAGACCTTCTTTCTTGCGTCACCCCTCCCAACTCCATCCAAACTGGATTATGATCTGATAAAACTCTGGCACATATCTTTGTCTTCTTCAACCTAGAAAGCAAATCATTGGTAGTTAGTATGAAATCAATTCTGGAAAAGGATTGATGTCTATCAGAAAAGAAGGTAAAATCGTATTCTTCTGCATTTCTTTCTCGCCAAATATCTCTCAGTTCAAAATCATCCATCATATCAAAAAAGGACTTAGGTAGTTTTGCTCACATTTGAGTATTTGGCCGAGAAGCCTTCTTATCTTTCTTAGTGTCCATAACACCGTTCCAGTCACCCAATAGGATGCAGGACCTATAATCCCACTGTACTAATTTGGCATGAAGCTTTCTATAAAATCCATCTTGTTGTTGATTGGGAGCATATATTCCCAGTAGCAATGTCCTTTTTCCTTCTAATACCAAGTCTATTGCGATATATCTTCCGTGGGGATCTGCTTTGATTAATTCAGCTTTCATATCCTTCCTTAAGTATATAACGATACCATTTTTCTTCTCTGAAGCAGAAGCTATAAAATGTTGTCCAAATCTTGTATTAATCAGATATTTTTGATCAGTTGATCTAATGTGAGTTTCTTGCAAACAAATTATATCATTCTTGAACTGTTTAAGATAGTGATTTATTTTCTTTATTTTCTGTGGAGAGTTTAATCCATTGACGTTCCATGTTAGGAACTTAGTTGTCATCTTTGGCTCCCTGAAGCTTTTTTAGAGCCTTCTGAACATCCTGGAATTTAACCTTTGGTCTGGCTCCTCCCACTGCTTCTAAGCTGGTACCTGTAGCATCTTGACCGGTAACAGATGTTTGTTGTGATTGTTGCTTTTTTAATTGTTGGTCCATTCATCTGGTAATCACATGGGTTTGTCTTTGTTCCTTGACTCCTTGTGCTTCTGAGAGAGAAAGATGATCCATCTTTGTTGATAATTGTGTAGTTTGCTGTCTATCTAGTCCTTCTTGTTCTCTTTCTCTAGGTCCAGGTGGGCCGGGGTGTCCGGCCTTCAAGATATTATGGTAAAAATCCTGGGCCTTCCATACTGAATTAAGACAGTATCATTGCCCCTGAAAAATGAGTGCTAGTCCAACTGGTGCATCCCATCTGAACTGTAGCTGACGATTTTTAAGCTCTTTGACTAAAAAGGCGTAGTCTTTCCTAGATCTTAGCATTTGAGGTGGTATCTCTTTCAAAACAGTCACTTCCTGACCCCCAATTTGAAGCTTGGTTTTATAGGACTCTTGCAAAATCATATTCCTCATGTCTCTTGTAGTAAAGTAAATCACAATGTCCCTTGGAAGTTGCTTCTGTCTAGCCAGCCAGGAGTTAACACGATAGACCTTATCAATTTGCCAATCAAAATTCCCCCCTGGCCTTCCCATCAGACTATTGAAAGCTTCTGAGAGAATCTGTTTCAGATTTTCCTGGTTATTTTCACGCAAACCTCTTATTCTTAGTGCAAGTTCCATTTGTCTATACTGTAACATAATAATTTCTTTTTCAGCATCTCCGACTTTTTGTTGAACCACGTCTATTTTGGATACCAAATTAATATTAGAGTCATTAAGATCTTCTAATCTGCTTTCAATTCCGGACAATCTGAAAACGAATTAAGAACCCCCAACATATCATCCCTGATCTTCTGAACCCGGGTCTCAAGTTTATCAGACAGTTCTTTATCAGCAATGGATATCTCCTCCTTAATTTTTGTTTCCATCGTAACTACATGATTTTTAAAGGCTTCAGCCAGTTCCTTCTGAAAAGTTTCTTTAGTTAACGGCTCCCCTATGGGGGGAGGAAGTAATGACTGTAGTTTCAAGCCGGGGGCGGGCGAACTGCCCGCACTTTTTGAAACAGGGGGGAGGGAACCTTTTGGATGGGGTTTTGCTTAGAAGCCATTCCAAGTTTTAATCTTCTTCAGCCAATTAATAAGTCTATGCTGGTCGATTGTGCAGCAATTGCTGTTTAATTTAGTAATAAATCACTCCTTTTCTTTGAAGTTTTAAACTCAGTAGAAATTCAAAGCCCGATCAGTGTTACGAAGCTGCTCGGCGCCATTTTGAATATCTCTTTAGCAAGTAAGATATCAGAAGGAATTCTTGTAAAAATGAAGCTAAGGATTAATACAAACAATTAAAAATTCACGTGTATAGGGTCTGCTCGTCTTGAGTTCAATAAATCAAATTTTGTTCTGAGGGTGGGTGGTTTGCTTTGTGCTGCTAATAAACAGCAGGAATTTCTGGCACGGAGACAATTCTGCTCTTGGGTGCCCTTCCTCCCCTCCCAGAGTTGGTCTGAGAAGGTTATTTGGTGCGTTGCCCAGCACAATTAGCTCACCTTATCTTCTTAGCCCAATGAAAAGGTAAACAAGCTGTCAGACGGCTGATGGATTGCTGTTCAGACAGTTTAACGCAACCAGGATTCCGGAGCTGTTAACGACCAGCTCCCACTGGTAAACCACTCCCCCACCGGGAGCTAATTCTTCAAGAAGCTTGAAGAAAAGTAACTTTTCTCCAAGGAGTGTTTCAACCAATCCAAGATGCTTTTTTATCTCAAAACTGTACTCATTATAATGGGTAACAGCTGCTTAAAGATGTCTTATAAATTATTTGGATTCAGTGCATATTGATGCAATTCTCATAGCAGATTCAAATCTTCTTTTTTCTCTTTTTTTCCATCCCTGTCTAATTAAGATTTCTCTAAGAAAGAAGTATGTTCTCTTGGCTTTCCCCAGAGCAATTACAGCATTTCAGCAAATTAGACATGCAAAGAACATAGTGATTACAAGAAAAAATACAATGTAACACTGAGCATACTTCCTAACCTGCCTATTAGGCAGGACTAATCTGCAGATATTTGAAGGTTGTAGACAGGGGTGGGTTTTAATCAGTTTGCGGTGGTCCCCGTGAACTGGTTGGTCGGTGAACCCAGAAATAAGTACCTTCTGGGAACGGCAAAGGGCCCACCCGCCCGCCCGTGCTCCTTACCGGTCTTTGAAGGCTTCTGCGCTTCTACGCAGGTACATGGCACATACAGCGCCTGCGCGATTCTCCGCAAGCAGCTAGATGGCACATACAGCGCCTGTGCAATTCTCTGTGAGCAGCTGGATGGCACATAGCGCCTGCACGATTCTCCCGAGCAGCTGGATGGCACATACAGCACCTGCGCAATTCTCTGCGAGCAGCTGGAGAATCGCGCAGGTGCTACGATGCATACGTGAACTGCGCGCGTGCACGAGGACGCCGCTGGCCCCGTTCCAACTGAACCGGTTGGAACGGGATAAGCAACCCACCACTGGTTGTAGATAGGAATGGTATAGGCCTTTATTAATTGCTTAGGAAGACCTTATACAATCAAGAAATACACTCAAGACTCAAAAATCTCTAGTTGTTCGTATTGGTGCGCACAACAGGATTCCTACAAAAGTTTAGTTCATCTTTCCCAATCTTCCAGCAGTGCTGAGAATACAATTCCCCAAAAATGCTAATTTATGCTAGGTCAGAATCCTGGTAACTGTAGTTCCAAAACTTCTGTAGATAGGGAAGAGGCTAATTTAGTTACTGTGATGCTTATTTGGCTGGCATCAAGAGGAAACACAGAATAATGGTGGGATTTGTTTCTGATCAACTCACTGTTTTTATCTTTCTGGCCACTTCTTTCAGAGCTAAGAGGTAGATTTTGCTGTTGCAAACACACAAACAATGAGCAAAACGTTTGAAGCAGTTCTTATAAGTGTGGATGAAGCACCTATCTATGAATAGTAAGATCCATTGTATCTTTTGCAAGGTATGGACATCTACTTTGAAGGATCTTTGCTCTCTTGCATTTACCAGCAAGCACAGTTGTTTGACTTAAGTAGCACTTCCAGTAGAAATTCTAACTGTTTGTACATAAGCATAAACAGAGAACCAGGGTTAGCTTTCCAGGCAGTTTTAGGAACCTTACAAAAGACATGGCTGTTTAGAGATTCAAAGAGAACCACTTTAATCATGCACTTTGGAGCACCTCTTTTAGATATATTTCACAACCCTAATAGTTACAATGAAGTAGGATAGTTATAGCTCAATTCTGGAATTGAGCTATAAGAGTTCTAAAGAGAATAGTTAGAAATTTGGGGAGATAAATGTAGGACAATACAACTTCATACTATCTGTCATCATTTAAATTATTTCTGTGTAAAATAACCAGGGATATAAAATGTTACTGGAGAAAGAGATTTACATACAAAATAATTTCTCCAATGAGTTATGTGACAACTGGATCATTTGATGACTAAGATTTAGTCATATTATTTGTATAATGTTGCTGTATAAACAACCTTGGTGAAAATAAGTTTATAAAGCATTAATGTGATGCTTCAAAGGAAAGATTTAACAACAAAACCAGCCTTATTGTTCTGTTTCATATTTTACCTGAGGCTACAAGCTCATAGAGGCTTGACTTGTGACTAAGCAAAACAGAGACTTGCATACAATTCTGCCTGTATGAAAAGAAACAAATATGTGAGACAGCTTGTAGAATAATCAAGTCCTAGGCTGTTCATTTGGAATAATAAGGAGCAGGATACAAACTCAAACTCAAACTCAAATCCCCCACTGTAGGGAGGTGGAACCGATTAGGTGGTTCCGTCCCAGGCACCTGATGGACCCTACGGGATTTCAGATGGCACTTGGGGAGATACCTGAATCTCTGGCCCGCAATCCAGCGGAGTCTTAGTCGCTGCTTGGAATATAGCGGCGGCGGAGGCTCTAAACCAGATTGCGCCTTTATGGCCTCTCTGCGGCAGTGGATCCAGGAGGGCTCCTTGATTCACCGAGGAACTCCGGGAGATGAAGCGCCAAAAGAGACGCCTAGAGCGACGATGGAGGGCTAGTAACTCTGAATCCGACCGAACACAATTAAGAGCCTTTGTTAGGACTTATCTAGTGGCGATACGGGTGGCAAATGTGCGCATTTTTCCGCTCTTATCGCATCCGCAGAATCGCACCGAGCCGCCCTGTTTAGGATAGCCCGCTCCCTCTTGAAAGGGAGGGATGCGGACGAACCTCTACAGGGTAGAGCTGAGGAATTTTCCCAGTTTTTGTCGGATAAAATCGCTCGGATTCGGATGGACCTGGACTCCACTTGGACGGTACCAGCCGAGGTGCCGGGGGAAGGTCCTGATCGGATTTTATGGAGAGAGTTTCAACTTGTCACTCCGGAGGAAGTGGACAAGGCCATGTGAACGGTGAGTGCCTCCACCTGTTTACTGGACCCGTGTGCCTCCTGGCTGGTCTCGGCCAGCAGGGAGGTGACGCGTGGTTGGCTCCAGGGGATTATTAACACCTCTCTTCAGGAGGGATCCTTCCCGCACCCCTTAAAGGATGCGGTGGTGAAACCCCTCCTCAAGAAACCTTCCCTGGATCCAGCCATTTTGAACAACTGTCATCCAGTCTCCAACCTCCCATTCGTGGGGAAGGTTGTTGAGAAGGTGGTGGCCTTTCAAATCCGGCGGACCTTGGATGAAACGAATTATCTGGATCCCTGTCAGTCAGGTTTCAGGCCTGGTTATGGCACCAAAACTGCTTTGGTCGCGCTGACCGATGATCTCTGGCGGGCCAGGGATAGAGGTCATTCCTCTATCCTAGTGCTTCTTGACCTCTCAGCGACCATGGTATCCTTCTGCAACGGTTATGGGAGGTGGGAGTGGGAGGCACCGTTTTACGGTGGTTCTCCTCCTACCTCTCGGACAGGTCGCAGTTGGTGTTGGTCGGGGGACAGAGATCGACCCCTAGGCCCCTCAAATATGGGGTGCCGCAGGGTTCAGTCCTGTCCCCCCTCCTGTTCAATATCTACATGAAGCCATCGAGTGAGATCATACACCGGCATGGGATTAAATATCACCAATACGCGGACGATACACAACTGTATCTGTCCGCCCCGTGCCAACTCAGTGAAGCAGTTGAAGTGATGTGCCAGTGCCTGGAGGCTGTCAGGGTCTAGATGGGAGCGAACAAGCTTGCACTCAGTCCAGACAAGACTGAGTGGCTATTGATGTTGCCTCCCAAGGATGGCTCCTGATATTCCATCTCTTAGCCTGGGGGGTGAAATTATTCACCCCTTGGAGAGGGCTCGCAATCTGGATGTCCTCCTGGACCCACAGCTGACGTTAGAACACCATTTGTCGGCTGCGACCAGGGGGGCCTTTGCCCAGGTTCACCTGGTGCACCAGTTGCGACCCTATCTGGACCGGGAGGCACTTCGAATGGTCACTCACGCCCTCGTCACCTCAAGACTGGATTACTGTAATGCGCTCTACAAGGGGCTGCCCCTGAAGAGTGTCCGAAGACTACAGCTGGTCCAGAATGCAGCCGCGCGAGCGATAAAGGGTGTACCGAGGTACACCCATGTTACACCTATCCTCTGCGAGCTGCACTGGCTTCCTATTGGTCTCCGGACTCGCTTCAAGGTGCTAGTCGTTACTTTTAAAGCCCTACATGGTATCGGACCTGGATACCTGAGAGACCGACACCTGCCATTTACCTCCCAACGACCAATAAGATCACACAGGTTGGGCCTCCTCCGGGTGCCGTCGACCGGACAATGCCGGTTGGCGGCTCCCCGAGGGAGGGCCTTCTCTGTAGCTGCACCGGCCTTATGGAATGAGCTTCCTGCTGAGATCCGGACCCTCACCACCCTCCCGGACTTCCGTAAAGCGACTAACACCTGGCTGTTCCGGCAGGCCTGGGGCTGTTGAGTATTCCAGCCCCATTTGATGTAATGGATGCTGTGTTGATTTTAATTTTGTAATTTTAAATGTTTTAAATGTTTTTATTGTTGTTTTATTTGCTGTGAGCCGCCCAGAGTCCCTAGGGAGTGGGCGGCATACAAATACCAAATACCATTAAAGTCAAAGAGACATTTATAACAATTTGGCATCTGAATTGTGGCACATTGTATGTGATAATGTTTATCAAGTTTGTGCAACATATTTGGTGGTAATTACAAACATGCTTGTACATTTTTTTAATTATTAAATTTATATGCCAACCATCTCACTCTGAGAAGCTACTCAGACATTTTGTGTGGTTTTCACAAGCAGGGAGTGAACTTTACAGGAAATCAAGACTGGTTTTAAGAACTGAAGTACACCAAATTTCACAAAAAATGGTGGTGAAGATTTTGAATTACCTTCCCTTAGGTTTTGATGATGTTATTTTAAAAATTGCATAATGTCATTTTTGGACAGGTGGTAATGACATGTACTGCAAAAATGGGCCCTTGCTGTGCACATTTCAAGTAGACCATGTGTGTGTGTGTGTCTGTGTGTGTGTGTCTCTGTGTGTGAAGGTTTGAAGGCATAATGATGCCTTTATGTCTGAGTAGCTTCTCAGAGTGACATGGTTGGCATATAAAGGGCAGAGCCAAGGTGGCGCAGTGGTTAAATGCAGCACTGCAGGCTACTGCTAGATCAGCAGTTCAGCGGTTCAAATCTCACCGGCTCAGGGTTGACTCAGCCTTCCATCCTTCCGAGGTGGGTAAAATGAGGACCCAGATTGTTGGGGGCAATATGCTGACTCTCTGTAAACCGCTTAGAGAGGGCTGAAAGCCCTATGAAGCGGTATATAAGTCTACTGCTATTGCTATTGCTATTGCTTTCCAGTATATAATAGAACTTAGTGTCAGAGCTGAGACTAAAGTGAAGTCCAACTTATTTTTCCTTATATAGCTGTTAAATCAATCAGGAGGAAAAACAGACACAAAATGTCTTTTTTCTTCCAAGAATGGAAAATGTAAAACAGTGAGGGGAGCAAATGTTTAAGTAAGGAATTTTTCTGGTTCTTTCCACTCCACTCTTGAATACATTGTGATTGAAGAAAACATGGCAATCTGATTGCTAATTCAATGCTCCTTTCCCCTCTCCTTGCCACTAAGATGTTTTATGAGAATAAATTCCCAAAGGGTTTTGTTTTTTGCAAGGAGGGCAGTTTCTAAATTACAGAGATGCTGATTCAATTTTGTGTTATGGAAAGCCAGTTAGAGTAATCTGGTCTTTTACAAATGTCTTATAGATGATACTGAACTGGCACAAATTGGTCTGGGTTCAAGAGTAGCAATAAGTCTGAACACTGTGCTGTTAAAAAGCTGAGTCAAGCCCCTATACCTCCACTCATGGCTGCTATGAGCTAGCAGGTATTTGAAATATCAGGCAATGTATTCCCTTGTTCCTCTTACCGCAATTAGGATTGGCTATACAATCTCCTAATCTTTACATATCTACGGTCTGCAGCAGGGCTGTAATTTCTGGCTCCTGGGCTGGATGCGTCACACGATGTCCACGTTCACGCCCAGGTTAGTAAAGGGGGAAAAAGTCCCAATATAGCACATGATGCTGCCGTGACACTGTGAGATTGACAGCCCTGGTGTAAAGGAATGGATGTTGCTTTCCTTCAGCTATTAAGTTATTATTAATTTTACAATAACAAATCAATTGTATGTTTGTATTTTTTAAATTAGAGGTTTAAAATTATTTCAGCAAATTCTTTTTAATTTTGGAAACAGATCAATCACCTAAAATATTGGTTGTGATTGCACACAAAACCCCACACTCAAAGTGAAGGAATCTTAACCCATTTTTCTGGGCCTACAATATACTGATCCAT
This sequence comes from Thamnophis elegans, assembly GCF_009769535.1. Classification (NCBI taxonomy): domain Eukaryota; kingdom Metazoa; phylum Chordata; class Lepidosauria; order Squamata; family Natricidae; genus Thamnophis; species Thamnophis elegans. Next base: position 56,734,953 of record NC_045546.1, on the reverse strand, counting down.
ACTAATCATACTGGATGAATTTGCACACTGAACAGGTTACATTTGTAACTCAATGTGATGTGCAAACACAGTCACTGAGGTGAGAAAAGCTGATTTAAATTAATAGACTGCTACCTCTTGGATAATATGCAAATAATTCCTAATGTTATTTTAAGATAGGTGTGTGTGTGTGTGTGTGTGTGTGTGTGTGTATCAATGATAAATAAGGGAATCATGATGCGATGATGATGGAAAGAGTTTTCCATTGTGCTGCCCTGAGAGAATCAGCTGAACTTCAGTTCATTTATATATATTTAAATTAAAAAGTTATTTTTATTTTTGTCTTCTAATTCAAAATAAATTGTATTTAAAAAAACTAATTCTACGTTTTGTTCATCTGTCAGAGTGCCTCCAACTCAATAACATAACATATAATACATTTAGATAATTTAGAGAAATCTCACAGAGTTGGCTATATGTCAGTTAGTGATATTTCACTATCACTCTTTTCCTCTGTTCTTTTGTTTCATCAGATTCCCACAAGTCCCCACAAATAATTTCTTTAAAAGCTTAGAACAGGGGTCCCCAATCCCCAGGTCATGGACCAATACTAGTCTGCAGCAAGCCAGGAACTGGGCTGTGCAGTGTGCAAGTGAGCGAAGCCCCATCCATGCATGCATGGGATCCAGGCAGCATATGAAACCATGCCACCCCCCCAGTCCGCGGAAAAACCACCCTCTATTGAACCAATCCTTCAGACTCAAAAGGTTGGGTGGCACTTGCATAGAGACATAATAATAACACTCTACTTGTGTAGCCTACAGCTCCCAGCTAAAATGATTCAAATCATTGTCTACAGTTCCTTTAGAGAATGACAATTCCCTTTCATAAGCTCTTAGGTGGAAAGCCTTAACTTGCTAATAGAGAACCTCTTAATCCAACACAGCAAATAATAGAGTAGACCACAATAACAATGATCCTGCAGTACATCTAGATGCCAGTTCTGACCCCATATTTGCTGTGGTAATGCTATCACAGAATGTTATTATATTACATACATTAGGGGACAATATTTTTGCTCATGTACCATGCCATATATGCATTTCTCTCTCAGCAATAATTCTATTAAATTTTATCTCAAACAATCCAACCAATTTCTGCACAAATATTTTAGGGTTATCAAATGTATGCTAGAAAATCTGAATGTAAGTGAGATGGCAGTAGAGAGTTAGGGTTTTCTCTACCCCTTTGCAGCTATTTGATAGTTTTCCAGATATTTACAGTCCTATCTTTGCCTTCCACAAAAAGATAAATGGATACAAATTTGAAATTTCAAATGGCAACATCCTGAAACCAATAAGGGGATAATTTAATTTCCTATGAAACTTTATTGCTATCTTCAAGGTAGCATCACGTGAAAAAATGAACTACAAAAGATTTAAACAATGGAATTCAAGCTCATTTGAAAAGTCATTGATATTCTCATGGACTGAATATGGACAAAGGCTTTTTGGCACACTAAATTCCTTCACTTCAATGCTAAAATATCCATGTCAATTATTATGATAATTTCATATTTACACATTTCCAAATTACATATTTCACTTCTCTTTTTACTACTTCCTCCTTCTTCTAATTGCAACCACAGCTGTTGGTATATACTGTTTATAGAATATAAATCTTGTGCAATAAGAGATGTTTTGATATTTAAGGGTTAGAAGATTCTTGACTGCTGCAGGACTAAGAACCTATGTCACTACTTTATTTAATACCACTTTTTAAAAAAGTCTTGGTTTAGGGGAGTTTCCTGTTTCCCATTAAAATTCGGTAGAATAATTCATGGCCTTTGATGTTAGATTAAAGCTAACTGATACCTTAAACACAGTCTAACAATGGTGCCCCTTTTCTCTTCCATTACTTAACTGACAAGACATCATCAGAATTTTCTTTCAGGCCATCCTGCAATTATAATAAAACAAACTTTAAAAAATACATTTAACACTAAATAGTAAGCAATATAAGCAAATTCATAACTAGGGCTATAGAAAAAATATTTTATTTAACATTTTAATGCATTTTTATTAAAATTCTAAAGGAAAATGCAAATAGAAAAATTTATTGAAAATTAAATTTGAGTGTGACAGGGAAAGAGTTAAGGGCATGATAACTAGGGGAAGAAGCTCTATGGCATGAGTGTCATGTTGCCATCACATGATGCTTCATGATGCTTTTTCCCTTCGTGGACCTGGGGTGGGCATGGCCTGTGCATGATGCATCTGGCCCGCAGGCCGCCAGTTTGATATCCCTGCTCTATGGTGCCTCACTTCCCTTGGTTAATGGTTAATCCAGGGCTGATGATCTCATTGAAGAACAGATGAGACAGTTTATCTGTCTGCTAGATGGAATTCTTTTGCCTGGAGAACCAGAACAGGATGGAATTCAGGTGGATGAATTATAAGAGTGGAGAGTCTAGAGATGTGATAGTAGGTTGCTTGGATATTGATGATAGCCATGTGCAGGAAATTATGTGTTATCCCCAACCACTAGTCTATGCAAAAGTTGTCAAAAAAAATTCTATTGGTGCAACTGTGATGCAAGGAAATAAGAAAATCAACAGGTGAAAATTTTCCTATGCTACAAGAATCTTTCTTTATTAAATTCCTTATTTATACAGAAATAAACTGAACTCATTTATGCCTTTTCAGATAAGATTTAGCAACCCTGTCTAATTTTTGATCTATTATTGTTATATTGTCTTTAGATAAATACTGATTTCTGAGTTCCAGCAGATGGTGCTCTGCAGTGTCTTACTTAAAATAATCTTTATTTGTTTTATTAAACCATTATATTATCTATTACATTAAGTATCAATGATTAATCTATTAAGCATCAACAGAAATGCAAAACAGAAAATCACTCCAAGTCACACTATAAACTATATAAATGAAAAATTGTATTGTTTTGTTTTAAAGAATCCTTTTATTCTGCATAAGATTTTAAATCTCTGGGATTGCATCTTGATTTTAGTTCAATATTAACACCAATTTATTGGAAAAATACATATGTTATAAGCAGTATTTGAAAAATCCTGTTATTACCTTTGTGGCGATGTTTTAAGTGTTACATGAATTCTCTGCTTTCATTAAGAATTCACATAGATGTGCACATATTGTATTAGCTTGGCAACATTTATCTTTTCAACTAAAGCTTTTCTATACACATCAGCAATGGGCATATACACAAAATTAGGCAGGCCTGTTTTTCTGATATTTACAGAACACATTTAAGCAAAATCCTTCCTTTTAGTTTAAAATGGATCCAATTAGGCATGCCAGCAGCTCTTCTTAAAATTTAGTACAGAAACACTAAGGCTGTGCCCAATCAATTTTATCAGGTGTATCTTTCTATTTTTATTTTTTGAAAAAGATTAAGTTTACAAATAAAGAAAGAAAGAAAGAAGGAAAAGAAACTCCCCAGAAAAAAAGTCGTAAGTAAAAAAGGAAACATACAAGAATCAGAAAATTGGCAAATAAACAAAAAATTGAAATGACATTGATATAATTCAAAGTATCAACCTGAAACTTGGAATCAGTGTTAAAATAAATGAAATATTAGGAATTAGGATCATTTGAAATGAAAAGCACTCAGACAGACAAAAATAGCCCTGGTAATATATTCATTTTTAACCAAGACAGTTTTAATGTTCACAGTCTTAAAAGTCTACCATTTTATTGTTTCCAACTCTGGAAATTATTGTTCTTAAATAGGTATATTATTTTTATTAAATAAATCCCCAAATATTAAAGCTTTTTCACAATATTCTTAAAATCCATTATTTGCTGTTTTTCTTCTTCAGATAAAATGTCTATGTCATTTAACTATGTCATATATACAGCAGTATAATTCATTATCTGGAAACCTAATTGAGTAAAATAAATCAATTAGGTTTCCAGATAATGAATTATACTGCTGTATATATTCTATTATCAGTTCTAAAGTGCTTTTGAATGGGTCTTAAGTACAACTTACTACTTAAATACCCATACTTTTATGTTCTTAATTGAATAATTTAATTCTTGGGGATTTTCCTTGTTATATCTTTCAAAAGAGCCGAGGTGGTGTAGTGGTTAAATGCAGCACTGCAGGCTACTTCAGGTGACTGAAGTTCTGCAGTTCGGCTGTTCAAATCTCACCGGCTCAGGGTTGACTCAGCCTTCCATCCTTCCGAGGTGGGTAAAATGAGGACCCGGATTGTTGTTGGGAGCAATATGCTGACTCTGTAAACCACTTAGAGAGAGCTAAAAGCCCTATGAAGCGGTATATAAGTCTAACTGCTATTGCTATTGCTATTTCTTTCTTTCTTTCTTTCTTTCTTACTTACTTACTTACTTACTTACTGTAGCTGCCCAATCAAAAGTGCATCTATTCAATTTAGAAGAAGGGAACATCTAGCTCAGTGGTTCTCAACCTTTTTTTGGCCATGTCCCACCTAAACATCTTTAAAATACATATGCCCCCCCCCCCAAGTAACATAATTCTTACTTTAGTCAAAAAGTGAACTCTACTCACCTGGAAGAAGACTAAAAGGCCATTAACTTGCCCCCATTAAAAATCAAAAGCGCCCCACATTGGGAACCACTGCTCTAGTCCTACAGATGTTGCTCAACCACAATTTCAAAATTCTCCCATAATTAGCTATTTAGATTTGGTTGCCTGGAAGTTTTACAGAAACAATGATATTATTTACAGTTTTCCCACTGTGAGGAAGAAGGAAGCTATGCCAGTGGATGGGTCTCATCCAAAGAGCTGAATGAAGAGTGTCTAATATAGTGAGATGTAATTGATAAAAATATAAACCCGATTGGCCATCACCTGGATCAATAAGGACCACACTATGTGTTGGAATTTCTTTCACAAAGAAGAAACAGTTAAGTTCAGGGAGCAATCAGCCCAAAGAAATACAATAAGAATTCAGCTTGGATAAAGGAGATGCTGAACCATCACAACAAAAAAAATCTGAAATGAAATAACTTGCAATAACAACAAAAATAGTGGAGAAAAGGGCAAGGAAGATCAAGAATTAGTCAGCACTAGATCTATTAGATCAGTGACGTGTCATTTGAGATAAGGGATTATTCTGCTATTATGTTATGCAAAATATGACATGTATAGCCAAAGAATACTTAAGCGAGCAGCTGGATAAATTCATCCAGGTGAATACTAGGACTCTGGACTGCAAAAGCCTAGATTAACTCCTTGTTGCCATTAAGTGACCATCCAGATTGTTGCTGCCCTGTTTTGGGAGCTCTAAGGTGAATGACATCCCTTGCGTTTTTGTGCAACTGACTGATATTCCATCCACTTGTATTCATGTCTTTATTTTCTTATGTGCTCTTCCCCCTTTGCCTTGAATATCTAATCTCTTATAATTTGCAAAGTATCTAATTTTATAAGACGAAGAATAAAAGGGATAGGGGAAAGTGGGAGAGTCCATACTGTACACATAGATTAAAGAGAGAAGTATTTCTCCTTGACTCAGGGAAGTGCTTCTGCGTGCTAAGTTGGCTGCAGTTTAAAGAGCAGGCTGATTATCTCAAATACCAGGCTATCCTGGAACAGACTGAGTCACCCCCTCCGCCCTGTTCTCCCCAGTGGAATTAAGGGGATGCAGTCAGCGGCAGCTGCAGGGATAGCTAGAAGTGATTCATTTGCGTCACTTTGCAGTGGAGCTTGATGGGGCTGTGTTCAGGGTGCTTTTTAACTCTCTGTAACTGACAGGTGCATGATGTCACATTGAGGTTAACTATCTCGCAAAAAAGATGGAGAATGACATGGGAAGCAATTTAGGATTAACAAAGAGATATGGACATCACAGCTCAAAGTGACAGCTCCGGTCGCACTGCAGAGAAATGCAGGAATGCTTTTTATACACTTTCTTGAAAATTGTTTTCATTGCACAGATAGACTATCCACAGAAAGGTCATGAGAAGTGAGAATCTAGGTAAGGCTAATGTTGATTTTGGTAGCTCTGATTGTTATGCTCATTTTAATTACATGGCCTTTTATAGTACAGTAAATTAAAGGGAACAGTTAATTAGAAGGTGCTAGTTGAGGCACTGGGAAGGGAGATATATATATATATATATATATATATATATATATATATATATATATATATATATATATATATATATATATATATATATATATATATATATATATATATATTTAAAGTCACAACCCCTGGTATGCCCAAATATGGGAGGAAGGTCACACTTCCACGCTCTGTCTTCGGCTCGTCACAAGAGACCATCCAGACAGAAACCCAATATTTTTTTACTGTTGCCTTTTTGTTACATTTGTTATATTTATGCTGATAAATAGTCTCCCTTTATTTATTTATCAGCATAAATATAACATAAATATATATATATATATATATATATATATATATATATATATATATATATATATATATATGTGTGTGTGTGTGTGTGTATGTATATATATATATATATATGTGTGTGTGTGTGTGTGTGTATGTATAATATATATATATATATAAATGTTATAACCCTTATACAGCTTCAATGTACAATAATGATTGGAATGGTGAACTTTACCTGTTACAGGTTTTCCTTTAGATTAGCACAGCTGAATTAAGGAAAGGGTTTGAATCCTATGCAGGAGGCACATATATCTCTGAACCTTTTTGGGGGGTCAGGAGGGTGTCCCTGAGGTCCCAGGATTGTGCTTGGCTCTCAAACAATAAAATAACTTTCCACCTATTTTTAGTAGTGTTGAAAGAAATGTCCTTCTGGGTTCAGCTCCAAGTGGGGAAGAAGACACTGGAGACATGGAGGCTGCTTGGAAAGATGGTTTATTGTTGGACAGGGCCACATGGCTTGAGCCCTGAACAGAAAAGGTGATCACATGCTTCAATGATGGTGGAGAAGAAGAAAAAGGGCTGAAGGAGGGGCTTGTTAGGCTTTTTTATACCCTGTTTAGTCCCACCTCTCTGTTTTCTGTTCCTGTGTAAGATATGTATTCTGATTGGTTGTCAGACTCCCATGGGGCTGTGCAGGGGCTACTCTCTAGGCTGTGATGAGTTCTCAGATGCCTTGTGGTCAGTTGAGTAAAGTTCCAACATTATCATGCCTTTACTCCCACCCACCCCCGGGGCTGCAGTGGAGAAGTCTTTATATTATGTAAAGTGGGCTATCCTGGCCTTCTCAATGGCCTATTGACAAAGTGGGGATGGGCAGGAAGCTACAGGCAACTATTCTGTCTTTTAAAGCATGTTTCTTTCTTTTCACATCCAGAGAAATACTCTGCCTTTTAAATATTTCCTAGGATATTTCATTTTTCTGGGAGAGGGCTGGATGATAACTTCCCGCAGTAGAAAACATAAAAGCTTACTATTTAGGTTTAAAATTCCTTTAAAAGCCAAGAAAAAATAATCTGCCCCCAAAGTTGCAAAGGTTGATTGAGGCATCCAGGGTGTGTGTGGGTGTGTCCAAAAAGACAAGATCATATACTCCTGAATGCACAATTGAACCTCTTCCTTTTTTGAAGTGCGTCATGCACATTAAAAAGAGACATACTTTGATTCCACGGTTGTGGCCACCAACCTGAATTTCTGCTTTTGACCTACATTATTGATTTTTTTCTCTCTCCACTCCCAAATGTGATTCCTGGCCACTGAAAAGTTGTGCATTTTGTCCTAAATAAGCAAATTTCGAATTGTGGTGCAAATGGTTTTTAGTCCAGTCCTTGGCGAAGGAAGTATTTTGTAGTATTTGAAGAACTGAAATGCCTGTGATTGCCATTTTAAACATACTTGCATGGGAATTATATTCCAACACATGTAAGCAAGCAAGGCCCTCTTAAACAGTATTAATGATCCAGTCTTCTTTATTGTTTGTGTTTGTTTCATTCTTAGAAAAATATTAGTAGCATATAAGATGATGGATTTGTATCATGGTCCATAAAAGTAGGGCAAACATCTGCTTATCCATTGTCAGTCTTTTTTGGCTGCTGTTTTGAGTACATTAGAAGTGCTTTTTATCTATGTCACATAAATCAGCATCAGAGATTTTGTCTGGTGTGCCATTGCCAGTTGCTTAATATCTCTCAAAACAATTTAACCGTGCCATATTGAAATCAAGTTCTTTTCATTAACTATCATAACTTCTGAGATATAAAATCTTCTTTTATCTCAGGTTCAAATTTTGTTTTATTTCTTGGTTGCATATATATTCCATCAACCTTTTAAGAGCATCAAGTTGAATTTAGACATATAAATGGAACTATAAAAAAAACCTCTTACCACTAATTTGAATGGGAACAAATTAATATGATCTGCCAAAATAGATTCTACTGTGGCAGGAACTGGCACCAATGAATACATTCCATTGGGATTTATCAAGCATTCAAATGATAAAATGTGTATTTCAGGAAGGTCTGTCCAAAATGACACATGAAATGGCATATGCTGTACATCATTTATAAAGTGAATATTAGACTAACATTAGTCATTATAGTTGTGGGCTGCTGATAGCACACTATAAATTGCATAGCAGAAAGGCTGCTTCCTACTTCTTGGATGGTGAGTTCTATATTGGTGCTATGGCCAGAATAGGGATTCAGTCTGCTGAAGAGAGGGTGAAAGTGGAATGAATTGGGCACTGAACTTGAGTCTTCCATGTCTAACACCATACACCAATCATTAAATGACATATATCTAGAAATACAGATTCTTTGTCTCAGAAATCCTTTGCACTCCCATTTTTCAGAGAAGAAATCTCATCAACTTTTTTATATAATTTCATTTCATCATCCCTGAAATGTTATTGCAGGTTTTTCTCTATCTATCTTTTTAGTTAAATCACAAAAGAGAAGTTGAGCTGATCTGTGTGTTGTTCCAGCACATAAAAGAGGAAAGGGGGAAATCAGATCAGAGTCTTCAGAAAACGAAAATGGGATCCTGCCTAAATGCAGAGGCATAAATGTTAATGAAGAAATTGTAAGTTCAATGAAGAAGAAACTGAATTACAAAAAAGATAAGCAACTTGAAAAATCAAGTGTCTGTTGAAATGCTGGCCATTATTCTTAACTAACTTAAATGTGTGAAGAAATCCCTAAAGATAACACTGAGGTTTCATACGCAATGTTTCTCTATCTTGGTCCCTCAAGCACTTTGCATGACAAAGCAAATGTTTCTCTGCATCTGTTGAATGATTCAGATTATTTATAGCTTGTTCTACTCCCACCTGGAGCACAAAGCCAAGTAAGTGAGCTTAGGCCAGTCACTTTTTCTCAAACCTAAGGAGGAGGCAATGGTAAATCATGTCTGAAAAAATCTTGCCAAGAAAAGAGATTTATACAGGCAATCTTCAAGAACTGGACATGATTAAGCAGAAGAAGAAAAAAACAATAACTTGTGAAAGCTCTGAAGAAATCAGCAAAGATAACATTTAGGTTTCTTGTGCAATTTTTCTCCAATCTGGGCACTTTATGGGTTGGAACTAAACATCTCAAAAATTACTAGCTACCTTAAGTTTTCGTAGTACAACATTTCATCTGAGATTAATTTGGCTTTGAAAATGACTGTCAAATACTAGGACTGTCCATATCTTCAAATTAAAAGAGAAAAAGATGTTTCAGGGCATGCAGAGGCACAAACTGCAACTTCTTAAACAAAATGTGCTTTTTCCTGAAATTGCAACAAAATGATTAAATTCACTCATTGCTTTAAGCCAATTTTGCTTAAGCTTGGTTTGCTGAATAACCACAACTAGATGGAGATGTAGATTGTGCTAATGTATAAACCATAGTTTACCTATCACAATAGATGAATTCACACAACCACACCATATAAACCCCATAGCAAATTAATACATGGACTACCGATTTGGGAAAAGGGAAAGTCCTCTCCCAGACTGTCTATTGAATATTCCTGCACTGGTTCCTCCCTTGCCTATCCTTCCTTTCGTACCAGCAAAAACAAATCTTTCAGTTTTGATTTGAATTCTTATTTTAGCTTCAACATGGATTTGTATGCTTGTTTTTATGTTCCATTTCAGTGTTTTCTTTTTAATAAATATCTTTTGGGGGGGAGGGGTGGTCCCCAGGCTCATCCAATGCTTTTGTCAAAGTGGCACCATTGGGATTCAAGTGCCATCTCTTTCACATGACATCAGACCTCGTGGCAGAACTGAGCAATGCCCCTTTTGTGTTTTGCCTGTTACTTTCCCCTTTTAAATGGTTCTGGCTGTCTTGAATACCCATCAATGTTTGTTTGTTTTTAAATGGGAGATATCTCAAACACATAAATTGTCCTTGTCCATTCCCCTGCTGGGTTGGTGTTTTTTCAGTCACTTTTTTGTTCTTTACTTTTTCTGTCTAAATTTGAAACCAGAATGGCCACCACTACACAGTCTGATTCCCACACTCAGTGGTTGATCCTCTAGTTAGAAGCTTGCTGACCTAATTAAAATATGTCTGTGATTATGAATATGAGAGGAAGAGAAAATGTTATGCTAAAAGTGAGACAAAATGTTATCACGAGTTCATTGCATAACAAAATGCATATTATTATTAGTTCATTGCATAGACAACCAGATGTTGAGATTGGATTTGGCATTTTTGTCCATTTATTGAGTTCTTCTCAAGGACTTGGGATAGGTAGATATGAGTATTTGATGATGTTAGAAATATTGTTGCAGGATGTAAGCTGTTCCAAGTAAAGCTACCTTCTGCAATTAAGTGTGGGTGAATTTGTCAACACTTGAATGGTGTTCAAGTGGTTGTTTTGTAGTTCTGTAGTTGTTTTGGGACTGTACCCAAGGCACCTATTACTATTGGTGCTACCACTGCTTTCTTTTACAACAGTCATTCTATTTCTATTTCGGGTTTTATTATCTTCTCCAGGTTTTTTTCTTCTATTCTGCTGTCTCCAAATACTGCCACATCCACTATCTAGACTACTTTTTGTCTTTCTTATCCACAGTCTGAGGTGTTATGTGACAGGTGCCTTTTTTGAATTCTAAATTCTCAGAGCACTTTAGCTTCTTTGTTTTTTATTAGTTTCTCTATTTTCTGGTCCCACCAGTTCTTGCTTGCAATGCACCATTATTGCTATTTCGTTGTGCCTGTGTTTGTACGCAGTTTGTGTGATCTTCTTGCTAACCAGGCAGTCCACTGTTTCTTCAGCTTCCTTGCAGAGATGACACTTGCTATCTGTTGCTGCCTTCTCAATTCTGACTTCGTTGGCATTTGTTCTTAAGGCTTGGTCTTGTGCAGCTAGAATTAGCCCATCTGTCTCTTTCTTCAACTTTCCTGCTCTTAGCCATAGCCAGGCCTTGTTATCTTTTTTGCCTGATATTTTTTTTTATGTACTAGTCATGCAATACTTTGTCTTCCCACATCTCTTTTCTGTACATTTGTTTTTTCTTATAGGACAGTTTGATCTCCCCAGTACTTAGTCTTCAATAAGCCTTCCTAATATACTAACTTCAATGCATCTTCTTTACTTTTCTTCAGATATTCTTCCAATACCTGCTGTACTTGCAACATTCCATGCCCACCCATTTTCCTTGGTAGGCAGAGTCTGTCCACATCAGTGTATTGTCCATGTATTGTCATTTTTCTCATATCCAATGCTTTTAGTTCTGCTTGACTCCAGCTCACTATTCCAGCTGTGTATCTAATGACTGGAATTGCCCAAATGTTAATTGCCTTGATTTCCTCCTTTTACTCTCTTGATGTATTCGCTTCCAATCTTTTTCTTGATTTCAGTATGCTTGATACCACTTGGCAAGGATGCCAAAGTATTTGTAATGATCGTCTTCACCCAGACTGATTATATTTCCTTAGGGCATCTTGATTCCTTCAATTTTCACTATTTTCCTCCGTTCCATATTGAGTGTGGCACATTTGTCCAGCATGACAATATTATTGTTCTGCATTGTTGACAGAGGAATCAGTACAATGACAAGGGAATTCAATGAAATGTGGAGGGATGAGGACCTTGTGTGTGTGTTTGCATGTATTTAATGTTCATCCTGCCCCTACTCCTTTTTAAACTTTTTATGGGGAGGGGGAGGTTATCTTAGCCTTCTCTTGCACCATGATTTCTGCACTTCAGCTCTTGACACAGTGTTAAAATGTTGATTTGTATGCTCTAGTCATTCATCTTGTTTAGACAATATAGTAAAGCCTATTAAACGGTCCACTTACCATAGCTTTGGCTTATTTTTTATGTGAATGCAGCCAACTGTTATTTGTCCAGTAAAGCATGGTTGAATAAATTATGACATAGTGTGATAACTGAACCCATCATTCTATTTTATTTCCTAAAATAGCCTTGTTTACTTATGTAGATTATCCAAACTTCATGTGTTTATCTGTGATAATACAATAAAAACTGAATAGTCAGGGGTATCAATATCTGGTCTTTATCTAGATTTTTCTCTTCCTCTTTTCTTAAAAAAAAATGGGGATTATGAAAGTTCCACTTCCTGGGTGGATGGTAAAGTATCAAGATCTCTAATTCAGCCCACTCTCTGTGCACTGACCTTCTCTGACTAACAGAGGCAGTGGACGCTCTCTTGAAAGAAAAAAGGACCACTGTTGTTCAAGCTCAGAAAGCTAAAGATGTCAAATGGGAATAGGGCAAGTGAAAATAAAACATTTTCAAAAGATTGTTAGGAAATAAGAGGAAATCTCTATAGAAACATATCACTGCTTGTCAGGTGCAATTTGTAACACAGTGGGGATTTGATGAATCCCAATGGGGATAATCTGAGTAGTTTTATTTTAAGACACTATTTAAATATATATTATGGCATTTAGAAGAAGGAGGGTAAAAAGGGACAATTATAACAGCAATACAACTTTCATGTGCAAGATATGGGCCAAAGACAGAAATTCTTCTATATTGCCATGTGCTAGAGAGAGATGACACAATATATTGGAGTTTTATTTTAATAAAGGAAATACAATACTCAACAGGCTCATTAATTCAATTTCAGATCTATGTCTGAAAAGGTTTTTTTGTGTAGAAAAAACTTTAGTTGCTAACTATTGTAGACAGGGTGATAATTTATCAATATTTTCAGGTTAGAGGTTTTAAAACAAAATTATTAAGCAAGGAATGGGTTCACATAACATGTTTAATCTGGCTATAGAGTGAAAGCATTTTCTGGGTTTGCATAATATATTCAATCATAAACCAACCTAACTTAAAGAACTGACATTATATACATTAATCCACAAAATAACTAAAGGTTACAATTGACCAAGCGGATGCAGCCTTATAATTTTGTTGAAATGCTACCATAGTTTTTAGAGGCTAACAAAGGTACTGATGTAAGGGTTATAGCAGCTTCCCCCAACTAGATGCCCACTATGTATATTATCCCAGGAAAATTATGGATGTTGTAGTCGAACATATATTGGTACTAGGCTGAGAAGGATGGGTTCTGTGTCAATACTGAAAAAAGGTACTGATTTGAGTGAATGTTCATTACTTGGAATTAAATCTCCCTTTTCTCCTTCCTTTTTTCCATCTCTTTATCATTGGCTATAAACTATGAACATCCTCATGTCAAAACTTGGTTAAATAAGAGGACAATAAAAAATTTAATACTTTTGACATAATTCAAGTTGTGGGAGAAGGTAGGGGATGCATCCAAACAATTTAAATAGACTGCCTTAACGTTTGGGTGAGCAAATGATAATAGAAATATAATTAAGGAGCATGAATTTGTTGCCAGATTAGATTTGAAGAGTTTGATGGGGCCCCAACTTGAGTTTTCAACTTGCATCATGGAGATGCAGGGAAGTGGCATTGTAGAGGAGGACATCAGTAGCAAGTGGCATGGATCAGGGGTTGATGAAAAACAGGCATTATGCCTACCTTAATCCACATGTGCCACTGTACGGATTCTCTGAAACAGCTAATGAAATACTGGAATATGATTGGAAGCTGAATATAAATGCTAGTTAAATAAATGGCAATGGTACATCATGTACCCCTTGAGTGGCCACTTTTTATAAAAGCTGGGTTTGCAACACAAAACCCTGCAAGAAAAATATCCAGCTGAAAAGAAATCCTCTCCCCCACAACAAAGGAGGGTTGGATAAGGAAATGCTGAAAGAAAATGAGTGTTGCTGATATTCAATGACTGTTTAAAAAAACAACAAGCATCCCTTCTTTGGAGAACAGGAGGCTGACTTGCTCAGACATGACATAAACTGAAGCCATCATCTTCTTGACCTCTTCATCTGTAGACTGTGTGGGGAAGCTGACTTGTACTGTCATATCCTTCAGTCACTCAAGGGAGGCATGAGGCAGATTTTCCACTGGCGTCAAATGTGTACAGATTTATAACCTGAGGCTCATGAGAGCAGCTTAGGAAGAAACTGTTTTTAGATAACTGACATACCTAAGAAATCAACAAATATAGGTTTGGATACTGGGAGGTCAACAATTTCCTTAAGAGCATGAGAAAATATTCTGTCCCTTCCACTGTGTGTTTGTGTTTGTAATATTTATATTGTATATACCCAACAATTATTTCAGTTTACAGAATATAGTGTGACCATTAACCCATTCTTTTCTGAAAAGCCAAGAGTAGTTTTGAGCCATTCCATCACCCAGACAGTATACTGGATGTACAGCTTAATATCCTATTAAATTATATACTTCCATCTAATGTTGGAGCCATCGGTTGACTTTATTATTAATAGTTGCATGCAGTTGCTCTACAACAAGTCAAGGTAACATTTCAAATATATACAAGAGGCACAGATTCACAGCAACTAAGATGAACAAGACACCTTTTCCCTTTCATTTTCTAAGGGAAACCACAGCTTAGCTGCAAATCTGAGACAAAATTAATTAAATAAATAGATCCATATATGTCAGATCATGAAGGCCCCATGCTGTGACCTCCTTAGGTTAGTAAATGAAAATAACTGCACCATCTTACTAGAAGCAGCTAATGAAATACAGGAAGATGTATTTATTTCTTCATTGAATTTATATCCTATCTTATTCTAGCTCTTGATTGCATCATCTACTACATCATCAATGAAGCATTCTAGATTGTGTCTGTAGCAAAAAATTATGAGGACAAATATTATTTTGAAACAGCTAAGGGCAATGTTAAACTGCATCCAACAGGATATGTAAAAATGTCATTACTTACATAAGCATGTCCATGCTGCTGTTAAGAAAATATAAGGATTAGCTAGGTTGCTGCTTTTAGTCTTAAGAACATTTCCACAGAAAATCATTTCAGTGACCTATTCAATTATTTTATTAACCCTAAATTAGATGCCAACCAGTGATGGGTTCATATTGGTTTGGTGCAGTTTGGACCGTAGGCATGCCTACAAAGTGGGCTATATTCCTCTTGGCAAGCACTGTAATCAGGTTACACATAAGCCAAGCCAAAGTAAAATTTTGGGAATTCATCTAATTGAACCTTAAAATGGACTACTGTTACATGTTTTCAATAATATATCTCTATTCATCTTATCTATGTATCTATGCCTACCTATATCTCTACACTGTGTGCACAATTATTAGGCAAACTGTATTTTGGAGGATTAATTTTATTATTGAACTAAAGTCTTCTCAATCAATCCAAAATATTAATAAACCATAAACCAGAATATTTAAGAAAGTAAAAGAGAGGTTATGGCTTTCTTAGTAGAATATCTATGTGTGCACAATTATTGGGTAAATATTATACAACTAAATTAAAAATTAAAAATTTTCCATCTCACTCATTTATTTTAATCTGTTAAAGTGAGAATAATAAACAACTCGAAATTTACAAATAAACATTTCTGACAGTTCAAAAAAATCAATGACCAATATAGCCACTCTTCTTTTCAATAACAGTCATAAGCCTTCCATTCATGGAGTCTGTCAGTTTCTTGATCTGTTGACAATCAACTTTTTGTGCAGCAGCAAGCACTGCCTGATCTGAATGCGCATGCCCAAGATGTCCTGTCGCGTTTGAGGAGAGCTTCAGGGAGATGATTGTCCTTCTCAGAGATTGCAGGGGGTACCCTATCTCATTGTTGGTTCCAGGTCCAGCTATGAGAACTTTTTGGGACCTCGGGGATACCCTTGAGCTGCGATTTCCTGCCTTATAGCCAGAACGTCGTGAATGAAATGGGGCGGTTGGCGGTGAAAGGAGAATGAAGAGCGTCGGCGGTGTGGTCAGTGGCGGCGGAGGGACGCCTGACCTGGGGTCCCTGCAGCCGGCATGGGTGTGGTCAGCAGCAGTGGCGGCAGGACACCTGGCTTGGTGTCTCTGCAGCTGCTGCTCCCCACACCGTGGTGTTATCCCGATTGCTCTCCCCTCCTCCTTGCTTATAGACATGATAAATTAGATCAGCAGGGAGTGGCTGAGGCAGCTGGCATGGATATTGATGCCAGCGGAAGATGGCTTCGGTAGTTGGCATGGGCGCGGTTGGAGTGGGGGGTCGCCTGGGCCACCATACTGTGTCATTTGGCCATTTGGCTCCTCCTCCTGTGACAATATGGACTGGGTCAATGGAGTGCGGCCCTGGCGATGGATATGAATGTGGCTGGTATGAATGGAGCTTAGCTGTTGGAGTTGTTGAAGTTGGAGCAGCTGCTGCTGCCACTGCTGTCCTCACCACCACCATTACGGGCCACTTCACCACCTCGCAATTCATCATCTGCTGCGATTTTGACATCTGGCCGTTACTCTTACATATTGTCCTTAACACCGACCATTGTTATGATGGACATAAGCTTTCCGCTACTCCCTTGAACACTGTTGGCTGCCCCCCCCCCTGGACAGGTCATCTCCTCGTTCCATCTCCCCATGATGTCACCCCATTTGGTTGATGCCACACTCTCCTCTATGTTATACTGCGACAGAACTTTATTCCCTTCAGGAACTCCCCCTTTCCCAGGGGTGGCCTTCTTGCCTATCAAAACGCTTCCTTAATGATGGATCTTGGGCTCCCAAGAGATGGCATGTGAAGAAGAGACTTCTTACTCCTTCTTTACAGAGGTGTTTTAATCAAATTTTAAATGGGGGCAGGGGGGTTGATTTGGATGGCTCAGACAGGCTGGGGGGAATCTGTCAGGGCACAGGCCAGAGCTAACTAAAAGGTGCGGGTCGGGAGTGCTGGGAAGGTTTGGGATTCTGGGGGAGAAATTAAGCCATTCCATTGGGAGGTTCACCATCTCTACTGTTTGTGGAAGAGGCAGATATGGTGGGGGCCAAGGGCCAAATTATGTTTGGGGGATGAGGGTTCGCTGTTTAAGAGTGATCGTGCGTTCCGACCCTCATCACCCTTCTCACATCCCCGGGTGCTCGGGATTACAGGACCCTAGTCTCTGGCTGGTGTCGCTTAACGCCAGGTCCGTGGTACATAAGGCTCCCCTCATTTACGACCTCATACAAGACGGTAGAGCAGACCTGGCGTGCATTACAGAGACCTAGTTGGGCCATGAGGGGGGTGTTCAATTTAGTGAATTATGCCCACCAGGCTTCCGGGTGTTTTACCAGCCGGGAGCTCAGGGCAGGGGCGGGTGGGGTGAGGTTGCGGTGGTTATTAGGGAAAGTCTCGGACCTCAGGAGGTCACTGTGCCTCAGATAGGCGGGTGTGAGTCCCTTTTTGTGAAATAGGGCCTTGGAGTTCAGGTGGGCCTTTTTGTTACGTACCTGTCTCCCTGCTACATTTCATTGGCCTTGCCAGAGCTGCTGAATATGTTAGCTGGATTGGCGGTTGATTTCCCCAGGCTTATGATCCTGGGGGATTTCAATCTGCCTTCCATTGGCGAGACATCTGAGTCAGCTCGGGAGTTCATGGCTTCCATGACGGTTATGGACCTAACTCAGTTAATTCAAGACCCCACCCATAACAGGGGACACACGCTCAAACTGATTTTTGTCTCTGGGCAGTGGATGAATGATCTCGATTTAGGGGATATTTCTATCCAATCCTTGTCATGGTCAGATCATTTTCTCATCAGGCTTGACTTCCATACTGCTACCCCTCACCGCAGGGAGGCAGAACTGACTAGATGGTTCCGCCCCAGGAACCTGATGGACCCTGAAAGGTTCCTGATGGAGCTTGGGACTTTTCCTGAATCCCTTGCTCACAACTCGACTGAAGCCCTAGTGGAAGCCTGGGATAGGGCGGCCATTGGGGCCTTGGATCGTATTGTGCCTTTGGAGCCTCTGACCCGGTGTTGATCCCGGGTATCTCCCTGGTTTACTGAGGAGCTCCGGGAGATGAAACCCCGGAAAAGATGCCTAGAGAGTGGTTGGAGGGCCAGCCTGTCCGAATCTGATCGAAAACTAGTAAGAATTCATATTAAATCCTACTTAGTGATGATAAAAGCAGCAAAACGGCAACATTTTTCCGCTCTTATCGCGTCCACAGATAACTGCCCAGCCGCCATGTTTAGGTTTTCCATATTTTATTTCTTTTCATTTTCATTTTCATTTTATACAATCACTTATATACTGTGCGTAACAAAAAAAAACAAAAAAAAGGGGAAAAAAATCCACCATAAAAAAACCAACATAACACTTCAATCCCCCATACACCCTTTCTTCTCCCACTCCAACTTTCATTTCTCCCCTCCAACATTCCCCTCTTCTACTTCCCTTCCCCCTCAGACATCTCCCCCTCCCTCCATCTCACCCTCCTTACATTCCCCTCTCACTCCCTCTTTACCTCCCTCTTCTTTCCCTCTACTCCTCACTTTGGTGTATCCCTACAATTAATCTATTCAGTTTATTTTTTAGAAAATGAAAGAAAAAAAAAAGAAAAGCGAGCAACAGTATACAAGTGCATTCTTATTGTTCTAAGAATTGAAACTGTATTTCCACCCTCCCCCCTCCCCCCTATAATCCCCCTTCCCTAACCCCCTTACGGCTTCCCAGGCCCCATACCCGGCATAGTTCTTTAACAAGCACTGGAGTGTAATAAGACCAACTAACTTTAAAATTAAAAGAAAAAATAGAAAGAAAAAGACACACAAAAAAAAGAAAAACAAGAAAGATCAATAAACCCGCTACATTAACACAGCTTCCCATCCTCTGTAAATCTTAAACAATGTGCCTCATTCCAAATTTCGGTTATTTTATTACTTGCAGGGTTTCAAACTCTATTAAAGCCAGGTAAGTTAATCAATTGGGGTTCTCCAACTAAAGGTCTCATTGCTTTATCTATCTATTCGGACCTTTAATTTATCTCTTTTTTATCCAAATATCCAAACCTTTCTATAAAACCATTAAACTCAAGTACTTCTTTCATTTTTCATTTCCAACACCTCCCATTCTGTCCTTACCCACATCCACGTGTAAATTTTTTACCTTCCACCCTGCCTTTACCCATGTCCACATATATATTTTATCCGCGTCCATTGCTCCTCACATATTTACTCCACCTTCCTGGAGACTCTCTGACTAATCTTTCTTAACCTTATATTGAAATAGCAATTCATACAAACATCAGCTTGCATTCTAGCCCCAAGTAGTCTAGTTAAGCTTTCGCTACCCTTCCATCTCCCACGCAGCTCCCAACTCCGTTCATCCCAAACCACAACTCAAGAAGATCGCGATCTCCGCTCTCCTCGCCTAGGAAAATAATTCATGCGCAATTTGAGTTAGAGTTCAAACAAATCTTATATACAATATATGTCCACAATCAGCAGCGCTTCTTTCAGCCTCCATATCTCATCATCGATGTACAACTTTTCCATTTTATACCAGGCAGAAATCATGAAGTTTTAAAAGCATCGCTAAGTCTTTATTCTTTACTCTTCTGCCCTTCCGGAAGAGGAAAGCAACACCCCCCGCCTTGTGGCCACGTGTCCCGCTGCTTGTCTTCTCCTTCTCCTTGTCTCTCTCCAGGTCCGGATGAATCAGGAAGTCCCGCCTTCAAAGTCTTGTAATAAAATTCTCGGGCTTCACAGACAGAGTTAAAGCGATGTTTTTGATTCTCAAATGTAACTGTAATGCCAGCCGGGACTTCCCATTTGTATGGAATCTGAGAATTTCTGAGTTCTTCAGTTAAGAAAATGTAGTCTCTCCTTGCTCTTAATATTTGGGATGGTATTTCTTTAAAAACAATCAAGTCCTGTCCATCAATTCTCAGCCTCTTGTTGTAAAGCCTCTGTATTATCACATTTCTGGATTCCCTTGTGGTGAAATATATAATTATGTCCCTCGGAAGCTGTCGCTGTTTTGCTACCCACGAATTCTGGCGGTAAATTTTTTGGATCTGCCAATCAAAGTTAAGTCCTGGACTTCCCACCGAATGGCTAAGAGCCTCAAAGAAGATCTGTTTCAAATTCTCCTGTTCCTTTTCACGCAGTCCTCTAACTCTTATTGCAAACGCAGTCTTATTATAATTTATCATGACAAGTTGTTTTTGAGCATTTTCAATTTCCTGTTGTAACGTTTGGATTTTGGATGTCAAATTAGAGTTGGTTTCTTCCAAAAGTTCCAATTTATCCTCCGTTTCAGCAATATAATCTGTCATAACTGTCATTACTCCGATCATATCCTCCTTTGCTTGAGCAATTTTAGCATCAAATTGATCATATAAATCCGATATCAGTTGTTTAATTTCCTGTCTGAAATTATTAAGCGTTTTGAGAAGAAATTCTTGTGTTAACAAATCTCCAGTGGAGGGCGTAGGAGGCAAGGGCAGCGACTTCATAGCAATTTTTTGAGATGTGTTATTAAGGAAGCGCTTCTGCTTAGATTTGGGAGCCATTCCAAAAAAATAAAAAATAAAAACAAGCAATCAAGCAAGCCAACAATCAAAGTCTCTGCTCCCCTCAGTTAATCTTTTAACAGTTAATGATTTTTTTTTTTGATTTTATTAAGAATTTATATGCCGCCCTTTTCCCTGGAGGGACTCAGGGCGGCTTACAATAATGAGGGGAGGGGGTGCAAGACAAGACTTAAAGGAAAAAAAAAAAAATCGTGAATAAAAGAAAATTATCCATAAAAACACAACATTCATTCAACATTCGGGCGGGGTGAGAGTAATCCTATCCCCAGGCCTGACGGGATAGCCAGGTCTTCAGGGCTGTGCGGAAGGCCTGGACTGTGGTGAGGGTACGGATCTCCACGGGGAGGGTGTTCCATAATGTCGGAGCTGCAACTGAGAAGGCTCTCCTCCGCGTAGTCGCCAGTCGGCACTGACTGGCGGATGGAATACGGAGAAGCCTTCAGGAGAGTAGGGCTGACTAAGTACGTCACATCAAACACAAAAGCTATAAGATCGCCATCTTGTGACGCAGCTAGAAAAGGGAGCCTTTTACAAAATTGAAGCTGGTATTTTGGATAATAATAGAAGAAATTCCTCAGGAATGGTCCCCGCCCGGATTAATTTTTAAATAGCTTAGCTGTGTCCTGGGGGGGGGGCAACCTGCCTAGGGCTGCAAAAAAGCAGCTGCGAAGAACTGGCTGGAGTAAAAGCTCAGCTAATGTTGAACCTCTTCTCCATTCACAGCGGAAAAAAAAGGTTGTGAATTACAAAGAGATCCTAACAACTGACCTTCTCCCTGCCCCTTTCTGCCAGAAAGGGGAGATATCTATAGATCTTATAAGATATACAGACCAGAACTCTGAGAGGAGCTCCGTTGAGCTCCCGTCGGCGACAGGCTCCTCCCCCAAAGCCATGTTTAGGGTGACCCGTTGCTTACTTAACCAAGGAACTGGGAAAAACCCCTACCAGGGTAGGGCTGAAGATTTGTTCAGTATCTGCAGGATAAAATCGCTCAGACCTGGACAGGCTTGGACTCTGACTGGATAGATTCGGGCGAGTCAACAGGGATGAATCTTGTGGAGACTATCTGGGATCAGTTTGACCCTGTGACCTCCAAGGGCATGGACAGGATTATGGGGAGACTCAGTGCTGCCACGTGTGCTGGAAGCATGTCCCTCTTGGTTAGTCTCGGCTTCCCGGGAGGTGACACGAGGCTGGCTTCAGGCGATTTCCAACACTTCATTGAGAGAGGGGTTCTTCCCCCCTGGTATCATCAATATGCTGATGATACCCAACTTTTCATCTCTATCCCAAACCACCCAAACGATGCTCTCGATGTGATGTCCCGATGCCTGGAGGCTGTGAGGATCTGGATGGGGAGGAACAGGCTCAGGCTCAATCCCTCCAAGACTGAGTGGCTGTGGTTTCAGTCATCCTGATTTGTGCATCTTGTTCCATCTTTGATGATAGGGGGAGAAATGTTAGCCCCCTCAGAGAGGGCCTGCAATCTGGGCATCCTCCTGGATATGCGGCTTAGTTGAGAAGAACACCTGATGGCCATGACCAGTTGCGCCCCTTCCTGGATTGGGATGCTCTGTGCACAATCACTCATGTCCCCATCCTTTCTCGCCTGAACTACTGTAATGCACTCTACATGGGGCTGCCCTTGGAGGCTTCAACTGGTCCAGAATGTGGTTGCGTGGGTTATCATGGGGGTACCTAGGTGCTCCCATGTTATGCACCTTTTAGGTTTTAATGTTGTATGCCACCCTGAGCCTTTCAGAGAAGGGTGGCATATAAATCCAATAAACAAATAAACAAACAGCCTCCCAGGCAATGTTAGAGAGGTATACTGTTTTTCTTCATCATAAAACTCCCATTTAAAATGGGCCCACAAGTTCTCAATAGCTTTTAGGTCAGGTGAGGAAGGGGACCATTTCATTATTTTTTCATCTTTAAGGCCTTTAGTGGCTAGCCACACAGGTGAAGAAATTTACTTTGAAAGAATAAATAAAAAAAATTAAGGAAAGCCCAGAATGATAAGGTGACCAGACGTCCCGATTTCAGCAGGACAATCACGCTTTATAACATTTTTTCCCATGTCCCGGCCCGTTTTAAAAAAGTCCCAATTTTCTGGCTTCATGTTGAAAGTCCAGTGGATTTGCTTAAGAAATCCTAACCGGGGCAAGACAAAGACACCCTGTCTAATCCCTCTCTCTCTCTGTCTCAGTACTTTCATTGAAGATATTAAAACGTTAAAGCAACAAAACAGACCCCCCGTGCCCCTTTTACTCACTTTTATAAGAAAAAATGACCAAGTACCATGGAGCTGCAGGAAACAGAGCTGCCTAGAGTAGTAGCAACTGTTCCTTCCTGGATTTCCCGGATGGGAGGGGCACGGAGTTTGGAGGTCTGGGAAAAAATGGTGGCTTCTATTTTTCTTTGAAAAATATTTCGCTGGGACTATTTCACCATTTTAATTTGCTCAGTTCTTTGTATTAACATCTATATCATTCTGGATTGACTTGGAGTTCCTGCCTACTGGTAAGTGGTTTTTTCTTTTATTTTTTTTAATGTATTTTAAAATAATGTAGGTTTTTAAAAATGTGCAGCTGCTGTTTTTTTTATTCAAAACAAAATGTGTAATACTATGATGTGCCATGGAAAAACCATTGAATTGATATTTACCAGGAAAGCAAATATGAAGCCTTCCTGTGGAGCAATTGTCTCAAATATCTGTAGTAGCAAGAATGGTTGTTGTTCCCAAAGCAAGGTTAAAAAAAAACCCTGAAAGAACAAAAGGTTTTTTTTAGGGTATTTTCCTGATCAAAACTATAATTGTTTCTGCATGACACCCTTAATCACAAATAGCCAACTACACTTCATTCTAAATAGTTTTATTTCCTTTATTGTATGTGATTACTCAAGTCCAAAAACTGAGTTGATTGGATAAACTCATCTCCACAATTTACTAAATATACAGTTACAGGATTTTCATGTATAGTATGCTGTCTCTTAGGGTTTATTGAACATAGGAGAATAATATGAGAGGGATTTGATGTAAAATAAGCTCTTTTAATGAATTCAAAATCAACGCAGCAGACAAGACATGGGAGTGAACATAATACACACTTTAACAATATTTTTTTTCTTTTAGCTATCAAATACTGTAGCAAGTGTGTCAGTAATAATAGCAAGACAGGCATAGAATTTTCCAGCCAGATTAATTTTACTTTTTTATGGTTTTGTATTTAATTTTATCTGTATTAGAAACCTATGAAGGCTGTGCAACATTTTGAGGTGATATAGAGTATGTAAAGGCATGAATACAGTAGAACCTCTGGTCACAACCATAATTCGTTCCATAACTTTGGTCGCAAACTGATTTGGTCATGAATCAAACCTAATTTTGGAAATTTGGCGCTTACAAAAAAAATGGTGCAGAAGGGGAAATCAGCAGCGGTGGGGAGGGGGGAATGTGAATATTTTGGTCAGAAGCGTTCATGACCAGAGGTTCTACTGTATAACATCTTCACTTAAGATTCACTTAAGAACTGTGGCAAGAAAGGTGGTATAGTGACCAAAGTTACAATGGCATTGAAAAAAGTGACTGATGACTATTTTCACACTTAGTGACCATTTTCACACTTAGCGACCATTGCAGCATCCTCATGGTCACGTGATCAAAATTTTGATGTTTGGCAAAAATCTCACAAAAAAACAATATACCTTTTATTCAAATATACACTTATCATGTTCCAGAATCGACATGATATGGGCTACAACGGAATTGACTTGTAATGTACAGGAATTTGAGATTGAAACAAGTACCTGGGCAGATCACAATCCAATTATAACTAAATGGAAAGGACAAAGGGAAAGATCTAGATGGACATTAAACAGCACTATATTAAAAGAGAAGAATTTTGTACAGAAAATGGAAAAAGAACTTTCTTCTGGCTTTCTTCTTCAAAGAAAATAGAAAAGAAGATACATCGATGCAAAACCTCTGGGATAAAATGAAGGCCTACACCAGAGGCTTGATAATAGACTGTTCTGACCGCCCCTCTTCGCTCGCTCACAAACAACAGTCAGACAGAACTTCAAAGGAAATATCTTTATCAGTCCTGACTCAAGCTGGCTGCGAGCCCAAAAATAAACGTAGATAAAGTCTCTAGCAAAAAGTTACACAGCAAAAGCAAAACAAAAACCTCTTACAGCAAACCAGGTTTACAGAAAGCAAATCATTTATCCAAGTGCCTCTTTGAATCAGGTTTACAGAAAGCAAATCACTTATCCAAGTGCCTCTTTGAATCAGGTTTACAGAAAGCAAATCACTTATCCAATTGCCTCTTTGAATCAGGTTTACAGAAAGCAAATCACTTATCCAAGTGCCTCTTTGAATCTCGAAAATGAACTCACGAACAAACGAACGATGAACCATGAACGATGAACAATGAACAACGAACAACGAACGTTGACTTCTGCCACTAAGGCATGGCACCATCAGTCTTTTATCTGCAGGAGAAGACCCTAACGAGCAACAGCTTCTCATTATCCTGCATCCCGAGAGCATCCTGAAACCACTCACTGATAGCAGCTCCAAAGGCTCCTACTGAGCCACAACACTATCCCCCACTGCAGGGCCCTTCCCCCGGGTCTGACGGTCTGGATGCGGTCGGAATGGATTGTCCATAAAATGGCCCGCACACATTACCTGTGTTTCCACCTTCGTGATTCCCAAATACCTGCAGGAACCTTCCCTTTGATCCAATACTCCCCAGGTATCCGGTGGCCACCACGTCTCCTCCCGCCCTGCACGGTGTCGACACCCCGTCCAGGGTCCTCCACCCTCTCCAAGGCTGACCCACCAGCCCCTGTGCTGTCGGAGATTGGCGGCAGCTCTAACAGCTCCGGCTGAGCCCTAACACCCTGTCCAGGGTTCTCCACCCTCTCCAAGGCTGACCCACCAGCCCCCATACTGTCGGAGTCTGGTGGTGGCTCTAATAGCTCCGGCCGAGCCCTAACACCCTGTCCAGGGTCCTCCACCTCCTCCAAGGTCAACTCATAAGACCCCTCATTGTCGGAGTCTGGCGGCAGCTCCACCGACTCCTGCCAGGACACCACAATAGACTACACAAGAAAAAGAAATATAAAGAAAAGACAAATTTTTAAAAGTTTAGAGAATGACTATAAGGCCCTTGAAAAAGAGCTGCAGAAATCCCCACCAAAAAAGGACAATAAAATAAAAACGGACATAAATAAGCACAAAATGGACCTACTGGAAAAGGAGGAATTAGTACAAAAAAATAGAGGTGCTAAACAGAATTACTTTGAAAATGCCAATAAACCAGGTAGATGGTTGGTGTATAAATTGAAAAAAGAGAGAGAATCAAAGAAAATATTGCAATTAAGAGATGACCAAGGGCAAATTTGTCATGGAAACGCAGAGAAGAAGAAAATTATACAAGATTACTATGGTAAACTGTATGAACAAGAGAATATAGAAGAGGGAGAGTTAAACAATACTTACAAGAAACCAACCTTCCCCAGATACCTAAAGAAATTGAGACAATATTGGAAGGCAAAATAACTATGATGGAGTTAACCGAAGCACTTAAAAAACAAAACAATGGAAAAGCCACAGGCCCGGACGGGCTGCCAGCGGAATTCTACAAGACACTTCAGGAACCGTTGTCCCTTCCACTATTAGAAGTTATGAATGAGGTGATGTCAGAGAGCAGGATACCTAAATCATGGTCAGAAGCATATATTATACTTGTGCCAAAAGAGGAGGCTGATTTATCACAAATTAAGAACTATAGACCCATCTCCTTGTTAAACTCAGATTATAAGTTATTTGCTTCAATATTAGCAGGAAGACTTAAAAATACTTAAATCAAAATGGGTTTTTACCAAAAAGACAAATTAAAGATAATATAAGAATAATTCTGGACACTTTGGAGTATTATGAGGAGCACTCTGAAAAACAAATGGACTTGATGTTTTTAGATGCTCAGAAAGCATTTGATAATGTGGATTGGCAATTTATGTTTTTACAACTGGAACAGATGAATTTTGGTAAGAAATTTACCCAAGCCATTCAAAACATATACCACAAACAAACAGAAAGATAATGATAAATGGAGAATTGACAGATCCTATTGAAATAAAGAAAGGTACGAGACAAGCTGCCCATTATTACCTCTACTTTTTGTTTTAACATTAGAAGTCTTAAATAGAAAGATCAGAGAAGAAAAAGAAATAAAAGGAATGAAAATTAAAAAAGAAGAATATAAACTACAAGCATTTGCAGATGACTTGGTTTTTATTCTTGAGGACCCAAATTGGCACCCAAATTGATAGAAAGAGTAGAG
This sequence comes from Thamnophis elegans, assembly GCF_009769535.1. Lineage (NCBI taxonomy): Eukaryota > Metazoa > Chordata > Lepidosauria > Squamata > Natricidae > Thamnophis > Thamnophis elegans. The sequence continues at coordinate 56,707,804 of NC_045546.1, read as the reverse complement.
GAATATGGAAAAGTAGCAAATTTGAAAATAAAGATAAAACTAAGATTTTGACAAAGAATATACCATCAAGACAAAAGGAAGAATTGGCAGAAGTCTTGGAGATTCAAGTCACAAACAAGGTCAAATATTTGGGGATATACTTGACTAAAAGATGCAGCACACTTAAAGAGAATAGCTATCATAAACTTAAGCAGCATATTGCGACTGACTTGATGAAATGGGAAAACCTACAATTATCAATGATAGGGAGAATATCTACAATCAAAATGAACATTTTACCCAGAATTTTATATCTGTTCCAGACAATTTCAATTGGATTAGGAAAAGACTATTTTGATGAATTAAATAAAATATTGCTGAAGTTTATTTGGCAGGGGGGAAAGCAAGAATAAAATTAAAATTGTTACAAGATGCTAGAATAAGAGGAGGGCTGGGCTTACCTAACTGGGAATTATATTACCAGGCAACAAGTTTGATGTGGGTTAAGGAGTGGATAACATTAAGGAACTCTAGATTATTGACTGCAGAAGGACATGAATTACTGTTGGGATGGCATGCTTTTTTATGGTATAAGGGAACTAAAACACAGGGTTATTTTAGAAGACACTATTTACGGGAGACTTTGTTACTGAATTGGGAGAAGATCAAAAGGCAATATTATATTAAAATCCCAGTCTGGCTATCAACTATTGAAGCTTTTTCATATCCAATAATGTACAAAAAGGAACAAACAATTAGATATGGTGATATATTGAATGCAGAGGGTGAACTTAAATCTATGCAAGAGTTGAAATAGGAAGGAATAGGAATGAATTGGTTTTCATATGTGCAAATGTAATCTAGATATGATAAAGATTGTAAAATGGAAGGCTTCTATGATAAAATGACTGAATTAGACAAAATTTTGACAGGTACTAATGAAAAAGTAATTTAAAAACTATATGGACACTTACTAGAGGTTAAGTTAAAGGAAGAACAAGTTAAAGAATCTATGATAGCTTGGGGGGGAAATTTTGGACATGGGATTGAACTAGAGAAATGGCAGAAATTGTGGTCTCAAAATTATCAAATATCAATGTCAACAACATACAAGGAAAATTTGTATAAGATGTTTTACAGGTCCCAACGAGAATAGCAAGAATGTCCAAGAACAAGTTGGAAAAGTGTTGGAAATGTCATCAGACACCGGGTTCATATTACCATATGTGGTGGACTTGCATAGACGCTAAAAGCTACTGGACTAAAATCCACACGTGGTTGGAGAAAATGATACAAAAACACATAGACTTTAAACCAGATATTTTTTTTAATTGGGAATCATAATTTTAAAAAAAGATATTCTATAAATTTAAAAAATCCTTAAAAACCAGTGTTAAGTATTCCACCACAATAATTTATACTGTATTTTAAGGTATTGTACCAGCCATAGTATACTATAACCATTATTCCATCAGCAATAATTTATACTGTAACCATTTTAAGGTATTGTACCAGCAATAGTATATTGTAACCATTATTCCACCAGCAATAATTTATACTGTAAATATTAAAGTAGTATACTGTAACCATTATTCCACCAGCAATAATTTATACTGTAACCATTTCAAACTATTCCACACGCAATAATTTAAAATGAAGCCATTAAAAATATTCCATACACAATAAATTACAATAAAACTATTTTAAAAAATTCTATGCAGAATACATTTTAAAGTATTGAGTATAGAATTTTTAAAAATGGTTTATTTTAATTTATTTTGGATAGAATCTTTTTTAAAATAGTCTAAGACAATTTAAAAAAAGAATCCACACATTTAAAAGCGCCACACTTTTAAACAGGTCGCCTCCAGCCCGGTCACTGATTGGCTGGACTCCAGTCTCCAGCCAATCAGTGAGCAGTGGGCTGGGCTAGCCTAGTTTAGTGCAGATGGGCGGGGGAGCGAGCAAGCTGTGACGGGACGGCAAGGGCGATTGAGCGACTGGGCCGGTGCCAGCGTTCCCAGAAGTTACTTCCAGGTCCAACGGTCCTCATGGGCTCGCTGTATTTCACGAACTGGTTCACCCGAACCAGTGCAGACCAGCAGAAACCCACCACTGGGTGACCCCCAACCATAAAATTGATGTCTCAGTTCCTAAGACCATCAAAAATAGTATTTTCCGATGGTCTTAGGTGACCCCTGTGATCCTCCAAAGGGGTCCCAACCCACAGGTTGAGAACCACTGATCTAACACATCACATAGTTTATCTATAAGCTACAAAAGAGAAAGATCTTTTATAGCTTAAAAAACAGCGAAGAAATAAGGAGACGTTCAGCTATTCATTTCCCTCAATTAATAGCATGCCAATAGGGCTTTGAATGTGGTGACTGGTGAGCCATAAAATATCTTGTCATCATTCCCACCGTTGTTGGTATAGTCTCCCTCCCTATACTTCCTAAAGGTGTCTATGTGTCTTATCTTATCTGAGAAGAGAAATGTAGTATGAATATCCAGTCCTGTCAGCTTCTGCTTTGCTACTGTTTCAGCTGTCATGAAACAGGGAGGGAGGGTTTGGTATTTGGGAGGGGTTATTCGATGTGCTGGAGGAATGTTCTAGTATTTACTGGATGGTTGGACTACGCATGCGTGGGTGCTTCCCGCCTGGACCAACGGCCCCGACATTCCATCTTCGTGATGCCTTTTGAAGTTATCTCACACCTGACACTTGAAGGACTTATGATTGGCCTGAGGCTATTATCCCAAGGGGTGGGGAATGGACTATTCTATATATCAATTGCTTTCGCGCCTAATTAAACAGACTTCGCTTCGCAACTGCTCGCTAACCATTTGTAATTAGTAAAAGTACTTTTGATTTCCAACACATGGAATCTCTTGGTCTTTCTTTCCTAATTATATAATGGAGGGATGCTGACAAGAAGCGAAGTCTCTCAAAAACCCTTTCCAGGAGACCTACGTCTACCGTGAAGGGAGTAAATGTCTTCGCCGGTCAGAGAAGACGAGGAGGCCGCTTGTGATGTGGATCCCAGCGAGGCCGGCCCCCCCAAACTTTCGCTTCACGAGGCCGGACCTCCCGACCTCTCGCTTCATGAAGATTTGTTTCAACTGCAGATATCAAGCCAGCCTGACCCCCCCCCCCACGATGGTCCACTTCGGTAGGACAAAGAGAGGAAGGGGCAAGCTGGAATGCAGGGGTTACCCAAAGGCAACCCCGACAACGACCGCTGGAGACGGGAGCCGTAAGAAAACCCCAGAGGAGAGATTTGCCTGATTACGGGGGACAAAGGTACTTTGGGGAAAGAGGTGGGGAAGATGAGGAAGACTGGAGGGGCTGGGAGCGAGAGTACCCACGCGCTGCTTCACCCCCCCCTCGGCCTGCTTCACCCCCTGCGGCTGGGGGTTTTGCCGGACCTGGGGCCCCACCTCCCCGAAGGCACAGAATGGCCAAAATCCCTCCCCTGCCTGTGAGATACAATGGAGATTCTGCCAGCCTGGCCTCTTTTATTATGCAAGTCTTCAATTACATGGAGATTTATGGCCATGATTTTGAGACAGACACTATGAGGGTGAGGATGATTCTCCTATCCTTGGACGGCGAAGCGGCTGCCTGGTCCACTGCATTGCATATGTCTGCTTCCCCCCCTCCTGAGGAATTTCAATCGGTTTATGGAGGCTTTCAGACGACGCTTTGATGACCCCTTAACTGAGAAGCGGAGCAAATTGAAATTTATAACCCTCGAGCAGGACGATAGGCCTGTAGCCCAATATATCCAGGACTTTCAGCGCCTTTCCCAATACATGAGAGGGTGGGGCGAGGACGCCCTTTTGGACAAATTTGCTTTGGGCTTAGATGAAGACATTTATCAGCAGTGTGTCAATCGCAATCTGCCCAGACGTTTGATCACTTGGTTTGAACACGCAGCTGACGTTGAACTCGACTTAAACAGGCTTCGTTGTGCCAAGGAGGAAAGAAAAAAAAGAAGGAGAAAGCTGCAAAAAGCACCCCCCCTCCAGGCCGCAAAGCCCAGTTCAGAGGGAGGGGCGAGGGGAGAGGGGCCCCCTCAGTGAACTCCAGACCCGTAACATGCTTCCGTTGTGGGAAATTGGGGCATCGCGCCCCCGACTGCCGTGCTAAATTGCCCACCACCGCCCAACCCCCACCCAAGCGAGAGGAGAAGTCTGGCAGAGCCTCCGACAAGAGGAAGAAAGAAGCTGCCTTCGCTGTGGACTCCAGGCCCCCCCTTTTCGGCCAGGCCTTGGAGGGAGACGCAGACGCAGCCGCCCACTCCTCCTCTTCTGAGGACTCCGATGACGAAACATCGCCTCACTGGGTGAGTTCAAACAAAGGCCCCCTGCTAATCCCCATAGAGTTAAAAGTTCCCCCTGAGGGGCAACCAGCACCCTTTCATGCCTTGCTTGATTCGGGTTGCTCCCGGTCCATGATCAACCCGGCTATGGTGGAAAAATTGGGTCTCAAATTGCGTACTTTGAAAACCCCCATTGTGTTTTGCCAGATTGATGGATCCATTGCGGGGGGGGGCGCCCATTTTTTTACGGAGCCCTTGGAGATGAAGATGGGTTCCCACACTGAACTAATTTCTTTTGTAGTTGCGCCTGGCATGGACAGGCCACTAATTTTAGGCCTCCCTTGGCTCCGGAAGTGGAACCCTCACATAAATTGGCAAACAGGCCGCTTGCGCATTCGCACAAAGGAGCCTCCGGAGGGGGAGGGCACTCCTGGGCAAACTATGACTGACACTCCTGAAGTGGCCGCTAGAGGGCAGGAGAGGATTGATGGAGAGGAAAAAATTCCTAAAGAGTATTGGGACCTTAAGGAGGTTTTCAGCGAAAAGTCTTCCGACAAACTGCCACCCCACAGGCCTACTGACTGCTCCATTGACATCTTACCCGGGGTTAAGCTACCAAAACCCCAAATATATTCCATGTCACCCAGGGAGATGGAGGAAATGCGGACTTTCATTGATAAAAATTTGGAACGTGGATTCATTGAACCTGCTCGCCCCAAAGTGGCTGCCCCTGTGCTTTTCCGTGAAAAGAAAGATGGCTCTCTTAGATTATGTGTTAATTTTAAAAACTTGAACGCGATATCAGCTCAGAATGTCTACCCACTTCGGTTGATGAAGGACATGTTGGCCCAGTTGGGGAAGGGCCGCATTTTTACTAAATTGGACCTCAGGGAAGCTTATTATAGGGTCCGCATAAAGGAGGGAGATGAATGGAAGACTGCTTTCAACTGCCCTCTTGGTTGCTTCCAGTTCCGGGTCATGCCTTTTGGCCTGCAGGGGGCCCCTGCAGTCTTCATGCAATTAATCAATGAGATCTTGCATGACCATCTCTACAAAGGAGTTATCGTATATTTGGACGATATCCTTATCTATACTCGCACTTATGACCAACACGTCGCTCTTGTGCGCACTGTTTTGAAAAAACTCCGAGCCGCTGATCTTTATGCCAAATTGTCTACGTGTGAATTTCACCAAACTAAAATTGACTACCTTGGATATCGCATCTCTCCTGCCGGCATTGAGATGGACCCTGAGAAGGTGAGGGCGGTCACTGAATGGGACGCGCCCAAAACTCGTAAACAGTTACAAAAATTTTTGGGCTTTGCTAATTTCTACCGTCAGTTCATTCCTTCTTTTGCTAAAATTGCGCTTCCTATAACTAATCTGCTCAAATCCAAGGGGGAGCCTAAACCTAAGCCTAACAAGCCTCTGGACTGGACCATGGAATGCCAGGCAGCTTTCGAAAAGCTTAAACGTCTGTTTGCCACTGAGCCGGTACTAAAGCATCCTGACCTGGACAGGCCTTTCGTCGTCCAGGCTGACGCCAGCGATGTCGCCGTTGGGGCCATCTTGTTGCAAGCCAACGACCAAGGTAACCTACAACCTTGCGCGTACACCTCCCGGAAGCTCACAGACACAGAGAGACGTTGGGCAGTTTGGGAGAAAGAGGTTTTCGTGGTCCGTTGGGCCCTGACCACGTGGCGCCATTTCCTGGAGGGCGCTAAGCACCCGTTTGAGGTGTGGACTGACCACAAGAATTTGGAAGCTTTGAGAACACCACGCCGTCTCTCCCCCAAACAAATGTGGTGGGCCCAATATTTCAACCGTTTCAATTTCACACTTAAATATATCCCGGGTGGAAAGAATTTCATGGCAGATGCCTTGTCCAGACTGCCTCAATATAATTGCTCTAAACTGAGCATCGTCCAACCGCTCCTAGCGGCTCCCGTGGATAGGCGCCAAATTGTACATCCCCGCCTCCCTACGCCTGGTGGTCCTTCGTCGCGCACATGACTCCAGATTGGCGGGTCATTTTGGATTCGTGAAAACTTTGCATCTAGTGAAGAGGCAATTCTGGTGGCCCTCTTTAAAGAAGGACATTGAACTTTATGTGGCCAGTTGCCCGGTTTGTGCGACCGCTAAACGGCCACCGGGGAAACCACAAGGGCTGCTCCAGTCTGTCGCTCGCCCGGTTGCCCCTTGGAAGGAGATTTCTATGGACTTTATTGTTGAGCTCCCCGAAAGCCAGGGGCACACTGTTATCTGGGTTGTCACAGACTTGTTTTCCAAGCAAGTTCATTTCGTGCCTTGCCACAAAATTCCTTCCGCTAAGGCGCTAGCTAAACTCTTCATTTCCCACATTTACCGCTTGCATGGAGTGCCCGATCGCATCATCTCCGATCGAGGTGTCCAATTCACATCAGTTTTCTGGAAAGAATTTCTCAAACGTATTGGCTCCGCCCAGGGCCTTAGCTCCGCCTACCATCCTCAGACTAATGGTGCTTGTGAGAGGACTAATTCTGTTCTTGAACAATATTTACGTTGTTTCATCAATTATCAACAAGATGATTGGGTGGACTTGTTACCACACGCTGAGGTGGCCTACAACAACTCTGTCCATTCCAGCACGGGTTTCACCCCTTTCCGGGTCGTTTACGGTCAAGATTTTGTTCCTATTCCTGAATTGCCTCAGGACCAGCCGCAAGTTCCGTCATTCGCGGACTGGAGTGAGCATCTCAGTCGTGTTTGGCCATTGACCCTCTCCACTTTGGACGCTGTGCATCGGGCCCATAAGAAACAGGCGGATAAGAAACGCTCTCAGCCCTATGAATACCGGACTGGTGATTTGGTTTATTTGTCAACAAAGTTCCTGCACACAACGCAGAGGTCAAAGAAGTTGGGACCCAAATATGTGGGGCCGTTCCCCATAGTAAAGGTCATCAATCCTGTCTCTGTTCGTTTACAATTGCCCAAACACCTCAACCGGGTCCACCCGGTGTTCCACATTAACCTCATAAAACCTGTTCGTGTTTCCCACTTGCGTCCCCCTGATGACCCTCCGCCTGCTCCTTTGCTCGTCGATGGGGAACGTCACTTTGAAGTTCGTGAAATTCTTGATTCCCGCAAGCGCCGTAATCGCATCCAATACCTGGTGGCTTGGAAGCATTTTCCTCCCTCCCACACGGAATGGGTTGATAAATCCCATGTTCGTGCTCCCAGACTGCTTCGGAAGTTTTATGCTGCATACCCTGACAAGCCTTAACTTTCTCTCACCCACTCCCTTCTTCTTTTTCTGTTTTGTTGTTTGTCTGTTCGTTTTTTTTTTTTTTATAGGCCTGACAGCCTTTTTCCGGGGGACGGACGGATGTCAGCTTCTGCTTTGCTACTGCTTCAGCTGTCATGAAACGGGGAGGGAGGGTTTGGTATTTGGGAGGGGTTATTCGATGTGCTGGAGGAATGTTCTAGTATTTACTGGATGGTTGGACTACGCATGCGTGGGTGCTTCCCGCCTGGACCAACGGCCCCGACATTCCATCTTCGTGATGCCTTTTGAAGTTATCTCACACCTGACACTTGAAGGACTTATGATTGGCCTGAGGCTATGATCCCAAGGGGTGGGGAATGGACTATTCTATATATCAATTGCTTTCGCGCCTAATTAAACAGACTTCGCTTCGCAACTGCTCGCTAACCATTTGTAATTAGTAAAAGTACTTTTGATTTCCAACACATGGAATCTCTTGGTCTTTCTTTCCTAATTATATAATGGAGGGATGTTGACAAGTCCTCTCATTCATGTTATCAAGCAAAATATTAAGATACAGCATAGATTTCAAAGCTGCACATATCCTCCACCTCAGTTCCTCAAGTATCTCAGAGGATTTTTTTCCCTTTCAACTCATTTGAACATGCTCATACACGACATTCACAGGTGCCGTTAAAATGCCAAGATAATTACAACCTGTCACCATAATTCCTTATGATGGTAATTCCACTGTGTAATTTATTCCACCAGGTATTTTTACCACACATTTATCTGAGGTTGAACTAAAGGAACAATGCCTTTAGAGGACATAACTCTAGGAAAAGTGCAAGCAAAGTCTATAGAGAAAAAAAGTTCTGTGTTAGCCAATGTCCATGTCTCATTCTAGTGATATTTCACTTTTTAGATCAGGCTATGGAGGTTTTAAATCCCGCTACTGGACATCCACAATATTAATTAAGCAAACACATTTCAGGGCTGATTTTATTAAACACAGAAAACAAGTTTTCCTCTGTAATTACCAATAAAAATAATAAGAGGCAGAGTTTCTGAAGTAGAACACACTTACAGGGTGAAATAGAGAAAAATCCAAACTCAATATCAATTAATATTTTATTATATAGGAACAGAACCCAAGATTTCTGTTTGGAATTTGAAAAGTTCTACAGGATTAGAATCTTAACTTTTTTTTTTTTTTTGCAGTAAAGGACTGTTCCTCATTTGTTTCTATTCCTAGACAAATATCCCCATGTAACCACTTCTTTTCTGTCATGATTTTGCCTTTGGTTTATTTCCAGTCTACACTGAGCAACTTAAATTCAAATTTTCTCCTGACAGATTTATTCCCTTGGGTACAGTATAGCATGTTACTACTGACTGTTGGGTTGCAGTTGTCAGATATTGAGATCTGCGCAACTCCTTTGGCCAATTTAGGCCAGTACAGACATGTGTCCTCCCTGCAATCCTTAGGCATTTTTTCATTACCATATCTCGAATTGTTGAGAGACTAAAAACCTGTGTTCTTCAGGGACCCCTGCCCACTTAGAACCTGACTTCACAGGTTGTCACTAGCTAATTCTTTCAATCCGGAAGCATATCAGTGCTTCTGACATGAGTGCAATGCAATGTCGATGCTTTATTTTACTGATAGATTTTTAAAGGTTAACCTGCCTTTTGAAGTATTTTCATTAGAGACATGCTTTATCTCTTAATCAAATCAATTAGGTTTAGGTTTAGGTTTATTAGATTTATAGGCCGCCCTTCTCCCAAGGACTCAGGGCGGTGTACAACATTAAAAGAAACACATACTACAAAAGTTAAAAAAACATTAAATAGAATATCCCAAACCCAATTAAAATTGACAATGACATTTTTTTAAAAAAAAAATTGAATTAAAATTAACAGTGATCAATAATTTTGTTTTGTTCAGGCCAGGCTGGCTTGCTGGAAAAGCAAACGTTTAGGGCACATCGGAAAGACCGGAGGTCGGGGATTATACGAAGCTCCAGGGGCAGCTCATTCCAGAGGGAAGGCGCTCCCACAGAGAAGGCTCTCCCCCTGGGGGTCACTAGCCGACACTGTCTGGCCAACAGCACCCTGAGGAGGTCAACTCTGTGGGATTGCACTGGACGATGGGAGGCTACCGGTGGCAGTAGGTGGTCTCGCAGGTATCCTGGGCCTAAGCCATGCAGCACTTTAAAGGTCATAATTAGTACCTTGAATCGCACCCGGAAGACAACCGGCAACCAGTGCAGGCCGCCTAAAAGGGGTGTAACATGGAAGCACCTGGGTGCCCCCATGATAACCCACGCAGCCGCATTCTGGACCAGTTGAAGCTTCCAGGTGCTCTTCAAGGGCAGCCTCATGTAGAGAACGTTACAGTAGTCCAGGCGAGAAAGGACGAGGACATGAGTGACTGTGCACAGAGCATCCAGGAAGGGGCGCAACTGACATACCAGGTGAACCTGGTAAAAGGCCCCCCTGGTCACGGCTGTCAGGTGTTCTTCTAAACTAAGCCACATATCCAGGAGGAGGCCCAAATTGCGGGCCCTCTCTGAGGGGGCTAACATTTCTCCCCCTATCATCAAAGATGGAACAAGATGCACAAATCGGGATGACGGAAACCACAGCCACTCCGTCTTGGAGGGATTGAGCTTGAGCCTGTTCCTCCCCATCCAGATCTGCACAGCCCCCAGGCATCGGGACATCACGTCAAGGGCATCATTTGGGTGGTTTAGGGTAGAGATGAAAAGTTGGGTATCATCAGCATATTGATGATACCGTACCCCAAAACCACGGATGATCTCACCCAGTGGTTTCATATATATGTTGAACAGGAGGGCTGAGAGAACCAACCCCTGGGGCACCCCACAAGTGACGCACCTCGGGGTCGATCCCTGCCCTCCAGTCAACACAAACTGCGATCAATCCGACAGGTAGGAGGAGAACCACCGTAAAACGGTGCCCCCCACTCCCAACCCCTCAAGTCATCGCAGTAGAATACCATGGTCGATGGTATCAAAAGCCGCTGAGAGGTCTATTAGGACCAGGACAGAGGAGCAGCCCTTGTCCCGGGCCCACCAGAGGTCATCGACCAATGCGACCAATGCCGTCTCCGTGCTGTATCCAGGCCTGAAGCCCAACTGAAATGGATCCAGGTAGACAGTTTCATCCAGGGACTGGGGAAGCTGATGTGCTTCCGCATTCTCAACAACCTTCGCTACAAAGCGAAGGTTGAAGACCGGACGATAGTTGGCTAAAGGAGCTGGGTCCAGGGAAGGCTTCTTAAGGAGGGGCCTCATCACAACCTCCTTCAAGGTGGGAAAGAACCCCTCTCTCAACGAAGCATTGGTAATCGCCTGGAACCAGCCTTGTGTCACCTGCCGGGAAGCCGAGACTAACCAAGAGGGACACGGGTCCAGCACACAAGTGGCATCACTGAGTCTCCCCATAATCCTGTCCATGCCCTCGGGGGTCACAGGATCAAACTCATCCCAGATGGTCTCCACAAGATTCATCCCCGTTGACTCGCCCGAATCTACCCAGTCAGAGTCCAAGCCTGTCTGGATCTGAGCGATTTTATCCTGCAGATACTGAACAAATTCTTTAGCCCTACCCTGCAAGGGGTCTTTCCCAGCTCCTTGGTTAAGTAAGGAGCAGGTCACCCTAAACAGGGCGGCTGGACAGTTATCTGCGGACGCGATAAGAGCGGAAAAATGTTCCCGTTTTGTCACTTTTATCGCCACTAAGTAGGATTTAATATGAATCCTTACTAGTGTTCGATCAGATTCGGACCGGCTAGCCCTCCAACCACTCTCTAGGTGTCTTTTCCGGCGTTTCATCTCCTGGAGCTCCTTGGTAAACCAAGGAGCTACACAGGATCGATACCAGTTCAGAGGCCACAAAGGCACAACACGATCCAAAGCCCCAGTGGCCGCCCTATCCCAGGCTTCCACTAGGGGTTCAGTCGAGTTGTGAGCAAGAGATTCAGGAAAAGTCCCAAGCTCCATCAGGAACCTTTCAGAGTCCATCAGGCGCCTGGGGCGGAACCATCTAGTCAGTTCCGCCTCCCTGTGGTGAGGGGTAGCAGTATGGAAGTCAAGCCTCAGGAGGAAATGATCCGACCATGACAAGGGTTGGATAGAAATATCCCCTAAATCTAGATCATTCACCTACTTCCCAGAGACAAAAATCAGGTCGAGGGTATGTCCCCCATTATGGGTGGGGTCTTGAATTAACTGAGTTAGGTCCATAGCCATCATGGAAGCCATGAACTCCCGAGCTGACTCGGATGTCTCGCCAATGGAAGGCAGATTGAAATCCCCCAGGATCATAAGACTGGGGAAATCAACCGCCAATCCAGCTAACATATGCAGCAGCTCTGGCAGGGCCGATGAAATGTAGCAAGGAGACAGATACGTAACAAAAAGGCCCACCTGAACTCCAAGGCCCCATTTCACAAAAAGGGACTCACACCCGGCTATCTGAGGCACAGTGACCTCCTGAGGTCCGAGACTTTCCCTAATAACCACCGCCAACCCCACCCCTGCCCTGGGCTCTCGGGTGGTGATACGCCCAGAAGCCTGGTGGGCATAATTCACTAAGGGGAACACCCCCCCTCTTGACCCAACCAGGTCTCCTTAATGCACGCCAGGTCAGCTCTACCCTCTTGTATGATGTCGTAAATGAGGGGAGCCTTATGTACCACGGACCTGGCGTTAAGCGACACCAGCCGGAGACCAGGATCCTGTAATCCCAAGCACCCAGGGGTGTGAAAAGGGTGATGAAGTTCGGAACGCGTGATCGCTCTTAAACAGCGGACCCACATCCCCCGAACATAATTTGGCCCTCGGCCCCCACCATATCTGCCTCTCCCACAAACAGTAGAGATGGTGAACCCCCAATGGAATGGCTTAATGTCTCCCCCAGAATCCCAACCCTTCCCAGCACTCCCGACCTGCGCCCATTAGTTGGCTCTGGCCTGTGCCCCGGCAGACTCCCCCCCAAGTCTGTCTGAGCAATCTGTATCAACCCCCTCTGCCCTCCCCTTAAAATTTGATTTAAAAACCCCTGTAAAAAAACCCTAAGAAGTCTCTTCTTCACATGCCACCTCTCGGGATCCCAAAATCCGTCATTAAGAAAGCGTCTTGATAGGCAAGAAGGCCATCCCCGGGAAAGGGAGAGTTCCTGAAGGGAATAAAGTTCTGTCACAGTATAGCATAGAGGAGAGTGTGGCATCAACCAAATGGGATGACATCAGGGGAGATGGAACGAGGAGATGACATGTCCACGGGGACATGTCCACAGGGGATCCAACAGTGTTCAAGGGGGTAGCGAGAAGCTGCTGCTGCACACACCCGCGCCGGCTGAAGAAATCCCAAGCCAGGCAACCCGCCGCCACTGTTGCTGAGCACACCCACGCCGGCTTCAGAGACCCCAGGCTGGGCGTTCTGATGACCACACCCACGCCAGCTGTGTTCAAGGGGGTAGCAGGAAGCTGGTGCTGAGCCCATCCACACTGGCTGCAGAGATCCCAAGCCGGGTGTCCCGCCGCTGCTGCTGACCACACCCACATCGGTAGCAGCTGACGCTCTTCATTCTCCTCTCATTGCCAGCCGCCCCCTTTCACTCACGATGTTCCGGCTACGAAGCAGTAAATCGCAGCTCAAGGGTATCCCCGAGGTCCCAGGAAGTTCTCATAGCTAGACCTGGAACCAACGATGAAATAGGGTACCCCTGCAAGCCCCCGAGAAGGACAATCATCTCCCCAAAGCTCTCCTCAAACATGACAGGACACCATCTTGGGCATGCGCAGTAACAAATTGTGCTACCAACATTTTATTGAGATAATATAAAAATTATTCAAAAATGTTTTCCAAGATTTGATTAAACTCTATATTTGACTGATATATTCTTCATTTCCTTATTCAGAACAGCAAAGGAAAATGGCACTATACCATGTAATAAAGTCTGAAAGATCTAGTGAAGATAATATAGCAGTGGACTTATATACCGCTTCATAGGCCTTTCAGGCCTCTCTAAGCGGTTTACAGAGAGTCAGCATATTGCCCCCAACAATCTGGGTCCTCATTTTACCCACCTCGGAAGGATGGAAGGCTGAGTCAACCCTGAGCCGGTGAGATTTGAACCGCTGACCTGCTGATCTAGCAGTATCCTGCAGTGCTGCATTTAACCACTGCGCCACCTTGGCTCTAAGAATGTTAACATCCATATAATTTAAAATATGATAGCAGTTGACTTTAGAATATTAATTTGGATTACACAAACATAATTCAAAGGCATAATTTGTGGGGGGGAACCTGTTGTTATGTATTCTTTATGTTCTGATAACATTTTTGAGTATTTGTTAGTATGGACTATGGAAAATTGGGACTGAGATACAAGGACAACATTAATTAAACTAAATAAATGATCTTGGGAGTTCCAATGCTAATGGGATTTATCCAATTCAGTATGTTAACCTTAGCTTCTAATGCATTTAATAAACTATTCTTTTCTAATCCTAGAACTTTCTGTTCAAAATGCAAAATACTACATTTGAGAACTAGATTATTGTATCATGATGCAAATAAGAGTGTCTGTTTTAAGACATATGATTCATCAAATTTATGGCAATCATAATTATTATATTGACTTACATTCCTTTTTTAATTTCAAAGGATGTCAGAATTCAAACAAAATAGTCCTACATTAAGATGCATATTAGTTTACACATGATCAATTTAACAAGGCTTTTAGGTGCTATACAAATAAAAAAAACTGCAATTCAAAGTGGACTCAGATGAGCAGATACCATTTAATGAAATTGAGGAGGAAATTGAGACTAAAGTGTGGGAATTCTCAGGCATATACAAATAATGCTAAACTAAGTTTTAAAAGGTTAATCAAGTTTTATCCAGACACATTGATCAGGTTCACACTCACATCACACTAAACCATAATGTGGTCTTTGTGGTTTGATTTAGCATGATGTGTGAAAACACAGCTATCGTGCATTGTGAATTATAATTGTGACCCAGTATTATGTATGAGCCAAGCCTTTAGGTGTATATAAAAAGCCAAGTTTAAACAAATCATGGTTTGGCATCTTTATAACCATAATCATGGCCTATCTTTATTTAGTTAGTTATTTATACAATTTATTGGCCACCGATCTTACCAGACGGTAACTCTGGGTGAGAAACTGTTTCTTCCTCCATTCTCTTTCTTTTGGGATCTGAGGATTGTCAGATAATATTACCCCAAGGAGAGTAACTTCTCAGATTGTCAGCTAGTGAAGTCATCTCTATCCTAAATCAGAGTTGTTAAGAAAAAGAAAAGGATTGGAAAGATTGCACTCGTTGAGGCACAGAAGTGAGAACCTGCTGAACAAAAGAGTGCTGCCACCTTGTCCATTCAGTGGCCAAGTATAAGGTGACCAGATTTTCAGATTGGTAAAGAGGGACACCTTTGGCCGGGGGGGGGGGGGGGCTTGATTAAAAATTTTATATGGAGCAACAAAAATTTTCATACAACGCAAAAATAATATTGTAATATTTTTTTTATTTCAATATAACTACAATTTACAAATATAAATTGTAACTGTTGCCAAACATCAAAATTTTGATCGCCTGACCATGAGGATGCTGCAACGGTCGCTAAGTGTGAAAAATGGTCATCAGTCACTTTTTTCAATGCCACTGTAACTTTGGTCACTATACCACCTTTCTTGCCATAGTTCTTAAGTGAATAACTGCAGCTGATAAGTTAGTAACATAAGTGAATCTGGTTTCCCAAATTGCCTTTGTCAAAAGGCAATTAAAATGACCCCAGGACACTGAAACCATCATAAATACGAATCTGTTGCCAAGCATCAAAATTTTGATCGCGTGACCATGAGGATGCTGCAATGGTCGCTAAGTGTGAAAATGGTCACTAAGTGTGAAAAATGGTCATCAGTCACTTTTTTCAATGTCATTGTAACCACTGGTTGGGGACCCCTCTGCAGAGGGGAAGCAGGGAGACGGTTCCTAAATAGAACACCCCCTTTAAAAAAAGTTTTTTTAAAATGACTCAATGCAGCCAAGTTCATTATATGGCATCATGCAAGCCTTGTCACATCTTATTATGCCATCACCGCTAAATCTCTTTAGAAAATCTACAAGAAAATAGTTTGTAAATCCCCCTATATTGCTCCTTTCCCATGACTCCTGATGCAGGTAGACTGCCCTTGCCCACAGAAGCTCAAGAGGAGAAAATTGGATAAAGTACATCTTAATCATGCTGGATGAAAATTTAAATTTCTAACTTGCCTCTTTTTTGGGGGGGAAGGGGGGCGTCAAGGCTGCCAGGAAGACCAGCAGAATAATAATTTTAAAAAAAGAGATAGACATAATACGATAAATAGAGAAATGTGTAGAGAAATGTAAAGAATGAAGAGGGATGTATGAGTTTTTAAGAGTCTGGGGCTGCAAAACGGGGGTTATTAATCTGTGTGTGTGTGTGTATGTGTGCAGCCTTCATTACTGCTCACTTCACACTGGATGCACAAAAAGAGCAGTCAAAATGTGTGTGTGTGTCTGTGTACGATTTTTACCAGCAACAAAAGGGGAATTACTAGTAGAATCTTTTATTTGCAGCTGTTAAGTGAGAGATCACAAGGTAGGAAAGGGATAGATTAAAAAAATAAGAGGGGATCGTACACCCCCACCCACCCACTCCCAACCCCATCCGACAGAAGATGAGAGAAGAGCAGCGGAGAGAAGGAAATCTCCTCCATCTCCCCCCGCCTCTTCCAAATTATACACACAGACACTGCCCTCCCCAGACCCACAGCCCCAATTCCAGCCGCACCAATTCAAGCTCCCAGATCTCTCTCTTTTTTTTCTCCACTCATCCCCCTCCTCAACCAAACCAACGAGCAAAGGAAATACAAGAAAAGCAACTTTTTAAAAAATAAATAAATAAATGAAATCAAAGGCACGGAAGTAAAATCCCCCTTTCCCCTAATTCCCATTCCCCTCCCCATCCCACCTCCCGATCCATTTGGGGTGGATTTCTTTATTTGCAATAAATCCTGGGTTCCCCCCATTTTTTTAAAGGAAGGAAAATGACAGATCTTCTCCCCCCCCCTCCCGCCGCCCCCCCTCACCAAAAGGAGACCGGAGAAAAGCAAACAGATCAAAAGGAATCAAATGTTTGGAAGAGCAGGAGGGGAGGGAGGGCTGTGAGCAAGCCGAGCGGAGGGAGGGAAACCACTGCCCTCTAAAGGCCACATCAGGAACGACACTTCAGAGAATTAAAAACATTTTTTTAACGGCGTCCTTTTAAAATCGGGACTTTTTGAACACACAGTGGGACACAGGACAAATTTTGAAAAATCGTGACTCTCCCGCCAAAAGCGGGACGTCTGGTCACCTTAGCCAAGTAGCATTGATCTCAACATTCTGTTGATGATGCCAGAACTATAGGATAATTAATCCTACAATTAATGTAGGAAGAGCATTAACTCCTGATCCCAATTTACATGTAATATGACCAAAGCTTAAAATTCTTTTGAGATTTTATTGATATGAGCTACAGGTTGTTCTCTTTCAGAAGAGGACAAATGTTTTTCAAGCAAGCACTTTATTTCACTGGTTCCAAGCATTACATGATCCTCATAGTTTATTAGAAAGAAACAGTGATTGATTTAGGGTGAGAACATCCTTGTTCTTCAATATACATAGTTATTTCTTGCTTTTTTTCACTTGTACGAGACAGCAGTTTAGACAAAGGGAGCTTGTTTCTAGTACTTGTACAGCCTGTGCTCCTTATCACTTATTCTCTTTCTTGCTAGTATTTTGTTTTGTGCAAGTTATCTTCTACTGTAATAACTTCTATCTTATTCTGTTTTCCTCTTCAAACATGGATTTGGTTGTATCTGCTAATACTTATTGATTTTAGGGTTTTACATCTTTGATCTGATTTTTTTGATTGCTCTGTGTACTGGCTTTTGTATATCTAGATTCCAGAAATGAACAGAACCCAGGGGTCACAGAAATGAGAATCAATTTAAATTGCTTGGTCTTCATCATTAATGGATCATTTTAGACTTCAGGCAACTATGAAGGATGTTTCTAAAATCCAAACTAATCTTTGTGTTGCAGACATTTTGGCACATACAATAACAAAGATTCCTGGGTACTGCCTGCCTTATGTTGAAACCCACAATATTCCATAGTTATTGAGTGGTTGCAAGTAATGAAATGTAATGGCAGTAACTAGGGCAGAAGTTTGAAAGGAAATTAGACTGGATAAGAAACATTAAAGGGAAACCATGAGTGATACAACCCAGTGCCTCAGACATATTTATTAGAATATAAAATATGTCCTAATCTGTAAAAATGGTATTCAAATTTGCTTCTTTAGGATTATATTGTACTGGACCAGAATAACATTTTTCACAGGGACTGCTGCCAAGAAAAGTAAGGCCCATTAATTCAAGAAACCAGGTCCACTAACATCCTTAATTAATGTATTGCAATGTTGTACTGAGTTTTTATTTCCTGTTATGTCTGCCTTTTATTAGGTATCTTAATGTATTGCTTAGTTTTTAATCCTTGCAAGCTGTCCAGAATAGTTGAGTGGTGAACCTGCAAATTCAAATGAACAAATAAATGTTCCTCTAATAGTTTCATGTTTCTGTTGTTGCTATTAGGGCCAACTGTTGATTGCTATCTTCCCTTTACATGCTATAGTATTATTTCAGTGTCGCTTCACAATTAATGAAATTAGAGATGTCTTCATAATGTATTAAAATTGTTGCTGGCTTCTCATACACAAATGAAAAGAAAAAAACGTACGGATATTTTGCTGCATGTACCTATAATATATGTATGAAGAAGATTCTAACCAAGGGATTAATGCCTCAGTAGTACTTTGTCCACACAGCTAAATCCCCCAAAATTAGCATGAATCAGGCTTGAAAGAAGACAAAGAAATACTATGGAATAATCAGAAATGACTGCTGGGTTGAAAATGATGTGAACTTCCTGGATTCTCTGTAATAAGTGACCATATAAGTGATAACAATTCCACAGAAAATGGCTTGTGTTAAAAAGTCAATGTGTAAACATTAACCCTTTGTAAACAACACTCAGAAATTTAGCTGGCAAACAAAATTGCTATTTTGAGGTTAACAAATTATAGTAAAGTTAAACTCTTGAAAACAATAATGGATCAGCCAGGTCTTCTAGGATCAGTTCTAAATTACTAGTAAAAATAACTACTAAAAAAGGACCATTTTTTTTAATGTGGAGGAGACAAAGGTTCAGCAGCAGGTGATAGTTGTTCAAACTTGAATCTGTTTCTGGTTCTTAGCTGCACCTGATTGCATTGATTTTTACATCCCACTTTAACTTCCAAGGAATGAATTTGGTTACATGTCATTGCTCAAAGAATGTGGAGCGAGGTCTGGACATGCTGTCTCATAAAGCATAGTGGGGTTTTTTTGTTTAGAATTACTGAGCCTTAGCAGATACACCTGCTGTCTCTAAATTGTATAGTTTATGGAAACCTTTCCCAAAATAAAGAAAAAACGAAGCAATTCTATACTTCTGCTTAGATGTAAGTCTGTGCCAGTGCTAGGTTTCAAAAATTGTTGGAACCTACTCTGTGGGTGTGGCCTCCTTTGTGGGAGTGGCTTGCCGCCCATGTGACTGGATATGAAATTATGAATTAGTACTTAGGTCGGTCCAAGTAGCTATTCAGAAACTCTAGCATTGAAGTATGCAAGTCTTAAAGCTGTCAAATTACAAGATCCTTGCACCCCTAATCCTTTAGAAAAAAAACTAGGGGTCTTCAAACCTGACAGCTTTAAGACTTGTGGACTTCAGCTCCCAGAATTCCTCCTCCAGTCATGTTGTGGCGACGTCATCTACGCAGATCTGCTCCATCTTCGGTTTTTTCACCGAAGGGGGCAGGGCTGTTGTTGAAGATGCCAACGAGCCCCCGCTGCCACCAGAATAATTGCTGCTGCCTCCTCCTCCTCCTCCTCCTCCTCCTCCTCCTCCTCCAACAGCACCACCACATTTGCTACCCGGTGCTGCGGCTGAGGTGAAGCCGCCAAAGCTCCCACTGGCGCCCCCGCCTGTGACAGCAGTGGCAGCACCTCCCCCTCCGCTCGGAGCACTTGAGCTGGGCTCCATGTTACCCCTGTTGCCGCCGCCTCCTCCTCCGCCGTGCTTTTGAGAAGCCATGAGGCTGTTTTTTTCCTGCTCTTGCCCCCCCCCCCACCTTCCTACTGGCTCCCGCAGCCTCATGGCTCCTCAAAAGCATGGCAGAGGAGGAGGGGGCAGGGGTAACGCCGTGCCCAGCTCAGGTGCTCCGAGCAGAGGGGGAGGCGCTGCTGCCATGGGCGGGGGTGCCAGTGGGAGCTTTGGAGGCTTCACCTCAGCCACAGCGTTGGGCAGCAAATGTGGTGGTGCTGTTGGAGGAGGAGGAAGAGGCGGCAGCAGTTATTCGGAGGCTTTGGAGCTTCACTTCAGCCGCAGCGCCAGGCGCAAGCAGCTAGGGCTAGTCGCCCACAAAGGACCTCCCCAGGCTTGCTTTGCTGAACATGACTGACACTAATTTAAGCAGTCGCGGCCAGCGCAAAGTACCATCAGTTGCTCAGTGCTCAACAAAACAAGTGTCAGCCTCTGCTTTGCTGCTGCTTTGGCTGCCATTGAAACGGGGAGGGGGCATGGTATTTGGGAGTGGATTGAATTGTACATGATATTATTTGCTTTTGCGCCTAATTAACCAGATTCAGCTTAGCTTTGCTACTGTTTGTTTATAATTAGTAAAAGTACACTTGATTTCAAACAAACGGAGTTGAGTGGCTTCTTTCCTGATTACTAAATGAAGTTGCAGCTGACAATAAGCTGAATCTGAATCGCACCCATCCCGGAGCTAACAACTACCGAGGGGGGTGCCCTCACAAGAAGAAAAGAAATGTCTTTGCATGGAAGCAACCAGGAGGAAGAAGAGGGGGCAGCGGCGGGACCATCTCTAACAGAAAGACTGGCTGAACTGAGAGTGAAAGAACCTGTCGTCCGTCCCAGATGGACTTGGGGTGTGGGACAGAAAGAGGAACCTGAGGAATTACAAGCTGGGATCACGAGAAGGAGACCAAAGAAAAAACCAGCAGCTGATTTGAGTGGCACTGGAGAGGAAGACTACAAAATCTCCCATGCCATGAGTCTCCTCGAATTGGACTGAACGTCGAATTCGAGAGAGAGCAGTGGAAAGAGAGCCGACAGAGGAGTCGGAGAAAAGGTACTCAATGCATAGTTTAAGGGAAAGTGGAGGGGCCGAGGGGGGTTGTGCACAAGAAAACCCAGAACCAGCCTCCCCCCCCCCTGCGGCTAGAGACATTCAAAGAGCAGGGGGGGGCCCCGGGCGATGCCGGATGGCAAAGGTCCCACCCTTAAGCATAAAATATGATGGAGACCCCAAAAGTCTTGGGGTGTTTATTATTCAGGTCTGGAATTATATGGAAATATATGGACCTGAATTAGAGATAGATGAAACTAAAGTAAGAATGGTGTTATTGGCTTTGGAGAAGAAAGCAGCCGAATGGATGGTTGGGCTACATAAATGCAACTCCCCTCTCCTGAGGAATTTTGATGAATTTATGGCAGCCATGAGAAGAAGGTTCGATGACCCTTTGACTGAGTGTCGCGCTCGGCTGAAATTTACAGCGCTTAAACAGGGAAAGAAAACTGTGCTCGATTATGTGCAAGAACTTCAGGAATTATCAGCCTATATGAGGGGGTGGTCAGAAGAGGCCTTGCTGGATCAGTTCGCTGATGGCTTAGATAAGGATGTTTACCAGCAATGCATAAACAGATGCCTTCCCCGTCGTTTAGCAGTTTGGTATGAAAAAGCGGCAGCCGTGGAATTGGATTTGGCCAGGATGCGTTTCATGAGAGAGGGAGATGTTGAGAAATTCCCCCCAGCAATTCCTAAACCCCCCTCCTGCCCTAGGAGTGAGGACAGGGGAGGTTTTGCAGGCAAAGCCAAGCCTTTCACTTGTTTCCGCTGTGGAAAAGAGGGACATTGTGCTGTGAATTGCTGCGTCAAATTGGCTCAACCCGCTCCACCCCCCTGGAGGGAGGGGAAACCGGAGAAAACACCAAGCAAGAGGAGGGAAGCTGCGTTCGCTGCTGAGAATGTTTCCTGACACTTTGAGCCACAGGAGGAGGAGGGAGGCGTGAGCACCAGCTCATCTGACGAATCTGATGATGAAAATTCTCATCGCTGGGTAAGTTCCCGAGCTGGCCCTATGCTTATCCCAATTGAGCTTACGGTGCCCTCTTCTGGCGCAACAGAGAAGCTTTTAGCACTCCTAGATTCTGGGTGTTCCCGATGCATGATAAGCCCTGCAATGGTGGAAAAACTGGGCTTGAAATTAAGGACTTTGAAAACCCCTATTGTTTTTTTGCCAAATTGATGGTTCTATTGCGGGAGGCGGCGCTGCTGATTTTTCCACATAGAGATGTGGATGGGTACCCACCAAGAATTAATAACATTTATTGTAGCGCCTGGGATGGACCAACCCCTTATTTTAGGACTCCCCTACCTCCGTAGATGGAACCCACGCATAAACTGGAGAGAAGGTTGGTTACGTATTCGAACAACCACACCCCCTGAGGAGAAAGTTGAATCTCCAGATGCGGATACTAATACCCCCACGTTGGCAGCCAGAGGGCAGGAGAGAATTGCGGGGGAGGAACGAATTCCAAAGGAATATTGGGACCTCAAGGATGTTTTTAGTGAAAAATCTTCTGATAAATTGCCCACCCCCCCTCACAGGTCCACAGACTGCACCATTGATATTTTACCTGGAGTAAAGCTTCCAAAGCCCCAAATATATTCCATGTCCCCTAGAGAAATGGAGGAAATGAGGAAATTTATTGATAAGAACTTGGAAAGGGGTTTCATTGAGCCAGCAAGACCCAAAGTAGCAGCTCCAGTATTGTTCAGAGAAAAGAAAGATGGCTTTCTCAGATTATGTGTGAACTTCAAAAATTTGAACACAATCTCTGCCCAGAACCTCTACCCCTTACCACTGATGAAAGACATGCTGGCCCAACTGGGGAAGGGCTGTATTTTCACTGTTGGACTTAAGAGAAGCGTATTATAGAGTCAGAATTAAGGAGGGGGACGAATGGAAAACTGCTTTCAACTGTCCTCTTGGTTGTTTCCAATTTCGCGTAATGCCATTTGGCCTACAGGGGGCGCCAGCGGTTTTCATGCAGCTGATTAATGAGGTTTTACATAACCACCTTTACAAAGGTGTTATCGTCTATTTAGATGATATCCTTATTTACACAGAAACACGTGAAGAACATGTGAAGCTGGTTCGTACAGTGCTGAAGAAACTCCGGGCGGCTGAACTCTACGCCAAATTATCCAAGTGTGAATTCCATCAGGAGAAGGTCGATTACCTGGGCTATCGAATCTCCCACAAGTGTATTGAAATGGACCCCGCTAAGGTCAAGGCAGTCACCGAGTGGGAGGCCCCTTGTACACGCAAGCAATTGCAGAAGTTTTTGGGTTTTGCTAATTTCTATCGTCAATTTATTCCCTCCTTTGCTAAGATAGCTCTCCCAATAACTAACCTCCTTAAGTCTAAAGGTGGGGCGAAACCCAAACCTAGCAAGCCGCTGGATTGGAGTATTTGTATTTGTATTTGTATTTTATTAGGATTTATAGGCCGCCCTTTTCCCCGAGGGGACTCAGGGCGGCTTACAATCATTAGGGAGGGGGTGCAATTCAAAATAAACAATATGTGAGCAAAATAAAGTAATAAAAACACAACTTGCATTCAACATTCAACACTCGGGTCGGGCAAATTAGAGGCTTATCCCCAGGCCTGTTGGGATAGCCAGGTCTTGAGGGCTGCGCGGAAGGCCTGGACGGTGGTGAGGGTGTGTATCTCAACGGGGAGATCGTTCCACAGGGTTGGAGCTGCAACAGAAAAGGCTCTCCTCCGTGTAGTTGCCAGTCGACATTGACTGGCGTATGGAATTCGGAGGAGGCCCAGTCTGTGCGATCTTATCGGTCAGAGGGAGGTAATCGGCAGAAGGCGGTCTCTCAAGTACTCAGATCCACTACCATGAAGGGCTTTAAAGATGGTCAACAGCACCCTGAAGCGCACCCGGAGATCAACAGGTAGCCAGTGCAGCTCGCGGAGGATGGGTGTTATGTGGGTGAACTGAGGTGCGCCCACTATCACTCGCGCGGCCGCATTCTGAACTAACTGCAGTCGCCGGATGCACTTCAGGGGCAGCCCCATGTAGAGCACATTGCAGTATTCCAGCCTAGAGATCACAAGGGCTCGAGTGACTGTTGTGAGAGCCTCCCGATTCAGGTAGGGTCGTAACTGGCGGACCAGGCGAACCTGGGCAAATGCCCCCCTGGTCACAGCCGACAGATGATGGTCGAGAGTCAGCTGTGGATCCAGGAGGACTCCTAAGTTACGAACCCTATCTGAGGGGTATAAAATTTGACCCCCCAGCCTGATAGATGGAACATTAGCCAAATTGTTGGGAGGGAAACACAACAGCCACTCGGTCTTGTCCGGGTTGAGTACCAGTTTGTTAGCGCTCATCCAGTTCTTAACGGCCTCAAGACCCTGGTTCATCACGTCCACCGCTTCATTGAGTTGGCACGGGGCGGACAGATACAATTGCGTATCGTCCGGATATTGATGGTATTTTATCCCGTGCCTCCGAATGATCTCGCCCAGCGATTTCATGTATATGTTAAATAGTAGGGGGGATAAGACCGAACCCTGCGGCACCCCATATTTTAGGGGCCTCAGGGACGATCTCTGCCCCCCGACTAACACCGACTGCGACCTGTCCGAGAGGTAGGAGGAGAACCACTGCAAGACAGTGCCTCCCACCCCCACCTCCCGCAGTCGTCGCAGAAGGATACCATGGTCGATGGTATCGAAAGCCGCTGAGAGGTCAAGGAGAACCAGGATGGACGCATGGCCTCCATCTCTGGCCCTCCAGAGATCATCGGTCAATGCGACCAAAGCAGTTTCTGTGCTGTAACCGGGTCTGAAGCCGGACTGGAAGGGGTCAAGGTAGCTAGCTTCCTCCAAGGCCCGTTGAAGCTGGAAGGCCACCACCTTCTCAACAACCTCCAACAAAGGGAAGGTTGGAGACAGGACGGTAGTTATTTAAAATGGCTGGATCCAAGGATGGTTTCTTCAGGAGGGGTCTCACCACTGCCGTTTTAAGTGCGGCGGGGAAGTGCCCCTCCCGAAGGGAGGCGGTTACGACCGCCTGGATCCAGCCACGTGTCACCTCACTGCTGTTGGCAACCAGCCAGGAGGGACACGGGTCCAGAATACAGGTGGAGGCACTCACAGCTCGAATGGCCTTGTCCACATCCCCAGAGGCAACATCCTGAAACTCAACCCAGAGATGGTTTGCCAAGTGATCCTCTTGTGTCCCGGCTGGATCTGCAGCGGTGGAGTCCAAGTCCGACCGAAACCGAGCAACTTTGTCCGCTAAGAATTGGGCATAATCCTCAGCTCTACCCTGCAAGGGTTCCCCCGTATCCCTCCTATTTAGGAGGGAACGGGTTATCCTAAACAGGGCGGCTGGGCGGGACTCAGCGGACGCAACCAAGGTGGCAATATGAGATATTTTTGCTGCCCTAAGTGCCCTGATGTACTCCTTGGTGCATGGACTGCCAAGCTGCTTTCGAGAAGTTAAAGCGGCTTTTTGCGGAGAAACCAGTGCTCAAACACCCGGACATGGATGCACCTTTTGTGGTCCAAGCTGATGCCAGTGACGTGGCTGTGGGAGCTGTCTTACTTCAAGCTAATAGCCAAGGAAAATTACAACCCTGCGCTTATACCTCTTGCAAACTAACCGACACAGAGAGACATTGGGCCATTTGGGAGAAAGAAGCTTTTGCTGTTCACTGGGCTTTGGCCACATGGCGCCATTTTCTGGAGGGCGCCAAACATACTTTCGAGGTATGGACTGACCATAAAAATTTGGAAGCTTTGAGAACACCCAGAAAACTTTCTCTTAAGCAGATGCGCTGGGCTCAGCATTTCAATAGATTTAATTTTACCCTGAAATACATTCCAGGTGGGAAAAAGTTTATGGCTGATGCTTTATCCAGACTTCCTCAATACAACTGTTCTAAGTCAGTGTGGTCCAGCCTGTCATTCCCGCGACGAGCCTCGCTGCTCCTGTTGTCACTAGAAGTCAAACAACTTCTAAGGTAGAGGTCACTCAGGACTTTCTTTCTGACCTAAAAAAGGCCCTTACTGGAGATGACTGGTTCCGACAGCACATGAATGAATGCACTATGAGAGATGAGTTGCCTTGGATTGGGACAAAGTTATACGTTCCTGCGTCCCTTAGAACCATTGTTCTTCAACGGGCTCATGACTCCTGGATGGCAAGGCATTTTGGATTTGTCAAGACTCTCCACCTCGTCAAGCAGCAATTTTGGTGGCCCTCTTTGAAAAAGGACATTGAGAAATATGTTGCCAGTTGTCCCATTTGTGCTGCTGCTAAACGCCCTCCGGGTAAGCCCCAGGGGTTACTCCAGGCTGTGGCTCGCCCAGTGGCCCCATGGAAGGAGATCTCCATGGATTTCATCGTCGAACTTCCTGAGATCCAGGGACACACTGTCATCTGGGTTGTTACTGACTTGTTCTCCAAACAGGTCCATTTCATCCCTTGCTCCAAGATTCCCTCTGCTAAATCTCTCGCTAAAATGTTCATCTCCCATATTTACCGCTTGCATGGGGTGCCTGACCGCATCATTTTGGACAGGGGTGTTCAGTTCACCTCCCTCTTCTGGAAAGAGTTTCTGAAGTGGATTGGCTCCGCCCAGGGGTTAAGCTCCTCCCACCACCCTCAAACTAATGGGGCTTGCGAGCGGACTAATTCTGTACTAGAACAATATTTACGTTGTTTCATCAACTACCAACAGGATGATTGGGTGGATTTGTTGCCTCATGCTGAGGTGGCTTACAATAATTCCATGCACAGCAGCACTGGTTTTACCCCTTTTCGTGTGGTGTTTGGCCAAGTTTTTGTGCCCATTCCTGAGATTCCTTGTGAGCAACCCCAAGTGTCGTCACTGTCCGAGTGGGGTGATCGCCTTTGGGACATTTGGCCTTTGGCTCTCCAAACTCTGGATGCTGCGCACCGCGCTCATAAGAAACAGGCTGATAAAAAACGGACTAAACCCTATGTCAGCCCTTCTTCATTCACAAATCAGGAAAGAAAACCACCGGACTCCATTTGTTGAAATCAAGTATACTTTTACTAATTATAAATGAAAAGAAGCGAAGCTAAGCTAAGTCTGATTATTTAGGCGCGAAAGTGAATAATATATTGTATAATTCATTCCCCTCCCCTTGGCATCCCATATTCAGTCCAATCATAATTCTCCCAAATGTCAGGTGTGAGATAATGTCGAAAGGCATCACCAGGATGGAATGCTGGGCCGTTGGCCTTGGCGGGAAACACTCCTCCTCCACATGCGCAGTAAGGTGGTCAGTTCAAAATCTAGAATCTTCCTCCAGCACAACAATGATTCCCCTCCCAAATACCATGCCCCCCCTTCCCGTTTCAATGGCAGCTGAAGCAGTAGCAAAGCAGAGGCTGACACCCTATGAGTACAAAGTTGATGATCAAGTTTATTTGTCCACTAGATTTCTTCAAACACCCCAAAAGTCGAAGAAACTGGGGCCCAAATATGTTGGCCCGTTTCCCATTATCAAGATCATCAACCCTTTTTCTGTCCAGCTCCAGTTGCCTAAGCATCTCAACTGGGTTTACCCTGTTTTTCATGTTAACCTTCTGAAGCCTGTCTGCACTTCTTCTTTGAGACCACCTCTCCCTCCTCCACCGGCTCCGCTTTTGATTGAGGGTGAGCAACATTTCGAAGTCTGTGAAATTTTGGACTCTCGTAGATGGCAAAACCATGTCCAGTACCTGGTGGCTTGGAAGCATTTCCCCCCTTCTCACACTGAATGGGTTGACGGGTCCCATATTCGGGCCCCATATTCAGGCCCCTCATCTGCTCCGCAAGTTCTACTCTGCTTACCCTGACAAGCTCTGATTTTGGACAATCCCCTAATTTTCCTTTTCTTTTGTTTTTCTCCTTTCCCCTTTCCCTCTTTAATGTATTGTTGTTTGTCTGTTTGTGTTCTTTTAGTTTCTGCAGGTCTGACCGCTTTTTTCTGGAGGGGGGCCGGATTCAGCCTCTGCTTTGCTGCTGCTTCGGCTGCCATTGAAACGGGGAGGGGGGCATGGTATTTGGGAGGGGAATCATGATGTGCTGGAGGAAGATTCTAGATGCTGACCTGACCATCTTACTGCGCATGTGGAGGAAGAGAGTTTCCCGCCAAGGTTAACTGTCCAGCATTCCATCCTGGTGATGACTTTTGAAGTTATCTCCCACCTGACAGTTGGGTGCATTATAATTGGACTATGAACGGGGGTGCCAAGGGGAGGGGATTGAATTATACATGATATTATCCGCTTTTGCGCCTAATTAACCAGATTCAGCTTAGCTTTCCTACTGTTCATTTATAATTAGTAAAAGTACACTTGATTTCAAACAAATGGAGTTGAGTGGCTTCTTTCCTGATTACTAAATGAAGTTGCAGCTGACAACAAGTCTGGGGAGGTCCTTTGCGGGTGGCCAGTTCTAGCCACCTGCAAAGGACTTTCCCGCACTTGCTTTGCTGAAAACGGGGTGACTGACGGTAACAGGAACGTGCAGGCAGGGGAGGCAGGGGAGGTGGGGCCTCACCAGTGTCATGAGGAAAAGAAAAGAATAATTAAAAGGAAAAAGACTAAGGTAGTTGCTGCCAGATTCCAGAGTCACAGTGGATGACTCTGAGTCTGCTTAGTGCTAACTGCAGGGGGAGGTGAGAGAACTACAGGCCTCCTTTGCATAAGGATTTTTTCACCTCTTAACCCTTGCTCAGAGTTAAGCAAGGGTTAAAAGGTGAAAAATTCCTTATGCAAAGGAGGCACGTGGTTCTCTGCCTTCTTATCTGGCAGCAGCAAATCGTCCCTAAGTTGCCTTTTTATTTAATTTTTTACATTTTCATCATGGTGGACAGACAAGAGGAGAGTTGAAATCCACAGCTGGAAAAGGTATGTGGATCGGACGGAAGGAGGGGGGGAATTCAAAATTATTGTAATTTAATTTGTAATTTTTTATTGTGAGGAATTTGTGTCTGTGTGTGTGTGTGTTTCTTTCTTCACAACGGTGGGGGTGGAGGAGGCAGGGGGCGAGGCAGCGGAGCGCAGCAGCGGCAGGGACATTGTCGCCACTGTGTCCGACAGGCCAGGCATCTCACGTTTATGTCTGCCATAAAAGCGAGACACCTGGCCTGTCGGACACAGTGATGGGATTGGAGGAGGTGGGGGGCGAGGTGGCGGAGCATGGCAGCAGCAGGGATGTTCTTGCTGCTGTTTCCGACAGGTGTCTCATGTTTATGTCCATCATAAATGTGAGACGCCTGGCCTGTCAGACACAGCGGCAGGGACGTTGCTTCTTGCTGCTGCTGCGCTCTTGCCTCACCAACCATAATCCTCACCGGATGTCACTGGACGGTAATGAGCAGCGCAGCCGTGCACCTTAGAGGGAACATTGCCGGAGTTTCCAGAAGTTAATTACTTCTGGGTTCACTGACAAACCGGTCCACAAGGATCGGCAAGAACCAGTAGGAACCCACCCCTGGTCTGTACATTCCTCTATTTATAAGGAAGCTGGAACCAAATGCCACAGCATGACATTCTTTCTACCGAAATGTACACATTGGTTCTAATAGTTATACACTATTTCACAATGTAGCTGACACCAAATAAGCTATTAAATACCAGAGTAAGTAAGTTTAAAAAAATACAAAACAAAATACAGTACAAATAAGAATCAAAATGTTAAAAATGAATATCAATAAAATAAAACATTTTTTTAAAAACAAAGTAGTGCAGACAATAGCATTCACAGTTACATAGCTGAGACCTTGTATCTGGTTCCCTTCTTTGCCATCTTATCTTAATGATTTTATCTGCTATGTTATTTTATAATTTATGATTTTAACATTTATAAAATGTTTTTATGGTGTAAGCTGCCCAGAGTTGTTGGATATGAGATGGGCAGCAAATAAATTTTACAATAAATAAATAAATACACAGAAAATGCTTTTTGAAGAAGTTCCAGGGCCTAGAAGCAGCCCCCAATAAGGCTTTCTTGAGCACAGTGAAGTCTCATTCCAACAGAAAAATTCAGGGGAATTCACAAACTTTCATTGAATACAAAACCAGGGAAATTTCGATGATTCATACATATAAATGAAACTGGGGTAGGGGGGAATTGTCCATTGCATATGAAATCCAGGTTTCACTGCATTACTTACTCACTATAGCAGCTAGTGTGCTCTTTGTCTGTGATGCACTCCTTGTCAATAAATCTAAAGAGGAAAATTCTCATGCATTTCCCCCCTATCATTCAAGATGATGTAAGAGAATTTATGTCCATTTTTTCCCCACAGGAGAAGAAAAATATTCATGGATAGGATGCTCTTGCTCTCCACTGGGACTTTGCCAAGAATACTGTATGTATCAATCATCTCTCTGCAGCCTGTAGAATCTCTGGGTTAAATTCCAAGGAACAGTATACAGAGGGCTTAAATACACTGACTTTCCGCTGTTTGTTTGTTTTTAATGTTGGAAAGATGAGCTGTTGGGCAATTGGTGTGAATAGTTGAAGGAAGAAAGATGTGCCAGAAAGCACAACATCAAAACTAGCATCTCTTGACATTTCAAAGAGAGAGAGAGAGGTTTGAAGTAATTTTCAAACAAAGTAAGGTAGGAAAACTGAAATGTTTTTCACAAAAGACATTTTGTTAGGCAAGTTTCGGGGGCGGGGGAATGTACTGTATAACTTAAGTTTTCATATTCCATATTCCATTAAGGGACAAAGTGATCACATTATTATGAGTATCTTGCATTTAGTAGCTTAAAAAATGAAATAATAACCCTGAAAGGGAAGCCTAATAACCAGCAGGTGGGTCTAGTGCAATTATTCCCTGGATAACATGTATCACAATGAAATATTTCCTTTGAAGGGCAAATGCACTAGGAAAAAGAAGCCACATTTGAATGATTTTTCTCCCATTATATTTAAGCTGTTTTAGAGATATGGTTTGCATCAGAGGAGATACAAAAAAGTTAAATATCATTCCATGCCCACTAATTATAGATTATGTACATGCACATATGCACTTAAGTGCTGGTTGCTTTTTTGTGTGTGTTATATACATACATACATACATACATACATATATAACATTAAAAAAAAGAATTTAACAACATTAATAGCTTGGGCATTTGGTATGTGACATGTTTTAGAAGCATTCATGTGGTATGCTTCAGAAGGGCAGCATATGTCATCCTATAAAAATAAACAAGCGGGCAGCATGGAGCTCAATTCATGGCTGTAAGTTAACATGCTTCTCATTGCAGGCAATGAAAATTTACCTCTGTTCAGAAAAAAAATTACTGAAGGATATAGCAGAGCTAATCCTAATGTATCTAAAAGCTTCTGCTTGGTCATTTCCTTTTGCTAATGATCACATCCAGAACTAAAGAGACCTGCTTCATTTCTTTTTACTCCTCTAACCATCTCAGGATGGTTTGTTTAGGTCAGTGGCTGGACTTCAATGTTGCGCAATAGGCATTCTATCATGTTACATTAGCAAGAGAGAAGAAACACTTCTGAGAAGCTGGTTCCATCATGTTTTTCTCTCCTGAAAACTCATCAGCATTGGTTTCTGTGGCAGGGACAGAAAGTTTCCAGACAACTGTATTAATCTGCCATCTATTGGCTGTTTTCGATGATACAAAGCCATCTGAGATGTAACCTGATGCGCATTCATCCATTCCTTCCCTGCTTTTAAAAAAAAGTTTCCTCCTCCTCCTTTTTCCATAGGAGAAAGTTTTCACCATGCTCCCATTAATGGCTTGGCTTCAGTTTTAGCATTTCATCTTTATCTGAAATCATATCATTACACTTTCTCAACAATAAAAAATATTTTTCCTAGTTCACTGAATTACCATGTTCTATTGTTTTTCTGCTACATTAAAAAATACTAATTTTGGCACCTTCACCCCAGCAGTGGATTCTGGATCCCGTTGCAACTGGTACACTGTGACGGGGCCAGACATCCACCTCAGGCATGTGGCTGTGCATGTGTGTGCATGCAACTGCCCTGCGATGCCCCAGCTGCTCGGTGAGTTTGCGCAGGTGCTGTACGCTGTGCGCGCGTGCGCAATTGGCCCATTTCCTTCAAAAAGAGGTAAGGAATGTGGGCGGGCGGGCCCACCGATACACCGTTCCGGTATGGAGGCCGATGCTCCCATTATGCCCATACCGGGCCGTACCACCCGGAACCCACCACTGCTTCAGCCTATCAAAAATTCTTCATAATAGAGTGAAAAAATTATTCAACTAAGCCTACACAGCCCCTTGTCACGCTTGCATCTATTCAGAGGTTTTTGAAGTTAGGCACAGCCCCTTGTCATGCTTGCATCTATTCAGAATAACTTCTACATGCAGATTTAGTGTTATCCTACCTCATTCATGGAGGAGTTGTATTTAGAGAATTTTGATCCGAGATGATATCCACTCATCCCAGAGTCAACTCAGAAAACTTGTCTATTTTAGGAAAGTGTTTGACAAAATGTTGACAAATAAGGGAATCATGATGAGGGCAGAGGAGATAAGCAGCAAGTGCTTTTTGTAGAAAGGGAATTTAAAAAGTCTGTTA
The DNA here is from genome assembly GCF_009769535.1 of Thamnophis elegans. Taxonomy (NCBI): domain Eukaryota; kingdom Metazoa; phylum Chordata; class Lepidosauria; order Squamata; family Natricidae; genus Thamnophis; species Thamnophis elegans. Next base: position 56,675,376 of record NC_045546.1, on the reverse strand, counting down.
ATTCCTGACTGATACAGGCTTAGGCTGTAGGTCACCCTGTGGGCATTGAGGAAATATAAGTGGTTGGCAATTATGAATGTCAACACAGAACCACATATAAACCTGCCCCTTAGTATGAGAATATGAGAATGTGATATAGTTCTGAAAAGATGAAGATAATTTCAAATTTTCAATTTTATTTAAAAGCCTTTAAAAGCCTTTATCCTTGTTTTCTTTTTGTGCTCCATTCCTTTTCCCTTTCTGCCTCAATTCTGTATATTGATTTGAAAACTGCACTGGAAATTTTTCCAGCTGAAATGCAATACAAAAGATTCATACAAGCTTCTAAAGGCTGGCCAGTGGAAAGATGACAGTGGCTAGCCAGCTCCGATGTGTTTCAAAAACATACACGTTTTCATATAGCCATTGTGAGTTTTGCTTAAGAGAAACTTTTCATTTAACAAGGAGAAGAACTAAATGCTAATATAGAATTTATACAATTTATGTTTACGAAACCATTATTTCCACCATGTAGAAGAAATGAAGCACAATACATAGCAAATAATTATGTTATGGCTCCCTTCTGTCAGAGAACTTGGTAGGTTCCAGAAGACAGGCCTTATTTGCTGTGATACCTGCCCCTATGAAACATTTTCCTCCCCACCCCCCAGAAGTGAAGTTAGCTCCATCCCTGTTAATGTTCCAGAATTTCCTCCAGACCTGGTTATGTCATCAGGTCTGAGGATCCCAGGAGATTGACAAAATCTTGAGATGGCCCCATTACTGTGGTTTAACATTAATCCTCTCTTATGCCTTATAGCCCACTTCATGGATTACTGAACATCGACATCTTGGGAATCAGCGAACTAAAATGGACAGGAATGGGTGGATTTAATTCAGATGCCTATCAGGTATACTACTGCAGGCAATAATCCCTCAGAAGAAATGGAGTAGCCTTCATCTTCTTCTTATCTTATCTTATTTTACTTTTATAAAAGACTGTATGTATGTATATATGTATGTTCCAGCATAACTCTGGAGCACCTCAAGCAATTTCAACCAAACCTGGTTCACAGATGACTTACCCTCTGGAAAAGGGACCTAACAGAGGCAGAAGAGATTAAGAAGAGGTGGCAAAATTACACAGAAGAACTATACAAGAATGAGCTTAATGTCTCTGATAACCATGATGGGGTGGTCACTGACCTCGAGCCAGACATCCTAGAATGTGAAGTTGAATGAGCCTTAGAAAATCTGAGCAACAACAAAGCTAGTGGAGGTGACAGTATTCCAGCTTAGCTATACAAATTTTTAAAAGATGATGCAGTAAAAGTACTACACTCAATTTGCCAGCAAATTTGGAAAACTCAACAGTGGCCACAGGATTGGAAAAGCTCAGTTTACATTCCAATTCCAAAGAAGGGCAATGCCAAAGAATGATCAAACTACTGCACCATTGCACTCATTTCACATTTTTTTCACCTTGCCAACAAAAGTGCATATAGTCAATGGTATGGTTTTCTCAGTTGCAATGTATGGCTGTGAAAGTTGGACCATAAGAAAGGCTGAGTGCCAAAGAATTGAGGCCTTTGAACTATGGTGCTGGAGAAGACGCCTTTGAGTCCCTTGGACTGCAAGGCGATCAAACCGGTCAGTCCTAGAGGAGATCAACCCTGACTGCTCTTTAGAAGGCCAGATCCTGAAGATGAAACTCAAATACTTTGGCCACCTAATGAGAAGGAAGGACTTACTGGAGAAGAGCCTAATGCTGGGAAAGATTGAGGGTAAAAGAAGAAGGGGACGACAGAGAATGAGGTGGCTGGATGGAGTCACTGAAATAGTAGGCGTAAGCTTGAATGGACTCCAGAGGATGGTAGAGGACAGGAAGGCCTGGAGGAATGTTGTCCATGGGGTCACGATGGGTCAGACAATTTTGCAACTAACAACATGCCTTATAGCAGGGATCCCCAATTTCCAGGCAGTGGACCAGCACCGGTCCGTGGCGCACCAGAAACTGTGCTACATAAACTAGTGAGGCCCCATCCACACACATACAGGATGCAGGTCATGCATGAAATCATGCCCATTCTGGTCCATGAAAAACCCTCTCTCTATAGAACTGTTCCCTGGTGCCCAAAAGGTCTGTTTTATAGCGTTTTTTTTGCACTTTTAGATAATAGTTGTTTTTATATATTTATTGTTTTATTTGCTGTAGGTTGCCTAGAGTTACTTTTTTGTGAGATATATGCCCAAATAAATTTGGTAAATTAGCAAATCAGATGTCCACAAGGTTACTTTGAGAAGCAAATTTTTACTTTCAGTTTTCAGTGTTCCATATTTAATAAAAATACCATGCTTAAAAGTGTTGAGGTCTATGCAATTTAGACAATAGTGCTACAGCTCTGAAGGTTTCATAAAAGTTTAGAGTTATGACAAAAATAGTGAACACTATTAATATGATTACGACCATTGAAAATGTAATCTCTCAAAACCTATCACCCAGTTTACTTGAAAGATAGCTCAAGAGTGCTTATCTGACTTTGGACGTCACTGCAGCTAACAGCTACATACTCTTTTTCCTTTTTGTCTTTTCTGTTGTGCATCAACCTAAGAGGCCCTTTCTGAGAAATAATCTTTATCTCTTCTCTGCAGAACTAAGAGTAACAGCGGCTGTTGGCTCAAAAGAGCAATGTCATTAAAGTGTGTAAAACAGAATTCTGTATATGCAGTGAAAATTACAGCATCTAAAAACAAGAAGGATTGTTAATGATTGACACTGGTTCAGCATTCATAGTTTATTTTAGACAACTGGCATACAACTACGGTATATAAAATAACATCATATAACCATAAAAACGTAAAGGAACTAAAAAAAATAGTAATTTATTTCTCACTTCTAAAATTTATTACTTATACAAACGTCTATACTATAGGCTTTTTCAGATGTTCAATTTCTTCCACTCCAGAACTCAGTTTAAAAATTCTGCTTTCCCCCTGCTGTGTAGGCAATTGGTGTGTGTGATATTTTTGTAGCAAGAACTGTCTACTTACTAGCTACATAGTAACTCTCTTGATAGAGAATATTTTTGCAAGCTTCCCCAAATGTGTTAGGCCGGTGATGGTGAACCTTTTTGGCACTGAGTGTTGAAAAGGGAGTGCGCATGCCTATGCACAGCACTGAGTCTAGGCTGCAACCAGGAAGAGGAGCTGCCCAGGGGGCATGCACACACTGGAAAATGAACCTCTGGCTTCCGGCACACCAGCAAATCTTCCAGTTACTGCTTCACAGGTGCACATGGCAATCAGATGAGCAGTGCACATGCTCATGCTGGAAAACAGAAGACCTATTTCCGGCACTGCCACACCACAAAAGCCAGTTGATTGTTGCATGTGCATGTGGACTATGCCAGAGATTAGGATCCCTTTCTCTTTTAGGAATCATAAAAAAGGTGAAACAGGTAATTCAAAGTTATATAAATCGTACAACTTCCTGACTTAAGCATAAAGTAGCAATTCAGCACTTTTCCCACCCTCTGTTCATGAATTTTCATATCTATTCTATACAACAGTGTGATTTCAGTTTTTGGATTGGAGCACTTCCCCAATTAGAACAACAAAGCTAGCTTTAATATTTAATTAATACCTGTTTAATGGCAAAAGAACTCTTTCTATGGAAGGAGGGAAGGGAGGGAAGGAGGGAAGAAGGGAAGGAAGGAAGGAAGGAAGGAAGGAAGGAAGGAAGGAAGGCTCTTGACATAAACAGACCAGGAATAGGTCTATTCCCAGGTAATAGACATAAATAGACTGTGCATGCTGGTCTGATAATATATTTTTACCAGCTGTAATAATCATGTCAGTTTGTCCTTTGTTCAGTTTTGGCAGTCTGATGCAGAAGGATGATTCCTGTATGCCTATTGTGCTCATTAGATCGTTCATAATAGGTTTATATGAGAAACATATCCAAAAAAATTTCTTCTTGTTCTTTTGTTTTCAATTATGCCAATATATATAATTTTAATTCTGTAAAATATATTTAAATTGTGTCATTAATTGAATATACCATCACTGTCATCATCAACAACAATACTATTACTATTAGCACTCCTTATACATTCTCAGAGAATTTCACTCCTGCCATTTTTTTAAATGATAGGATCATCTTATTTGATAATACCTATCTATAATAAGCACAATTCCTTCCTTGTTTCTCCATCACATCACTGTGGTGTTGCTGATGGAAAATGAGAGAATACAACTCATCTGCAAATGAAACCAAAGGGGGTTTCAACCCCATTAGCTTTAGTGATGTACCTAGAATAAGGAAATTGCAGACACTGTGCTGAGGAACATAAATGACTAACCCTCTTCAGATGAGCTTTAGTTTCTCAAGCAGTAGGTTAAAGTAAACCTTGGTTGCACAGATGAATGTTTAAAAATAACACAGTACTTCTTACAGCCTGTTCATAGATTCTTTTCTTGTATGCCTTTTGTTCAAATCTGAATGTGTCAGACTCTGTCGTGAACAGCCATTCTTTTCTTAGAGTTTGCCAAGCAAAAGCTTTCTTGAATTATATTAGTGAACAGCTTTTAAGAGGCTTTGGTAGTGACATGTACAAACAAATGCACATACACAAAGAAGCTGATTCGCCTCTCCAAAGTTTCTAATTGTTCCCTTTTGCCATGTGAAGACTTTTAGGTTAGAAGATGGATCCTTGTTCAAGCTGAGTCCACTGAACCATTCAGGTTCTGGCAAGTTAAAACAAGATCAAATGCAATAAAATATGAATGGTAAACAAAACAAAAAATCACCAAACATTCATGGTAAAATAAATAAAACAAATAAATTCAACCCCATACTCAGTGACACCAAAATACCAAAACAACTCATAGAATCAAAACCAATGATAACAGTGACAACTGTACAAAATAAAAGCATCATGAGATGATGAACACAAATATCCCCAAAATCAGCAGTCTCCAACCTTTCTGGCTTGGCAGCTCAGGGGCGGGGGGTGGGGTGGAGAAAGGGATTAGTTCTGTGCAAGTGGTAGGTGTGCTTCATTTGGAGTGCAAATAGAGCTTCATGTGTGAGAACAAGCACCTGCCATTTGTGCAAGTGGAGCTGAACCTGCACAAATGTGCTTATTCACCACTTGAATAGGGACCCCTGCCCAAAATCATCCAAAGAGTTCAATAACCTTTGGAAGACCTTTATGAAATGGTACAACCCAAGGTCAATAAGACAGCATCTTGAACTGATAGGATCCATAAGAGAAAAAAAATAAAAAAATAAAAACAACACTTCCTAGCTTTGGCTCTCCTCTTCTCATAGAAATAGGGCGCTACCAGCAACTTTTCCTTGGGTGTGTTGGACACATCAGCACTGGCTGGAATAGGTTGAGTATATCTTGGTACTAAGACATATAAGTGAAAACTAACACTTTGAATTATACCCAGAAACCTTTTGCTAACAAAGGGGGACCCATGTGATTGGGGGTAATGTGATCATTGCAAACAGCACCAGTCAACATGGTCACTGAATTTTGTACCAGCTGTTGTTTCTCAATACTGTTTGAACGGGACACAACTGGTGCAACCAGCTGAATCTAGGCAAAACCCTTCTGGTTGTGAACTCCATTTTTTTTTCATCCAGCAGGAACTATGAGTCCAGGATGACTTCCAATTTATGGACCTGTTCCCAAGGGATAGTGCCAGTATTCTGAGAGACTGTTGAAGCTGATGCATTATTGAAATGAACAACAGGTAACTCCAGCTGCTTGGGTTAAATTTTGGTTAGTTTCATGCCAGCTGACATCTTTCAAGCACTGTGACTTCAATATAATTTCCCACTGGGCTTAGGATGGCAATGTAACTTTGAGTATTGTCAGCCTACCAATTGTACTCACTCTGATCTGCCACATGTCCTCACCCAGTGGAGATGGAGATGGAGAGAAAGCACACAAGGGGGTGGGGGGAGAACCAACTTTTAGGCAACCCAGAAAGGGGGTAGCCACTGGGCTGAACTTTCCTCCCCATTGCCATTGACTAAAACTCCCCACTAAAACAGAAACAGAACCATTATGAAATAGTCCTGACCATCTCTAATTGGTGCAATCTGGAAAGATACCATGGTTGATGGTATCAGAAGCTACTGAGAAGTCTTGTAGAAACCAAGAAATATTCACTGTCCTTTCAAAGTCATCTAGTAGAGCCATCAGTCGCATCCCTATCTCTTATCTAAGTTTGAATCTTGACTGAAAAGAGACCATGTAGTCCATTTTTTCAAAGGTGCACAACAGCTGAATCCCTACCACATGTTCAACAACCTTCCCCCAAAAAGGAAGATTTGAGATTGAGTAATATTTATCAAGCATGTAAAATCAAAAGAAGGCCTCTGAAGGAAGAGGTGCACCACAGCCTCTTTCAAGATGTTGGTATCACTTCCTCATGCAGAAAAATTGTGACCACTTTCAGGATCCAGGAGATCATATTCACTCTGGCCTATGAAAGCAGCATCAGTCATACCAGAGATTTCAGGAGAAAAGGCATATCAGATCACAGACCTATTTTTTTAAAATCTAGTTTGTCTTTTACAGTAGCTTTTTGGTACATTGGGCTATAATTTATTTTTGCGTGAAGACTGATGCGAAAAATGAGTTAAGCAGCTCTGCTTTCTCCCTACTGCCTATTACTTCCTTGCCATCTTCTCTTTAGTAGACCTACTGTTTCCTGGACTTTTTCTTGTTATTAATATGTTGAAAGAAACTTTTAAAACTATCTTTGACTTTTGTTGCAAGTCTTTGTTCATTCTGAGTCTTTGCTTTCCTGATTTCATCTTTGCATGTTCTGGCTATCTGCTGATAATCAGCCTTAGTTAAGTGTCCCTCTTTCCATTTTTTGTACTTGTCCCTTTTGTCTTTCAGTTCATCAGAGAGTGCAGCCATGCTGGTTTCTTCTTGGATTTCTTGGAGTTTTTTTTTCAGTAGTATTGTGCTGGACTGGACTTTTATGATCACATTTTTCAGAGTTTGTCATGCTTCTTGAGTTGTTTTCCACTTTAGGATTTTCATCCATGGAATCTTTCCTAGGCTCTATCTGAGTTTGTTAAAATCAGCTCTTTTAAAGATTAAGCCACTGGTTAGTTTATTTTATATTGCTCATACTTGCATTATATTGAATTCCAGTGTGACTTGGTCACTTTCACCCAAGGTTCTGGCAATTTCAACTCCCTCTATCAGTTCTTCTCTATTAGCAAGAATTAGGTCCAGTATAGCTTTACTTCGAGTTCCCTCCTCTACCTTTTGGATGACTAGATTGGTTAGAAATCTATTTGATCTCCTACTTACTGCAGAGTTAATCTCTCAATTGATATCTGGATACTTAAAGTCTCACATTACTACTGTGGTATGCTTCTTACATACATTTGTTAACTGGTTGACAAAGAGTTCATCTACTTCTTCTGATTGGTTGGGTGGCCTGTGGCAATGTCACTTTCCCTCCTTTTATATTGACCCATATCAGAGGTGAGTTCCTACTGGTTCAGATCAGTTCGGCCGAACCAGTAGTGGTCTGCTGGCCTGGGCTGCCAGAACCATCAGTGATCCAGGCCTGCCACACCTCAGAACCAGTTCCCTGGCCGGCACGGCATGTTTTTTTTTTTCATTTTTCAATGTTCTACACATGCACCGAATAAGCAGTTATGCTGGCAGCAACCCATCCCCGACCCATATACATTCTGGACAGGTTTTATCTTTGGTCATGTACATTTCTGTAGATAGGTAGTGAACTCTTACATATAGTGCAACTCCATCTCCTATTTTTATTGATTTGTTTCTTTTGAACAATTTGTATCCATTCATCAGTACATTCCAATTATGGGTTTCATCCCATCAGGTTTCTGTAAAGGCAGCTGTCATACCTGCCCTCATGTACTATTGCTTCTAGTTCACTCTGTTTGTTCCCCAAGCTTTGAGCATTTGTATATAAGCATTTAAGACTTTATGCCTATTCATGGGTATGATTCCTGCATCGCCTAGTTGTTGTTTGAGTTTTTTCTTTTTGCTTGCCACTCCCTACCTCATTGTTTAATTTGTTTTCTTGGGATTTATGATTATGATTTGTTTTCTTGGGATTTATGACTCATTGTGTTCTAGAGATTATAAAAATTGGTCACCCTCCCCTTTCAATTTTAGTTTAAAGCTCTTCTGATGAGATGGGCCATTCTTTTTCCAAGTACATTTCCCCCTGTTTTCATGAGGTGCAGCCCATCCCTTGCCAAGAGTTCTTCATGAAGGTAATGCAGTCCATTGTCCAGGTGAAGATGAAGCCCTAGTCACCATATCAGTCTATGTCCATGATAAGTCATATTTTTGATGAACATTGAGCAAAATTGGCCAGCTTTGGGAACTTCCTGTCCATCCTTCCCAAGAAAGGACATTACTATCCTAAATCAGGCTGCCAATGCAACACCTTCCTAAATCACTATGGTATAGTCTCAAACTTGATCTCATATCTGTGCTGAATTCAGGTTTTTTTTGGTCTTTGTTTACCAATGCTTTAGGCACTGTTTTTGACATTCCATCTTTCAAAGTAACTTTGAGAACCAAGATGCAGTGATAGGGATACATACACAAAAAGCTTATCTGTGATAATTTAGTGGTAACCTTAGTTGTCTCATATTGAGAGAGGCTAACTAGGCTGTCAAATCAATTCTCCCCAGGACCTTCAAAACTCCTTAAGATCCATCAGATCCCTAGGCTCTACTATACAAAAATGCCAGGAAAAGTTAATCTTAATTGAACTATACATAATCTATGGAAATGACCAGAATAATGCCCTCTATATTCAGATCTCTAGCAATCACTCTAATGTGAATATCAGATCTACTGTACATTTTGAATAGTTACCACATCTATTAATTCACCAATTCTCTCATAAAAATCCACACAGACTAATCATCATTTGCACATTATTGCAAATGTTTCAGGGCAGGGATTTTGCAGCTGTCAGCTTCTGCTTTGCTGTTGCTTCAGCTGCCATGAAACGGGGAGGGAGGGCATGGTATTTGGGTGGGGTTACTCGATGTGCTGGAGGAATGTTCTGGAGTTCTCTGGATGGTCAGACTACGCATGCGTGGGTGTTTCCCGCCTGGACTAACGGCACCGACATTCCATCTTCGTGATGCCTTTTGAAGTTATCTCACACCTGACACTTGAAGGACTTATGATTGGACTAGGCCTATGATGCCAGGGGGTGTGGAATGGGCTATTCTATATATCAACTGCTTTCGCGCCTAATTAATCAGACTTCGCTATGCAACCGCTCTTTAACCATTTTTAATTAGTAAAAGTACATTTGATTTTCCACGTATGGAGTCTCATGGTTTTTCTTTCCTAATTATTAAATGGAGAGGTGCTGACAAGTAGCGAAGTCTCAAAATCACCTTTCCAGGAGATCACCATCTACCGTGGAGGGTGCAAATGTCTTCGCCAGCCAGCGAAGGAAAGGAGGCGGAACTCCCCACCAAACTCTTGCTTCATGAAGATTTGTCTCAGCTGCAGATATCAAGCCCGGCTGACCCACGTCCCCCCCGGTGGTCCACCTCGATAGGACAAAGAGAGGAGGAACCAGGCTGGGATGCGGGGGTTACCCGAAGGAAACACCAGGAAAGACCGCTGGAGGCGGGAGCCGAAAGAAGACCCCAGGGGGGAGATCAACCTGATTACTTGGAACAAAGGTACTTTGGGCAAATATGTGGGGAAGATGAAGAGGTCAGGAGGGGTTGGGAGCGAGAAAACCCACGCGCTGATTCACCCCCCCTCGAGCTGATTCACCCCCTCCTGCTGGGCCTTTTGCCAGACTAGGGGGGCCACCTCCCAGAAGACGCAGAATGGCTAAAATTCCCCCCTTGCCTGTGAGATATGATGGAAGCCCTGCAAAACTGGGGTCTTTTATCATGCAAGTTTATAATTACATGGAGATCTACGGCCCAGATTTTGAATCAGATACCATGAAAATAAGGATGATTTTACTATCATTAGACGGTGAAGCGTCTGACTGGAGTACTGGTTTACATCAATCGATTTCCCCCCTCCTGAGGAATTTCAATAGGTTTATGGAGGCTTTCAAAAGACGCTTTGATGACCCCCTTACTGAGAAACGAAGCAAGTTAAAATTTATAACCCTCGAGCAAGAGGACAGACCGGTGTCCCAGTATATTCAAGAGTTTCAACACCTTTCCCAGTACATGAGGGGGTGGAGTGAAGACGCCCTTTTGGACAAATTTGCTTTGGGCTTGGATGAAGATATCTATCAGCAATGTGTCAATCGAAATCTCCCCAAGCGCTTAACCGTTTGGTTTGAACACGCTGCTGACATCGAGCTGGATTTAACGAGGCTCCGTTATGCAAGAGAGGAGAGACAGAAAAGGAAGGAGAAAGCTGCAAAATCCACCACCACCCCCCCAGCCGGAAAGCCCCGTTCGGAGGGAAGGGTGAGGGGAGAGGTGGCTCCTCGGGAAAATCAAGGCTAGTAACGTGTTTTCGTTGCGGAAAATTAGGCCATCGCGCACCCGACTGCCGTGCTAAATTACCCTCAACCTCCCAACCCCCATCCAAGCGGGAGGAGAGATCTGGCAAGTCCTCAGACAAGAGAAAGAAGGAAGCTGCCTTCGCTGTGGATTCCAGACCCCCTCGCTTCAGCCAGGCCTTGGAGGGAGAAGCGGACGCCCCCCCCCCCCCAGCTCTTCTGATGACTCGGATGATGACACATCGCCTCGCTGGGTGAGTTCAAACAAGGGCCCCATGCTAATCCCCATAGAATTAAAAGTTCCACCCGATGGGGAGCCGGAATCCCTTCACGCCTTACTTGACTCAGGGTGTTCCCGGTCAATGATCAATCCTGCTATGGTGGAAAAGTTGGGCCTCAAATTACGTACTTTAAAAACCCCCATTGTCTTTTGCCAAATAGATGGGTCCATCGCGGGGGGGGGGGACCCACTCATTTCTTTACTGAGCCCTTTGAAATGAAAATGGGTTCCCACACAGAACTAATCTCATTCATTGTGGCTCCTGGGATGGACAGGCCACTCATTTTGGGCCTCCCTTGGCTTCGGAAATGGAACCCTCGCATAAATTGGAGGGAAGGCTGGTTACGCATTCGCACGAAAGAGCCTCCGGAAGGGGAGGGCGTTCCTGAGAAACCTGTTAATTGCAATCCTGAGGTGGCCGCCAGAGGGCAGGAGAGGATTGAAGGAGAGGAAAAGATTCCTAAAGTATATTGGGACCTAAGGGGAGTTTTCAGTGAGAAGTCTTCTGACAAACTTCCACCCCACAGACCTACTGATTGCTCTATTGACATTCTACCCGGGGTTAAACTACCAAAACCCCAAATATACTCCATGTCACCCAGGGAGATGGAAGAAATGCGGAATTTCATAGATAAAAATTTGGAACGGGGATTCATTGAGCCTGCTCGTCCCAAGGTTGCTGCCCCTGTACTTTTCCGTGAAAAGAAAGATGGCTCTCTTAGATTATGTGTTAATTTTAAAAACTTGAACGCGATATCGGCTCAGAATGTCTACCCACTTCGGTTGATGAAGGACATGTTGGCCCAGTTGGGGAAGGGCCGCATTTTTACTAAATTGGACCTCAGGGAAGCTTATTATAGGGTCTGCATAAAGGAGGGAGATGAATGGAAGACTGCTTTCAACTGCCCTCTTGGTTGCTTCCAGTTCCGGGTCATGCCTTTTGGCCTGCAGGGGGCCCCTGCAGTTTTCATGCAATTAATCAATGAGATCTTGCATGACCACCTCTACAAAGGAGTTATCGTATATTTGGATGATATCCTTATCTATACTCGCTCCTATGACGAACATGTCGCACTTGTGCGCACTGTTTTGAAAAAACTCAGAGCTGCTGATCTTTATGCTAAATTATCCAAGTGTGAGTTTCACCAAACTAAGATTGACTATCTTGGATATCGCATCTCTCCAGCCGGAATTGAAATGGACCCTAAAAAGGTGAGGGCGGTCACTGAGTGGGACGCGCCTAGAACTCGTAGACAATTGCAAAAATTTTTGGGTTTTGCTAATTTCTACCGTCAGTTCATTCCTTCTTTTGCCAAAATTGCGCTTCCTATAACTAATTTGCTGAAATCCAGAGGTGCTTAGGTCCTAAACCTAAGCCTAGCAAGCCTCTTGACTGCACCATGGACTGCCAAGCGGCTTTCGAGAAACTAAAACGCCTTTTTGCTGCGGAGCCGGTGCTGAAGCATCCCGACATGGACAAGCCTTTCGTCGTCCAAGCTGATGCCAGCGACGTCGCTGTTGGGGCCGTCTTGTTGCAATCCAACGACCAAGGTAACCTGCAACCTTGCGCGTACACCTCCCGCAAACTCACAGACACTGAGAGACGTTGGGCAGTTTGGGAGAAGGAGGCGTTTGCAGTACGGTGGGCCCTGACCACGTGGCGCCATTTTCTGGAAGGTGCTAAGCACCCTTTCGAGGTGTGGACTGACCACAAGAATCTGGAGGCTTTGAGAACGCCGCGCCGTCTCTCCCCCAAACAAATGCGGTGGGCCCAACATTTCAACTGGTTCAATTTCACACTCAAGTACATCCCTGGGGGGAAGAATTTCATGGCGGATGCCTTGTCCAGACTCCCTCAATACAACTGCTCTAAACTGAGCATCGTGCAACCGGTGGTTCCCACTTCCAGCCTGGCGGCTCCGGTGGTTACTCGCCAGCAGGCACGAGCAAAAGTGGACGTGCCTCAAGATTTTCTTTCTGACCTCAAACTCGCCCTTCCCCAGGATGACTGGTTCCAGAAGCATCAGGATGAGTGCACAATGAGGGACGAATTGCCATGGATCGGCGCCAAATTGTATGTCCCCACCTCCTTCGTCCCGTTGTCCTCCAACGTGCTCACGACTCCAAATTGGTGGGTCATTTTGGTTTTGTAAAAACTTTGCATTTAGTGAAGAGACAATTTTGGTGGCCATCTTTGAAAAAGGACATTGAACTTTATGTTGCCAGTTGCCCCGTTTGTGCGGCCGCGAAATGGCCTACTGGGAAACTGCAGGGATTGCTCCAGTCTGTCGCCCGACCTGTTGCCCCTTGGAAGGAGATCTCTATGGACTTTATTGTTGAGCTCCCCGAGAGCCAGGGGCACACCGTCATTTGGGTAGTTACGGATTTGTTTTCAAACAAGTTCATTTCGTCCCTGCCACAAAATTCCTTCCGCTAAGGCGCTGGCTAAACTCTTCATTTCCCACATTTACCGTTTGCATGGGGTGCTGATCGCATCATCTCCGATAGGGGTGTCCAGTTCACCTCAGTGTTCTGGAAGGAATTTCTCAAACGTATTGGCTCCGCCCAGGGGCCTTAGCTCCGCCTACCATCCTCAGACTAATGGTGCTTGTGAGAGGACTAATTCTGTTCTTGAACAATATTTACGTTGTTTCATCAATTATCAACAAGATGATTGGGTGGACTTATTGCCACATGCTGAGGTGGCCTACAACAATTCTGTCATTCCAGCACTGGTTTCACGCCTTTCCGGGTGGTGTATGGTCAAGATTTTGTTCCTATTCCTGAATTGCCTCATGACCAGCCGCAAGTTCCGTCCGTCGCTGACTGGAGCGAACGTCTCAGCCGTATTTGGCCTTTGACCCTGGCAACTCTGGATGCTGCACATCGTGCCCATAAAAAACAGGTGGATAAAAGGCGTACACAGCCATATGAATACCGGGAGGGTGACTTGGTTTATTTGTCCACGAAGTTCCTTCACACCACGCAGAAGTCCAAAAAGTTGGGGCCGAAATATGTGGGTCCGTTCCCCATCGTGAAGGTCATCAATCCTGTCTCTGTTGGCTTGCAGTTGCCCAAGCACCTTCACTGGGTTCACCCGGTATTCCACATTAACCTCATTAACCTGTTCGTGTTTCACATTTACGTCCACCTGATGACCCTCCGCCTGCTCCTTTGCTGATCGATGGTGAACGGCATTTTGAAGTTCATCAAATACTTGATTCCCGAAAGCGGCGTAATCGCATCCAATACTTGGTGGCTTGGAAGCATTTTCCTCCCTCTCATTAGAATTTAGAATTTAGAATTTATTAGAATTTGTAGGCCGCCCTTTTCCCTGAGGGGACTCAGGGCGGCTCACACAAAAACTGGGAAGGGGAAATACAGACATTAGGACAAACAAGTAATAAAATAGCAAGCAACATACATTCATCATTCGGGAGGGGTAACTATCCTATCCCCAGGCCTGACGGGCGAGCCAGTTCTTCAAGGCTATGCGGAAGGCTGGACGGTGGAGAGGGTACGAATCTCCACGGGGAGCTCGTTCCAAAGGGTCGGGGCTACTGCTGAGAAGGCCCTCCTCCTTGTAGTTGCCAGCCGACATTGGCTGGCCGATGGAATACGGAGGAGGCCTAATCTATGGGATCTTATCGGTCGCAGGGATGTAATTGGCAGAAGGCGGTCTCTCAAGTATCCAGATCCACTGCCATGTAGGGCTTTATGGGTGATTAATAGCACCTTGAAGCGCATCCGGAAATCAACAGGTAGCCAGCGCAGCTCGCGGAGGATAGGTGTAATGCGGGTGAATCGGGGTGCACCCGCGATCACTTCGCGCGGCTGCATTCTGCACTAGCTGAAGTCGCCGGATGCTCCTCAAGGCAGCCCCATGTAGAGCACATTGCAGTATTCCAGCCTAGAGGTCACAAGGGCCCGAGTGACTGTTGTGAGAGCCTCCCGATTCAGGTAGGGTCGCAACTGGCGCACCAGGCGAACCTGGGCGAATTCCCCCTGGTCACAGCCGTCAAGTGGTGGTCAAATGACAGCTGTGGATCCAGGAGGACTCCCAAGTTGCGAACCCTCTCTGAGGGGTATAAAATTTGACCCCCAGCCTGAGTGGTGGAATAGTAGCCAAATCTTTGGGAGGGAAACAACACAGCCACTCGGTCTTTTCTGGGTTGAGCACAAGCTTGTTAACCCTCATCCAGTCCATAACGGCCTCAAGGCCCCGGCTCATCACGTCTACCGCTTCATTGAGTTGGCACAGGGCGGACAGATACAATTGAGTATTGTCCGCATATTGATGGTATCTAATCCCGTGCCTGCGGATGATCTCTCCCAGCGGTTTCATGTAGATTGTTGAATAGTAGGGGGGATAAGACCGAGCCCTGAGGCACCCATAATTTAGGGGCCCTAGGGGACGATCTCTGCCCCCCCACTAACACCGACTGTGACCTGTCCGAGAGGTAGGAGGGAGAACCACCGTAGCACGGTGCCTCCCACTCCCACCTCCCGCAGTCGTCGCAGAAGGATACCATGGTCGATGGTATCGAAAGCCGCTGAGAGGTCAAGGAGGACCAGGATGGAGGAACGTCCTTCATCTCTGGCTCTCCAGAGATCATCCATCAATGCGACCAAAGCGGTTTCTGTGCTGTAACCGGGCCTGAAGCCTGACTGGAAGGGGTCTAGGTAGTTTGCTTCCTCCAAGGACCGTTGGAGCTGGAAGGCCACCACCTTCTCAACAACCTTCCCCAGAAAGGGAAGGTTGGAGACTGGACGATAGCTATTAAGAACAGCTGGATCCAAGGATGGTTTCTTCAGGAGGGGTCTCACCACCGCCGCTTTCAGTGTGGCGGGGAAGTTCCCCTCCCGAAGGGAGGCGGTTACAACCGCCCTGGATCCAGCCTCGTGTCACCTCACTGCAGTTAGTAACCAGCCATGAGGGACACGGATCCAGGACGCAGGTGGAGGTACTTACAGCTCTCATGGCCTTGTCCACATCCCCGGGGGTAACGTCCTGAAAATCAACCCAGAGCTGTTCTACTTGGTCCCCTTGCGCCTCGGCTGGAACTGCAGGGGTGGAGTCCAAGTCCGACCCGAAACCGAGCAATTTTGTCCGCTAAGAATTGGGCATATTCTTCAGCTCTGCCCTGCAAGGGTTCCCCCGCCTCCCTTTTGTTCAATAGGGAGCGGGTTATCCTAAACAGGGCGGCTGGACGGGACTCAGCGGATGCTACCAGGGTGGCTATGTGCGATCTTTTTGCTGCCCTAAGTGCCCTGGTGTATTCCCTGGTGCAGGTGGTTACCATTGCCCGGTCGATTCGGACTTATCGGACCTCCAACGGTGCTCTAGGCATCTCCTCCGGCGCTTCATCTCCCGGAGTTCCTCGGTAAAACCAAGGGGGTCTCCGGGATCCGACGCCTCGGAGGAGCCGCAGTGGCGCAATCCGGTCGAGGGCCTCCGACGCTGCCGAGTGCCACGCAGCAGCCAGAGTCTCCACCGGACTGTGGGCGAAAGTGTCAGGAATAACCCCAAGCTCTGTCTGGAACCTTGACGGTTCCATAAGACGCCTGGGGCGGAACCACCTGGTCGGTTCCTCCTCCCTACAGTGGGGGTTTGGCCTCCGGAAGTCGAGCCTCAGTAGGCAATGGTCTGACCACGACAGGGGTATGATGTCACTCCCCCTCAGACCAAGATCACAAATCCACTGCTCAATGCGGAATGGGTTGACAAGTCCCATGTTCGTGCCCCCCGGCTGCTTCGGAAGTTTTATGATGCTTATCCTGACAAGCCTTAATTTTTTCTCTTTCCCCTCCCTGTTTCTTTTTGTGTTTTGTTGTTCGTCTGTTTGTTTGTGTTTTTTTTTTTAGGCCTGAACGCTTTTTCCGGGGACGGCCGGATGTCAGCTTCTGCTTTGCTGTTGCTTCAGCTGCCATGAACGGGGAGGGAGGGCATGGTATTTGGGTGGGGTTACTCGATGTGCTGGGAGGAATGTTCTGGAGTTCTCTGGATGGTCAGACTACGCATGCGTGGGTGTTTCCCGCCAGGACTAAACGGCACCGACATTCCATCTTCGTGATGCCTTTTGAAGTTATCTCACACCTGACTACTTGAAGGACTTATGATTGACTAGGCCTATGATGCCAGGGGTGTGGAATGGGGCTATTCTATATATCAACTGCTTTTCGCGCCTAATTAATCAGACTTCGCTATGCAACCGCCTCTTTAACCATTTTTAATTAGTAAAAGTACATTTGATTTTCCCGTATGGAGTCTCATGGTTTTTCTTTCCTAATTATTAAATGGAGAGGTGCTGACAGCAGCCCACTGATGCTCCTTCTGAGAAGAACAAAACCAATTTCTTCAAATAACTTGGTTTTTTCAAAGTAAAACTTTTACACTTCTAGATGTTCATACTGAAAAATACTAAGATCCTATGCCATGCTATGCACCTGGATCCATTTATCCAGTCCTATCTTGAACCACCCACTTAGTAACAGAAACTGGGAATCAGAATGAGACAGGAGGCAGACCTGTTTGGACAGACCACAAGCAAAGGAGGATCCTCATTTAAAAGAAACAAAAAGAAAAATAAAGGACTTAATGAAGACCTCAGTGTAATCTGCAAGTGAATCTGTGGCCCTGTCTAGAAGTTTCTGTATCATTCTCTCTTGTTGAAGATTAAGAAAGTGAATGAGAGAGACCAGAGGCTGGCAGGCTAACATGCAAATATGGGGATTCCAAGGGCAGATGTCTGTCTGCCTGCCTGCCTGCCTGCCTGCCTGCTGCCTTTTGGTTCCTGTTCCTCTCACTGCAGAGATTGTGTTGTTTATTAGTTCAGTTATATGACCTCCCAATCCACTCTGTGTTGTCACTTGCTATTCTCTGGATATTTGGGGAACCATTAAACACACAGGATATTGGGTGCCTGCCTTATGACAAGGCCTAGCTCTACAGAGAAAAATTTCATACCCTCAATCTTTCTGTTCCTGTTCTTTTTTGGTCACAGCTTCTTATTTGAATGACAAGTCCAAGATTGGTTGGATTGTTTTGTCTGAAGAGCGGTTTTATTTTGCTTTGTTCAAAATGAAGAGAAGAAAGGAAGAACGGCAAGGGAAACGGTGGTGATATGAAGGGTGGGGAGATTGAAGCTCAAACATTGCAAAGTCAGAAGTTCATGAAAAACGGAAGGTTTTAGCTCTTATTGTCCCTACGTCAGTCCTCCCCTTAACAAGCTCTCCCATGACGCCAGGAGCAGCCTGTTAAATGTCAGTTACTTACTGGCTGAATAGAAAAGAAGAAAGGTGGCTATTTGCTTGTCTGTTATGAAGGCATCGATCAGCTTGAAAAGAATGCAGGCTGAGAAGCCAGTGTATGTCCAGGGTGAGCTCTTCTTAAATGAAAGTCACAAAAGACTAAAAAGACATTTTGGTGATCAATTTTGTTACTTTTCTTCTTCTTCTTTTAATCACTACTGATTTCTTTTTTCATTTTCTACTGTCTTTTTCCCCATTTCAATTGAAAATAAAGAAATCGAAGCACATACTTTAAAAATTCTTTTCTACCATTAAAATATAAATGCTGGGCTAGACAATGCATTTTATAAAGGCATTTACACCTAACTGGATTTCCTAGAATTGATTACCCACACAAATTCCTGTTCAATTAATTATCAGTCTTGCTCTTTTCCTCTGTGCCATCCAATGCACTTTCTTAAAAGATTTCTTTTCAGATGTAACTCCTGTCTCCTACAGGCCTCACTGGAATTCCCAAGGAGAGGATGGGGCATTTTTCTCCAGGCCTTTTCCAAACAGCTAGAAACTTAAGCTCTTTGCAGCATCTCCTGCTTCCCCTCACCCTGTAAGCATCTGAGCACATCTGGGTTGCATTTTAGAAATAAACAGTATGCAACAAAGAGGCAACTGCTTTGGTTTCTATTCTGTCCTGCTGACCCCTGACCCCCCACCAACACTCAAATAATAATGTATGCCAAAAGCCTTTGATGGATGTCAAAAATGTTTGGGTTATCATGGTAAGAGCCGAGGTGGCGCAGTGGTTAAATGCAGCCCTGCAGGCTACTTCAGCTGTCTGCAGTTCTGCAGTTCGGCTGTTCGGCAATCTCACCGGCTCAGGCTTGACTCAGCCTTCCATCCTTCTGAGGTGGGTAAAATGAGGACCCGGATTGTTGTTGGGGGCAATATGCTGACTCTGTAACCGCTTAGAGAGGGCTGAAAGCCCTATGAAGCGGTATATAAGTCTAACTGCTATTGCTATTGCTATGGTACCTTTGAGGTCACATTGGTGATCCAAGGGGGAGGGCTTTTTTCACTAAACAGGTCAAACCAGTGAATCTATTTCATCATTGCATAAGTAGCACAGCTTTTACATAATCTTCCACTTCTGATTTCATCTTGGGCACCCAAATTGGCGCCTGGCAAGGTTGAGTGTTTTTTAGAAATCCAAAGTGGCCTCCTAGTTTTGCATCATTGGCCTTCGCTGTAGAACTTTCAGCCTCATCCCGCCATGGACATAAAGTTTGGACCCGTTCCAGGACTAAGCCATCTTTCATCATTAGGATGTCCTTGTTATTGTTGAGCCACGTGTCTGCCGAGACAGCCGATTTCATCACTGTTGTTGTCTTATCCTGGCGTCAGGCTGCCTTTTGGTGGGAGGAAGAAAGGATAGGGTGAACAACTTCTTCCTTCTTTCTGTTGTACTGCAGTTTTCTTGACAAGGCATCCACCAACAAGTTCTTCCCTGCAGGGATGTGTTTCAGTTCGAATTGGAACCTTTTGGAAGTATTTTGCCAGTGAACTTGTTTGGGGGATAGTCTTCAATGGGCTGTGAGAGCTTTGAGGTTTTTATGGTCAGTCCAGATCTCGAACGGCACATCCCTCCCTTCCAGTAAATGTCTCCAAGTGAGCAGGGACCACCTGATCGCATACGGCTCTTTCTCCCAAATGGCCCACCTCCTTTCAGTAGTGGTGAGTTTTTTGGAGACGTAAGTGCAGGGCAAGAGGTGGCCTTTTTTATTCTTTGCAGTAGCACTGCCGCTACCACTATATCATAATCCAGCACCATCTGGATTACGAATTGTCGCTCCGGGTCGGGGTGTTGCAGTAGGCTTCTTGGCAAGAGTGGTTTTAATTTCTCAAAGGCTTTTTGACAGTCCATTGTCCACTTTAGGGGTTGGTTTGCTTTTGGCTTTGTCGGGGAAGGTCCCATTTTTAATAGTTCAGCCAATGGGAGGGCAATCTCCACGAAAGCTGGAATGAACTGCTTGCAGAAATTGGCAAATCCAAGAAAGCTCCGTAGTTGTCTGCGAATACTTGGAGATTTCCAGCCTAACACAGCTTTCACTTTCCTGGATCTATTTCTATCCCCTCATTGGTGATGCAATAACCCAGGTAATCTAATGAGGTTTTGTGGAACTCACACTTTGATAACTTTGTGTATAGCTTGGCGGCTAGACTTGCCATACCAACTTCCCATGTTCTTCCAGGGTTTCAAAGAAGATCAAGATGTCATTGAGATAAATGAGCCCCCCCCCCCCACAGGTGCTCATGTAGCACCTCATTTATGTACTGCATGAAGACTGCAGGTGCTCTTGTAGCCCAAATGGCCTGACTTTGAATTGAAGCTGCCAAGGGACAGTTAAAAGTGATCTTCCATTCATCTCCCTCTCTAATCCATATGCGGTAATACACCTCTCTCAAGTCCAGCTTGGTGAACACATTGCCTTTAGCCAAGTGGTTCAAGATATCTTTCATGAGGGAGAGGGGATAGGTGTTCTACAGCATACCACATTCAAGACTCACAGATCAATATAGAGATGAACACTGCCATCTTTTTTTTCTCTGAAGAGCACTGGGGCCGCTACTTTTGACTTTGCTGGTTCAATAAGGCCCTGCTTCAAAATGGTGTCAATGTACTTCCTCAATTCAACCATCTCCTTGGGAGTCATGGAATACATTTTGTCTTTGGTAGGGTAGAATTCTATTGCACAATCTATGGACCAGTGAGGGGGAAGATAGCTGCAATCTTCCTCACTGAACACCTCCGCCAAGTCCCAGTAGTCTTTTGGTACTTTTTGGATCCCTGGGGATTTTGTGTGCTGCAGATGCTGCAGGTTCCAGGCTATTGGGTTCAATCATCCCTGGGTGGCCCTTTGGCTCCACCGGGAGTAGCAGCCCAAATCCAATAATCAATTTCCAAATGCCATCTTCCCACTTTATTGTAGGCATCCACTTGTCCAGCCATGCAAGCCCCAAGATAATTAATTCCGGCATCTTTGGAGCCACAATGAATCTGAGGAGCTCATAGTGGCGGCCTGTTTGTAACTTTACCAGTTTGGTCATTAGCGTAGCTGGGGTCCCCCCAATTAGCATTCCATCTACCTGCTCAAACTGAATGGGATGGGATAGAGGTCTTGTGCGTATGCTAGTTGCTTTACAATTGACATGCTGATTAAGCATCGGGTTGCAGCCGGGTGTCCATGACTGCATCAACTTCCCCCTCCACCCCCCATTTTGGGTACTTGAAGCTTGGCTTGGATGGCGAAGGGATGGATGGTGCACTCACAATCAGGTCATCTACACTATTCTCTTCCTCCGAGGTGGAAGGGGTTTCCCCATTGGTTGGCCTTTTCATCACCCATAGGTTGGGAATCAGCTTTCTGAGGTTGTTGACCCAAATGACTCTTTTCTGGTGGCTTCCGGGGCCTTCTCTTTACCATGTGGGGTTGGTTGTGTGCGTTGTGAGATTGGGGCTGGAGCCAGGCACTCTGATGATAGGCTCTGGAGCCAGGCACGCTGAGTGTGCCTAGGCTGACAGCAACAGTAGCATTTTATTGCCCTCCCTCCCTCCGAGAGAAGGAACCCGGTTGCATCTCTAAACTTAGGAGCTGCCTCGACGCGATGCTCCACTATTAATCCTGCACCTTCCCCTAATTCATCCCTTCTGCCATTGTCAAGATTATTTCTCTGTCGGAAGGTGGGGTAAAAGCCTGTTGGGACATTGGAGGTGGGACTGGAATCAGTGGGGTGAGGGGGTCAATCCCTTGTTGGCCCCTGCCCAGTTATCTGACATGGTGCCATCTGCTGAGGGAAGGCAGGCGCCCACTGGCATCTCTCCCATCCATGACATGGAAAGAAGCCACCCTGGTGGTGCTTGATTCACAGACTGCAGTCCAAACATCGGTGGCTGGCTAGTGGGAGGTGTGGCCCAAGCCCCTTTCTGCTAGCTGGATTGATTTCTCCATGTTGATGGGTGATCCGTCTGCAGTTCAGCTGCAGGGTAATGGGTCATTCACTTGTTGCTGTGTGGAAGGAGTAAAAATCTTCACTCCAGTATTTTGCAGAGCCTCTGCTAGGGAAAGAGAATGTGGGCTGAGTCAGGGCCCAATTAGGGGTCTTGAGCTAAAGCGAGGGTTGATTTTGCTCACATTCGGCTGCACAAGTTGTTCTGGGAGGCTCCAATCAATTAGTTGGCACCAGAGTGGTTGCTTTGGTCTTCTCCCCATGTGTCAAAACAACCCATTCAATCCCCTTTGGCTCCAACAGCATTTCCCCAGATGCCATAAATCTCCAGATGTCGTCCCCCAGCTTTGTAATGTTTGCAAATTGTCTCCACACAAAGAAGCGATCCTTTATCTGCTACCATTCCCATGGGCTCTATCTCCATCTTCGCTGATATTTTATGCTGTCCTGGGGCGGGTCAGTGTTGGGAGTCAGCACCCTTCCCAGCACTCACTGCTGGGGTAGCTGGTGAAGTATTTTAAGGGAGATTTGGGTTAATGTCAGGGTTCCAAATAACATCCAAAATTAAATCAGAGTCCAAGGCAAAGTATTGCTCAAAGTTCCAATTTATTAAGAGAGTCATATTGGCACATCTGGGAAAACCCGAATCTGAAAGCTTCCCAGTTTTCCCCACTCAGATGAAAGTTCAAGATCTTTCCCACAAGTCCATCACATGGTTCAATCTTTCCCTGCCATGCTGGCAGTTCCACCCATCCAGTTCCTGTCAGGTGCAAGGTGCAGAGACAAAAGATGACTTTGGATTCTAGAAAGGAATTTTATTTTGGCAACATCACATTCTACTCCTTACTATTCCCTCCTAATTCCCCACTAATGAAACAGCATAGTAGAATAGCAATGTGGCGGGCCAAAGATCCCAAAAGGAATCGGCTGCAGGCCTGACACCATGGTGTATTCCTAAATATTTATGATGTGGCAAAATATTGTATGAGCAGTGAAAACACATCTGTATATTATTTAACGTTTTGTAAATTGATATGAAATTTTGTGGCAGTCTCAGATCATACAGTATAAACTGGAAACACACAGTTCCAATAAACAGGTTTTGTTCTTTGCTCTCTTTTTTTTTGCTGATGTTAAGATTTTCAAACTTTTCAGAAATTGTAATTAGAAAACAAGAATCAGAAGGAAACCTGTGGAAAGACGTTTGTTGCTCTATTGTCATAAAATATGTATATTCCTTATCTATAATTAAACAAACTTTGCAGTATTAATATAACTAATATAAGTTTATACTGTTTCTCAATGTTAACCTGTTTCAGTATTCTATGGCATAAATGGTTTAAAAGGAGACTTCAAAGTTTTTTTACCTGAAGGCAGCAAAAGTGTGGTTGTTTCATTTGTGTGATATGCAAGATTATAATATCTCTTAGCTGCTATTTGTAATTATCTATAGAAGAGAATGTATGTAGCTCAGGGCTGAATTGCCGGGTCCTTGGTGCTGTCTGAGCTTCGTAGTTTGCTTGCAGACATTTTGTTACCTAACTAGGAAACATCTTCAATTCTAGAAAGGAGTAGAGGTTGCTCTCTATTTATATAGCAGTAGCTTGTCCTGCAAGTGTTGGTTGGGTTATTGTTTTCTTCTTGGTAGTTTCTTTACTAGGCTATTGTTTACTACTTGCTTGTTTGAGTTGGTAATTCCTTGATTAGGGTAGTGTTTACTACTTGATTGTTTGTCTTGTATTAATCCTGGTGTTAACCATGCTTATCTGGATGTTGATTCCTGGTGAGGACAGTTCTGGTCTTTTTGCTTCCTTTTTAGTTTTTTAGGATTTTTGTTTTGTTTTGAATGGTCGTTGTTTATCTCTACATGTCTGCTTATGGCTGGTTTTCCATGTGCCAAGCTTCCAGGAATTCTTTAGCATTTTTGGATTTAGCTGGGTCTGGGATGCAACTATGATTAATCAGTCCATGTGTTGTGAAATTAAGGAGTTTTCATTATATCTTTTAAAAAGCTAATTGGTGTTCATGGATGCACTTTGCTATTCTTCTGCCTCATAGTGACCATTGCAGTCATTACAATGTATGTTATATATGATTCCTGTTTTTTCTTTTTGGGCTATTGGATTTTTTTTTTTTACTTATGATGTTTTAGAGTGTTTTAATTGGTTTGTGTGCTATGTGATTGTAATAGTCTGTTGCTTGTTTCTGAGATATTTTTGATGTATGGCAGTGTTATCTTTTTCACAGCTGGTGTTGATTGTGGTATAGTGATTTGAGTGTTCAAGCACTTTTTGATAAAGCTGTAAGGATATCCATTTTATTAGAAGAAGCTGTATAGGCACTTGGTTTGGATGTTCTGGGTTGCTGCATTATTTTTGTGTTCATCAGAATAATGTTCTTACATCACTCCTACAAAAGCAAAGAAATACCGAAGGACAAAGAAATATATTCCTGGAACACCAATAAAATACAAAAACTAGACAACCAGATCAAGAGATCCCAAGTGACTTCACTAAGAAAGGCCAAACAAAGAGTTGGTGGGTGAGAAGCAGTGGACCCATCCTTCCACACTTCTACGGATGCCCAAAATACACAAACCTGGCATACCAAAAACCACCCATACTTTTCTGTAGACTTGCATTTCTAGTTTGCCATTGTGGTCTCTGCTGATCAGGATGTCCAGGAAAGGTAGTGAGTTGCTATTTTCTTTTTCTTTAGTAAACTTTAAAAATGTTATTGATGTTTCTATGGATGTTCTCTAATTGGTCCTTTTTTATATGGTGAAGGTGTCATCTACATATCTAATCCATATTTTTGGTTGTATTTGTGGAAGTGCTAAGGCTTTGAAATGTTGCTTGGTGACCTCCACTAGAAGTACTGAAAGTGGTGATCCCATAGTTTGTTGGTAAATTTGGGCATCAAATTGGAAATATGTAATTAAGCAGGGATTTATGAGAGCCTACCAAAGCAACAACTCAACCTCTCGCAAGAGAAGCTGCGTAAGGACTTTATTTAAACAAGTCCAAACATACTGCAGCAACCCAGAACAGCAGAAAAGGGAAATGGAGCATCTATACAACACATTCCAACAAATGGAGATCCATGCAACTTTATCAAAAAGCCCCTGCCCACTCAACTCAATACAGCACAACCAATGCAAACCCTAAAAAAATTACACTGCCATATATCAAGAATATCTCAGAAACCACAGACTACTACAACCACATGGATCAGTGTAGCATACAAGCCAACTAAAGCCCTTCAAAACATCTTAAGCAAACCAAAAGACCCAATAATCACAGAAGAAAAAATAGGAGTCCTTACAAAATACAATGTAAGAACTACAACAACCACTGTGTAGGACAAACAGGCAGAAGACTGGCAGAACGTATCCATGAACACCAACTGGCAGAAGACATGGCAAAAATTCTTTAATTTCACAACACATAGACAGATTTAACCATAGTTTCAATTAGAAAAATGTGACAATCTTAGACTAGGCCAAGTCCAAAAATGCCAGGGAATTTCTAGAAGCCTGGCACTCTGACAAATCAGCCATCAATAGACACATAAATATTAACAACATCTATAGACTATGCAAAAGAGATAATCAACCAACCAAAAGACAAAAAACTCCAGTACCTCTCCACCAGTAATCAGCACTCAGATCAGCATAGATTAACTCCAAGATTAATTTCAGACCAACAGTAAAGTAAGCAATAACCCAATCAAGAAACTGCCAAAGAGCCATCAGTAAACAGTCCAACCAAAGAATCTTTAAGACCACCCCTCCCCTCCACACACAGACAACTGACAAGACAACGACAACATATAAACTGACAGCAAACAATACTCCTACTAGCACTGATGATGCTACCTAGTTAGAAGAATTAAACGTTTGCAAGAAATAAGCAAGCTCAGAAAGCACAAAGGACCCCTCTTGTTACTTTTATTAAATGTATTTTATTTGGTCAGTTGAATGATTTAATTGATTTGGATTGTTCGTCCTGCTATTTTTCTAAACTTTTGTGTTCCTAACCAGATAGCTGATATCGATCTGTTTTGGAAAACCGA
This sequence comes from Thamnophis elegans, assembly GCF_009769535.1. NCBI lineage: Eukaryota > Metazoa > Chordata > Lepidosauria > Squamata > Natricidae > Thamnophis > Thamnophis elegans. The sequence continues at coordinate 56,649,263 of NC_045546.1, read as the reverse complement.
AAACAAGTGAGCATCAATTATGCAGCTATTGTAAGAGATTTCTTATCAAAGAGACATTTTCGTTTTGGATATCATGTAAATAACATTTTTCAAACAATAATAATGCTTATTCATGGCTAATTCCTGGACTCTTTTAATGAACAAGCTAGATTATGCTACATTCAGGGATCATTTCAATCCTTGACCATAAACATGAAGCCTACTGTCACAAAAGGAAGTTGTGTAGGTATATTTCCTTGCACATGACTAAGGAGACTTTCCTTTCCTTTCCTCCTTTATTATAGTGAAAAAAGATTATCATCTTTTTGTGATCTCACAGTAAAGAGAGGAACACATGAAAAGTCTGTTCAGTCTGTCTTCTTTTCTCTGCCATTCCTCATCACTACCTACTGTAATCTAAAATGTTGATGTGATAAATGAACTGCAATTCCACTTTTGAGGAGGAAAAAGCTTCTTCCAATTTTCACTCCATGCAGCGATTATTGCAAACCGAAGGAGTCTTTGCAAAGTGACAGCACCATAGAATAAATCTTCAGTAAGAGATACACAGCTTTGAACTGCGTAGCCATAATTTACATTAATGAGAATCACATGACTGAACCCTGGGCAAAGGAAAAATACTGCCTCCCCAGGCCTCTCAGGTGAAAGAAATTAGAAGCATTGGAGAATGAACAAAAGATTCAATTTCTCCTGCTGTGAGACTGACAGGAGACCTATCACTATGGAAGGTTTGTCATTCATGCTTGCTGGGCACTGTGACAGGCAACAGGGGAGAGATTCAAGCTTGGGGAGAGGCTGGAAGCCCTTTGTGCATTGATGATTGTACACTTTAAATGAGATCCTCTGTGGTGTCAGAAAGAACAGATCTCAGCAGTTTGTGAACAAGTCAAAAGAGAGCAGGAAAAACATGGCAATTATTTAAGGTTACTTAAAAGTCTAGCTTAGAGATGCAGCTGTCCTTTCTCCAGCTTCTCTTACAACCATTAATATCTGTCTCTTCTTGTTTGCTTGGGAACTCAGTCCCCTTGAGAAAACACCAGTACATCCTGCATATTTCTTGGAGGCAAAGATCTTGGGACATGGACTAGCAGAGAATTAGCCAGGTTGGATAAATGCCATTGGCTGCGCAGCAGAAGTAAGAAAGGTACTTAGGTACCCTCAAGAGAGGAAAAAGAACAAGAATCTCTAAAATGTATTTTAAAAAATTCTGAAGCTTTCTCATCTTTCTCTCTCTCTTTTTTATACCCCACTTGAAACACTTTTTACACTTCTTTAGCTATTCCCCCTTTTATGTCTCTTCCTGAAAGGTGGCACAAAGTAGGGCATTTTGGAGGATCCAACATGATAACCAAGACATTCCAATTAACAAATATAGCAATTCAACTAATTAATCCATTAATCAAAGGGAAATAAAAGCCCTACACCATTGCTTTGGCTAATGGTGAACACAAAATATGAGTCCAAGCTATCTGAGGAACTGTCTCACTCCAATGGATTGGCCTGGCCCACCCATGCTGGCAGAGAGAGCATGCTGCAGCTCCTGTCATACAAGGAATTCTTCCTGGTGGGCTCCAGGAGAAGACCCTTGTCTGCCATGACTCCTACCTTTTAGAACATCATACCTCCTGAGATGATATCTGCACTGACTTCCCTTGTCTTTCTGTCAGGGCCTGAAGACCTGGCTCTGCCAGCTAATCTGGTGCCCAAGAAGAGGGTGTTCACTCTGAAAGTGGTTAATGGATTAGGAGAAGATCCTATCTCCACCAGTGGTCTTTGTGGTTCTTTCTCCCCCACCCCATCTTTTAATGATATATTATTACTTCATTCATTAAACATGAAACTCAGTCAACTGAACATTCAAAAATGCATTACAAATACCAGTGACTGGTGCTAATGGTTGATACGGTTTGCTGCCAGAGTCCTCGGTATCAACCAAGTACCTTCTTAAAATATAAGATGTTCCAAGTAGCACAGTTTTTTGCAATTCCACTGGTGTTATTGCAGGAAGTTGCAATTTGTGGATGTATCTTGCAAAATTCTTGGACATGGTGCCAAGAACACCGATGACAATGGGTATCACTGTTACATGCTTCATCCATAGCAGTGTAGTTTCAATGGCCAGGTCGTGATATTTCATTATTTTTTCTAATTCTTTTTCTTCGATTCTGGCATCTCCAGGAACAGTGATATCAACAAACTGTATACTTTGGCACTCTACAACCATGATATCTGGCATGTTGTGCTCCAAATGATGATCCATTTGTATTCAAAAGTCCCATAAGATCTTCATCACCTCATTTTTGATAACTTTTTCCACTTTATGTTCCCAGGACTTTCTGGATACAGGTAAATCATATTTTTTACATAATGAGCAGTGGATTAATTTAGCAACTCGGTCATGTCTAGCTTTGTAATCAGTTTGTGCGATTTTGCTGCATTCAAATATTAAATGTGAAACAGTTTTGACTTTGTTATTGCAAAGTTGGCAGTTTGGGTAGTCAGTGGATTTTTGTATATTTGCTTTCATGGCATTAGTTTGTAGTGCTTGTTCTTGAGCAACCAGTATTAAACCTTCCATTTCTTTCTTGATAGTTCCCATCTTAAGCCATGTCCATGTCAAGTTGTCATCACATTTTCCTTCAATGTTTTTTAAGTGCTGTCCATGCAAAGCTTTGGTTTTCCATCTATTTAATCTGTCATCCAACTGTTTTTCCTTATATTCTGCCTTTGTTTCTGTTGTTTTTATGCTGTTCTCCGTTTTCACAGCCTGCAGCAATTTTTCTGTACATTGGTCCACATAATCATTCAAACTTCGTTCTTCTTCTTCTACAGTTTGATGGATTTGCAACAGCCCCCTGCCCCCTATTTTTCTTGGCAGGTACCTGTTGATGTCACTTCATGGATGTAAAGTGTGGTACATATTCAAAAGTTTGCGTGTTTTCCTGTCCAAGTTTTCCAGTTCAGACAGAGTTGATGATTCCAGCTGAGTAGTGTATCACTGGAACTGCCCATGTATTAATGGCTTTAATTATGTTTCCAGCATTCAGTTTTGATTTTAATATTTTGTGGACCCTCCTGATGTATTCCTTTTGCGTTGACTCTTTGACTTTTCCATTCAAGATATTATTTGTTTCTAATATGCCTAGGTACTTGTAACCTTCATCCTTTGCTAATGCTTTAATTATATTTCCATTTTCCAGTTCTATTCCTTCTGGGTTTTTTTTTTCATTTTTCCTCACTGCATGGATAATATAGCACATTTTTCAAATCCAAAGTTCATTTTGATGTCACTGCTGAACAGTTGAACTGTGTTGAGTATTGATTTAAGTTCAGTGGGGCTTTTCGCATACATTTTAAAGTCATCCATGTATAGTAGATGGTTTATCTTGCCATGTTGGCTTGAGATTTGGTATCCCAGTTTTGTGTTTCGTAGGGTTATTGTCAGTGGAATTAATGCAATGTTGAACAGTAGTGGTGAAAGTGAATCCCCTTGGAAGATTCCTCGTCTGATGTTGATTTCACCAATGTTCTCCCCATTTGTTGTTAGAACTGTTTTCCATTTTTGCATATTTGCTATCAAAAATGTACAGATTTATTATTATTACTATTATTATTATTGCTATTGTTATTACTATTATTACTACTATTATTATACTATTATTATTACTATTAGTAATATTAATATTAATATTATTACATACTACAGACAAACCAGATGTCCAGACTGCATGCACTATTTTTATCCAGCTATCGAGTCCTTCGCAAGAACCAAGAATAGGCAGGTGTTGATGTTTGATGGTGTTGAAAGTATTGTTGCAAGACATACATTGTTCCAAGTAAAACTGCCTTTTACAATTGACCAATGGTGAATTTGTCAATGCTGATGGTACTCAAGTGGTGCTCCAAGCATTTTGGGATTGCAAATGGGAACCCAAGTCATTTATTATTACCTTTGCTTTCTTTTGCCACAGTTGTTTTCTCTCTTTTTGCAGATCTTTGTATTTTGTTGTCTTCCCTAGTTCTTTCTCATCTCTTTTATGATTATTATTATTTATTTCTTTTAATGTTGACTGGTTTTAATGTTTGTAAGCTGCCCAGAGTTGCCTCTGGATGAGATGGGTGACACATAAATTTAATAAATAAGTAAAAATAATCAGAAAATATTGCCCCCATACATGGACATTCATTGAAATACTAACTTCCAATTTCTCTAAGCACAATAAAGTGGAGAATTTTGAGAGGACATTTGGAGATGACACCAGTCCTCTGCTACTTCCACCCACTCAGTTATTTCATTTTTTTTCCTCAGAAACTCTTCCATTTTTTTTAATTAGGGTTAGTGACAAGTGTTTTTGGAGTGTTTTTTTAAATCTTCTTTTAGTTTTCCACCAACTCAGGGATTGTATTTGTCACATTGGTTTCCTATTTCTCTATTCTTCATGTGGGATAGCCTTATGACTTTTGTTCATGTTTACTGCCATGGCATAACTATTATAAAAAATATACTGCATGCTACCTTTTCTTAAACTTTTGTTTTTACTGTACCATTGCTTTACTCAACTATAATGTATTTCTACAATGGTTTGTTGCCTTCAACCATAGAAAGGTCTAAACTTTCTTCAAATTGTTTAAAGGCAGAGTAGCTATATTTTGCTAAAAACTGAGACATACAGAGCACTTCAAATCTTGCAGGAAAAAGGTTCTGGGCACATTTAAATCTCCATGGCCAGATATCTTTTATCACAGAGTACTGAATGAACTAGCTGATTACTGGATGAACTTTATCATTGAGAAACCTTGAAGTGCCTGATGATTGGAGGCAGTGGTAGGTTTCAAAAATTTTTGGAACATCTTCTAGGTGTGGCCTGCTTTCTGGGTCCACTGGTGGAACCTCTTCTAACCGGTTTGGTAGATTTGACAAACCGGTTCCACCGAACCGGTGCGAACCAGTAGGAACCCACCTCTGATTGGAGGAGACCAAAATGTACTCCCTATTTTGAAAAGGAAAAGGAGAAACCAGGTTGCCACATTTACACCTATGATTTTAGAACAAAATTGATATGTAACTTGAAAAAAAATCAGCATTTATTTGTTAAAAATGAATATTTCTAGATTAATCTTTATTTCTTAATTGATTATAAGAATGCTTTGGACTTAATACTCTATTGATTTCAGCAAAGCTTTTGACAGATGATTACCCCATGACATACAATAGAATTCTTTATTGGCCAAGTGTGATTGGATACACAAGGAATTTGTCTTTGGTGCATATGCTCTCAGTGTAGATAAAAATACCTGAAAAGATACATTTGTCAAGAATCATAAGGTACAGCACTTAATGATAGTCATAGGGTACAAATAAGCAATCAGAAACAATAATTAATATAAATCATAAGGATACAAGCAACAACGTTACAGCCCTGCAGTCATGAGTGGGAGGAGATGGGTGATAGGAATGATGGGAAGACTAATAGTAATAGTAATGCAGTCTTAGTGAATGGTCTGACAATGGTGAGGGAATTATTTGTTTAGCAAAGTGATGCCATTAGGGAAAAAAACTATTCCTGTGTCTAGTTTCTTGGTGTGCAGTGCTCTATAACATCGTTTTGAGGGTAGGAGTTGAAATAATTTATGTCCAGGATGCAAGGGGTCTGTAAATATTTTCACAGACCTCTTTTTGACTCCTGCAGTGTACAGGTCCTCAATGGAAGGTAGGTTGGCAGTAATTGTTTTTTCTGTAGTTCTGATTATCCTCTGAAGTCTGTTGGGTTGCAGAACCAAACCAAGACATTCTGATGATTATATTAAGTATAGGTTAGATGAACCATTCATTGGCTCAAAAATTATACTTCAAGAGGGTTCACAATGGTTTTCAATAGTAGAGAGAAGTATTGAATAGTGGAGTCCTTAGTATTCTGAGCTTGATTGTTTGTCAGATTGTCAGATGTTTCATTACCCAACTACCGGTAGATAGCATGTTCAGTCCTAGAAGGGAGTGGGGTTTGCTCTCTGCTTATATACAATGACTTGCCCTATCAGTGTTGGTGGGAGTGTTTCTTTTGGGTAGTTCCTTGATTAGGCTGTTGTTTATTGTTTGACTGTTTGGGAAATTGTTTACTGTGGGAACATTGGTGCTCTCTGGACTTGGTTGTTTTCCTGCAGATGTTTCATTAGCAAATTAGGTGATATCATCAGTGTACACTCTCCATGTGTTGTAGAATTAAGAAGTTCAATAACATCTACACATCATTCAAAAGAGAATATGCTATCTTCTACAAATATTGATAATCTGATCTCTGTAATCAAAACTCTTTCTATCATGCTTCTTCAAAATCCAACTTTCTTTTTCATAGTGTCAGATTGTCTGTTTTATTCTGATTGTATGGGTTTAGTCACATCATGGGAGCTGAGTATTTTTTCCAACATTTCATGGCTGCTTTGCCAAGTGATCATCTGTAATTGAGCTCTTGACTGCTTGTTCCTTGACTATTAATGGATTGACTCCAGAAGCTGTCTACCACTTCAATATCTCCATTGTTAATTCTAAGACTAATTATTGTTCTTGTTGTCATTAGTTTGATTTTATTTATATTCAGTGTTACTCCCTTTTTTCACCATGTGACTTTTATTATTAGAACTTACAGGTCCTTTGCACTAGTGTCATCTGCACAGGTTAAAAATATCTTGGAATAGTAGGTGCTTGCCAGTTGAATATGTATCTCTTGTTGATGTAGGTGCAAAAGGGGCAAATAAAAGTTTAGGTTGCAATCAAGAAAATTCATTTTATCTTGCTTTGGCTAAACCTCATTTTAAATTACTCTAACTTGTTATAGCCACTATACATAAATAAGCATTTGGTTACACCAAATGTTCAAAGAATAATGTAGATGATCAAGAAGTCCTATAAAAAGCATTGAAGGAACTGAGCATGTTTAACCTTCAGGAGACTGAGGAGATCTATGACAACACTCTTCAAATATCTGAAACTATGTCATAAAGAAGACAAGTTTAGGAAATGAAACAATGGATTTAAATCAATTAAATATAAGTGGGGTTTTTTTTTTCAGAACAGTAAAAACTGTTCAATAGTGAAACCAATTACCCGGTAAGATTGTGACTTCTCTTTCACTGGATGTATACAAGAAGAAGGTAGACAGTTACCATCAGATATGCTTAGATTTGAATTTCTATATTGAGCAGAGGGTTGAATTTGATAGACTAAATGCCTTCTTCCAACCATAAGATTCTATGATGTTCCCAGAATTCAACACAATCTGATTTCTCATAACTTATTTTTAGTACTAGGATGGACACACCTTTTCAATCAGTTTCTGAAACATTGGTCTTCTCTAAAATATTCAAAGACATTTCAGTTGGAATCAACATCAAAGTATATTGACCTCAGTTATGCCAATGGATAAATATAGGCTGTAGTTCACACACCATGCTAATCAGAATTGCTTTGAAGATGGTTTGTTAAATAAATCAATTCACACAGCACATAATAAACTATACAGCACAAACTACAATATCTGAGTTCAGATTACAAGTTACATATTTGGTTGGAGGCAACTATGAACCCAACTCCAATCTAATACTAGTAGAATATGCCAGAGAAACCATATCTTCTGTCCAGCTGTTTTTCATTGGCTAAACTGAAATTTGGAGATATGTTTTTCATCCACTACCATTCTTCAAAGTTTCCCCTCTAGGACTGGTACATTTTATTTAGCTTTTCTAAAAGCTGTTAGGCTTAGTTGATCCAAAGATCTTCTAAAATAATTTCAATACTTGTATACCCTCTACTTGAAGACTCACCACCTGCAGCACCAAAGTGAGCTTTCTGGGACAGCACTACAAAATCTTTAAATAATGGATCTTCACTGTTCCTTTGCTTTTTCCACCTACTCTCCCAGTACCTTCTCCAATAACCTATGAATGCTTCCTTAAGCGCACACACACAAATCTGATTGATTTATTTAAATTTTTCACAACCTATATTTCTCAATTACACAGTATTTTTAAAGTTTAGAGACACCTTTGAATACAATAAGGCAGCAAAAATGGGCAAAAATAGAGCAAAAATAGATCATGTATACTGTATATGTATAAAACTACTCATATGTTGTTATTTAATGACAACATTTAAAACTATTTATCCTATGGATCTTCATCTTAAAAAGTTTATTTTTACTGTTATATTGGAGATTATTAGAAAGGGCATGATATATCAATGGATTATCTAACCTCATGAAAGGTAATTTAAACTAGGATCCAGGTACTCTTACTTCTGCTATATCTTCATAGTTCATAAAGAATTTTCAGTCATAGTTTCCAACTTAATAAGAACATCATTATTGTTCAGATATAGTAACTATATTTCTTGAACTCTTTTTAATCTTGCTGTGAAGAAATGGAGGCCTGTACTGCAGTTAAGAAGAAGTGGTTTTATATTTTTCTACAAATAAATTGTACTAAATGTATCTATATTTAGGTCATTAAAAATGTTGTGGCCTCTCCCTTGTGGCTATCTTACTGCAAAGATCCCATGAGGTCCAGTCATACTAAATAAGTAATTGCATCCATGACTCATGATACCTGTGGGCTTGGAGAAATGATTCAACTATTAAACAATGTTTCAACTCTATTCTAATTTGAATCCACAGTAAATAAAAAAATGAATATTGTTTTAAAAACAATACTTTTGAGACTCATTTATTAGAGTACCTTTTAACTTGATTAAACATTCTAGATGCATGTCTAACTCCACATCCAGGAATGGAACATGGATCATAAAATGGCTGGAATAATGGACTTTTGGTACGTACATAGAAGGCAGACTTCAGGACTGATCTGTCCACTTGATCTTTTTATTACAGTGTGGTGCAAAATCTGTCTTCTACATGTTTTATCTGAATGAGGTAGATATATTAAAGGAAATACCGTAATAATATCTCATTTGGGCTTGGTAAATAAGGAGTTGAATAATCATTGTTATATATTTTTTAAATGTTTCTATTATAACAACTGTTTGACAAATAATACACTACTATATAACACTACTAGGCAGTCTAAAAATGTAAACATAATACTTACCATTAGATCAGGTAAGGGAAGGCACACAAAGGGTCCAGTAACAACAGCTCTTTATTGTAAGTCATCCAGCTGGAGAAGGGTCTGGCAGCATCCCCTTTTAAAGGGATCTGTCAGACCTTTTGACCAATGGGATTAAACCTCTGTTCCTGCCAGAACAGAGAACCTTAGTGGAAACCTCTGTCAGGGGGTGGGGGATATCTAACACTTACATTCACACTAAGTTAGTTCACCAGGACTACTTGCATAGAAAATAGGAGAGGATTGGACCTGCACATGAATTGGGCTGGGCCTATAATAAAAGTAGTAGCATAATGATTAAATAAATTTTCCAGGTGAGTATAATAATACTGGATGAAGCTGCTTATGTTAATTGTAAATAATAAGAGTAGAGTAGAATAGAGTAGAGTAGAGACACACAGATACCTCCCAAGCAGAAGACCCTACACCATTTCTGACAAATGGCAGTCCAGTATCTTCTTGAAAGTTTCCAGTGATCCCACAACTTCTAAGGCAAGATGTTCCATTGGTTGATCGTTCTCACTGCCAGAAAATTCCTCCTTATTTCTAAGTTGAATCTCTCCTTGACCAGTTTCCACCCATTATTCCTTGTCTGGCTTTCATATACTATAGATTGTATTTTAAAGACAACAACAACTAATAGACATCATTAGAGTAAATATGGTACCCCATGAGAAGCTATACTAATGTTGTCTCAATTTAAAACACTAAGTTTACCTACAGTGTTTATCATTAGATAGTTAACCATGGCTATAAAATTAGATGCAAGACTCCAGAGATATTGGAGTCTGAAACGCAAAAGGGAGATTTCTGGGAGGTAATGGACGATATATTACAACAAAGGAGCTAGTGAACAGAGCCTAGTGACTCTGGCTCAATAGTGTCTAATAACATTGCCTCATGTGTCTGATGGACATGAGAATGAATGGAACAAACATCAGAAATTTGCACTAAGACAAGTGAAAAATAGCCTAGCTCGTTTATTTAGAAAAATGTATGCCTTCTCCTGACTAATTCAGGAAAGGTAAGACAAATACCCTGTCAAGCAAACTATCAGCTCGACTGTTCATTTGAGATTAAATTCAAGTAAACTCAACTCAGTAGCAGAACACAGATTTTATATGCAGATCTGGTGTTTAAGTTATGGCATCTCCATATAATCCTAATCCTATAGCTGTAAAAATAATGCTGAGCCAAATTGGCTTGTTGTAAGACAGCTTCTTCTGCTCCTACATTTGAACCAAGATTGCTAGTAGAGAAAAAAGTTGTGTGCACCATGACTTAAGATAACCAAAGCCTTTCCCCACCTCAGAATTGAAATCTTATCTAAATATCCTTATGTTTGTAGAAAGCTATTGACTGCTATGTGTCATCAGGACAGCACTGACTTTTCGGGATCATTAGATAGACCTTTTCAGGATGATACCAATATGAAATTTGATGGTCTCTACTCACCATTATTGTTTTTGTTCCCAGTCACTGCTGATCCCTTCACTTCCCTCCAAGGTGAGTGACAAAATCTAATATAGTTTTAACACCTTGAGACTGCTTTTGTATCAAATTGGAAAAAGGCATACAGTAAATACTATTTTAACACTGATACACCTTAAAGACAACAAGCTTAGCAAGACCTAGGGATGAATTGAAAGCAATATCATGTGGACATAGAAGAAAAAGGAAGTTCTAAGGAATGCTTTGCTGTGGTTGTCTGCAAATAAGCAAAGGACTTATAATTATTTTATATTTTTAATACAGCATCGTTTAGACAGTGGGCTTTTCAATAGATCTGCAGACATCATTGATAACTGTGCTTCTCAGTGGATTCATATGGTGCTCCTATTCATATCAAGAAGCCTACCCCTTGATTATGAACTATCTTTGTTTTCTGTCTTATTTCATCAGTTTCTTTTAACTTATAAATAGATCTATAAAATCTATTGATGTTCATTACATAAAGATACAAAAAGAAGATAAAAAGACATTATTTAATATTATGCACTCAGACTACAATGAACGCACCTGTGTTTTGACAAGAAAACTCAGTTTGTGTGACATGAAAATTGCACAAAAGAGCAATGGATCAAAACAAGCAGAATTAGATGCAGCACATTTAGCTGAAGCTGTAATATAATAGACAATGGTCAACTTTTCAGTGCTGTTCTTGTTAGCCATTTTTTTCATATCACAACTCTTGAAAAATATATCATGCTATTTTCCTGTACACATAGTGTTTGATAAAAGTGGAGATGGCATAATTTATACCAGGTGCACCTATGAATAGCATTAAATGAACATTAATGAACATTACACTTAAAGCACATTAATTCTTGAATAAGTGTTCTCATAAGAGCAGTCTTTAAAGAACTCTGAAAAATTATTTAAAATGAGAAATGTGATTTGTGAACTATAGTCTTCTACTAGCTATAAATTGGAAATGTGGTTTAAATCTTGCTTATTTTATAGGAGATAATCATGCAGTGAGTTTAATCTGGATCAGCAGTCCCAACCAAAAGGGCCTAAACTGCTGGATGTAGGTGATTAGTAATTTAGTCCATATTTCTCAACCTTGGCAAAATTAGGTCATGTGGACTTCAACTCCCAGAATTCCCCAGCCAGCTTTCTAGGGTTTGAAGTCCATACAACTTAAAGTGGCCAAGGTTGAGAAACACTGATTTAGTTCACAAATGTAGAGAATTCCAAACTGGTGAACGTTTATCTGTAATATAATTGCGACTATTTTGCTCTAAGGTAGTAATGGGATGAGTAACAGGTTCTGCTCAAATATATTTTTGGCTCCTCATTTTCTCTCCCACCCACCTGATTAGACCTTTAAAGCAGCAGTAAATTTGGGTTTTCATAAGATCTTATTCTGAAAAGGTAGCTCTAATTGTCTGCTTTTCAACACTGACACATCTGTCAGTGTTATTAGCTTCTTATTAATATTTACCTACTCTGTTTCTCCAGATCATTTAGTTTCATATGCATATTAAAATTTATCCCCAGGAAAAGAAATTGAAATTATACATATGTGTATTAGCAATGGACTTGAGTTAAATGAACCAAAACCAGAGATAAAATTTTTAATCAGATATATTTCCACTATTTAATTTGCAAGATAAATATAATTAAACTTTTCAGGTACAAAATCAACTGAAGAGACACAAAAAATAAAATAGACAAACTGGTCTCTTAATTCTGTCAGATAAAAACTATTTTTCTTTGTAAAGCCTAGAGGGCATTGTCATTTTTAAAACCTTCAATTATTTGTTTTAGTTACCTATTCACATCCACTTTTCTAACTTGAATAGAATTGAGAAACCCCCTTCTATAATCAGTAATTTCCCTACATTTTGTAGCTGATTTACAAGCCATGCTACTTCATAAGACAATGATGGCGAACGTCTTACTGCTCGGGTGCCAAAAGGGTGTGTGCGCAATAATAGCCATGTGCGTGGCCACACCCATAATACAATGCTCTCCCACCACACATGCACGCACAATCTCCCACATTCCCCCCCCCCCGCATGCGCACAGTCTTCACTGAGGCCTCCAGACATCCAGTAGGACTGTTGGGCTGATTTCCGCCCTCTTCAGGCTTCAGGAAATCCTCCTGACAACTGGAGAGGGTGAAAAACAGCCCAACTCTTATAGGAACGCTAGTAAAGACTTGCTACATCAACAAAACTCTGCTGATTGTTCTTAGCTTTATTTGCCTCTGCAGAGGATCCTTAGCCACCTCCACAATGCTTCTGCACAGCACCAAGCTGATTTATCAGGGCACTTCAGTGAGGCGCCCACTGGAGGAGGTGCCTGCCATCTCTATCTACAGCACTGGTAGTCAACCTGGTCCCTACTGCCCTAGTGGACGTTCCAGCTTTCATGGTGGGCGGTAGGAGTTTTGTCTGATACTGAAGCACTTTCCTTTTTTTTTCATGTTACATAAGTGAAACTAAATGGCACTATAGTGCAACCGCAAACAAAAGAGCCTTGCCCCGGAATAGCTCGTGCATCTCCCCCCACATCACCTAGCTGTAACAGACAAGCAGAACTGGTAGCCCATGCCCCCCCCAACCCAACCCATGATGCGTGAGAGGCATGCATAGATGAGATACATGGTGCAGGCTCTTTTGTTTGCGGTTGCACTGGTCAGTACGCAGTTAGATTTGTGAGAGTGAGCATGTGCCTACAGCTTTAAACAAAATATTGTAAAATATTGTGAGCCCATGTCTCAAAAATAGAAATATGCTCGTGGCTATTTGCCAGAGTATCTGAAGATAGGTTTCATAGAATCTGTTGTAAATAAACCACATCCAATGTGTTTATTGTGTCATAAAACATCCAACGAGGCAATGAAGTCAAGTCGATTGCGGGAACATCTTTCTCCAAAGCATCCAAATGATAAGGACAAGCCCATTGAACATTTTCAGGAAATATATAAAAAATTTCAAAATCGTTCAACAATCGTTGCATCATTTAAAAAACAACAAGCAGCGCACGAAGATGGATTCATTGCCGCTTATTGCATTTCACAATTAATTGCAAAAAGTGGTAAAAGTTATAATATTGGAGAAACTGTAATAATACCCTTTATAAAAAAAATTATCTCAACAGTTATGCATCAGGATATACCTGAAAATTTAAAAACGTTGCCCCTAAGTGATAGCACAGTAAAGCGATGAATTGAAGAAATGGGAGTTAATGTTGAAAAAAAACCTCATAAGTATTCTCCAAAACTCTTCAATTGGATGAGTCTACCATTGCAGATAATAATGCTTTATTGATGGCATATGTACGTTATTTTGATGAAAACAACACATTACGAGAAGAAATGCTATTCGCAATAAATCTCATTACAGATATAAGAGGACTATCGATATTTAAAATATTCTGTGAAATCATACTTTACAAAAATAATTGAATAATATTGTTGCATGCGCTACTGATGGAGCACCATCAATGATAGGTTGCTATCATGGATTTGTTGCTTATTTGAAGGAAGAAGTGCCAAATGTTTTATGTATTCATTGTGTGGTGCACAGACAACATCTTGTAGCAAAACATCTAAGTACAAGTCTCCATTCATCATTAACTATAATAATTCGAGCCGTAAACAAGATCAAATCCAATGCAAAAAATAATAGAATGTTTCGACAGCTTTGGCAGGACAATAATTAAGATTTTATTACGTTACTTTTGCACACAGAAATTCGGTGGCTGTCAAAGGGTACGTCTTTGGCTCATTTTGTAGCATTATATAGTGTCATACAATTTTTTGAAAGTAATAATGAGACCAATCTGTGTCAACAGTTAAAAAAGTAAAATGATGCCTTTTATTTGGCAGATATTTTCAAGAGATTTAATGATGTCAATTTGCAGCTCCAAAGAGCTAATAAAACTCTTATAGGTTGCCAAAGTATTGTCTCATTATTTATTGACAAACTTGAACTACTTCGTTATAATCTATTGAAGAGAGAATTTCATCAGTTTCCTGAATTATCATCTATAAAAGATGATGTAACTCCAGAGGATATTGACAGATCCAGTAGCCACCTGAACAAACTTAAATTGGACATGGAAAAACAATTTGAAGATATAAGTATTTGAAACTGAAGGTGTCTGACTGGATGAAAAATCCTTTTACCGCAAATATTGAAGAGGCTGATGCAACTTGCCAAGAAGAACTGTTAGAAATTAGATATGATGAAGAAAGTAAACATAAATTCAATAGTGGTGGATATGAAAACCTATGGCAAAATAAAAAAAATGCCTGTCACATCCAAATATGTGGAAAATGATATTCAGTTTATTGATACCTTTCCCTATCTCATATCTTGTGGAATCAGGCTTTAGTGCTGTTAATCATATTATGACCAAAGAAAGAAATCGCCTGAATATTTCTGAAAGAGGAGACCTTCGTTTGTTCCTTACAAAAATTGAGCCAGATATCCAGTATTTAGTTTCGCAGCATCAGCCTCAGGGATCTCATTAATAATTTAATTAATTTAATGTAATTTCATCAGACTTCATGCTTCTATGTATGCAAGTATAAATAAAAAGATAGATTTAACTACAATAAGTTGTTTTATAAAGATTTATTCTGCCAAACTTAGCGAAAGTCCAATATAAAGTATTTGGTAAGTAATTATTATTATATGCTTTAACTTGCTGTAACTATGCTTTATAAATTTTATAAAGTAAAGTTACTTCCCTACTTTATAAATCACCATTACTGTGGAACCGGTGGGCGGTTAGAAAATTTTACTACTAACAGAGATACAAAAGTGGGTGGTAGGTATAAAAAGGTTGACTACCCCTGATCTACAGTATCCCTCTGGGGTAGGTTTGAGCAGCCTGGTGCTTGAACTGCTGGAGCTCAAACTGCTGAAGAACCTGAAAGCAGGCAGCCTCTGTGAGCCATGATTCACCTTTCAGGAGAAGATTCAACAGGGGGCAGACTACTCCAGGCTCGTCCTGAACAACTATGAGGATGAAGGTAAGAGCAGGTAGGTCCTGTTCCCAAGGATCTTGCTTGGAGGCTTATAATAGGACTTATAATAGATGGTGAGGCATGCTATTCAGCCAGTTCGCCGAACAGCACAATAAGTTAACTACCGATTCTAGTGAACGGGTGCAAACCAGCTGAATCGTACTACTGTGCTGACCATCTGTAAATCTGTTCAATTAGCAGATAGCTCTATATTCATGGGAAAATATGCTTATGCAGACATGGCTGCTTTATGATTGATAAATATTTTCAACTCTCCAGATCTTGTACATATTTTGTATGTTTATGAAAACAAAAGTGTAAAGAAGCCTCAAATGTATTATTGTAAGATTCACCAACATTTAGCAAAGGTCTCTTAAAGTATTCATCAAATGTAGTCTATTTATTTTTTCCTGCTGGGCTCAGATAATAATATACAATAGTAAAATAGTGTTGTTCCATTAAACTGTTATCATTAAATAGTAAGTACAGTAAAGCTTACCCTCTGAGACCATCTCTCATGAAACTACTCATCATAGGATTAAAATTATCTGGTCATGCCATTACTTAAAAAAATAACTAGAAATGATAATTTCTAGTGTAACAGAAGTTTACATTACAGTATCACCTTTGTTGCAGTAGATTGCTTTCAGATGCTGTACCTATTATTCTCAAGAAATTGATGAAGCAAATGATTTCTATGTGATTATCCTGGGCTATTTAATTAAGGTGACCAGACGTCCCGCTTTCAGCGGGACAGGCACACTTTTCTACAATTTGTCCCGCGTCCCGGGCAGTTTTCAAAAAATCCCGCTTTTATAGCTCGCTTGCTCCCCCTCCCATCTGCTGTCGCTCCTCCCCTGCCCATCCACACTAAGTCTAAGGCAGCCCAGCCTGCCGCTCACTGATTGAGCCTGGACTCCAGCCAATCAGTGAGCGGGCTGGGGATGGAAAAGTTTTAGCATGCTGCTGACTCGAATCTCCATTTCGCCTTCACCTTTGCTGCTTCAGTAAGCAACTCCGGCGGCAGGAATCAGGAGGATTCGGGTGGGCAGCGGCGGCCTAGCTTTGCAACGGAAGGCCTTCCCTTGCAAAAGCCTTCCCTAGGGAAGCCGCGGGCTGGCAGTAGCCGCCGCAGTCTAGCTTCCCCCCCTGCCCCACTCCTCTCCACACCACTAAGGGACCCTAGCCTTTTTTTGTCAGTGTCTTACCTGTTCCTGCTGCCTGCCTGCTCCATGCTTCCATCCATCGCTGCGAGGATCCATTGAAGTTCTGACTCTGCCTGCCTGGTGGTAAGTGAGCCAGGTTTTTTTCTTTTATTTTTTTAATTTAATATTTTTTAAAATATTATTTTATTTATTGTGCAAAGGGGGTGTGTGGCAGAGCCAGCGGTGAGTCTCCGCCGCTGTGCAGAAGGAATCCCTGCCAGTGTTCCCTAAGGTGTGCGGCCGCGCACATGGCAAGATTAGAAAACCCCGCACACCAATTTCTAACTGCCGTGCAAGGCTCAGAAATACTAATAGGAAGAGAATACTGAACTTAAAGTGACCCCACAAAGAAATTGGCTTTCTTCAAGCAAAAGATCAGAAAATCTAGGGTTAGCACGGGCGCAGGGATGGTGGCAGGAGCTTAAGGCGCAGCACAGCTGGTCTCCTAGGCACTGGCTGCGCTGCTCATTATCATCAGTCGCCCCGTGTTCAGCAAAGCAAACGTGGGGAAGTCCTTTGCAGGCAGCTAGAACTGGTCGCTCGCAAAGGACCTCCCCAGACTTGTTTTGATGAACACAGAGCGACTGACAGTAGTTTGTGCCGGCCGCGGCCACTCAAACTAGCGTCAGTCGCCCCGTGTTCAACAAAGCAAGCTTGAGGAGCTCCTTTTTGGGCAGCCAATCCTAGCTGCTTGCGCCCGGCGCTGCGGCTGAGGTAAACCCCCAAAGCCCCTGCCACCACCGGAATATCTGCTGCTGTCCTCCTCCTCCAACAGCACTGCCGGATTTGCCCCGACGCTGCGGCTGAGGTGAAGCCACCAAAGCTCCCGCCAGCACCCCTGCCCAGCTGAGGTGTTCCAAGCGGAGGGGGAGGCACCGCCGCCACTGCCATGGGCAGGGGCGCCAGCGGGAGCTTTGGCGGCTTTACCAAAGCTGCAGCGCCGGGCAGCAAATGTGGTGGTGCTGTTGGATTGGATTGGATTTGGATTTATTACATTTATATGCTGCCCTTTTCCACGAGGGGACTCAGGGCGGCTCACAATTCAGTCAGGGAAGGGGGTACAGACAGGGGGATAAAAAGACAAACATAACAATACAAAATTTAAAAACACAAACAGCCATACCATTCGAGAAGGGGGGCAAAGCTCTTTAGCTCCAGGCCTGTCGGAACAGCCAGGTTTTAAGGGCTTTGCGGAAGGCCTGGAGGGTGGTGAGGGTTCGAATCTCCATGGGGAGCTCGTTCCAGAGGGTCGGAGCATCCACAGAGAAGGCTCTCTCCGGGTAGTCGCCAGTCGGCATTGGCCGGCGGATGGAATTCGGAGGAGGCCTAATCTGTGGGATCTAATCGGTCTATTGGAGGTAATTGGCAGCAGGCGGTCTCTCAAGTACCCAGGTCCAATACCATGAAGGGCTTTATAAGTGACGACTAGCGCCTTGAAGCGTATCCGAAGACCAATAGGCAGCCAATGCAGCTCGCGGAGGATAGGTGTTACGTGGGAGGAGGAGGAGGCTGCAGCAGCAGTTATTCTGGGGGGGGGGGGCTCGTTGGCATCTTCAGCGGCAGCCCTGCCTCCAGTGATTTGCCACCCGACGCTGCGGCTGAGGTGAAGCTGCCAAAGCTCCCGCTGGCACCCATGCCCATTTATTTATCAGCACAAATACAACAAATGTAACAAAAAGGCAACAGTAAAATATTGGGTTTCTGTCTGGATGGTCTCTTGTGACGAGCCGAAGGACAGAGAATGGAAGTAGTGATCTTCCTCCCATATTTGGGCATACCAGGGGTTGTAACTCTAAATAGATACCTTTCACCCTGGCTTGGCTGATAAGGAGTCGAACTCTGTGGCTTAGTGGTTAACACATCTGCCTAAGATACAATACAGCACAGGTTCGATTCCCAGTAAGGGTATGGCTAGCTGATGAGAGCTAAATAGCTTGAAATAGATCTATACTACTCCCTTTATTTATTTATCAGCACAAATACAACATATATTATATTATAGTATATGTATATGTATATGTATATGTGTATATGTATATGTATATGTATATGTATATGCATATATGTATATTGTATATGTATATATGTATATGTATGTATACACACACACACATACATACGCATACGCATACATATGCAAGGAAAACACTGTATTGATCCATTCCTTTGCCCCATCGTGCAGAAGCAGTTGAAACAAGGGGCATAAGATGTTCTCCTGCCAATTTTCCACTGAAATGTGTTGCTTATATTAATTCCAATTTTAAGTAAGTTCCCTAGCAGATCATTACGATGATGCCACTTTGGAAGTTGCCAAATTCTATTTATATAGAATTTTATATATTAGGAAACAAACAATGAAACTGTTTTAATCTCATCTACATGTATTCCGGGTTCTTTTTATGGTGAAGGACCATAATACAATGTAACATATTTTAAGGAAATAACTATTCTGAATAGTTTTGATACTGAAATGCAGGCCATGGTGCAATTTATTGTCCACTGTCTGATGAACTGATGAAACCGAAGATATAAATTGACATTTTACTAAAATTCCCCCCTTCCCATTTCTTTTTACTACCTTGCTTCAGTAATTATTTATATTATGTCATTGTTTCTCTGTCAAGCTTTTTTTCACCTTTATGCCATTTTCATGCTAATTTCCCCAAAAGCTAGAAAGGCATTTTGCATGTTTTTCCATCTGATTTGGCATCAGTACCATTTAACACAA
Organism: Thamnophis elegans; assembly: GCF_009769535.1. NCBI lineage: Eukaryota > Metazoa > Chordata > Lepidosauria > Squamata > Natricidae > Thamnophis > Thamnophis elegans. The sequence goes on along the minus strand of NC_045546.1, from coordinate 56,629,729 downwards.
ATGCAACCCTAACAAGGCAACTCAAGTAATCAGGCATAAAAACAGTTGATAGATTTTTCACTTGGAAGCTCTGAATAGTAATTTTACTTTAGAGATGATGAAGAGGGAAAAGCTGGGGTATATGGAAATGACAACTTTGAGAATCAGCATGCTACTGAAATGAATCATAAAGTATTTATTTTTATGTATCAGCTACTAATATAATGCTAAATTGCTCACAACTTTGTTCTCAATCCACCAATTAAGTCTTGTTCATTGCAGTGAAATGTAGAACATAATACTAAATTTATAGTTACTGCCTGTAACCTTTCAAAAATGAAAAAAAAAAATACAGGCACTTTCAAGAACTTACATATCTTTCAAAAATAAAGTGTATTTGGGGAAAGGGGAAGTTGGGTCATATACAGGTACATTTAAAACCCAAGGGTTCTTAAAAATAAAATAGTCAAATTTATGTCTTTAAGTTTTGAGATGCTCCTATTTTTTTCTGGAAGAATTTAGAAAATTAATTGCAGTTTAAAAGTTCACTGTCCTTTTAAAAAGCAAACATGCTTTTTCTGGAATTGTATGAAGAATTTGCTAAATTGGATAGACTGGTAGCTTCTAACTGTCACAATGTTTTTGTTTTGTCAGCTGTGCTTATATTCTAAGACATACAGTAGACTGATTCTTCTCTGTAAGCCTACTGAGCATGTCTGTTCCTTCTTCTCTCTTTTTCTGTTTGCCTGCCATGAGGAGGTAGGCTAGGGACTTTATCAGAATGTAGTTATTAGCCAGTAAGTTTGTTATTTATTTTATAATAAAATGTGTTTTCTTAGAATCTACCCTTTTACTTAGTCATAAGGTATATTCCAAGGAAAAACCACGATTCACCCCTCATCAAACACAGGGCTTGAATTTACAACCCTCACATGGTATCAGATTCCAGAAGCAGAGCAGAGATGGAAGGCAAGTCATCGTGGTCCAAGGCGTAATCTATAAGCTCCACTTGCCACATTGTCCTTAACCAACAAACCACAACCACATCCAGAATATGCTAGGCAGCTTTGTGGACTTTAGGCAGTGGTGCAGTGTTGCATGTTACCTATAGAAAGGAATTGTTCACAGAGATGCACGACTCTAAACCTGAACTGCATGAACTTTATTCTTTCTCCAATCATCCTTGTAAGGTTATGGAAAAGGAACTGTTTATGTTGAGGAGCTCAATGCATTTATCCCTGATGTTTATTACATACCTACAGCAAGTAGTAATTTGCTTAGTCAGAGTCACTTGTCTAGAGTGTTAAAAGTACCAGGTTCACCACCTCGAAAAAGCAAGTTACATAGTTAAAAATGGAGACATTGTTGCTGAAAACCATGCTAATTGGTGGTGTCTATTACATAAAACCAAAGTCTAAACACAGGCAAGTATACAAACTCCCAAAGACGAGAGCACAAGCCCAGAGGAGAGATGTTCCAGTGAGAGATCCTGTAGCTACTCCAAAGGCTCCTAAAGCCAACAAAACGAAAATAAGAAAACAGGTTGCTCAGAGCAAGCTTGAGGTTCCTCACGGAACTGTTAATGTTGCAAATGCACTAACTGGTAAACCTTTGGATTCCAGGTGTATCCACAAGTGGCATAGAAGATCGGGGCATGCCAGTTTTTGTGTTCTTAATAAAATTCCGGAGTTCACAAAAGGTTTTGATCTGAAAGGGTGTAAGGTGTTTTAGAATTGTGCTGTCTGCAAGAAGGCCAAATCCAAAGCAGCAGCCGTTCCCAAACGCGCTACACGCCTGTCAACATGCATTTTTGATTTGATACACACTGACATAGTAGGTCCTTTTAGGTAGGTACACACTGACATAGTAGGTCCAGCCGCCCTGAGTCCCTTTGGGAATAGGGCGCATACAAGTCGAATAAATCAATCTTTTCCGCCAACACTTGGTGGTAGGAAATATTTTCTAACAATTGTTGATAATTACTCTAGATACGGATATGGATATCCTATGAAAGAGAAATCTGAGACTTTTCAGATCTTAAAGACTTTGCAGCTCTTGTTTCTACCCAACACCAAGTTCGCTTTGCCAGAAGACAGAGTAGTGTGGTGCCGAATTCCTGTTTCAGCGTTTCCAGGACTGGATGCATAAGAATGGAATTCTTCATCAGACATCGGCCCCGTACACACCGGCGCATAACAGGAGTCACAGAATGAAGGCAAGGGGTCCTACAAACCATGATGTGTTGTATCTTAGAAGACGCCAACCTCAGTAACCCATACTGGGTGAAGCTATCAAATATGCAAATTACATTGTCAACGTGTTTGGAGTAGTGTAATAAATCAGACTCCTTCTTCATGATGTATGGCTACAAGCCCAATCTCAAGAACCTCCATATTTTTGGTTCATACGCTATGGTGAACATCCCCTTAGCTCAAAGAAGGAAAAGGAGATCCAGTAGCAAAGACACTGAGTTTATGGGTATTGATGATATTTCAAATGGAGCAAATTTATTGACTCTAGACATGTAATTGTTATTTCCCAATCGGCTAATTTGAGGAAGAATGTTGACTGGTCCAGGATTTCATTCCAATGATCCTGGAGTTTATTTTCCTAGAGATGATGCTGTAGATGCCACGCAGCCTGATGACCAAGATTCACAGGCAGATGTTCCATCCACTAGTTCTTCTCAACCCGATGTTCCGTCTGATGCTAGCGACAAATGTGAGGACAAGGACGACGCAGAAGAAGAATGGACTGTTGTTCCAAGACATTCCAAGAGGATCACAAAGGGAATCCCTCCACAGCGATTATTCGTGGCAATTGTCAAAAATACCCTTGCCTTTGATTTGCAATGTTACCTTCCTCCTGATACGTTCACACAAATTAAGCATCTTCCTGATTCAGAACAAGAGAAATGGTTATGAGGCAATGCAGAATGAAATGGACAATCTAAAGAAACTTAAGGTATTTACATCTGCAAAACCTCCAGCAAACAAAAAAGTCATTGGCATTCGATGGGTCTACAGAATCCAAAAAAAAGCCAAATGGTGAGTCATTGTACAAGGCCAGACTTGTAGCTCAGGGTTTCGCTCAACGTTATCCTGAAGATTACACAAACACTTACTCACTGACAGTCAGAACTGAGAGGTGTAAAAATTGCTTCAGCCACTGCAACTATCCTTGGTTTAGAAGTTTTCCAGTTTGATGTGAAACGGCTTACCTACGTGCTGACCCTAGATGAAAAATCTACGTGAGAGGTCTCCGGATTCGACAGCAAGAAGGGGATACCTGGTTTTTAAACAAAGTCTTATGGTCTGAAACAGTCAGGTTTAATGTGGTACTTATTCTTACTGACAAAATAAATTCAATAGGCTTTATTAAGTCTGAACTGATGAGTGCATGTCACAAAAAATCTAACAATATGTATGAGATAATCTTGTTTATGTTGATGATATGGTTATATTGGTCCAAATAAGAAAATAAGTGAGATTTTTGTTAAAGCTTTGCAAAAATATTTCACACTGAAATCTTTAGGTCATTTTAACACTTACTAAAGTGTTCAGATTGACAAAACACAGAAGGGGTTTAGTCTTTCACAAGAGGATAAAGTTGAACACATTTGCATCAATGAAATATGAAGGATGCTAACACAACAAAGACACCCATGCAAACAGATTTTCACAACTGACACATGAATCAAGTCCTGAGGTTCGAGGATCAAACACTTTACGTTCAGGTCATTGGGTCATTGTTGTATATTAGTAGTTGGACCAGACCCGATATTGCACTTAGTGTTAATCTCTTGCTCTTGACACCTAGGTAGGCAACACAGTTCATTGGACATGTATTAAGAAGTTAATGAAATACTTAAAATATACTAAACATATGAAGTTATGTTAGAACCAACACATACTGATTATGCAGAAATTATGTTGTTATGCAGATTCTGATGGGCAAGTGATAAGAAATCACGTAAAAGTACTTCAGGTTATATTATGTTCCTAAATGGATTGTCCGTTATGGCAATGAGGAAACAGAATTTTGTTTCATGTTCATCTACTGAAAGCTGAATATGCTTGTGGTTTTTTCAGATGCATGTAATTCTTAACATGGTTTGATGCTTTAATCACAGATATCTGGACACGTCCAATTCAACCGATCACAGTATGGAAGACAATGAATCGGTGGTTTATATTTCTGAGTCACGTTTTCACAGTTTCTAGGTCTGGCCATATTGACCTCCATTATCAAAACATAAAACAATTACTAAACAAGATTTTGTTAAATTGCAATAGTTTACCATAAGACAAATTGCTGACATGCTCAACAAACTGCTTCCAGCAGCTCAACACGAGCATCTGCATAAGAAGATGTGCCTATTTAATGATATACCTGATGTCTGCTCAATTGGCAAAAAGAAGGGGTTCACAATGTTTTTTTTCTTTGCCAGCTGTGCTTATATTCTAAGACATACAGTAGGCTAACTCTTCTCTGTAAGCCTACTGAGCACATCGGTTCCCTTCTTCTCTCTCTTTCTGTTTGCCTGCATGAAGAGGTAGGCTAGGAACTTTACCAGAATGTAGTATTAGCCAGTAAGTTTGTTTGTTATTTATTTTACAATAAAATGTGTTTTCTTAGAATCGATCTCGGTTTATTTTACTTAGTCATAAGGTATACTCCAAGGAAAAACCACGATTCACCCCTCATCAAACACAGGGCTTGAATTTACAACCCTCACACTAACATTCAGGTTGATCTATGTTTTCTTTAATTCTGGAGCATAAGAACACAGTTCTTGGCTGTGATTTGATTACAGTGCAGAGAGAAATGGAGGCAGGAGAGATGATGATGGTAAGAGAAATCCCTCACCATACTGGCTGCATAGCTTAACATGTTATGTTAACCAAGCCTATATGGTTAGTGGTTAATATGCTGTGCCAACCAGGACATGGTTGCATTTTTTTGTTTTAAGTTGTTTCCTTTTTTAATTCATTTTCTAATATTTGTAATCCACCCTGGGAGTTGGGCAGCATATAAATTTAATAAAAAATACAATAAATAAATATGGAAGATTAAATAATATTTCAAATCAGCTAGAAAAAGAATTAAAGGTACTTTCTATTGTTTTTAGTTACTTAACAAACTTTTGATATGTAATTAAAATGAGCATCTGTCAAAGCCAATGGAACATTTCAAAACAAACCTTTATCCTAATGTTTTCCATAAGTGCAGGGTCTGCTTTTTGACTTAACAAATGCCATTTTATGTGTTCATCTGCCAGAATAAATAAATAGGTAAAATAGCTTCCTAGCTCTCATCAGCTTTGGTATGGCTAGCTGATGAGAGCTAAATAGCTTGAAATAGATCTATACTAGTCTCCCTTTATTATTTATCAGCACAAATACAACAAAATACACACACACACACACACACACACACACCACATACATTAGATTGATAATATGAATTTTTACACAAATTGTAAGTGAGGACTATGGAGAGGATGCTGAAAAGCTTGTTATAAAAGATAAATAACTGTATATAGAATAGAATATAAAGATTAATACTATTGGATGATTTCAGGATGATGTAATAAAGTGCCATAATATAAATTTATTTTAAATTTAGAATACGTTACATAAAAAGGATGTAATAATCAATTATAGTCAAATGAATGTTTAATAATCATAATAATAGTATACATATATGATGATATGAGACTTTATGTAAATTGCAAGTAAAGACTATGGTAAGGAAGCACAAAAGTTTTGTAATCAATCGACACACTATAAGTAATTGGAGAAGGATTTTTATACTTTGTGTGTGTTTATGTTTGTTTGTTTTATGTTTGTTTAAAAATAAAAACTTTTTTTAAAAAAAGAATAACACAATGAAAGAGATACACTCAAGTACTTACTTGTGTTGTTGGTTTTGTGGCTGAAGATGTTTCCACATAGTTCTTTCGTTTCCAGCCTCCTCAGTTGCACTTCTCTTGCTCTTCACTTGTGGATCATCAGCTGTGTGATGGTGTGCTCTGAGCCACTTTTTGACTGAAGGAATTGGGTCCCATATTTTTACAGGCATGCCAATAATGCTTATTGTCTTCAAATTGCTAATGTTTGGAACAGTTAGGCAGGTTCTTTGTTCTGAACATATGAGGCTCATTTTTGAGAAATCCCCCCTTCCACCTTTGCTGAACTAACAGCAATTGTCCTGACAATATCCCTAGCTTTTTTGATACTGTCAGGAATTGTGTAGTTCTTTGGATCTTTGAGTACGTTTTCTTCTTCATCCTGTTAAATAATACTAACTGCAAAAAAAAAAAAAAAGAACAATATTGTGCTTTGGACTCAATTGTGGTTGTAAGCTGGAGACTAAAGGTAACAGAAGGGATCTCTGTTTTCACCCAACAACATACAGTCTTTTCAGGAAGGATAATCTCCCAACAAACAGGAAATATTTAGTTTTTCATCTAAGAAGTTAGATCAAGAAGAATGAATGTCATAGGTAGATTCACAAAGCAATACAGATTTCCTTTTCTGAAATGTATTCCTCAGTTCAAAAAATAGGAATATATGAATTAGGTTCAGTACTTAGGTCAGCCCAAGTAGCTATTCAAGAGTTAGTGGTGTCATGGTTAGAAGCAATGGTAAAGCAAGATATGGATTTAAAACCAGAAATATTTTTGTTGGGTATTTAATACAAATTTAATTTTACACATTTTACATCTGCTGGAATTGTATTTGAACAACAATGGAAAAACAAAGATATGAAAATGAATAAAGAAAATATTAGAATGTGCAGAAAATAATAAATTAACAAAATCAAGAGAAGACTTTGAATACTTTTTAACGTGGGATTTGTTTTATCAATGACTAACTAACAGAAACAGAAGTTAGAAATCTAAAGTATGAAAGAAAACACCAATTATGTAAGGAGGGGCCACTAAAATGTATAAGAAATATTATTAGTATTTGATCATTATTAATGTGTAGATACTGTGGAGCATTACACACCTGCCCAAAACTATGACAGTGCCAGGAAAACACCAAAAGAATAACAACAGGTTTCCCCCAAAAGACTACATATGAAACCAGTTATTTCCCTAACCCTAAGGACAGGAAAGACAAAGCCAGTGGAATAAAAACCATCAAGCTGCAGGAGCTCACAAAGCAGCACACAGCTCAACATATGAAAGCAGCCATAGTCACATAAAAAGTGATTTCTGCAAGAAGCAACCACCTCACAATTATCTCAAAAACCAGTTATTACACAGAAACACACAAAATCTTGCAAAGCTGCAGCACATATAAAAGCAGCCATTTTGAGGCACATAAAATTTATGTGTGATTTTGTATGTTTATTTCACACTGACTTCGGAAACACACAAAATATCTCAACCATGCACCAACCTGCACACTTAAAACAAGACATTGCATCACAAATAAACATTTCCTAAAATTTCTTTTAAAAACATTTCCTAAAAACAACCAAATTTCCTGAAAAAAATTAACAATAAAATATCCTTTAAAAAAATTCATTAAAAGCATAAAGAAAAAAACCTATTCACTTACCAGCAGGCAGAATCAGCTGCCCTCCGATGTGATGGATGCTGGAATGAATGTAGGCAGTAGGTGACCAGACCAGATGCTCTGGTTGCAGGTAACCTGGACTAGATGCACACAGGGACAACCTAGTCAGCTAAGCCCACCTGGCATGGAGCCAAGGCGGCTTTGCTGGAGACTGGGGGGGGGGGGCAAAAAAGGCCTTAGCCAAGTGCCGGTGGGCCATGGTCTATGTGAGCCCAGGGACTGGCTGAGGCCTTCCTTGCCGCTTCTCCCAGGCTTGCATAGACCCCTGAAGCATGCCAGCACTCTCGGTGGCTTCTTGTCACCCTCCCTACCATCTGCGCCCCACGAAGTCACTCTGTGAGTGCGAGCAGGCTCTGCAGTCTACATGAGCCCGGGAAGTGGTGGCAAGGAAGGCCTCAGCCAGTCCCCAGGCTTGTGTAGACCACGAAGCCCACTGGTGCTCTCTGTGGCTTCTTGCCGCCCCCTACCATCCATGCCCTGTGAAGTCGCAGCCGTAGGCTTACTTACCTTTAGGCAGCTGCAGGAGGACACAGCAGGGCAGGCAGGCAGGCCAGGAAGTCATTGAGTATCAAGAAGTCAGCAACAGCAAATGAGGGTGAGGCCAGGTAGTGGCTGCATGGTGACCGCACAACATATAGAGGGCTCTCAGAGGCGGGGCGATTGGCAAGCCAGTGAGTCAGTGAGCAGTGGGCGGGTAAGCAGGCAGGGCAAGCATGATCCAGATGGGCGGGGTGAGACAGTGAACGAGCGGTGACCGGGCATGTGGGGGGAGTGAGCAGGGACAGACAAGGAGACTCTACTATACAGGGCCGTGGCCAGGTAACCATTGCTACCAGTTTCAAAAGGTACAGCCAATTTCCACTACCTATTCAGCCAAACTGGACCAAACCTCTGTGCTACTATAATGCACAATCGCATTTAATTATTTACTTTTTTTATTTATTTATCAAATTTCTATACTGCTCATCACACTTGTGTGATTCTGGACAATTTAGAAATAAAGCAATAAAATCATATAAGTATAATTAAAAACAAAATTAAAGATCAGAATTTAAACAGAATTTAAAAGAACAATTCAAAAATTAAGTCAGAGGGAAAACCTTCAATTCACCAAGCACCCCCAAGTTTGCATGACACTCTTAGATCCCCCACACCGGTTAGTACTGTAGATCCAAGTGTTGATACTCTTCTTAAAGGCTATATGTTGCATTTTAATTATAATGTCTCCTACTATTAGTTGAGCTATCTATTTCTCCCTAAAAAAGTAGCAGAGGTGCAAAATAACAGCTTTTTTTGTGGATTAACCATAATTCTAGTGATATACAAATGTAGCATGTTAATGTCAAAACAGATTTTCAGATGAATAGGCTAGTTCTTTTTTCTCAGATACTCTATACTTTTAACTATCAAATTTAGTGTCTTCTAAAACCATTTATAAATCAATATTTGTCCAGAGCTGCCTCATTGGTAAGAGGGGTGATGTATAAATTTAATAATTATAGGGTTATTAATTTATGAATTATTTAAGCATGGGATTCTCAATTATACCAAATTCTGTCCTGGCACAACACTCAGCCCTAAACTGCCCACCTGAACAAGAGTCATGCAACAATTGCCTAGTTAGTAGCCTGAAGGTAGAAAAGATTTGGGGAAAGGTGTGATCCAACAATGTTAAATAAAGGCCAGTTATCTAGAGAAGTTGACATGTGGTCTTGTTTTCTGCCTCTGCATTCAAGGCTGAAACCCGCACAGATACTAAGATAGCTTAAGCTGGTAAAAAGCACACATTAATTGCTATAAAAATAGCCCAACAAATGTTTCTCGTTAAGTCTCACTCCATTAAAATTCAGGGTAGAATGCTTGTTTATAGCTATAACTGCATTCTGACACTAAGAAAGATAAAGCATGCTAGGGTGGAAAGTTCGGCTTTAGGAATTTCCTCTTCATAAATTTGTGGTAGGATCACATTGCAGCAGGATCACATGCTTCTAAATTCTTGAAAATAGACATTTTGTTTATTTTAACAATTCTCTGAATAATGGAGATGGAATTTAAGGGAATGCTGGACATATATTAATGCTCATAAAATGGATGTGTATGTACGTATGGGAATATTTAAACACATGGCAGTGAAGAAGCTGTTTTTTGCTATTGTAAATGAAAAGTCCCATTTTTTCATATAGCAATATTGAGGCATCAAAATCTATTAAAACATGTCCAAAGTTTACTGTCACATTAGCTTCTAACCTTTTCTATTTTATGTATGTATATAATGAGTATTTAAGCTTGCTTTATATCAGAGTTCTATTTTTGAAAGTCTGACAGATATTGCACGGAACAGTTCTATCAGGGGTGAGTTCCTGCCAGTTCTAACCTCTTCTATAGAAGAGGTTCCACAAATCTACCATGCAGTTTAGAACTGGTTCCAGCTCCCTCTCCCTGCCCGTCCGCACCACGCTTGCCCTGCCTGCCACTCACTGATTGGCTGGCTCACCAATCACCCCGCCTGCCTCTAAGAGTCCTATTTAAACCTTAAAGTTTTAAAGCTGTCAAGTTTGAACAACCCTGGGGTTTTTTTCTAAAGGACTAGGGGTGCAAGGGTCTTGTAACTTGACAGCTTTAAGACTTGCACACTTCAATGCCAGAGTTCCTGAGCCAACATGACTGGAGGAGGAATTCTAGGAGTTGAAGTCCACCAGTCTTCAAGCTGTCAAGTTTGAACACCCCTGGGGTATTTTTTTCTAAAGGGTTAGGGGTTCAAGGGTCTTGTAACTTGACAGCTTTAAGGCTTGTGTGCTTCAAATGCCAGTGTTTCTGAGCCAACATTTTGGTTGCTAAGCAAGAGCATTGTTAAGTGAGTTTCACCACATTTTACAAGTTGGCCATGCCCACCCAGTCACATGACTGCCAAGCCACTCCCATTCAGTCACATGGCTGGCAAGCCACTCCCACCTGGTCACATGGCCCACAAGCCACTCCCACAAACCAGGCCACACCTACAGAAGAGGTTCTAAAACATTTTGAAACCCACCACTGAGTTCTATAAACAAGATTTCATACAAACATTAAATGTTTCTCTGATCAAAGCTGGTGCTTTAATTTTACTTTTGATTTCCTACCCCCGATTCTTTCCTATGCTATCTAAGAGGCTGAAAGTCAATAAACTAAGTTTTTTCAATTTATATATTTTATAGCTGGAATTTTAAGGAAATATGAGTTCCTTTTTCTTTAAAAACATGCGAGATGAACAAGAAAAAAACCACATGCACTGAAAAAGCTAGTTTTGCAGTTTACATTTAACAATAAGTATAGTTTAACAATAAATTCTCTAATATAAAATATTTGGCTCCAGATTTAGCATGAATCCACACTAGTACTATATATGGGCCCTGTAATGTCTCTCTTGCAATGTTTTCCCTGATAACTCTTAAAAATAATTATAATAGCAATTTATTAGATAGCAGAATTAAGCATGGAAAAGAAAGAATGCAGATATTAATTTTAAGCAGCAAATGTTTAGTAAGATCAACAATTACACAGAGCTACATGGATTTTTGAAGTGGCATTTTACTTAATTGGGAGTTTTGATCGAAATACCCTTTTGAAGTGAAAATTCAAATCAAAACAGTCATGCTTCTAGTATTTTGCTTTATAGTACCAGTAGCTTTATACCAATTATCTAGCTTGCTCAGGTTGCTGACTCTTCCAGGCTCCTCTGCCGGTTACACCTCACCTCGTGTTATAATACCTCGCATCCTTCCAGATACAGTGCCTGCTTCCACTGTCCACACACACAAACACAGCTAGTTTTTCCCACCAACATGAGACCCATTTATCTACTCACAATATTGCATGCTTTCAAACTGCTGGGTGGGCAGGAGCTGGGGATCTAGCAATGGGAGCTGGGTTCGAACTGCTAGAGTGCAGACCATTTCTGGCTCGCAATTCCAGCATCATTAAGTCATTGAGCCACTTATCCCCACATTCCAGGTATACACATGCATTGCCAACCCTTCAGACTTGGTACAATGGACAGATATCCTCCAAGAGAGGTGGTCCCGCCCCCCCCCAAAAAAAATTGGGCCCCATGCCACCCAGTTCTCTAAAAGTGATAACCAAAATTTGAATTTCCAAATACAATTCAAAATGTTGATTGTTCTTTAAAACCCTGCATGTCATGAGGCCAAGTTTTTTTTTTTTGTGGGACCGCCTCCCCTGGAGAAGATCTACTCATTGTACCAAGTCTGAATGGTTTGTATATTCCAGATCCCTTTCCTTAACTGCTGGGTTTTTTATAATGGGCACAGTTTATGCCAGTCTAAATGATGCTAAAATAGGAAGCAAGGTTATTATATTTCCCATCGTGGATGTGTGTGTGTGTGTGTATGTGTGTGTGTAGAATGTTTTTAAAAATAGAGCATACACACATACACATATATTCTTTATATATAAAAAATAAATTATTATATATGTATATGTGTGCATTTTATGCGTGTGTATATGTGTATACACACTTACACGCACACACTTTATTATTGATGGACAGTTGAGACACTATGCCATAAGTACATCTAAACCAGGGGTGTCAAACTCAAGGCCCATGGGCCGAATCTGGCCCATGGGGTGCTTAGATCTGGCACGTGGGGCTGCCCTGGAAACAGTGAAGGGCCGGCCTACAGTGCCCTACTAGCAGAAATGGAGCTTGGGGGGGGGGAGTGCATGGAAGCTGTTGCGGCCAAAAACAGAGCCCGGGTGGATGGTGTGTGGCCCCTCCAAACTCCATTTTTGCTGGCAGAGGGCTGGAGAAGCCCATCGCGGCCAAAAACAGAGCCAGGGGGAATCACATGGCCCCCTCCCGAGCTCCATTTTCACTGACAGAGGGCTAGCAAAACAAATTATTAGAAAAAGAGGCACTTGATCACAAGGCAAGGACACATAGAGAAATGTTTCCCCTTTTGCATCTGAGCAAGGGACAAGAAAGAAGAAACGGAAAGAGAAAAGTCAAAGAAAAAGAAGGGAAGAGGGGAAGAGAGCAAGGAAGGAAAAAGAAGGAAAGAGAGGAAGGAATGGTTAGAACTGCTAAAAAAAATTAGCTATCTGTCTAGAAGTGTGCTAATTTTTATGCAATTCAGTAACTAATCTAGATCCCATCTCATACAATAAAGTGCTGCACTAGATCTCTGTCTGAAAAATAGTTAAATTTTAATCACAGATTTGTGTTCAAGAAGGAATCCTAATTTTGTGGTTGCTGCTTTTCATAGCCCTTGCTTCATAGTAGTGTCACTTTATCCTCATGTTTGAGTAATATGATTAATTTGATTAATGTGTCAGCAGCTCAGTTCTGTCCAAGACGCACATTCAACTTTTTCCATAGCAGGAAAAAAAGAAGTTTGTCATTTTCAAGAACAAAGGCAGGAAATCTCCAGAGCACGAGCAAAACACTGGAACAGGGAAGATGGGGATGGTAAACTGAATGACAGTTAATTGTTTAAACAGACTTGTGTTATTAAGGAAGCAAGAAACTTCATTACTTTATATGGTATTCTGATGGCTAATCATATATAAACTAGGCTAAAAAAATGACATAGATCAGCTTTCCTCAACTTGTGCCCTCCAGATGTGCTAGACAACTCATCTCATTCCAGTCAGCATGAGATTTGCTGACTGGCACAAATGCCAATATAACTGCCAAATACCATATTGGGAAAGCTTGTATGTTAATTGACTAAACATCATTTTCTCCTTAACAAATGCAACTTTAAAGCATGTACTATGCTTAAAGATTATGTAATTTGTTACATAAGACTATGTAACAAATTAATCAATCGTGATTTGTTTTTTAAACTTAGTTAAATTTATGAACTATTCAATCTGTTCACAAGGAAAATAGATACCATACATTCTAAAAATGAATAATTCCTCATGATGGCCTTTTTAAGCTATATTTAAATTGTAAGAAAGCCACATTAAATTATCAGGTGTGTTTTATTTCAAATGAGGAATAAAAGAGATACATTTTTTAAAACTAATGGGATTCCTGACCTTAAGTGCGTTACAAGACTTTTTGCATTACAAGCTTCAGTCTAATATCTAGATAATCCCAGTTGCTTTTCAGGGCTTTCATCAATGCTTAAAATAGGATATCATGAACTTTGACATTAAAACAATCTTTGAAAGATACGTAGCTTTAAGCAGCTACTCTCACAACACTTCGCTGAACGTACTCGCTCTCCCAACGGGGAGCTTACTTAACAAGCCCTACATCACAATGTGCAAGAAGTGTTCTGGCATTGCCAAACTTGACATCAGTATCTAGCATAGTGGAGAAAATAATGGGTCACATTGACACCAGTTAGCAGCATCTTTTTCTTGTGTTATATCTATACTAATAATAATTGAGGTCAGGAGCACTGGCCCATTCCAACTTATGAAAAAAAAGAGCTGGCCACTGCTATTTTTTAAGTTTAAAATGCCCAAAGAATGCTTTGTGCAATATTAATTACACATGGTAGCAAAGTAAATTAATTATTTGCTGCCTTTTCCTTTGTCCCCAAATCTGTTACCTAAGAAGGCTGCCTTCCTTCATTAGTAGTAAATAGATCCTAATTAAAGCATCTCCACACTATGCTTAGTGCTAGTCATAGCTAATTTCACTAAATGTTGCGCACGGTTATTTGTCTCTGTCTTCAGAGTTGAAGGTAAGAGTTCTAATTCAAACTTATTTCATATATAGAAGGCAATACACATTTAGAAACCAGAGGACTTCTTCAGACTGTTCAGATGTTGAAATAACACATTAGTTGTTAACTGATAAGCTATTTTAAACTGACCAGTGGACCTTGCATCTGTATCCTTTGACTTCTTCCCCTCTTCCCTCCCCATCCATATTTAAATTCTACATCAGTCTATAGTCCAGTATTTCTCAACCAGAGGAACTTTAAGATGTGTGAATTTCAACTGCAGAAATTCCCCAGCCAGCATTGCTGGTTGTTGGTGAGTTGAAATCCATATTTCTTAAATTTGCTCAGGTTGGAAAACATTGTCTACCCACTCCATTGCATCTAAGGAAATTGGCATAGCTTACCAAAACAGGTACCTATTAATAAAATTAATTAATTTTGTTGGAAAAAATATCCATCTGAGTTCAGTTCTGAGTGGGGAGAAAGACATTGGAAACATGGAGGCAGCTCGGAATGATGGTCTAATGATGAACAGGACCACATGGGTTTGAATCCTGAGTAGCTGACCACATGGAGTGGAGTGTTATTTATATCCTCTCTTGGGCTTTGAACTTGAGCTTCCTGTTCCTCTGGCAAGGTATCCTATTGGTTGCAGACTCCCATGTGGAGTCATATTTGGCTGAGTGATGTAATGAACGGGCTTAGTTGTGCCATGTGGTGAGCTCTGCTGATAATCATATTATGTCTTGGAGGTTCATGTCTTAATCCCATCACCCTGGAACTGAGGTCCTTTGTTTTGTAGATAGGCTGGGCCAGTCCTCAATGGGCACCAAATATCTGCTGGGGGGCAGGGGGCTAGGGCTGAGTTTCTGTCTCCAAGAGCATGTTTCTCAATTTCGCATCCAGGGAAATATAACATTCTGCCTTTTTAATATTTCCTAAAATATCTCATTCTTCTAGGAGGGGTGGGTGCTAACTTTCTTCAATTTGCAAAGATGGGACCAGGATCCTTCTGTGATGATTTACACAGCTCTGTGTCTACAGTTCCTTTCTCTCAGCACGGTAGGGTATCTCCCCCCTGCATCTTAAGTATATAGTATATATAGGGCATATAGTATTATTAAGCCAGCATGAAATGAATTTTTGCACTAAGATATGATTTATAAAGGCATAAAATAAATTCACAAATCTGCTAAATAGTGTTTAGGACACTAAAGGCAATCCTGCCCTCCAGTGGTCAGTTAGGGCTTAATGCAGGGCTTTCATTTTCTCTGACACATTTCTCACTTAACTACATAAATTTTTGGCTCAATTGTGGTTGTAAATTGAGGACTACCTGTATCCTCTATGCATGTGGGTTGGGTACTAGTGAGAAAGAACAGGGCACTAATGGGCGCCAGAAGGTAAAATGTAGGGTTAGGAGCCTATGTATCCGTGTTGGGAACAAGTGAAACATTGCAATTTCTGCCCCTTTTGTTCTTGCATGCAATGTCTGCACACAATATAAAACAGCAAAAGTTACATTGTGTTATTGTAATTCACATTTTATCATTTTGATAATATTAACTGATAGTTTAGATCATCAATATCTGGTGGTGCTTATATAGATTTTGATATATTTAGAGGTTGTTTTTTTAAGTAAAAAGCTTCAGAATATTTTTTCAGTTGTTATTCATTAATATACCATTTGTGTCTTGTTTAGATACAAACCATCATGTTATTTCCTGGTGATTATTATGGAGAAAAAGTTCTGTTTGAAATCTTTCTGTAGGTATTCAGTGACTGTTAAGGTGATAATCTTCTCTAAACTTAGTTGCATGCAAGCTTTTAGAAAGCATTAATCTGGAAGAAAAGCCCATTCTTACAAAATTCTTCAATGAACCACTTTGAGTTTCTCAAGTGTCTCCTTACTTTCATAAGGAGCATTTCAAAAGCTCTCTGGTCCCTTATGTTTTTAAGAGACAGACTGATATAGCATATGAGAAAGGAGCCATGAGTTTAATGTTACATTGCCACAAACAGCTCCAAATAGCAGATTGATATATTTATAACTCGTGACCCGACAAATGCACGCCCGACAAATGCATGCCGACAAATCCACCGCGACAAAACGGTGACGTTGAAAGCGTGCCCATTAAAGCGCGCCCACAAAACCGCGCCCACAAAAGCGCGATTAGGGTTTTTAGGTTAGGATTAGGGTTTGGGTTGTTAACGTTACCGTTGTTTTCGCGTTGTTTTCGATGGTGCACTTTTGTCGGCGCGCATTTGTTGACGCGTTTTAGTGGGCGTGCTTTCAACATCGCAGTTTTGTTGTGGCGGTTTTGTCAGTGCACATTTGTTGGGCGCGCATTTGTCGGTGAACCTTTATAACTATTAAAGTATATTATTTAAGTTGTAAAGATTTCTAAATATGGATCTATGCATATGAATAATAAATACAGAAATTATGCAAGCAAAATGATGATCTTGTGTCATTTTGTTGATGTTGTTTCCTCTTTGGGGCAATGTGTATGTGATTTTGTCACATTTAGTTCATTGAATTCATTGAATGAAAAATAAATGCGACATTACTAGACTTTTTTTTTATTTTAAAGCTGGTATCTTGCTCCTTTGGCCTAGTAAGATAAATGATAAAAGATAAATTTGCAAAGTAAACAGAGGAACTGTACTGCATTTGTCTCATATTTATTTTTAAAATGCAAGCTTCTAAGGAGAATGTAAAAGAGAATGGAGGAAAAGGAATTGCTTATTTCACATTTTCTTTATTGATTGCCACTGGCTGGAATTTCAGGTTGCATGCTAGATATCAGTAAAACAGATGGAACTATATTAGAATTACAGCAAGATTAAGGAAGGTGGCATATATACTGCTGACCAGGGACAGCTGAATACAGGTTTGAAGCTTCTGAACTGTGATGGATCCTGAAAGGCCTGCAAAGATTCTCTTTCTTGCATTAGTGGCTCTTACGATGTCACTGCTATGGATGTTGCAGAGGGATTTTTTTTAAAAAAAATACACTTTTAATGAAGAAAATTATAAATCCCTCCAAGTACCATGAACTCCTTCATTTCTTTTTAGTTAAAAGTGGGCAGAGCAAATTTGTTGCAACTGTCAACCACTCCCCACTTCCGCCACCGCCACCACCACTCTCCTACTCAGCTAAGCACACCTCGCTCCTGCCTCTTCAATTACTTTAGAAGACAACAAATCTGTATTCTTTCATTGCATCAGCCTTCATAGGACTGATCTATGCTTTGACAGCTCATGTTGCCAATCTGGCCCTGTATTTGGGCTTGACAGATGTTATCAGATACAGCCTGAGATTTAGAACCCTTTCAGCAAGAATACAGAAGGCTCTGGAAGATACTTCATCTTCCTTGTCATCCTAACAAGGTGTGTGAAAGTGGGGGAAAGTTTAGGCTAAAGCTTCAAATCCTCTAGCTGCTCATCCAGCCCTCATTCCTTCCAAGAGAAGAATGAAAACAAAAAGAAAACCTCCTAGACGTTCACTGATATCTATGTAAGGGTGCTGTGAATGAGGCCTGAAAGGGGTGAATAGCCTGGATGCTTCAGCAGCAGGAGGTTCAAACTAAGAAGACTGAGCTGAAGTCGGCTTCTCTTCACGGGATACAGGGATGGGTCTCTCGCTATGGCCGGGCTCTGTGGCAGACTGAACCTTGGGGGCAGAGAAGGTTAGCATGCCATCGGTAGACAGAGAGCAAGTGATGGCTGATTGGTCAACAGTGGAAGGAAGACGGTATCGACGATGGAATTCACGGGAAATGTATCCATGGTCATCCTGAAGTGAAACGCAACAAAAACAAAAACAAAACAAAACTCATTGGCATTAAAGGGTGTAGTTAACAGAGTCAATTGCTCTGTAAACATCAGCTTGGTGCAGAAATGATCCAACATATAGCCCCTCCACATTGCTTTCATTCTTTCTCTCCCCTCTTCAAAGAGCAGATTGATTAATTTATGCATGATATAGCCAGTCATATATTCTATACAAGGCTGTCTCTGAAGATATCTTCATATTGTAATTGGTGCAAAATGCAATGACCTCCTTCTTGGCTAGTACCAGTCACCAGAGCACATAGCATCCATATTGCAGGTCCAGCATTGGCTACCTGAATTTTCCCAGGTGCGATCTGAAGTGCTCCTGCTGACTATAAAGCCTTAAATGTCTTGGAACCCAGGTTTTTGAAGTACCACTTTCCAAGCCAGAATCAACCCATCCTGTATGGTCATTCCAGGAGAAGTTGAAGTTCCCCATTTCCATGATGTGAGGCCAAGATCATGTTTATAGCCCTGCTGTATAATATGGCTTCTTTTAAGAAAGCAGACTAATTCCTTCTTTAACATCACTCCTGAAGATATAAAGACAGAGCTCTTCCTGAAAACATTTGGTGGAAAAATTTTTTGGTATTACTATCATTAATTTTATTAATTTATGTAGTTTTTTTGTTGAATTGGAGAAATCCCATTGTTGAATTGGAGAAATCCCATTTAAATTACTGGGATCATTTTTAAAATTTACCTTTTTATTTTTATCTTACTGTGTATGTTTTAAGTATATATTTGTCCTGCAGCTGGTTGTAAATTGCCAGGAATCCCTGACAGATTCAGTGATGTACATGTGTATAAATATTGTGCTGTTTTAGAAATGTTAATAAACATAATTTAAGGCTTTGGGCATTTCTACATAAAGGGACATGCAATACTTTGAAAACAACTATAGACCTCTATGTAGATCATCCCTCTGCCTCTGTGGACTTTTCTACCTGATACTGGTGCGGAGTCTTTAAGTCACATTGAACTTACAATTCCTTCTCAAAGAGCAGGTGGAAACCATGACCAACATAACTTGTACATAGCTAATGTACAAATTGTGCCCATTCCTTCAGGCAGTTGCTCACATCTTTAGTTACTCATTCTCTAGTCATCTCAAAAATGGACTTTATGCTCTACATGGCATTTACTTTGAGGACTACTTGAAACATCAGCTTATCCAGAATATGGCACCACAATATGCCAATGGGATGTTGCTATTCCATAAGCTATACTGGCTACAAGTTGGCATCCAGGTGCAAATTCAAAATGCTAATTATGCTTTATAAAGTCATTCATGATATAAAACGTGCCTATCCAGGGAGATCAGACAAAGGAAGTGTGCTTTGAGTCTCTTTGATTAAACAGTGTGATCTATCAGGATCTCAGAAGCTACCTTTTCTGTTGTAGTGGATGAACATCCTCCTAAAGATCTGCATGGCTCCTATCTGTTAATATATTAGTGTTAGCCATGTAGTTTCAGCTTGTAAATGGTATTAAATAAATAGGTTCTCATGATGTCAATAGTGTTGAAATGCTAACCAATGTAATACTTTCTTAGCCACACTGTAGTTGAAAGCTAGAGATTCAGGGATGAGGAAAGGAGAGTCAATGATAGCTCTATTTTGCCACTATGGGGGAACTCTTGTACTCTCCTCCTCCTTCCAACTCTTAAGCTTCAAGATCTGCAAAACAGATATTAACTTGAGATGTCTATGGTTCCCTTCCCATTCCCATCACAAACGAGACAAAAGGAAGAAGGGGAAAACTGGCAACCTGTTTCCTCTTTCCATCTTCCTTTTGGCAGGGAGTTGGATGTGCTGCAAAATATCAGAACTTTGAAGGAGGGAGGGTAATATTTTTGTTTTTCCTTTTCTTTTCCTTCTTTCCATTTTGAAAGTGAGAAACTGTCATAGTGAAAGCAGCAGTGACCTACAGTGACTCTGCTTATTGCCAGGAGTTTGAGCCTGACCAGCTCAAGGTTGACTCAGCCTTCCATCCTTCTGAGATTGGTAAAATGAGGACCCAGATTGCTTGGGGTGGTATGCTGACTCTGTAAACTGCTTAGAGAGGGCTGTAAAGCACTATGGAGCAGTGTATAAGTCTAAATGCTAATCACTATTGCTATAGCAGCCTGTAGCAAGACAGTGATTTTCACTCCTTATTAGTGGTGGGTTGCAAGTGGTACACCCCGGTATAGGTGGATCAGAGCCTGCCCGGAGCACCGGGTACCATTCTGGTACAGTGCTCCGGAGGGCCCACCCGCCCATGCGAGCTCCTTACCTGTCCTTTAAGACTTTGGCGCTTCCACGCATGCACATGGCACGTACGGCGCCTGCACGATGCTCCGCTGAGCAGCTGGAGCGTCGCGGAGGCTTGCAGAGGCATTGCAGGCAGGTATGATGCATGAGCGTGCCATGCGCGTCCATGTGGGTGATGCCGGGCCCGTTCCAACCAGTATGGTTGGAACGGAATCCGGAACCCATCACTGACCCTTATTCTCAACTGGTAGAAGTGTGTGTGTGGGGGGGGGGGGTGGAAATCATAGATCAATTTCAAAGTATTTTGGAGGATCTAGTGAGTGAAAACTTTATTTTTTCTTCATAGCATCTTGCTGAAACTGCAGGGTACACTTTTTTTTCTGGAATAACTAAGTGTGGCCCAAGCCTGACATTGTATGGGCTGAAAGAGAGTGATTGACCCAAAGTCAGCTAGCTGACATTTATGGCTAAGGCAGGAATAGAAGTTACAGTCTTCTGGTTTCTAGTCTGGTGCCTTAACCAGTAGACCAAATTGGCTCACCAATTTATCCAACTGTAGTAATGTAGAAATCCCTGTGGTTAATAGAAGTAGCAAAACAAATGAGCTGTCAGATTAATTGATAATGAATTGATATAGTTCTGAGATAATATAATCAGCTGTTTGAATTATCTTTCTGCTTTCCTACAACCCCCCCCCCCCCGAACTTTTTGCAGTTAATAAATTAGCAGCATACAGAAACAGGTAAGATGAAACAGAATTTTTGTACCTCATTTTTCTTTTTTTCTAGATTTTTACTTTATGACATAAGTACATCACCCCCATACTGCATGGGCCAACAGTGATTAAGATAGGATGTTTAGGTTCATAAAGATGTGATTTCAAAAATTAACATATTCCATTATCCTCTTTGCAGATGAGGAACCATTACTCTTGTACTGTCTTTTCCCATTGTTACAAGCATCAAATTCATGTTGTTTCATTATTCTTTTTCATGGTTGCAATCTGTCTGAGAGAGAGATAACTGTTGATCAAAGTTTTAAGATTAAAAATGAGATTCTGTGACTTTCCCAAGATTAATCTTTCAAGTATTGACTCAAAAAGTATTACGTTCAGGGCTACAATCTTGGGGTACACATAAATGAAATATATATTTTACTTCAAGCTTGAAACAAATCATTCTATCTGGAATATTACATCACAATATTTCAAGCTGCCTGTACTTTGACAGAGCAAAATCTGAAGCAGATAAAATATTTTGTAACCTTTATTTCCCACCACAGGATCACAAGAATAGGAGGGACATGACTTCATGTTGAGGGCTATCAACAAGCCAACTTGAGGATGATGACGAAGATGATGATAAAATAAAACAGAAAGAAAAAACACAACAAAAAAGAAAGAAAAAACAAGACAAATATAACAATATAAAATAGTTATATAGCCTTCTGTATTGGCATTCATGTTTAGCCTTTGTAGTTCTTTATTCTGCATTGCCTTCCTATCGATTTAAACTTCTCCGAGAATGTAATAACATTAGCGCTAACACTTGTAATAATATTAGTTGTTCATATCATCATCATAATTACATTGTAGTCAATACTTTAAGTTTGATAGTAATTAGTAACTTTGGTTAATTTTTATTCAATACTAGTTTAGAAAAAAACCCACAAACAAATATTTCTGTTTCCTGTTTTGGCTTCTGTTTTCTAGCCACTTATAAATTCTATTCCATATTTTATAGAAATCCGATTCTTCTCTTTCTCTGACTGTTTTGTTCAGACATTTCATTACCCAACTAGGTAACATCTTCTGTGCTAGAAGGGAGTGGAGTTTGCTTTCTGTTTACTGTAGCTTGTCCAGGGGACCAGGGTCCAAAGTATCATATCTGGATCCAGACTTGGCAGCTTCTAGCCCTCTGGCTAGTGCCTGGCAGACTAGTTGAGAAGGATATTGGACTAGTTGAAAAGTTACTGTATATAAACAAAGAACAAATGCACTCCCTTCAAGCACTGAAGATGTTATCTGGTCAGATAATGAAACATCTTCAAGAAAACAACCAAATTGCCATATGGAGAGATTTGTTTCATCTTTCTTCAAGTGCAATTATACCTTTCTTCCTTTGCATTGGTGAGGGGGAGCTATGCTTTTTTTAAAAAACAACAATAACTGGTTATTAGCCTGACATTCTCTAGTTTAAAAAACTATTAACTCACTGATGGACAGACTAACTAATTGTGTGCCCTCAAAAAGCAATGCGTATATCTTAATCTCTTGCACAGTCTTTCAAATCATTTAGGAAAGGAAGGAAGGAAGGAAGGAAGGAAGGAAGGAAGGAAGGAAGGAAGGAAGGAAGGAAGGAAGGAAGGAAAGAAGGAGCATGTGCAAGCTTATTCTGGAAATACAGACTTTTCCCATCTGACTGCCACCATTTACATTCTAAATGTAAATTATATTTAAATCCTCAGTAGCAAAAAAAGGCATGCACAGACATACCCAAGCTGATACACAAAGGCAAAGTTAATTTGCATAGAGTCTGCTGCATTTTTAAATGCACTTGGATCTCTACAAACCAACGAACACAAGAAACACAGAGTACAATAGTAAACACCCAAAACTCAGCAAGCCATCCAAAGTTATTCCCTTTTCAATGGCATTTCAATCAAAAACTCCCAAAGAGCCATTGCCAAAGTATCTGAAGCAAGCCATCACCTTCAAACATTTCAGAAAATAAAAGATAGCTATGTGGAATGGCAACTGAGCTTAGGTATGCGGATACACTTTGCAAATGTTCCATTTGTCCTATTGATTGTGGGTGCCTTTCAGTGTGCTTTTGAAGTGAGGCAGGAGGGGGTGCACAGGTAAACCCACCAGTGGCTGGCCAGGTTAGGTGGTCTTAATAGGATGGACCTTATACACTTATATTAGCTTGACATTTCACTCTAGTGCACTTTGACTTCTAACTTCCTCCTAAGTATTACAAATATTATGGGAACATGTCGCAAGCTTCTGCACAAGGATGGCACACAGAAGTAATATGGGTGTAGAATACTGAAAATAGCCAAAGGACAGAATAATGCGGGCATCATCTCAGCACTTTTTCTATCCTGTTTTTATGACTTATAGGATTCACTTCTGCATTGTTCCAAAATGTATTTCCCTGTCCTCAGCAGGGGGCTTGGACATTCAAAATGCCTATTGTAATGCCTTCTGATTTATGAAGTTTGATTAAAAGGTATAAAATCACTGCCCAGGGCGTAGCCCAGGCAGTTCAGTTTTGGTGTGCGAACACTCTGAACTCTTGATGCGTCAATAAAGCTGTTTTTCTCGCACCTTCGTAGTCTCGAGTCGTGGTCTTTCGTAAATAGATTGCTAAACCAAACCTCAATCTGCTGCTACAGAAGAGCAAGACAAGCTGCATTATACAGGTATGCTGAATCACAAATCAGCAGGAGCATGCACAGAACACACCCATGCTTTTAAGATGAGTAGCCAGACCAATATAGAATTACTTTTTCTCACTGACATTTCACCTGATTTTCTTTATATGTAAACCAGCACATTCACTTAATATATAAATATTTTATAAAACAACAATGGCTGCTAGTGAGGGAACGATCAGATCCCAAATGGTTTCTTTAAAATGCCAGCAGCATTGCTCCAAAACTCCATTCCCAGATCATGCTACCAACCCTAAGACGGTAGTGATAAGTTCATGTCTGGTCTATCTTGCTATACTGGCCTAGGAAGGAAAATTCTACTGGCAAGAGGCAAGACAATTTTTAACTGCATCACCTAAAACAGTAGAAAACACTAGAAATGTTTTCCCTTCAAATGGTCACCTTGTGTTTTATGCTTGAACCAAAGCTCATGAAGAATATACATTTTGTTTTGAGCATGAACTCTTCAACGCAGCAGTTTTGAATTTAACATGTTTTGAACAATCCTACTAAAATATATTCAAGGTCAGTCTCTGTGTGGCAAGTCCTGAGGTAGATATTTCTAACATTTCTGTACTGTATTTGAAAAAAATCCATTTCTAGATTCTCAACTCTAAGGAACTTTGCTAACTTATAAAAGCAGGGTCTTTGCAATTTATTCAGTAGTATTGCTGAATAATGGAGTTCATTTTGGCACCATTTTTTTCATAATATGCCCTCTAAAATAAATGCCCAGGAGTGATTTTTAAGGACAAATAATTCATTTGGCCCTAACTTCATAACTCCTTATATGAAAAATGTTCCTTTCTTTCATTTTCCCTGTCTCACACACAGTCACAGATATATGGCCCTGATACAGACTAGGATTATACTGTGGGAGTATTTTGCTTCTGACAATGATTTATATTTAGATTAAGCCAAAAGTGGGATGAAGATTTATTGATTGATTTATGAGGTGTATGTGGCAACATAATGTTTAGGTGGGGTACAATAAACCATTAAAATCACAACAACTAGAAATGACAGGCACTTAGAAACCCACAAAATACATTGCAACCCTTTAGGCGGTAATTTCGATCAATCTATTTCCAAATACAAGGAAAAAGGCACGTTTTAATGCCTTTCCAAAGACCAGCAGGATTGGGTCTTCAATTTAAATTAATAAAGTCATTCAGATCAAAAACAAAGTGCAGGACAAATTAAATTTTCTCATCTACCACACTGGACATAAAGCTAAATACTTACATAGTTTGATCTTGTTTCTTTTTTATTTCCTCTCTCTAAAAGTACTAGATTTTAAGGCCTCAAAGAAAGGGGCTGTTAATCCCACTTAGCACAGTCTTATAACTTTAAGGGAAATGATGACTTTATAGGTTCATATTTTCACATAGCAAAGTGTGAAATTCTGGATTTCCACATGAAAAGCAATATATTTCTTAGTGGGGGTTTTTGTTATCTATTGAGTATTTATGTTACTTATGGCAGTATTGTCCATTGGAGAAAGACCAAAATGTATAATAAAGTAAAAAAAAAGTATCATTTAAAAAGTTTTCAGAACTTTAAATAGATTGTAGAGTAGTAGTATGTTAAGTCATTCGTAGCAAAAAAAATGAAGAAATAAAAATATAAACTGGTGGATCACAATATAATGAAATGAATACGTTAAAGTAGACTCTAATCCACCAAAATATATAAGATAATTTGTTTGTCTTTGTGGTCTGTGTGACCTTTTATAATTTTAATTAGATTGTTAAAGAAAATCCAAACTGTAGAAGTATAAAGAGAAGAAAAAGTTGACTAGGAGGAAGATAATGAACTGTGGATATTTTCCATTTCTTCTGAAGCAGTTTGAAGATGTTTCATGGCTGTTTCCCAAAACTTCAGACTTTACAGACTGAGGACAAGCAGTTATTGGCAATAGCAGTGGACTTAGCAGTGGACTTATATACCGCTTCATAGGCCTTTCAGGCCTCTCTAAGCGGTTTACAGAGAGTCAGCATATTGCCCCCAACAATCTGGGTCCTCATTTTACCCACCTCGGAAGGATGGAAGGCTGAGTCAACCCTGAGCCGGTGAGATTTGAACCGCTGACCTGCTGATCTAGCAGTAGCCTGCAGTGCTGCATTTAACCACTGCGCCACCTTGGCAAGCGAGGTAGCCTAGACACGTGCCATAAATAAGCAAACTAACAATAAATAAAAGCCACTATCCATCTCTGTCTGCCATAAGTAACATAAATACTCAATAGGTAACAAAAAAAAACATTATTATTTTTTTTTTTTGCTATGAATGACTAACATACTGTAGCTACTCCTCTACAATCTATTTCAAGTTCTGAAAACTTTTTAAATAATATTACTATTTTTCTTACTCTACTATACATTTTGGTCTTTCTCCAATGGACAATGCAGCTATATTTACCTGACATTATTTGCGCACAAGCTTTTTTCTTAGAACTGCAGATTACATTTTTTATGTAGTCAAAGATCATTCTCCGATTATGTCTATTGCCTTCTAAATATGATGAGAAATTTTTTTTTTAAAAAAACCTGTAATCAGAGTTGGAAGGAGACTTCAAGTCCAGATTTGAAATTAGTGGCATTATGGCTTCCTTTAATGATGACAGTCCAGCTCTGTTTTAATATCTCTAGTGCAAGAGAAGTTACTACCTTTCAAGTCAGTCTATTGGAAAACACTTTCCATAGGAAATGTCTATTTTTTAGCTTATAATAAACATTCCTAAAACTTCTAGCCATTGGTATTAGTCCTATAGTAACATTATCATCACCATATCTAATCATATGATCTTTCCTGGAGCAGATGCAGAATCAACCCCCTTTACCTAAACTGTTAATATCAAGTGAATGAAAACAATTTCTTTGCATTTGTAATGTAATGGAAATTTTCATTATCACTCTTCCTTACCTGTCTTTCATTATGTTTGCCATGAATTTCCACAAAGTCCTCGATGACTTTCACACTCAAATCTTCAGGGGAGAAATGCTTTACATCCAAAAAGACAAGAAACTTGTCTCGGTCAGATCTCACCTGGAATAAAATAAAGACCACAAAAAACACATTCCCCCCCAAGAATTAAAATTTAAACTATTAGCAAGATTAGGTGATTAAGCTATTTTTTATTCTCTTCTCTCAGATTATGTGATGATGTCCTCTGCAATACAGTTTATAAGAACAAAATATCTGAGCTTTTTAAAAGTAGCCTCGGGCTAGGGCTGGTTGGAGATGAACTGACTAGGGGGTGCTAAATACCTTACTGCAATGAATATTGAGTTGGGGAGCTTTTGTGCTAGCAAGATTTTTAAAATAATTTGTATATAGAAAATATGGTAGAAGACTACTGTATCATATTAAACTAAAATGAATGTGTGGACAAAGTTTTTATGGTGCTTTTGTCTTTCTTCACCTTATATGAGTCTAAATGACATGATCTTTTTTTCTTGCTATTTGGAAAACCTATGAAGGTGAAGAAAGAGTACACAGGAGGCAGGAGGCAATAGAAGTTATCCATGTTTAAGTACTATTTTAAGATTGATAATTGAAAATAACAATATTGATTTATTCAAAGCATAGGAATTAATATGCTAGATTTGGATATACATTTTGGACTTGTATATGTTCCTACAGAAAAGCTTCTTGCAATGCATTTTCTGAATTCCTTTCACTTCACATTAAGATCACAGCACCATTCACTTAGTGGTTTGGGCATTTTGTGAATAGATTTTTTTTCATTTCCATCAAATCATTTAGTACAATTTGTAATTCACTGACCTTAAATATACATACATGCATAAATAGTAATCTTAAGATTTCTCACTGATTTTTGAAAGTAACCACTTTAACATCTTGCTAGCTTGTTGACTTATATTTTACATGTTTGTAGAATATGGAACAGAAGAAAGAGTAAACAGGTGGCATTTCAAACCTGACTGTTCTGAACACATGGTCTCCGTAACACTTTATCTTTATAAATGGTTGGTAGGCTATTCTTTCATATAGACCACTAAAAGCACTCTGATCATAACATGCCTAACATTTTCTGTAAAGAACAAGGTGCAGAACTAATAGTTGAACATGAATTTATTTCTAGCTATAAAGAAACCATTTGATTTGAATACAAATGTCACACACACAAACATCTGCTTTCAGCTAAGTATGTATATATGTATTCCAATCTATATTTAGCAAATATTTAAGTATATTAAGAACAAATATGCTTCTTCCTTTCAAAGTATCATCACAAGACACCTGCATTACAATTTAAGTATTTGATAAGAACAACAGTCTGCTATTGTTCTTTGGCCATCTAACCTGCCTATAATATTGATAAGATTGATTAAATTCTGGAACAAGTTCAGATTATGTTGTTTGCTTTTGCAAACTATTGTAAATCCTACCACATTCTGGCCTCTAGTCAATGTTGCCAGAAATCAAAACCCTGGTGGTTTAGTGTTGCTTTTAGGAGAGATCTTTAAAATGGTTTAAATATATTGACGTATAGGGGTCTTACCTCAGAAACACCTGAGTCCAGCAAAGTACGGAAGAAAGATTGCCTGTAGTATGGGCTGATGGTAGAAGAAAACAAAGGCAGGAGATCATATTCAAAAAAACCATCTCCAAAAAAATGGTCAAAAAAGCGGCTTGGAATTAAAGGTCCAAGAGCCCGTTTGAACCAGGGATGCTGAATGGTAATATCCATGGTCTTTGCTGTGGCTGCAAGCTTAGAAGTGGGGAAAAAGACAGTGCAGTCACTTTGATGATAGTGAGGTCTTAGCTGAACCACACTGTGGGATTATAGAAAACATCCCTCTATATATACCACTTTGGCAGAATGAAGCATCAGCGGGATTTCTGGAAAGACATGATCTCATTATGAAGGTCAATCTGGTCAGCAGAAATTGTAGGGACTGACCTGGGAGTGACAGTCTCGTTAGAATCAGAGCCAGAGGGCTGGACAGTCTTCAGCATTCTCTGGAGAGAAGAGCTATTGTATTATTTACCAGCCAGCCATAACACGGTCCTTTTGCCTAGGGACTCACAAGAGAACGTTTTGCCGACAATACCACAGATCTTCATAATATCTTCATAAATGACTTAGATGAGGTAATAAAAGGGGAACTTACCAAATTTGCAGATGATACTAAGCTGGCAGAAATAGCTAACACCCTAGATGATAGGCTCAAGATCCAGATGGATCTTGACAGACTTGAACACTGGGCCCTATCTAACAAAATGAAATTTAATTAGATAAAAGTAAAATCTTACACTTGGGCAACAAAAATGAAACATACACATATAGATTGGGAGAAACCAGGCTTAATAGCAGTAACTGTGAGAGGGATCTTGGAATCTTAGTGGACAACCAATTAAATATGAGTTAACAGTGTGTGGTGGCAGCCAAAAAAGCCAATGCAATACTAAATTGCATTAACAGAGGGATACAATCAAGATCAAATGAGGTACTAAAACCATTCTATAGAGTCTTAGTAAGATCACACCTAGAACACTACATCCAGTTTTAGTCACCATGCTATTAAAAAGATGTTGAGACTATAGAAAAAGTGCAGAGAAGAGCAACCAAGATGATTAGGGGGATGGAGGCTAAAACATACGATGAACGATTGGAGGAAATGGGCATGGCTAGTCTAGTGAAGAGAAGGACCAGTGGAGATATGATAGTAATGTTCCAATATTTAAGGGTCTGCCACAGAGAGGGGGGGGGGGTGTTTAAACTCTTTTCCAAAGTATCTGAAGGCCAGACAAGGAATAATGGATGGAAACTGAACAAGGAGAAATAAGAAGAAATTTTCTGACAGTGAGCGCAATCAACCTATGGAACAGCTTGCCTTCAAGAGTTGTGGGAGCTTCATCACTGGAGGCTTTCAAGAAGAGATTGGACTACCATTTGTCAGAAATGGTGTAGGGTCTCCTGCTTGGGCAGGGGTTGAACTAAATGACGGGCAAGGTCCCTTCCAACTCCGTTAATCTGTTAAGATATTTGTAAATCCTACATCTCTCTAATTATTTTTGCCTGAGATCAAGGAGAAAAGTGATTTTCCCCCCGGAAATGAATGTATTATTCAGGATTACAGATGTTTTACTTTAGACTGAAAAGAACTGAAAGAAAGCAATTGTGAGAATACATGGAGAAAAATAAAAAATGACAATTTCACCTGTGAACATATTGAGCTGGATACAGCAGCTATAAATCAAGAATCCAAATTCAATTTACTTTATAAGTCAGCACCAATGTGTAAATATTCATTTTAAAAATACCCTAAACATGCTGAATGTAAAATAATGATGAGTTTTTCCTACTTTTGTGTAACTGCTAGAAAAGAAGATTCTGAATGGGAATGCTAGACTGAAATGTTGCATGGTTAGTATTTGTGCATTTATCTTGGCAGTTTGGAAATTGCATCAAAACTGCCAAAATAAGCCTCCCGAAGCCATCTTATAGGGGAGATGGGCAACTTAAAAAAATAATTAAACAAAGAAATGAACAAATAAATAAATAAAATGCTTAATTTGCCCTTTGACATCCTTGAACAGCTTATTATTTGAAATATACGTATATCTGATTGCCCATATTGCATCAAATGACCATAGGCACCTAACAATATACAAATAAAAAAAATTAAAAAAGACAAATACTCTGACAGATCACCATATGCCATAACAAAACACCAATGCTGTGCTTATTCTGGCCCAATATCTGAGGGATAAGCCAGGTCTTAACAACCTTTTGTAAGGCAAGAAAGGTTAAGCAACCTCTGTATCTTAGGCACAAAACTGTACCATAGACTAGGCACAACTACAAGAAAGTCTCACTTGCTCAGTCCTGCCAAATGACAACATTTGACCAAAGGAATCTATAGTGACCTTACCTTTTCCAATTTATTGGGATGAATAGATGTCCTAGGGCAGGGGTGTCAAACTCACGGCATCACATTGTCTTCAAGTGATGTATCACGACTTTCCCCCCTTCACTAAATTGGAGGTGGGCATGGCCAGCACACCACACATCCGGTTTGTGGGATGCAAGTTTGACACCCCTATCCTAAGAAGAGATCTAACCCTATTCCATACAAGTTTTTCAGAGTACTATCCAGAACCTTGAATTACACCCCAAAATAAACTATAAATCAATGCAGCTTGTGTAACAGCAGAAACTATAGGGTGTCCAAACTGTGCCCACTGCTGCATTCTAGACCATTCTAGAAGTTTCTGGGTGCTGTTCAAAGGTAGATCCATATAGAGCATATTACACTGGTCCAAGAGGGAAGTAACTACAGCATGAGTAATTGTGAGCTATACTGTTTAGTCCAAGAATAAAGCAATCTACCCTGCTTCTTGAGAAGTAATTGTGAATCCGGGGGGAGGGGGGGCGGTCTCCAATTAGTTCAGCAATTCTGTTTAGGGGAGTGCTGTCCCATTGAGAGGTAGAGATGGCAGTTCCCCAGATCCAAGGTACCCAGAGTCAGTCCATCTTGCCTGGGTTGAGTCACAGCTATTTTTTCCCCATCCAGAAAAGCAAGCATCCGAATGGGAACACTTATCTGGTCTTGGACAGTTTATTTATAAAGCTTGAAACAGAAATCACAAGAAGCAGATTTGCAGATGCCTGCTTAAAATAACTTTTCTCCATCTAGTCCCATCACAATATTTCTTTTAAAATAGGTTAAGAGGGTTATTTAGTCTTGCAAAGTAAACCAATGGTAGTTAATGCAGTCCCAACAACCTCTGGGTTAATTTTCAGAGTGAGTTGACATGATTAGGATATTCCCATAATTTCTTAATCCCTCTGTTTAAATATCTTACCTAAACAGAATCAAAAAGATGTTCATTATGAATTTTTCAATGGAACAAAAAAAATTGATCATAAAAAAGACAGCTCTTAATTTAATCAAATAATTTTAATTTTTAAATTTCAATTACTTAATGATTTCTAGAAATGAAATCTAATGTCATAAAATATCTTTTCCCATCATAGTGGAAAAGAAGCTTCTCTCAAGCTTCTTTAGAAGTTCTTAGTATCCCTAAAATATATTTGTTTGTTTATTGTTTATTTTTCCCTGCAGGAACACAATGTATTTGAGTAGCAATCTCTTATACCATTTTTTAAAAAAAAACCAATCTAGGAAGGCAGGTCAGGCTGAGAGAGTATAAGTGCTAAAGATCACCTACTGTAGTACTTAAAAGTTTATGAACCCTCCTGAATTTTCAATATTTCTTCATAAATATGATATAAAACACAATCTGTTTGCAACACAAATCCTAAAAGTGGATAAAGAGAATCCAGTTAAAGAAATGAGTCAAAAACCTCATACAGTACTTCTTCATTTGTGAGATAAGCGGAAATTCTCTGCATATTATTTTTACATATCTAAAATTATTGAGATTCATTTTACTGTATAATTTGCTTCGCATCAAAGTTAAAAATGGGCTCTTTTTACAAAGGCTGATTTTTTTCCCAAAAGAATTTATATAATATCAACAATCTGCTGGATGCTGTCAAAGAGGCTTAGAAAGCTATGAGCAAGCCCCTTTTTCACCTCAGAGCCCAAGTCATGAACATTGAACAAATCCCATCAGTGCTTGGGGTATATAATAGCATTGTTGCTAAATCAATGGTGAATTGTATTGCTAATCCCTGGCGCTTATTCAGCCAAGCTCAGCAAGTTTCAGCCACATAACGCACCAATACCTTCACCAATGTATTTATAGGGTAGAAGTGATACTCAGCATCTCAAATCCATAAACTTTCAGGACAAACGAACAGAAGGAAACAAAACCAAGATTATGAAGAGTGCATTGATAGCCATTCTACTTCCTGCTCAAGAACAGGCCAAAAGTCATTTTCCTCTTATTGAGTTACTAATTGTTTAAATCCAGTGTTGAAATATGGACAGAAACTGGCTCCACTAAGTTTGTATTATGCCAAAGTATCCAATGTGGCATTCTTGCTTGCCCCTCTGCATCACTCTCCAAATGTGGATTCTAACTTAACCAGCAGATAGGCAAAGTAGCAAGAATTTAGTTTAACATACCTGATGAACAAGTTTGGGTGCAGTTTATCTAGTGGTCCAACTTTGATGATAAATGACCTGTTGGATTTTTGCAGTCTTAGCTTTACTGAACTCTATAACATCTGAATTTTCATGGCATCCTAACCGATTGTTTTTTCTAAACTATTTCCAAAGTTATAGATGATTGAATAAAGGAAAAAGAGTTGACAAAATGAAATGGAACAATCAAACTATGTTATTTTTTAAA
The DNA here is from genome assembly GCF_009769535.1 of Thamnophis elegans. Taxonomy (NCBI): domain Eukaryota; kingdom Metazoa; phylum Chordata; class Lepidosauria; order Squamata; family Natricidae; genus Thamnophis; species Thamnophis elegans. The sequence continues at coordinate 56,596,653 of NC_045546.1, read as the reverse complement.
TTTTCATCCAGTGTTTCACAATAACATCTCTATCAATCTACTTGTGTCTAATTATAAATTACCCACACACAGTAATTTTAAGTACTGTAGTACTGAAATTATGTTTCTTTGTCTGTTTTCTGTTCTGTTGTGTGGTTATATATTTCATCTTCGTAGTTTATCTATAAACTGCACAAAAGCCTTTTCAAGAAAGGAATAAGCTAAAATGCTTGTTAACAAACCAATTAAACAAGATGATCGTTGCTCTCACAGCCAGCAGATTTGAGATCCTAAGTAATCCCTCCCTTTGGTGTTCATTTCCACCCATCTCTGAATTAACTACTCTAGTAAAACGATCATGAATGAGAATTGGATAGTGAATCTTGCGGCCTGCCACACTGTAATATTTCTCATATATATTTCTCATACAACAAACTACACTTCACTATTTATACAGAAAACATGCATGCAGTACTACTCTAGCAATTTATAGCACTGTGCATTAACAAAAACAGATTTTATATCACTATAGCTTGGATTCTACAAGTTGCTAGCACAGAAAATTTACACATTGGTTACAGCTTATGTTAAGATGATGTCTTTCTAATATCTCTCTAAAGTGTCTCATAACTATTTGCTATCCCAAATAAGTGTTGGATAACCCTTTAAACATCAAGATGTATGCTTTAACTTAAGAAGCACAAGCATATTGAAATTCCTCCACTTCTCAGGAAAGTTCTGAAAAAGCAAAGAGGGGGGAAATGGTGAGGGGGGGGGCTTCTGGTAGTTGCAATAATATTGGATCATTGTGAATTTTCTTTTAAATTTGTCTGCTGCTTATAGCTTGTTGGAATGGAGCAGCACAGAAATACCACAATAAATATAATGGAACGGAAAAGATGATGTTGAATAAAAGGTTCTAAAAGATTTGTCAGTTTTATTCTCTTTCTCAAAAGAACAGAACTTACCTTGAAAATAACACTCTAATAATACTATCATCTGCTGTAAATGTTGTGGCCAAATGTTTAACACAGCTGCTGCTTCTGTTTACAGAATCAGAGATTTCACATGACACAGCTTTTTTCCTCTTTATTTCTACACACTGGAGCTCAGATAATCTTTCTAGTGTATACACAGCACAGCAGAAGTAATGTGCATTCTTCAGCTGAAATAACAACCTACTTCATGCCCATCCAACTCTTTTTGTGCAGATTATGGACCGGATGGTGGAGCTGGCTTTCTCTTCTGGGAAACTTTCACAATCCAATGTTTCCCATAGCAGAGAATTTGTAAATCCTGGTCCTTTCTTTTATCTAAACAGATAGGGGATCTTTGTGTCATATTAGATACAGCTTGCTTTCATGATTCAAAAGATGAGGTGGCATTAGGTATTAACGGTAGCACAAATGTACATGGCACTGAATTACACTTCCCACCATCACTGAAGCCTACCCTGCTTCCTCTATAGGTTATGAATTTGTACACATAAAATAATGCTGATATTAAGCGTGGGTACAATTCACTTACAATTCGTTGTTCACACTAAACTTTCAAGTTACTTGCTAAACAATTTTAAATCCTGTGCTATAAAATAGCTTACTTGACAACATGCTTATTTATAGTGCAATTTGCTTGGCTATGGTTTAGTGGTAGGCACCTAACCAGTCAGCATACTAATGATTGAAAAAATTGTGCCTTGTAAGAGAAGTATTGCTATAACTCTCCAGATTTTATTGGACTTCATTTTCATTAGCCTTAGCCAACATAGCCAAACAGCATGGGAATATGGACATTTTATTCCCCGCTTCTACTAATGGAATGCATGAAGATTAGTAAATAAAGGCAAATTACTGTATAAGAAATAAGTATGATGACACAAGACCCCTTCTCCATAGGAAATATTTATGAAGACTCCAACGATCCTAGTGAGACTTATGTGCAAAATGCCTTTTTGATGGGCTCTCCTATGGTAACAGTATCAGCAGTATAGTTTTGCTTCTTCTCTAAGAGTTGGTCTTGTATGACTAATACAAGTGGCAACTGCAGCAATTTCATTAAAGCTAACTACCTATTTGCATCCTCCATGATTATTCAGACAAGAGTTATTCTGTGCATAAAGAGAGAATGGCAACTTATCCCTCTATCAACAGTGGAGAAAACAATGTAGTTTTGAAAGAAGGAAAAGGTTAAACAAGAACAAATAATTTTTGCTGATACAAGAGAAGGGTGTTGTTTTACTGTTGTGTAGAACGGTGTTCAGTAATGAACTGGTATTATATTTTTCATCTGGCCTGTTTTATATTTGATGTATTCATGGTGGTAGACATACCTAATGCACCTGCCTATTTTCTCCACAACTCTATGAAAATGGGTTGGGTCAAGAAAAAGTGACATACATAATTCATTCTTCTGGTTTTAGGTCAACACCTTAATCATTATTCCAAACCTAATGAATACCAGCCTATTTGGGAAAAAATAGAAAAAAATCTGCCCAAAAATTATGTTTCTATTTTTTAAACCCACCCTGAAGAAAAATGCTTTACTTCATAAAATGTAGAATAATTTTACTTTAGAGCCACTTTGATGTGTGGCAAGGCAATCAGGTTAAAAACAGAGAAACTGTGAGTTCTAGACCTGCTTTGGGCATGAAATCAGCTGGGGGATCTTGAGCGATTTATTTTCTCTCAGCCTAAGAAACAGCCAGTAGCAAACCAATTCTACAAAACTTGCCAAGAAAATTGCTGGGGTTTGTCCAGGCAGTCTGTGATAAACGGACATGGCTGAATGGAAGTTAAACATGTTTTTGCTTTACAATAAAATATGGATTATCCTGAGCATAGCCAATCTGAACAACAAAGTTGTTGAAGTGGAAAGACAGATCTTAATTGATAAATATTGGGAATTTCACTGTAATAAAGACATAAAATGATATAGATATACTGAACAACACAAACTGCATTTTCTTTAGTCTTGCTATTACATTGCATAAATGCTTGCGTTTACCAATGTAAAAGCTATTTTGTTTGATGACTGATATATGAACTTATCTATCTCTACCTCAGATAAGTTCAGCTATCAGTCATCTCTTCTTAGCTTGTGAATTCACCTAATGGCTGAATCTGACCATCATATTAAGTGAACTACAGGTCATTTTATAAATGGTTTACTGAAGGAGTAGACTGGTTCTCACACTGTCCTAATCTGTGCAAATGAGAACAGTTGGGTTCACTGTTCTAAACCAAACCAAAATTGGAAGATGCCTTGGATGTGCAATTGCCCAATTCATTCTGGTCACCTTTCTTGTTAAGATAATCGTGAAGGAGGGAAAGGCTACACATGAAAGAGAATCTCCTATGATACAAAGGTATAGTTCTGTTCATTTGCCATCGTGATATTCACATCTGCATTGTCTATTCAGGTCAGTTTATCTGAAATACCAAATTTAGAAATATTTTTGGCCATATTCCCAAATTTATATTCAACATTTTATTCTAACCAATTTTGGCAAATATTTTTGTTGCCTTTAAACGGAAATTATAAATATAATATATATTTGATAATTTATTACATAAATATAATATATTAGCAAATTAAATCCAGCCAATCTTGGCTTACCTCCCCTAGAGCTGAAATTAATTAGGTTCTGGAGAACCAGTTGCAGAAATTTTGAGTAGTTTGGAGAACCAGCAAACACCACCTCTGGCTGGCCCAAGAGTGGGGTGGGAATGGAGATTTTGCAATATCCTTCCCCTGCCACGCCCATCAAGCCACGCCCACGGAACCGGTAGTAAAAAATTGAATTTCATCACTGACCTCCCCCCAATAAAAGTCACTAGAAGTGGATCTAATTAGTACTTCGATGGGAGACCCAATGTAAATTACTTGTCCCATCCACGTAAGCCATTGCAACAGGCCCATCATCCTGAAGTAAGTCCTCGTCTACGATAGTCTTATCAGAACCTTTCCATGATTTATCAGACTTAATTCACCGCTTTAAATAATGTAAACATTTTATATGATGGCAACTAAATGTCTTTTTAATTGGGATATTAAAAAAAATAGCAATGGTACGATAAAGAAGGAATAAATCGAAAAGGACGATCCTGAAACTAATCCTCTGGAGCGGGTGCAGAAACCTTCCGCTCAGGCTGAGCTACCCGGAGCCAAAAGGAAGAGAGGCCGGGCGCGGACGGTAGCACCAAGCGCATGCGTGAAACATTTCTCAGGCGCCCCACCTTTCTGTGCCGATTGGTCGTAGCCACTCGATCATTTCACGGGTGGTGGGACGGCAGATATTTCCGTCGCGGGCTTGTGACGTATTAGGTGGGTGCCAAGGGATCCGGCGGTCGGCCGGGCCGGGCAGATTGGGAGAGATGGCGGAGTATCTGGCCTCCATCTTCGGTACCGAAAAAGACAAGTAAGTGGTCTCCTCCGAGGTTTTCCCCCTCCGAGGTCCCCGAAGTGCCTGGGATTTAGCGGGGGGAGGGGGGGACGCGACGAGGCTTGTGACAGGGCTCTGGCAGAGACCATTCATAGCAATGGATTCCCACGAGGAGCTCTTATTCTTTCTTTCGGTCTGAGATTCGCGCGTGCGCGCTCTTCAGCTCCAGGAACCCCAAGCGCGCGAAACCGCCGGCTCTTCCGCAACTTGCTGTTGCTTGACTGCCTTATGCAGACTGAGGAGCGCTCTAGATTGCAATTCGGCAGCGCGCGCTCTCTCGCTCTCTTTCTGGAGGAGGAGCGCGTGGTATAATCGCCCGCGCGTTCTTCCGGAAGAGCCATTCATGGCGGGCTGCTGACGGCGAGGGCTTCCTCAGTCCGTTTCTCCTCTTTGCTTTTCCATTATCCCAACGGTTCTTTTTTATTTGTGGCGGCGGAAGCACACGTGAGAAGGGTTTGTCAGAACGAAGGCAACACTAAAGGCCTCAGGCGGCCCTTTTCAGTATTTTCACTGCAAATAGTTCGGGCGGGAAGTCTTCCCATAAATCAAAAGCTCTTATTGCTAACATCCCAGGAAAAACCTCCGCTTTTAGCGTTCTTCTGCCCTCACCTAAGCATCCCCTCTCAGTTCGGCCTAAGACATTTAAGAGGGATTGAAAAGTTTATCTTGGCCATCACTTTTTTATTCTTTATAATGCGAAGTGAATACTTTAAAGTTTGCTCATAGCCTTTTGAGATCCTCTGAGATTTTAAAGGAATCCTGACTTGTTAAAACTATGAGCTATACACATTTTACTTATTTCTGGGAGGATTTTTCTTGTTTACTCCCCCCCCCCCATATCAAAATATCCCTAAGATAAACATATACAATTGATACATAGCAACACAACCATTAACAAAGTTATTTGTAATTCAAGCAATGATTATTACAATTATGTTTTATCTATCTTCTTGACCACTAGAAAGGGTGCCATCCAGAGGTTGGCTGTTCCAGAATAATATCCCAGTGATTAAAAAATAATTATTTTAAATCTACCGCACCACATCACATAAAGGGCAGAATCTTCAATATTCCTTCTTAAAACAAATGGACCAGATCAGTTTGTTTCATTTGAAAAAGACAGTCTTGGAAAAATATAGAAGCCAAACAATAAACAGCTTTATAGGTTAAAAGTGTATCTTTAAATGGTACTTGGAAACTTGGGGGCCATTTAAGTTTCTGCAAATGAGTACTACTCAGCTGAAGTAAATTGTCTCCCAGGCATTGATCTGCCTTTTGATCAATTGCATTTTCTGGATAGCTTTAAAAGGCAGTTCCATGGAGAACACATTCAAATAATCTGTTTTGGAAATGGTAAATAGATAAGTTATTGTTACCAGGTCCTCCCATTTTCTATCAAGCACAACTGCACAGAGGCTTCTGACTGACTGCCATATCCATACTTGACTCTTTAAGTAAGGTACTCTGCAGTTACAGCCTCATATTTTCTATAGTTTTCCCTATACGGCAGTAGTTATTGAAAACAGAGATCCAGGAATGCCTCTTCATTACCATCTCCCCTATAGAAGAGCTTATATACCAGATCCAGTTGTTCGTACCCCGGCCCTATTGGCTTGGAAAAGGCAAGTAAGGTATGAATCATCCAGCAAATGATGGAGCTTATATGATGAAAATGAATACTAGGCAATATATTGCGGAGGTTATATCAGGTCCTTGTTCAGACCCCATCCGTGCAAAGTTCAAACCTGAGTGAATGAGCAATTTTATCAGCAAAATGTGGCAAAACATTCCACAGTGGCCTGTGAAAAGAACTTTCCTGTTTTTCTTCCAAAGGGGAATGGGTCACTAAACAAAGCTACTAAGGCAGCGATGGTGAACCTTTTTTGGCTCTTGTGCCAAAAGCGGGGGGAGTGCAGGGGGGGTCGTACACGAGTGTGCCACACCCATAATGCTATGCGCACTACCCCAGTAGTGCTGGGGTAGACCAACCTCCCCCCATTTTTGGTGTGCTTTTTTCGCCTTCCCCAGGCTCCAGAGGCTTTATAGGAGCCTGGGGAGGGTGAAACAGCCTCCCCCACCACCCAGAGGCCCTCCAGAGACTTCAGGAACTTCCCTGAACCTCTGGAGTGCGAAAAACTGGCCCTACGGGCAAACTGGAAGTTCAGAACAGACTTCCGGGTTGCTTGTAAGGCCGGTTTTAGCCCTCCAGAGCCTTCAGGGAAGCCTGAAGGCTCCAGAGGACTAAAACCAGCCCTACGAGCAAACTGGAAGTCTGTTCCTGAATTACCAGTTTTCCCGTAGGGCTGGGATTTTTGCGTTCCAGAGGCTTCCTGAAGCCTCCAGAGGTCGAAAAATGGCCTTAAAATAAGGCCCATCTTGTGTGCCCTGACAAATGGCTCCTCATGCTACCTGTGGCATGCGTGCCATAGGTTTGCCATCACGGTTCTAAGGCATATTCTGCCAATGCAATAAAGGCAACAAAATATGCTTTTTAATACTTGTTTGGTCAATTTCTAGTCTTCCAGTTGTTTCCATAGATTTATTTCCTACAGTTCCCTGATAAACTAGGAGATTAGTGAAAAAAGGGAAATGCCTCAGGGCACTTTTATCAAGTGCTATGGCCATCTCTGGAGATCCAGAGCTTAACCACAGGTTCAGCAAAAGGGTGTGGCAATTTGCTGGGAAAATGCTTAATCTTCCACTCTCCCTGTAGATTGGCAATAGTTATGAGTCTTATCTAGATTAGGAAGTACAGTATAGGACCATGCGTGCCACAGGTGGTACGTGGAGCCATTTCTGGGGGCAACTTCTGGTTTGCGTGTTGGGCTATTTTTCGCTCTCCCCAGACTCCTAGAAAGCCTCTGGAGCCTGGGGAGGGCGAAAAACGGCCCCACTGGGCCCACCGGAAGTCAGGAAACAGGCCATTTTTGCTTTCCCCGGGCTCCAAGAAAGCCATGTGCGGGGCACGGGGGGGGGGGGTGTCACATGCATAGGTGCATGGTGCTGGGGGGGCATAAAATTATGGGGTTGGGCACATGAGCGTGCTTGATAGCACATGTGTGCGTGCTTTTGGCACCCAAGGCGAAAAAGGTTCACCATCACTGGTATAAGATCATGAAAAATAACTATATAATATTGCCCGTTTCCACATCATTCTTTGTTGAAGATTTTATAAAAAATATAGTCACCTCTAAAATAAATAGGATTTATTTTATTTATTAAATTTATGTGTCATTCCTCACCAAAGGTGACTGATTACTTGGGACATGTATGAAGTCTTGAGTCTTTGTAGAGAGCTCTTTCATCCCAATCTTCCAGTGAATTTGAAATCGACTTGGTTTGCAACATCATGGATTTTTGGTTCACAGTTGTTTAACATCTAGAGATCTAACAGTAGTTTCACATCTATTATCAGTCAGCATTATGCTATAATATTGACAATTCCTGATGTACAACAAGCACTTCTGTTATATATATTCGCTATATAACTCTTGAAATTAAGAAGTAATCCTTAACTTGGGCCTAATATGTCAAATACTTCTGCTGGTTTTATATGTCATAACCAGTCCATGGTTTGTTTTTATGAATATTGTGCTGTGTTAGCTAAAATCTCTAAATGTTTTTCCCCCAACTAGTAACATACCATAGTAGCTGTAGGAGTACGGAAGTAAGAGTAGCAGTATGGAAAAACTTTAACACTACTCTAAAGGAAGATTCCGTTTTTTAGTTATACTAGATGAAATTGAAAACAGCAGCTTGAATATTTATGTTTCCTAATATCACCTAGTTTTAATTTACAAGGCATACTATCCATATTTATTGCCCTGAAAATGCTTTATTTCTCTTTCCTCTTATTTTTATTGACAGGAATAATTTGCATAGATAGGTTCAGGAAATTATGAAATATTTCCACATAATGTACGGTCAGATTTTTTTCTACTTTATATATTCTGAGAATCTCAAGATCAGATGTGAAATAACAAGATCTTCTATAGATCTTCACTGATTTAAATTGTTGTATGAAGCATATCTAAATTACGTCCCAGTTCAACCATATAGTATTTGGCAATAAGCTTAGCTTTGTTTGTGGAACTTTCAAGGAAACCAACCTAAGATTAGATTGTTAAACTAAGACAATAAATTTTGAGAAGTACAGCACAGTTTATGAAGTGTTTTATATGTAAGTTTATTTTGTTTATATATATATATATATCCTGCCTTTATTATTTTTGGTAAGTAAATCAAGGCAGTAAACATACTTACATTCCTTCCTCCTCTTATTTTCCCCACCACAACTCTGTGAGATAGTTTGGACTGAGAAAGAGTGACTGGCCTAAAGTCATCCAGGCTTTTGTGCCTAAGGCAGGACTAAAACTCATAGCCTTCTGGTTTTTTAGCCTGAAAATGACCTGTCTACTTGATTTATTATTTTTATGCATACTGATTTTACTGATCATTAACTTTCAAAAATTTCTCTATTTTTATTTGATTTCAGAGTCAACTGTTCTTTTTATTTCAAAATTGGAGCATGTCGCCATGGGGATCGATGTTCTCGGTTGCACAATAAGCCAACATTTAGTCAGGTTTGTGTATTTTTCTTTTTACAGATCCTCACATCTTTTTTTTATGCAGCTATAACTTTTAAAACTTAAGATTTGTGAATAATTTCTAATTTGTTGAAAGTTTTTGTAAGTAAGAAATTAACTTTTCTAAAACCTGCCCTTTTAAATTATTTTATTCTGTAACAGATAAAAATAATACTTCTTTGACTGTGATATGTTAGAAGCCAGCCAGTGATAACCTTTTGGGTCATATTTGGCATAGTAAATAAATGCCTTTTTTTAACTGAAAAAATTAATTTGACTAAAACCACCTTTGATCGTTTTTCTGATAAATAATTCTGTAAAATTGCAAATATGTGTAAATTCGTGCACTTCAAAAACAAAAAAAAACTGGCATGAAAATGACTGTCTCTTCAAGGGAAATATAGCTGAAATAATAGTAGGCCTTGCTGAATGGATTTTTATGTAGCACAACATAGATTTCATTTTTTCATTTCATGCTAACTGCAGTCCAGTCATTTTTAATGTCATTAAAATAGATAATATTTCTACATCCCAACAAGTAAAAATCAAATACATTGTAGTTTAGGACTGTCAAGTCCAATCCACAGGTAGGCAGTCTGGTGCTCTCCAGGTTCAGCTTTAACCAGTTACGCTATAATAGCCATGATGAGATTGTAGACATTGTAATCACCAAACTTAGATGTATAATATCTATTCTGAGCTATTGTGAACTATCCTTTAATGCACACTTTGTCTTATTTTATTAAATAGCAAACTTTTTAATGTATGAATTTCCATATATTTCAGCTTTTTATCTCTTAAAAATGCTGAAGATTAAATAATAAACATTTGTTATGAAAACAAGACATAAATTATTTGTGATGCAGAATTTGCCATACGCAAGCACTGCTTAGTAAAGCTAGCTAGGAAATGTTGAGAGTGCAATGTTTTGCTTCTCTCTTCTCCCCCCCCCCAAAAAAAAAAATGTGTGAACCAATGATAAAGGGAAAATATTTCAGCTCCCAGGTTGGATAATTTTGCTCATGAAAAGCCTATAGACAATATGACTAGAAAAATCTTTCTTGTTAGTACTGCATTCTTACATCTCATTAGGTTTATAAGGACGAGGACATACTCATTGCTTTTTACTGTTTTTGTATTCTATTTCTAGTGGATTTCTGAGTGGATAACAACATTGTTACCTACTTAGCTTACAACTAAAAATTATAATACTGCTTCAGGATGTTTTTTAATATTCCAATCCAGTTTGTATTCCAAGTTAGTCTGCTATCCAAATATTAACAAAGCCAACCTGCTTAGCTTCCAACCAATGCAAGATTGCTAAAATCTTTAGTAATCAGACATTGGACATAACTAATTTAACAGAAATATTTAGCCAAAAGATTCAAATAATGTATATATGATTAGATATATATGGGAGAAGAAATTGCTTCAGATTACCTGGCAATTAATTGATTAGTAAGTGCTAAAATTTTAAATTGTATCTGGAAAAATGGAGCCTGTTTGCAGATGACACCTTACTGGCACAACATGATTATAATGATTGGTCCTTGTTAACAGTCTTGCTGCCTGATTTATATTTTTTCTTTCTACCAGTAAGATACGTAAGAATTTTATAGAGTGTAAAATAAGATATAAACAACATCAGTAAAGCAGTAATAAATATTAGTACAAATCAAAAGGATTAGCTAAAGAAGATCTTGATTCCTTTCCTGAAAACTGAAATAGTTGAGAAGAGGCTGGGCCTTTGAAAGCAGGGAGATCATGTAGAGGATTTCCCTTATATGTTTAATATCCAGATAAATTCATAACTTCTTTAGTTTTGGAGTACTTTACACACACACACACACACACACACATGCTTTCCAACTTTGATCTGCCCTAATGCTTTAAAAATTTTAATAATAAAATGCTATTGTTTAATGCAATCCCCCTCCCCCAAAAAAACCTTTTGGGTACCATGGATCAGTTCAATGTAGAGAGGTTTTTCCGTGGACCAGAGGGAGAGTAGTTTCATATGCTGCCTGCATCCCACAGATGGGGCTTTGCTTTTTTGTGTGGCCCAGTTGCTAGCATGCTGTGGCCCAGTGCTGGTCCATAGATCTGGAGATGGGGACCCGTGGTTTAATACTGTGCTAGTTCAAGGAATGTAAACATACTGTATAAAATTTAATACCATTGTAGATTATTAAACATATAAGGTTTCTCTGGCATTACAATTTAACTTGAATTTTCCAACAGCTTTTTAACACCAGTAGCTGTTAGATGTAGAACAGAGTGCTAGTTCTCCATATTGTACAGTGGTACCTTGGTAATCAACTCATTGCATTTTGATGCGAACATTTTGTCCTGGTACTCATTGTTTGTTGGGTATTCAACGCACAAGCTAGAACATGTTGTGGTTTTCTGCCTCATCACTCATTATATTATTCCTTATGGAAAAAAATATATTTGGTGGTCATCATTTTTGATATTCATTGCATCTTCTGGAACTAATTAATGGTGAGTACTGAGATACCACTGTATAGTAACTAGGTTATCCTCTATAGATACGCTGAAAGGTCAATTAGCCTGAATTAAGAACTATAAAATATGGAGTAAATTAATTTAATTTGTGTGTTTTCCAATATTCTGTGACAAGTTAGATACGTAACAATCAGTAGCTCTAGCTTACATTATTATAGTTAATGCAGAGTATATAACTAAAGAATATGTTTTTTTAATCATGCAGGTTCATGCCAGCTTACATAAAAATAGTATTAGCAATTAGAATAAATCATTAATACAGAAACATCAACAATTTATAAAACAATTATTTTACTGTGGCTAAGGGCCAAAGGTTAACACTGGCTGGTTTTATAAAAAGAAATGTGCTCTGAAAACAATTTTGTAAATACAGTGGTTTATATCAACTCAAATAAAAGCTCATATAAACTAACATTTTTATTAAGTAACATTGAGCAACTTAAACTAATATGGACAATTCAATTCTGAGATATTAGATTACTAACTTAAACATGGTTTGTTTTTTCAGACAACTTGATATTAAGAAGAACGGTACAAATGTAAGGTTTCAAGTCTGCCTGGGCAAATTCTTCAAGTAGAAAAGTACAGAGGCTGAAAGGAAAATCTTTCTTTAAAGATCTGCAAAAAGTGAACATTTAGAAACTCATATTATTTAAACAGAAACTCCACCAAGAAAAATCTCGATAAGACTGGAGACTATGACAATCATCTTGATATGTTGACATATATTGTGGGCATTAAGCTGTCATTTTATATCTAAACTGAATTGGTTTAATTTTAAATGAAAAGATGTTCAGAGATTGGCTAATGAGTTACAAAGATACTGTTCCACTTCTAAGTAGTTGCTTCTTGGTGAAATTAGTAACTGTTTTCATAATATGAATACTTGAATGGTATTTTAAAAACATGGTGCAAATACAAAAGAAAATAGCCTACAACTTGAAAAAAAAATAAGCAATTCACAAAAAGTTGTCTCTTTGCAATTGTCTGTTATATGCACAGCAGCCAGTAGAATTCCCCTTTTTATTTTTTTTTCCCCGCAGACCATCTTGATTCAAAACATCTATCGTAATCCCCAAAACAGTGCACAGACGGCTGACGGCTCACACTGTAAGTCCCACAGTTGGAGAAATTTTTTTTAAAGAATGGTGTTAAAGAGCCCATTCCTAAATATGAGAAAATCATGTTGGCTTCTGAGCTGCTGACATAAAGCTGTTGCAAACAGGACAAGTGATGGAACTCTTAACATAATGATCAAGAATTTGTTAAATGCCTAAGTATATGCAAAAAAAGAATGGCCTTTAACAAACAAATTGATTAGAATTTTATTTTCTTTAGGAGAATGTGAAACATTGCCTTTATATTGTTAAGAATAAGCATTAGGCATTTATCAAAAGTCTTGGTCTTTTTGTCTGATTTTTTTTTTTTTTTTTTTTTTTCCATTAACGGTAAGTGAAATTTAGAATTTGTTTCACCTTAGCGCTCTTAGACAATAGAGATTTCAGGACAACCTTATTATTGTATGTTAAGGCAAACAATTTCAGACATTTTAACGTGGTTTTTATGGCACCAAAGATCAATTATTAAAATAGAATTGTTGCTTTTGAAATTAATACAATAGTAAAGTGTTGTGAGATCTCTATTTTTTAATGTTAGGGTGGTTCAAAAGGGACACATTTTTCTCGTGGGAGAAAATAACATTCTCTCTTTCAGCACTGAGACTCAACTAAAAGTGATCGCCAGACGGAAATCAGTTTGTTAAACTTATTTTCCATAATATAAAGTTGTTGCGTTTTGTATTTCAGACCATTGCCCTCTTGAACATTTACCGTAACCCTCAAAACTCTTCCCAGTCTGCTGACGGTTTGCGCTGTAAGTTCATACAAGTTCCTTCACTGGTTCCCTGGGCTTGATTGTCAGAGCTCAGTGTCAACTGAAGCTGATCTACCATTTTTAGTTTAACGAAGCGAACTGACCACATTTTGTAAAATGTGTGTGAAAATTTTTGTCCTCAAAACCCAGCCTCCCATCCCAAATTTTGGCTACCCACCTATTTTAAATATATACATTTATTGTTTTTTTTAAGGAACGTTAAAAGCCTTGAGTCATTGTTCTGCTTCTCAGTCCTTGCCCCTAGCACCAGTCTTTTCAGTCTATTTTTGATAATTTGCTGTTATTCAGTGATTAGATCTACAACAGCATGTTAATTTAATTTAAAATGTTCCATCTATATTTAGATGCTTAAATCACTTTAATTTGACCTCTCTGTGTAGATACACTTAAAAAATATTTCTTAATTTGAAAACTGAAATTTAGTAAGTAATGGGAAAATGTGGAAATTAATTTGAATTAACTGAATACCTATGTAGTTATGACACATGAAAGTCTTATTTGTCTACTGCATACCAGTAGAAATAAATGATTTAAAGGGGTAAATAATTGAGCCAGTCTATGATTTGCTCTTGAAGCAGTTAAACAATGCAATGATCAAGAATAGTTAAGCACAATCTACTAATTATGGTGCTGTCTCCATTTCCCACTGCTAAATAATATGCAGTGATACATCATTATCTGAACATGTGTTAAATTTTCCTTCAGCCTAAAAATTAATTCATATTTAAGCTATATGGTTTGTTGTGAATTGTTACAATTTTATTGGCCCAAAATCTGCTAGCTGAACATTCAGCAGCAGGTATATTTCAAAATAATGTAAAAATATAGTTTAAATTTTAGTGTTATTAAAGTAATAATCAACAGCATTTTGCTGTTAAGGAGTTGCATGGTTTGTTAAAAAACAATTTGTTATTAAATGTTTACATTGTTTAACTACTGTGCTCCCCTTTGCTGTAATACAGTAGCATCAATAGTACATAATAATAGTACTCTGATATTCATTTAATCCAGAGTACAATTTTGTAATTTGATTTATTTAGGATGATCTTTTACAGGAAAATACTTTTATTAAATTTAGGAAAGTCACATATGGCAACAATTGATGTACTGAGAGAACCTGAGCGAGTAGATAGCCATTAATTTACCATATAGATAAATAGCATATTTCAGAACTTTGCTGAGACTCTTTTAATGCATTTTAAAACCTCATAAAAGATTTAAATGTGTAGATATATTTATTAGTGTTTAGTATCCAATTTTATATGTGGTGTTTTAATTTACCTGTAAATGTGACGATTAGCCAATTTTCCTGAACTGGTTGTCATACATATATATTAGACAATAGTTCCCACACTCTCAGCATACTGTTAACAGTTATAGAAGTTATACCACAATATATCTTGAAGGCACTGGGCTGTTTGTTATACGTTGTTGTTATCTTTATTGAAATAGATGTAAAGTTGATCATAAATAAAACAAATTATGAAGAGCTTGGGAAGCAACTACTTGAATTTTCCCAGACATTATTATTTCAGACTCTTGTTTGTAAGCTTGTTATTTGAAAGTATAAAATACTTTCAATGAACTAGAATCTGTTAAGCTATTCCATTGTATTTAAAATTAAATTAAATGGATATAAACAGCAGTAATATCTGTTTACTAAAGGACTTTTGTGCCATCAATTTTTGCCATACTCTTTTATTTGAATTAAGTATGTTTAAAACATTTGCGTTTAATAGGTGGCCTAATTGTCACCTAATTGTTCAACTTAAGGCATGGAAATACTATTGCATGGCTTGCTTTACCTGTTATGAAATTTGCAAGATATTTGGAACAAAATTCCTCCTATCAGTAAATGAAATTAAAATGGAGGGCTTATTGAAGGAATGTCATATATGTTGTGTTAATAGCTGTTCAATTGTAGGATTGTGAGCAGTTTTAGTTGTATCACCAAAAAAATAATATTTGTTTTTAGGAATAATAATTTTAACATGATATTCCCTTAGAATATTTAATGTCTTTTCTTATTTTAGTCCTAGAAATTATATTTGAAAGATTCTTACAAAAACTGTAATGTTGGAGTATTTAACATTAGGTTTCCTTAGTTATCACTCAACTATTATGAAAGTATGCATTTGGGTTGTTGATTGAAACTATAAAAATTGCTGGGTTTTTTAGGGACTTGCAGAACTGCTCATGGTCTACATCTAATTTTTAGCTATATTATATATATATTTACTCCAGTAGATAGCTTCTATTATCATTTCACTAAAAATAATAAACAATATGCTCAAAAGACCTTTGTATTGTTACAGTACAAAACAGATTCTAATTAATGTGACTTGATATTTACAGGTGCTGTGAGTGATGTTGAAATGCAGGAACATTATGATGAATTCTTTGAGGTATGTTATACTGAATAAAGCTTTAGACATTTTTGTAAACGCGAACATCAAGAACTACTTTACTGTAGTTAAAGCTATACTTTCTGATATTTATAATGGAATAAAATATTTTAAAAAATAAATTTCTACCCAGTGCTTTTTTTGGCTACATGTTGTGTGCAAACCTGAGTGAGTAATTAAATTTGAATTTATTATGTTGATCACATAGTCAGCCAGATGTTTATAAACTGGATTTGGCAACTCCATTTACCCATTGAACCATTCCCAAAGACCTGGAATAGGCAGGTGTTATTGTTTGATGGTATTAAAGGTATCATTGCAGGATGTAAGCTGTTCCAAGTAAAACTGCCTTTTGAGTTTATTCTTATTACTTGCAAACCACCAAAGCCATTTGGTAACTGGTAAAAAATATAAAATAAAGTTTAAATACAATAATCATTGTGATGGCTCTTTATGTATTTAATAGTTTTTTTGTGTCATATTAAAAATAATTCAGTGACAGTAAGCTTTTTGTCTATCTAGGAGGTCTTCACAGAAATGGAAGAAAAATATGGTGAAGTAGAAGAAATGAATGTCTGTGATAACCTTGGAGATCATTTGGTTGGAAATGTATATGTAAAGGTAAGACGTAGAAATGAATATAGATGTAAATTAGAGAGGCATACTAAATGGAATATGTGATTTATTTTGAATGTAAACCATGCTGCATTTGCTAGACTAGTGCAGATCAGACCATGATTGGTCAGAAGAAAAATATAGGATACTTTTATTTCAAGTCTAGAACAAAACCCAGAAAAATTGCAGACTGTTTTATAGGAAGTAGAGAAAGCTTGTTGCACATAGTCCTTTATCAGCAGCATAGCATATCCCACTACCTTTTTCCCAGTTTCCCAACGCTTTCCATTCCTCCACCTCTAAATGTCCTCGGCCACCAAAGTTCATGAGAATTTTTTTCCACTCATCTCTACTGCCCTGAATATATTTTGGCTTCATTTTGATCTATGTCTGGAACAAAACAATCCAATTTATTTTGTATCTGAACCAAATCCATATTTCAATTTAGGCACAATCTACCCCTAAAATAGCTGCTCTCTGCACATCCCTAATCTACATGAACAACAGATAAATATCCATGCCTGCTGGTTAAAATATAAATATCTTTAAATGTATTGCTTTGAATGGCAATGAAATAATAACATTCTTACAAAGTGTGAGAGAATGTGCACAGTACTCAAAAACAGATGGAAAAATAATCTTCAGAGTGCCTGAGAAGGATTCATTGTAAGGCCAGTGATTCTCAAACTATATAGATGGTGGGAGATAAGACCAACATAGAGGTGGGTCACATTAAGAAAATTCTGGTCCGGCTTGCTGAAGCAGTGGGAACCCCTGTCAGAAATTGTTCAAGGTTTTGCTCTACTTTTTCTCTCCACAAGCCTTCAGTGGGTAGCTGATATGCCACAAAATTTGAGAAGCCCTGTGATTTATTTATATATATATATATATATATATATATATATATATATATATATATATATATATATATATATATATATATATATATATATATATTCTGTCCTTCTGGCATGTATTTTTGCTCAGCTGTAACAATGATTTTATTAATTTTATTCATACGGCAGGCAGGGGGGCACACAAACTTATATTTTTCAGAAATTGCAGTACCACAGAATTTGAGAGTTATTAGCATAGTCAGTACAAAATCCACTATAAATGACTGATATGTTATGCATCGAGTTTTCCTTACAAATTCTCTTTTGAAGAGAATGGATTTTTTCTAAATTCTAGTTAGAATACAGAAATGTTCTAGAATAATTAGGTTCCAATGAAACTTTGTCTTTGTAACACTGTTGAAACTAAGCAAGCAAGATAAATAATATTCCGTGATATTTGATACTCTATCCCAAAGGTGTTTTTTTCAAGAGGCAACCTGAATTTTGGGTTTTTCTTTGAAGACGTTTCACTTCTCATCCAAGACTTCGTCAAAGAAAAACGAGAAAGTCCAATTGCCTCTTGAAAAAGAAAAAAAAAAGCACCTTTGGGACAACCATGACCTGGATGACTGAGAATCTCCATAGACATTTGATACTTTAGTTGTATTAAAACTCTACATGCTATTAAAAGGTTATACTTTCTAAAACAGCAATTTCTGACATTCAAAAAGATTTTTATTAAAATATTGTTACAGTAGACAATTAGATTAGAAAAAGTTATTTTCCTCTTTCCCCTTTGAAGCCTCTAGTTTGAGCTAATTTTCATGATCCCTTCTCTTATTTATATTATTTTTATTAGTAGTATTGTCACAAAATATTGTCAGGTAGCTTACTTTAACAAGCCACTTTACATGTATAGAATTTACTGGTTTTTATAATGATAACATTGCATTCTTTTTAAATTCATATAAAGGCTAGATTTTCAAAAATATTTTTGAAAACTTCTATTTTGTTAATGCAAAAATTAATATTCTGCTATTGATTATTTGGCTAAAATAAGCTGATGAAAATCAAGATAACAAAAACCATGCCCTAGATCAGTGATGGCGAACCTATGGCATGCCCTCCACAGGTGGCATGTGGAGCCATTTGTCAGGGCACAGGAGGCGCTGCCCTGTCAGCTAGCCAGCGTGCATGTGCGCGCTGGCCAGCTGAATTCACCCTTTTTTAAAGCCAAGGGGAGCCTGGGGAGGGTGAAAAGAGCCTCCCACCCCCAGGCCCTCCTGAGGCTTCATGAGCTTCCCTGAAGCCTCCGGAGAACAAAAAACAGCCCTATGGGCAAACCAGAAGTTCAGGAACAGTCTTCTGGTTTGCTCGGAGGCTCGTTTTGACTGCTCCGAAGGCTTCAGGGAAGCCTCCTGAAGGTACCTGAAGCCTTCGGAGTGACTTCCGCTTTGCTCAGAGGGTCGTTTGACTGCTCCGGAGGCTTCAGGGAAGTCTCCTGAAGGTCCCTGAAGCCTCCGGAGGGCTTCCGGGGTGGGGGTGGGGGAGGCTGTTTTCGCCCTCCCCAGGCTCTTATAAAGCCTTTGGAGCCTGGAGAGGGCGAAAAAAGCATGCAAAAAATGGGGGGGAGTGCCTGTAGTGCATGCATGCGAACTGGGGGGTGTCATACATTGCATTATGGGTGTGGCACGCCTGCACACGACTCCCCCTGCGTTCCCCCCATTTATGGCACACGAGCCAAAAAAGGTTCGCCATCGCTGCCCTAGATTGTAGCAGAAAGTTGTCATATAAACTATAAAATAAGCTGTAATTGAAGAGTATGTCAGCTGCAGATAATACCTTCTTTTTGACTGTAACTAAATCTTTGAAACACGCACACAATCTATCATTGATATTATGCACTTACATATTGACAAAATATAATTTTAATTTTTATGTTTTCAAAAATGCCTAGAATTTTATGATTGGCTTAAATGCAAGTATTTCGCAGTGTCTCCTAATATTGGAAAATGCAGGTGTTAGGCATTCCAGAGGAAATGTGTTTGATTTAAATTACTATTTTAACTTATTAATTTAATATATCAATTTATAATATGATATTTTATAATGACTAGGTCTAGGGAGTTTTCAGGAAGTCATATCAAATATTTCTAAATAAACATTAAAAAGAGGAATGGGAAAGATATGCTGACCTTGCTCCCAGTATTGTAGTGTCTTCTTTTCCCATTTCCATAAGTGACATTATTTTAAGACAGCCAAGGTTCTCCTTGTATTCAAGTAGCTATATTCTTACTATTAAATATCCAAGATCAAGACCAAAAGTGACAGGGTCAATTTTTAATTACATCTAATCAAAAAACTCAGAGCAATACTACTTGAAATGGTCAAATTCTGTTAACATAATTTTCCTTTCTCTTGGAAACAAAGGTCTGAGACCTAAATAGGAGCATGCAAAATGCTATGTCACAATATATGGAAACAACATTGGGTAGTATTCCTCTCCCACCCCCTTCAATGTCAACGTTTGCTGTGCATCCCGGAAAAGCCAGCCCCTGCATTATGGACAACATTGAACTGAATTTGCACTGGCCACGGTAGATGCACAGACAGGAGGGGCAAAATACCATCACCAAATTGTGACTGTGAGGCTGAAAAACAAACTATTCAACATATAGTGACAGCGTGCCAAAATAGAGCCTGTAATGATACTTTCTTGATTTCTTATCTTTGACAAATGAAGCAAAATTATATTTAATCTAGACGTATATTTATAATATTCTAAATTTTATATTTCATATTTTGCATTTCTGTCTCTTGTATTTTTATTGAAATGTGATGTGAATTGCCATGTGATAATCAAGAAACAATAATATTGTGGCTTGAAACACTTCCAGAATATCACTTCCAGAATATTTGGGAAAGCTCACTTCATGCTCAAACTATTCTGAAAACAAATATTTTGCACACACCTATTTCTTGCTTTTCCCTCTCATTCAGTTAAATAGAACCTTTTGTAAAACATTATTTCAGTTTCGACGTGAAGAAGATGCAGAAAAAGCTGTGATTGATTTGAACAATCGGTGGTTTAATGGACAACCAATTCATGCTGAGCTTTCCCCTGTGACAGATTTCAGAGAAGCTTGTTGCCGTCAGTATGAAATGGGGTAATAGACCTGTCTTTATGATTGTTTTATGTCTCTTAGAAATTATCTTGTGACTAAAAGTAATTAATAAAATCAGAGAGAAAGCTGTAATATTCATTAATCAGTTTGATTAATTCTTTGCTCCCAGAGAGTGTACAAGAGGAGGTTTCTGTAACTTTATGCATTTGAAGCCTATTTCTCGAGAATTGCGACGTGAGTTGTACGGCCGCCGCCGCAAGAAGTAAGTATTTCTGTGTTGTGAAATTTCAAAAATATTTTTAAAAAGCATGTTATTTAAAAATAATTGTCAAATTGCGCAAAGAGGCCGAAGAAACACTCAGCTTGTACAAGAAGATTGCAGAAACCGATTATAAACAATGACATAACACAGTTGCCAAAATGAGTCACTAGAACATCTGTAAAAATTACCATGTGTCAGTAATGAAAGATTGATGGGAACATAGAGTGGAAAAAGTAGTTGAAAATGAGTGGATTGAAATATTGTGGGATTTCCAAAATCTTGGCACATAACATATCAGATTAACTGTGATTGAAAAGAAGAAAGGGTGGACAATTGATGTAGCAATGCTAGGGGATAGTATAGAACAGAAGACAGAATTGGAGGTCATGAAGTATCAAGATCTGAAAGTTGAAATTCAAAGTTTATGACATAAACCAGCTGTAGTGGTTGAGTGTTCATTGGTACATTGGGTACCAAAATTTTTTGGCAGCACTTAAAAGATCTGTGCATTAACAAAATTTCAATCTGTCAATTACAAGAGGCCATGCTACTTGGATCCACACATATACTATGCCAATTATCACAACACCCTAAGTTCTTAGGAAGAACTCAATATATATATATACACCAACTGCTAAACAGCTAAATAACTGGCAGCTGTAATTTCACCTTGAAACTGGCATGTATTTAATAATAAATGTACATGCCATCCAATTCCCTCTGAGTGATTTACAACTATTAAAACATTTAAATGCAACAAACAGTAGAAAACACACACATGGCACAAGACAAGAACAACTGCAAAGAAAATAACCGAGAAGGGAACAGAAACAAAGAGTCCCCTCCAAAGACCCTAGGCCAAGGGCTTTAAAGCCCTTTAAAATACTAGCTGGGTGGGAGCCATTAAAATCCCAGGAGGAACTTCATTCCAAAGGATATGCAATGCTGCAGAGAAGGTATGCTTCTAGGCCTTGACAGATGGCTGAACAATGCAGTTGGTGCACTATCAACCCAGAGTGCACCAGACTTACCAGATCAAACTGGTCAGGCAAAAGCTACAGGAGAAGGCATTTTCTTAAGTAACCAGGCCCTATGCCACATAGGGCTTTATAGGTAGTTACCAGTAACCTTGAACTGCACCCAGAAATAAATCGACAACCAATGCAAATTGCAAAGCAGAGGTATTTCTTGTTGTGGGATGCCATCATTCACTGCACTCTGCATTGTGGACTTCAAGGGCTGCCCCAGGCACAGCGTGTTATAGTAATAAAGCCATGAGGTGATCATGACATGATTGATTGTCTGAAAGGCTCCCGTATTCTTAATGGTGTCTAAGGTATATGTTATACTAAAGTTGATAGTGATCATGTTTGTATAGAGAGTGAATGTAAGTAATTCAAAATCTTTCTGTTTCAGATTCTCTGATTTAATTTTCTGTTCTCTCAGGGTGTTTTTTTTTTAGCAGCATAGATAATTTTTACTAAGTCTTAAATATAAACAAAGATTGAAACAACAAATGAGTAATATGGCTCATGATGATGGCTTATAAGGCCACATTCATGTAGTATATTTAGATATATTGCTATTCTTAATCTATTACTTATTCTTTTGTGGTTTCATAAAACTGATATTTAATAGTAGTAGTAATAGTTATTATTATTATTATTATTATTATTATTATTATTATTATTATTATTGACAAAATCACCATCAGTCAAATGCAAAAAGCCGCACTGCTTGGATCTGCACGCATATTACGAAAATACGTTATGACGTCCTAGGCCCCTGGGTGGGGCCCGACTAGTAACCAATGCCAAATCCGGCGAAACAACTGGCCGCTGTGATACAAGTGTATAATAATAATAGAAATAGAAATCCAATCATTGACAAACACAGTCCGAGTATTCAGCACCGATATTTTAATGCTGCTTGGCATGGAAAAATGCGCCACTGTATCCATAAAAAGGGGCAAAATCACTGCATGTGAGGGAATTGAAATGCCCAATGGCCAACTAATTAAATGCAATGAAAATGAAGCCTACAAATATTTAGGCATTCTGCAGTTGGATAACATCAAGCATGGAGAAGTAAAAACTATTGTCAGGCAAGAGTACACCAACAGAGTTAGGAAAATTTTGAAATTAAATTGAATGGTGGAAATACAATCAAGGTCATAAATACCTGGGCAATACCAGTTATAAGATACACAGCTGGTATAGTTAACTGGCCACAAGCTGATTTGGACATTTTGGACTGAAAAACCAGGAAACTAATGACAATGCACTACAGTTTACATCCACGTGGTGATACTGATAGACTATATCTGCCCCGAAAATCAGGTGGCAGAGGATTATTACAAGTGAAGCAAACAGTTGAAGAAGAAAAACATGCACTGGCTGATTATTTAAAAGAAAGTCAAGAACATCTATTAATCGAAGTAAAGAACAAAAATCTACTGAAGGCCCAACAGACAAGAATACAGAAAAGATGTGATAAAATCAAGAATGGAGTGTTGGCAGAACAAAGCACTGCATGGCCAATTTCTGGAAAAAATAAAAGATAAAGTGGACAGTGAACAAACTTGGTTATGGTTAACAACAGGTACATTAAAGAAAGAAACAGAGTCACTAATCCTGGCTGCGCAAGAACAAGCTATCTGCACAAATGCCATTAAGGCCAAAATCGAAAAATCCTCTGATGATGCCAAATGCAGACTTTGCAAAGAAGCTGATGAAACTGTTGATCACGTACTCAGCTGCTGTAAAAAAAATTGCACAGACTGATTATAAATTGCGGCACAATTCAGTAGCACAAATGATCCATTGGAATTTGTGCAAAAATTATAATATTAAAACAGCAACAAACTGGTGGGAACATCAGCCTGAAAAAGTCACCGAAAATCAGATGGTCAAGATCTTGTGGGATTTCCGTATACAAACAGACAAAATACTGGCGCATAATACACCAGACATCACACTGGTTGAGAAAAGTAAGGTCACAATCATAGACATCACAATAGCAGGTGATAGCAGGGTCGCCGAGAAGGAACATGAAAAAATCGCAAAATACCAGGACTTAAAAATCGAAATTCAACGACTATGGCACAAACCAGCAGTGGTAATTCCAGTGGTAATTGGCACACTGGGTGCTATTCCAAAAGCACTGGAATTACATTTAAAACAGTTAAAAATTGACAAAATCACCATCGGTCAAATGCAAAAAGGCGCACTGCTTGGATCTGCACGCATATTACGAAAATACGTTATGACGTCCTAGGCCCCTGGGTGGGGCCCGACTAGTAACTAATGCCAAATCCGGCGAAACAACTGGCCGCTGTGATACAATTGTATAATAATAATAATAATTTAGATAGGCATTAGATTGAGCAATTCTCTTTACATAATATCTATTTCTATAAAATATTGCTGGAAAAATTTAAGGTTGCAAAACTTGAATTCTGCCATTCCTTATCAAAGGAAATATATGTTGTCATATGTAGCGCTGTGATTTGTATGTCCAGCCAGTATGAAATTCCATGCAAACAAAAGTAATCTTGTCTATAGAATATTTAGGGGGGGGGGTCACAACAATCTTCTAGATCTTTAATCTCATCATTCACAATAAAGTCCAGGACACTTTACTGATTTCAAAATTTTTATTAAGTTTATCGGGATGAAAAAATTAAAAAGAAAATGAAATTAGTAGGAAAATGAGGGAGGAAAAAGGGAAGAGAAAAAAGTGTAGGCAAAAGGGGGGGAGAGAAAGAAAAGCATTGGCTTTCAACTCTCTTTAACACAGTAGAATAAGATTAATATTACAGTGTCAACTTATTTTTACATAAAAGTCCATGGCACTTTAAATAAATGCCTCTGGATCTAGAATTTGATGTGGTGCATGATCTAACTGGCTGCTAAATTGCTGGGGATTCTTCAAAGTGGCTGCTGAAAATTAGACAAATCCATAAGGAGCAATGTCCTTAATGGCTCCTACTTCCCTAGTGAGGGTGATTCTGGCAACTAAAAAGTGGCCTAAAACTAGTATCTTACAGTTACAGATCACATTGCAATTGTTTCAAAATAAATACCAGATCAAGAATTCATGACTTGGGCCCATGCTGACGTGGGACAAGCACACAATACTTATGAAATACCAAGTCAACTCTGACCCCAACCCCAGGGAAGAAATGCTAATATCTCCTCCCACAAACAACCCTGGAGAATCTTTTGGTGAAATTAAGCAGTTCAGAAAAAAGATGATGTTGAGCAACCAGAAGTCTCCCAAAGGATTTATTGCCAGGATCTTTCTCCTACTTACTACTCATTGAGAGTGCAGCAATGGAAGCCAGGGCCAATTTCAGATGGGAAAAACCTTTATTCTTGTCCACTCAGAGTTTGATATATGCCAGAAAAATGGTTTGCATGTGTAATAAGATTGCTGCTTATAGGTTATATATAGGTGTTGCTGATTTTATAATACAATAAATGGAACATCGGATGCAGGCCTAGTGCGTCTATAGCACAGCCAGCAGACACACAAGCAGCTTCTCGTAGTACCCAGTTCCATAAGGTAAAGGGAATTGAAATCACAAGGCGTTACTTTTCAGTTATGGAGCCTGTACTTTGGAGGAGCCTTTCTGGAAGTTATAATGGCCCTCCAAAAGGTAGTAAATAATGTGCTGCTTAAGGACATTGGAAAATGATTGTGTGCCATTGGAGCAGGATATATTTGGTTTTATGTGTTTATTAAATTTCTAGACTGCCTATAAAAACATTTGTGGCATTTCATTAATTTAGATAAATGTATTTATAATTGGAATTATAAATTTTTTTATAAAAATTATTTTTTTAAAAGCAAGAGGCCTAATTTGTACTATTGCTATAGGAATTATAATTCATTCAATTCCATTAGATTTATTTCTGGGTATATAAAGCAAAATACTAAGATTTGTTAATCCTGCCTGGGTATAATTTCCTAATAAAAATATTTCTGATTAGAACTGTGATGACCAATTTTAAACACTATGGCCAGACAGAATGTTTTTATTTGCCCTCTATCTGCAAAGAGCTGAGTAAGAGAATAATCATTTCCCAGCAAAACATCATTGATCTCTGCACATTATTAAGAATACAGGTAAACGGCCTTCAATATTTATGTAATTATGTAATGATGGAAATTATATTACGTAGAATCCTTGAATTATATTTAATATTTTGCATTTATTCCTTGTACATTAGTTTGTGCATAGGCCAAAATGAAATAGTTACACACTGCTTATTTTTATTTAATAGGCATAGATCCAGGTCAAGGTCTCGTGAACGTCGCTCTAGATCCAGAGATCGTGGTCGTGGAGGAGGAGGAGGTGGTGGAGGAGGAGGAGGTGGTGGAGGAGGGGGCCGAGAACGTGATAGAAGGCGGTCAAGAGATCGTGAAAGATCTGGACGATTCTGAGCCATGCCATTTCTACCTTCTGTTAGAAAGTGTTGTAGTTGATTGACCAAACAAGTTCATAATGAAACTTTTTTTAAAAGATGGGCTTCTGAATAAAAATTTGTAGTGATACAGTTTTCTTTGTGTAACTGATTTCTTATAGAAAAACTTTTATCAGTTTTGATCCTGATGAATGATTGGGGTAATTGCAATGTACTGCAGATACCTGATTTTTACATTTAGATATGGATGAAACTTGTGTATAATATTAAAATATTATATACATTAAAATACAGTTAACAGTTTAATTTTTTCCTCTTCTGTTTCTGCTTTCTGCTTATTTAGGTTAGCCTAGGCACATCTAAACTAAAGCTGTGCAAGGAGCATTTCTTTACTCAGTCAAAATGCTTAGTTGCATTAATCTGTATGTTTCTTTGTTACTAAAAAAATGTGCTCTGTGGATGTGGCATTTACAATAAATCCAATTTTTGACTTAAAAATTTAAAGCCTTTTCTCTAAGCATTCCTGAGTAGTTGCTACTCCCAAGTATGCCTTCCCAAACAACCCCATAAAATCATTTTTAGTTACTCTGTTTTGTCATAGGTGCCATAGTAAAACTAAACTTGTTGGGGTAGGATTATCATAAAAGGATAGCAAGAAATTCTGTGTTGCAATTTAGGCATTAGGGATAGGGTAGGAATAGAAGTGACATGCATTGTTTAGAATATAAATTCCTAATCCAGATTTTTACAAACTCAGTAATCAGAGTTACTAGTTCACATACAATTGATACCATATTTGTATGCTTTCATTTATTTTATTAATTTATACAGTATATCTTCCTACAATTGATTCCAAAAACAGTTAATAATATGAATAATTACACAGAACTTTAGCAACATACCGTATATACTCGAGTATAGGCCGACCCGAATATAAGCCGAGGCACCTAATTTTACCACAAAAAACTGGAAAAGTTATTGACTCGAGTATAAGCCTAGGGTGGGAAATGCAGCAGCTACCGGTAAATTTCAAAAATAAAAATAGATACCAATAATGTTTTTGAATATTTATTTCAAAGAAAAACAGTAAACTAGCGGTGTATTCAATGAAATACTTCACTCACCTCATGATGCTGATGTCCCGCTGTGATGATGATGTCCCGTGCAGCCGCGGGAGCGATGTCCCGCTTCCTATGACACACGGCACAGTGATTCCTATCATTGGATCACTGTACCAGAGGAGGTGGGACATCGCTATGTGGCTGCTTGCCATAACAAGGAGGAGGTGGGACATCGTTGCAGAGCGGCAGGAGGGGGAGGAAGGGGAATCGTAAGACAGCCCTGCATTACATTAGAACGTGAGGAGGGGGGATGGTGCGGTGCGCGCTGCGCAGCAAACTGACACAGAGGGAGGGGAAACTCACAGGGGCACTGGGCCATTCACGAGTGTCACCCAGCGGCATGGCCCCGCCCCTTTTTCTCCTCCATTTCGGGCAAATTTTTCACTGACTCGAGTATAAGCCGAGGCGGCTTTTTTCAGCCCAAAAAGTGGGCTGAAAAACTAGGCTTATACTCGAGTATATACAGTATTGACAATTTCTGGACATCATTAAAAAAACTTTTTCCTAGTAACATTTAGTGGTACAAATTTATCTTCATTATAGAAATTTAACATCAGTGAGACACATCAAAACCTTGAATACTGTTTTTGGCAACTATCTCATTTTAGCTAGTTATGGAATGAATGGAACAAAATCCTTCCAAATTATCAAAGCTTGCCTAAGCTTTTTAGTTGCTGGTGAAAGATAAGCTGCCAAAGAGGCGATTCCTACAGAAACAAACATGCAATTGATTGCTCCCAGTCCAGAGCACCCTGTAAGCCTTGCTTTTTATTTATTAAATTTATATATTTCCTATAGGACTCTAAGGAAGCATACTAAAAATCTTTGTTTTCCTGTATCTCCCAAACACCTTTGGGAGATAGATTGGATTGAAACTAAACCAACGCCTTTCCTAGATTTAGAGAATTTTGTTCTAAAACAAGATTAAGACATTTATAAACCTGGGCTACCTTATTGGGAGTGCAAAAATCTGGGATAAGACTGCTACAGCAATGCGAAGTCTGTTTCCTTGTTGCAATCTAGTGGTAATTCACAAACTATTATAGATTACTACGTGGCAATTTCCAGTAGATTGCCTATTCTGTGGTTTGTGAAATGGAGCACAAAAAAAGGTGTTAACAGTACGTTGTTATCGACGTACATTTTAAAAAACGGTTGCTTGAACTGCGTCCAAGGATGAATCAGCAAAGGAAGAAACGGGTCAGGCTTTCGTGAAGAAATGAAGGAACCTGTCATGAGTCAGCACAGACTGACTAGCGAATCGCCGAGCGGGAAGGATGGTTCCCTGTGTAAACGTAATTGTAGACGGAGATCACTCTTCGCTCTTGCGCAAAAGCTCTGCTTCCTCAAAAAACGACCCCGAGGCTTAGGTAGCATTTTCCGGAGAAGGCGAACTGGACGCTTAAAATAGCCCCTATCAAGAACTACAATCCGCATTCCTCGCTGCTGGTGGAGATTAGGGGAAAAAAAGTATAAAGGAACGTCTGAAAATGTTAACAAGCCTGAGGCTCTGATGTTTAAGAAACAAACCTTTTGCTCAGCAGACCTTTGACGCTACCTCACTGGAGACTTAATAAAATATACTAAAATGGCTATATCTGCAAAAAAAAAAAAAAAATGGAAAATAGGTAGAACACTGTAAATGATGGAATTTGCTACCTCAAGATGAGGTAAAGATTGTGAGCTTGGATGACTTTAAAAGGAGAATTAGACAAACTTCTTAAATCAATGGCTACTAGTCATAATAGGTTCATATTAGGTACATAAGGCCTTGAATATGAGTTGCTTTAACATCCAAACTTCTAATCAAAGCATTTGATTGGATAGGTTTTGATTCAGCAGAGGTGAGCTCTCCTAATATTTTTATGCTTGTATGTAGCGTTTAATCTAATATTTAACAAAGTGTTTAAAAAGCCATCCAAATAATATTTCTCCAAATATTTAAATATTTTTAACTTGTCTCTCAAGGTTCTTGAAATGCCTAGCAATAGTACACCAAAATAAACAGGTAAAGAAGTGCATCGACCATATCATTTAAATCAAATATAAGATGGTGCTAATACCTGTCTCGTAAACTTCTGGTGGTATTTGATGCATTAATGAAAATGTATAGATCAGGCAAGACATTATGAATCCAACATTCAAGTTCAATCGGGAACTTCTGAGCAGGGCATCCGAGAAAAATCTCCCCATTAGCTTACGGGAAGGACCAGTATTCATAATCGGCAGGAGAAAAGGCATATGCAGAGTTATTTAAACATTGTTTGCCTGTTGCTTGGCTTGGAGAAGGCGTGGAAATATGCCGTAAATTCAGAGTAACTACGAAGTTCTGAGTTCCACCTTGTCTCAACATTGTCTCCTTTTAACACCCTGACGAGAAAGCTATATAATCCCACCCCACACCCAACAGAAAAACCAATCGCCC
This sequence comes from Thamnophis elegans, assembly GCF_009769535.1. Classification (NCBI taxonomy): domain Eukaryota; kingdom Metazoa; phylum Chordata; class Lepidosauria; order Squamata; family Natricidae; genus Thamnophis; species Thamnophis elegans. The sequence continues at coordinate 56,567,010 of NC_045546.1, read as the reverse complement.
TCAATCACTGCCACTCTACAATTTTCATGAGTTTATACATGCACGCTGTGCAAGCCGAACAAGCAATGTACGCACATTGCTGTACTGAGGCAGTACCTTCCCATTGGTTATTCTCATTGGTTATTGCCCCTCACGCCCTCCTTCCAGCCAATCACGGCTTACTCTTTCCCTAAAAGATAAGGTGGGTTGGGAAAGAGCTTCGCACACGCTGAGCTCGCAGTTGGCGGTCGGCCGGCGAATATCTTCAGGCTGGGGAGCGTTTTCCATCTACCGCGGGGAATCTTATCGCTTTTCTCATTTTAATAAAGCAAGTAAGTATTGGTGGTGCAGTAATATTAGAAGGAAACACACTTATTTATGTAATAATTGAGTTTAGGATGGGACTCCTGTGTTTATCAGGGTACTAATAAATTACAATCCCTATCCCTAGTTCGGCTGGTAATTCCTATTCTTGGCGGTGCTGCCTACGGCTGGTAGAAATGGGGAGTATATTAATAGCTGGAGGCGAGTTTCCCTACCTCGTAGTAAAAGTACCAACTCAGGAGCTTATTTCATCTAATAAGGGGAGGGAGGAGAGAAATAGTGAGATGGGGCAACTGCAGCTCTAAATTTACAGAGCTGGGAAGTGGAGAAGGGTTCTTTGTTCAAGAAATGCTTGTGAGAGACCTGTATTTCTTCTCTTCCATCTTGTGGTTGCATCATCCTGTAGTAGGACAGGTGAGCTAGAAGCAGAATCTTGAGGAAAATGTAATGGCATTCAATAAATGTTTTAATTCTCCTTTATAGTGTTTCCCAAACATTAATTTTTAATGAGCAGTGAAGGTTATAGCATGTTAGAAGTTCTACTTTTCTTGATGACTCCTATATTTCTGCTTCTCTTTTTAAAACAAAACAAGCATGTAAAATGAGAGCTAGAGCTGTGTAATGATGCATAACTCAAATGCCCTGTTTGTGCATTTCCCAGGTGTATTTGAGGGACCTCTAGCTGTAAAACAGATTTCTTAGGTTGATGCAACATGGTTATGATTATTCAGAACTAAGTTCTGAGTTCATTGAGTTAATTCTTACTATATGTAGCTTGGGATATATACCTACAGTTTTAACACTTGATGAGGCTTTAGTTCAGATTTAAAATATGTGAGATTAAGTTACAGTCACCTGTCTCCATTGATTTAGCTCACCTTACTGCAACCAACAATATTGGCACACTCCAGGTGCTCTTTATTAGGCAGGGTCATCTTGTGGGACCTATCTATAAAGAAAGTGAGATCTGCCTTTTTTTAATAATATGAATTTATCAAACGGATGCAGAATTTAATGGTGGTATTGAGTTATATAATCTAACATTAATTTGGATGTATAGTACTTATAAAATTGGGGGCACATTTAGGGATTCTTAGTCTTGAAACAATACCAAAACAAAATATGGTGGAACTTTTTGTCAAGTGGAGCCAGAGCATATAATATTAGATAATAAGGCTTACCTATACGTGACATGTGCTGAGTACATTTCTTAATTTTTTTAATTCCTGTAAAACAAAATAAAAACAGATTCCTCCTTGGATTCCTTCTGAACCAAAAGAGCAAATCCCAACATGAGTGGAAGAGGTAACAGAAATGTTGCATGGGATTGCAGGGACATGTTTTAAAATGATTAAGAAGATTTTGGAACATAATTTACAAAATGTTTACTATGAAGGGATTTAATAGTATCTACCAATTTGGTGTTGCAAGGGGTTGCTTGCCATACCCACTCTTCAGGCTAAATGTCAGTCTTTCTCAGCTAATATGCCAATGCTGTGGTTTTGTTCTCTGCAAACTACTTTCTGCCAAGAATTTAACATCTGTCACTCTGCCAAGGAGTAGTAAAGTGTGGAAGCTAGTATAATACAATCTTTCAAGTCATAAAGATAACATAATTATGCATAGTCCAACTATTTGTATATAAAATGTTATAAATATACTGTTGTGCACAATTGGTTTCTTTTTAGTAATTGGGAATTTTTAATGAGCATAGTATCCATAGCATTCTTTTCTGTTTATTTATTTTTATTAGTTGGATAAAATCACACAGGTCAATGAAATCCATTTTCTGCTCTTTGATAGATAGCAACATGATGCTGTTGCATGATCTATTCATATTAAATTTACGGCCCTGTCTGCATGTATTTGTTTGTTTTATCCTGCCTTTTTATTAACTTAAGGAAGCATGCATACAAAATACTTCTGTCTCCTATTTTTCCCATAACAACAAACCTGTAAGGTGGATTGGGCTGAGAAAAACTGAGAATTGGTCCAAAGTCTCCCTGTTGTATTTCATATCTAAGGGAAGATTAGATCTTCTAGTTTCTAGCCCAGTAGCTTAACCACTGCCTCCAATTGATTATCTTTTTTAAACCTTTTACAGTTAAAGCAACTTTGAGTTGAATTATAGTAGTTTTAATTTTAGAATGAATGAAAGTACCGTATATACTCGAGTATAGGCCGACCCGAATATAAGCCGAGGCACCTAATTTTACCACAAAAAACTGGAAAAGTTATTGACTCGAGTATAAGCCTAGGGTGGGAAATGCAGCAGCTACCGGTAAATTTCAAAAATAAAAATAGATACCAATAATGTTTTTGAATATTTATTTAAAAGAAAAACAGTAAACTAGCGGTGTATTCAATGAAATACTTCACTCACCTCATGATGCTGATGTCCCGCTGTGATGATGATGTCCCGTGCAGCCGCGGGAGCGATGTCCCGCCTCCTATGACACACGGCACAGTGATTCCTATCATTGGATCACTGTACCAGAGGAGGTGGGACATCGCTATGTGGCTGCTTGCCATAACAAGGAGGAGGTGGGACATCGTTTCAGAGCGGCAGGAGGGGGAGGAAGGGGAATCGTAAGACAGCCCTGCATTACATTAGAACGTGAGGAGGGGGGGATGGTGCGGTGCGCGCAGCGCGGCAAACTCACAGGGGCACTGGGCCATTCACGAGTGTCACCCAGCGGCATGGCCCCACCCCTTTTTCTCCTCCATTTCGGGCAAATTTTTCACTGACTCGAGTATAAGCCGAGGCGGCTTTTTTCAGCCCAAAAAGTGGGCTGAAAAACTAGGCTTATACTCGAGTATATACAGTATACCATAGACACCAGAATTCTTTTTACACTCCCAATATGTTATAAAAGTAACTTCTAGTTCTGACCTCTTGCTAGCCTTTTTGGAGGAAACCTAGTGACTTCCACTCTCTAACCATCAAATAAATACTGATGAGTATTGTACATACCCCATTGCATCTGCCTGTTTTCTCTCATCTACACATAAAAACTGCCTCCCCCCAAATATGCCTAGCTAGAGTGGTGGATTAGGAACAGAGAATCTCACGTGAATACATCACAACCATGGAAACACAGTGAGTGATGTTAGATTATTCATTTTCTCTCAGCCCAGTATATCTCATAGATGTCATATGGTGTAAAACACTAGTTGAATTTGTTAATTCCTCATCACTTGTGATGTTTGACTGTATTCCTTATATCAGTATGTCTGTTGCAAAACATGTTGTGTAAACATGCCATTCTTGACCCTAAAAGTGCTAATTCTACTCTAGAAATTTATTGAACTATTACCAAAATGTGTAAATGAGCAGCATTCATGACAGTAAGAAATTTAAAAATGTAAATACATAGAAACATGCCAGTTAGAGTACTGTGGTCTGGATACTGTATATACTCGAGTATAAGCCTAGTTTTTCAGCCCACTTTTTGGGCTGAAAAAAGCCGCCTCGGCTTATACTCGAGTCAGTGAAAATTTTGCCCGAAATGGAGGAGAAAAAGGGGCGGGGCCATGCCGTTGGGTGACGCTCGTGAATGGCCCGGTGCCCCTGTGAGTTTCCCCTCCCTCTGTGTCAGTTTGCCGTGCAGCGCGCACCGCACCATCCCCCCTCCTCACGTTCTAATGTAATGCAGGGCTGTCTTACGATTCCCCTTCCTCCCCCTCCTGCCGCTCTGCAACGATGTCCCACCTCCTCCTTGTTATGGCAAGCAGCCACATAGCGATGTCCCACCTCCTCTGGTACAGTGATCCAATGATAGGAATCACTGTGCCGTGTGTCATAGGAGGCAGGACATCGCTCCCGCGGCTGCACGGGACATCATCATCACAGCGGGACATCAGCATCATGAGGTGAGTGAAGTATTTCATTGAATACACCGCTAGTTTACTGTTTTTCTTTGAAATAAATATTCAAAAACATTATTGGTATCTATTTTTATTTTTGAAATTTACCGGTAGCTGCTGCATTTCCCACCCTAGGCTTATACTCGAGTCAATAACTTTTCCAGTTTTTTTGTGGTAAAATTAGGTGCCTCGGCTTATATTCGGGTCGGCCTATACTCGAGTATATACGGTATTTCTGTCAGTGAATGTGGGAAGTGGAAAACGAATCCTTTATTTTGAAATCTCTGTCTGAAGTTTATGTCTGAGAACACAAGATGTTTATCATTTGGTAACACTGCTGTAAGGAGTAATGAATACATTTTGGAAGCTGTGAAGAAGAAACCCCTTTACATTGAAAATACTAATAAATTTCATGTTCATATGAGCATACATTGAAATGTAGGACAATTCATTTGCATTTGCAAATAACCTTGTAGCATTAAAGCTACAGAGAAGAATTATGTATCTTTATGTTTCTCATCTCTGCAGATTCTGCAGTTTGTTCTGTGTTACTTATTCTTTCTGCAATTCTCCCGAGTTTATTTTCTCCTACTACTAATAACAGCACCAAAAATCTTAGATTATCTGCATAAATAATGGCAATATTTTGGTTTTCACCATTCGTTTCCTTGAGTATATCATTCCTGATTTGGGGGGGGGAATCAAATTATTTGCCCAATTTATTGGGCAAATAAATTGATTTCCGCCCCCCCCCCCCCCCCGAAAAATTGAATCTGAGGAGAATTTAAGTATTGGAAACTCTGACAATGTTTCTTTTGTCTAGTGACTGAATACTTGGTAAATATTGTGTTTATTTGGAAATGTATATTAAGTCTTAATAGGTGTGTCTTAATATGTATTTATATACTTAATACTAAATATGTCTTCATTATAAGTATGTCTTTATTATAATCAATAAAAATTATTGATTATGATTAATAAGTTACTTGAAGTATATAGATAGTCTTGATGTTTGACTTTAAATTCTTTGTTTTTTTCACTTCTCTCAACCTGTGTCTCACACTGAATGGACTAGAGGAGTGATGTTGAACCTTTTTAGCACCAAGTGCCCAAACTGGGATGCACGTGCAAGCCGGAACCCTGGAAACTCAAAGACCAGCTGGCTGCATCAGCACCAGCCACCTAGTCTTCTGGTGCACGCATGCGCGTCAGCCAATTTATGTTCGTGCGCACAAAGCACCGGAAACCCAAAGACCAGGGATGCGCCCTGGCCAGTTGGTCATCAGTTTCCAGGGCTCCGGCACACACAAAGATCAGCTGGCTGGCACACATTTGTGTGCCAGAAACCAGAAGAGCAGCTGGCGACGGTGCACATGTCCACAGAGAGGGCTCTGTGTGCCACCTCTGGCATGCGTGTCATAGGTTTGTCATCATGGGACTAGAGTGTTTACCCAGCTACCTTTGAATGTGTTGCTCTTTCTTTGAACAAAGTGACAACAGAATGCTGATGCCTCAACTGGGACCATCCAGACTGCATTATTGTAATGCAGTCTGTATAGGGCTGTCTATGAGTGCAGTTTAGAAACTTCAATTAGGAGAAACTGAATTGTATTTGTCTTTAAACAATTGCATTGACCGCTTGAAGTTTTCTGGACAAGCATAAGTAATTTTTATTTCAAGCCTTTGAGAAAATGCCTCTCAGCACTCATTAAAGCTGTATGTATTCAGGTTCCATCAACCTCTCTCGTGGAGACTTAGAACCAAGCTGTCTTGGTTGTCACTCCTACTGCGGAATATTTATTTACATATGAAAATGGTTAGATCTTTAGGAGGTCTTCTTCAGGAGAACCAATTCTTTTTTTTCATTCAACCTTAATAACATCAAGTGTTTTTCAAACTTAGCAGCTTTAAGTTGCATGGACTTCCCATATATTAAAATGCTAATTGGAAAATTCTGGAAGTCCCCACATCTTAATGTTGTCAAGTTTGATAAGCACTGATTTAGTGGTTTTTCATGGTTTAATAATGATTTCTATGATTTTAATGTTTTTTAGTGTTAGTATATTTGCATGGTTTAAAATTAAAATATAAAACTGCCTGATATGTTTAGAAAGTGATATCAAATTGGAAAAATATAATATTACAGTAATGTAATATTTATGGAATTTATCACAATAGTGTAATAGATTATGGAAAGATAACAGTTTTTCTACCTTCTGTTATGCCATCAGGTAGTTGAGGTTTTCTCCCCACAATCTTTTTGGCACCTGACTTCAGTTTCTCTTTTCATCTCCAGAGCTCACTAGTTCAAACCTGTTTTGCCCTCTAGACAAGTCAGTTCCATCTTTCACCAGATAAAAATTTCTCTTTGCACACAATAGACTGTGACTCACTGAGTGCCTTAAGAGGGGTTTTTTTTTGGGGGGGGATGTTATTTATAATTGGAAATCAGACACTGAATTATAAAAATATGAAAAACATGAAGTATCATTTACACCAGGGGTCTCCAATCCTGGCAACTTTAAGACTTGTGTACTTCAATTCCCAGAATTCCTCATCCAGGAAAGCTTGTGGACTTCTGGGAGTTGAAGTTCACAAGTCTTAAAGTTGCCAAGGTTGGAGACCCCTGATTTACATTATGTACATAGACCAATGATTTCAGATTATTAACAAAATTGAATAATAGTATTTTTCCTATGTTTCGCCCCCATCTGCCTGTAGATGTATATATATACCATAATCCTGTTCCTGAAGCTATGCTTTTTTCTAATTACTAAAATGCCTGTAGTTCAAGTGTTTATTCCATAGATCCATCACTTCATCATAAAAATGCTGTATTACTTGGGGCAGGGAGAAGAGGGAGAAGATGCTCTAGATAATAGGCTTTTGATTTTCTGTAACTATTAAACTATAATAAATTATAAACTACCCTTCAAAATTAAGAAATGCATAAATCCTGAACATACGGCATATATAATACATAGAAGGAAGCTATATGCCATGAGATGAAGGATTAATTATTGATTAGCTTTTTAGAAAGCTGTAATCTTATGACTCCCAGTAGTTTTGAAGAATAAAATGTCCATTTAATATATTTAAAAAATAGTCCATGAAACAGCATAACCATTAGTTAAAATTATCTGCCAATCCTAAAAAAAGACAACTAGGCAGTAGCTTGCTAATGCCATTCCCCTAGAATGGCCTACCTCTGTTCCCCCAATGCATTTTACTTAATCTCAATCACTGAGATCTACTCTCTATTTATTTGTTGTTGAATGAACCCACTTAATTTTAACTAATTTATATGACCCATTGTATCTTTGTACGTTTTTTAATTGACATAGTGGGGTATATATGAGAGAGTGACTGTGGGTATACATGAGAGGACCAAGGGTGCAGCCTGGTGCCTCCTCTACTGAGTGCATAAGCAGAAATGGTAGGGGGCCCAGGCCTACCTCTTGTCCTAGAATGAATGATAGATTTGGAAGCGGGGGCCATGGGGGGAAGGGGGGGGTGTCTACGGGGATGGGGGCAGGCTGGAGCATTTCGGTCATGATGGGGAGGGGCATGTTTGACGGGAGCTACAGGGCTAGCCATTACCGGGGAAGGAGGGCTCGCTACGTCGCAGCGATCCCTTGTTCCGGCCCTGTAAGCTCAACTCAAGGACCTGGTGGCAAGAGAAGCCAGGGCCCTGGTCTCAGGTTGTTGTTGCTAAATGCCAGGTCTGTGATTAACAAAAGCTCCCCTTGTCCAGGACTTAATACTTGACGGGGCAGACCTGGCATGTATTACTGAAACCTGGCTGGGCCATGAGGGAGGAGTCCCCCTCTCAGAAAAGTGCCCGGAAGGGTTTCAGGTGCTCCACCAACCACAACACCAGGGAACGTGGTGGGGGAGTGGCAATTATTATCCGAGGGTCATTAGTTCCTCACAGGATCCCTGCTTCAGAGACTGTAGGGTGTGAGTCCCTTCTCTTGAAGTTGGACCTAGGGGTTCAAGTGGGCTTGATTTTGACATACCTACCTCCCAGCTGCGTCACAACAGCCCTGCCTGCACTCCTGGAGTCAGTAGCCGGGTTGGCAGTTGAGTTCCCCAGACTGATAGTACTGGGGGACTTCAACCTGCCGTCCCTAGACGAACACTCCGATGGGGCTCAGGAGTTCATGGCTTCCATGACAACCATGGACTTGACCCAGGTAATTCAGGGTCTGACTCCTAGAGCGGGACACACACTCGACCTAGTGTTTCAGGGCAGTGGAGACTTGATCTTGAGTTGAGGGGTATAGAGATCTCGCCCTTGTCATGGTCAGATCACTTCCTGTTGAGGCTTGCTTTTTGGAAGCTACTCCCCCACGGCAGGGAGGTGGAACCGATTAAGTGGTTCCGCCCCAGGCACCTGATGGACCTGTTGGGATTTCAGAAGGAGCTTGGGGGGATACCTGACACTCTCACCCACAATCCGACGGAGTCCTTGGTCGCCGCATGGAATACAGCGGCGACTGAGGCACTAGACCGGCTTGCACCTTTGCGGCCTCTCCGCGTCAGTGGATCCAGGAGGGCTCCTTGGTTCACCGAGAAACTCTGGGAGATGAAGCACCAAAAGAGACACCTAGAGCGACGCTGGAGGGCTAGCAACTCCGAATCCGACCAAACACTACTAAGAGCCTTCACTAGGACTTATTTAGTGGCGATATGGGCGGCAAAATGTGTACATTTTCCTGCTCTTATTGTGTCTGCAGAATCTCGCCCAGCCGCCCTGTTTAGGATAACCCGTTCCCTCCTGAAAGGGGGGGAAGCGGGGGATGCCTTACAGGGATGGGCTGAGGAGTTTGCCCAGTTTCTGTCGGACAAAATCGCTCTGATTCGGACAGACCTTGACTCCACTTGGACAAAACCAGCGGAGATGCCAGGGGAGGGTCTTGCTCAGATTTCCTGGAATGAGTTCCAGCTTGTCACCCCTGATGAAGTGGACAAGGTCATGGGAGCGATGAGTGCCTCTACCTGTTTATTGGATCCGTGTCCCTCCTGGCTGGTCGCAACCAGCAGGGAGGTAACGCGAGGCTGGCTTCAGAGAATTACGAACGCTTCGTTGCGGGAGAGTTCTTTTCCACAACCTTTGAAGAAGCCTTCTCTGGATCCAGCTATTCTTAAAAACTATCGTCCAGTCTCCAACCTCCCTTTTTTAGGGAAGGTTGTTGAGAAGGTAGTGGCCCTCCAACTCCGACGGACCTTGGATGAAGCAGATTATCTAGACCCTTTTCAATCTGGTTTCAGGCCTGGTTACAGCACTGAAACCGCTTTGGTCGCACTGACCGATGATCTCTGGCGGGACATTCCTCTATCCTGGTGCTCCTTGACCTCTCAGTGGCCTTCGATACCATCGACCATGGTATCCTTCTGCGACGGCTGGAAGAGGTGGGAGTGGGAGGCACCATTTTACGGTGGTTCTCCTACCTCTCCGACAGGTCGCAATCGGTATTGGTTGGAGGGCAGAGGTCGACTCCTAGGCCCCTTAATTATGGGGTGCCACAGGGGTCGGTCCTGTCCCCCCTCCTATTTAATATCTACATGAAGCCACTGGGTGAGATCATTCGCCGGCACGGGATTAAATACCACCAGTATGTGGATGATACACAGTTGTATTTGTCCGCCCCATGCCAACTCAGCGTAGTGGTAGAAGTGATGTGCCAGTGCCTGGAAGCTGTTAGGGTCTGGATGGGAGCGAACAAGCTTGCACTCAATCCTGACAAGACCAAGTGGCTGTGGATGCTGCCTCCTAAGGACAGCCCAGCTAGTCCGTCCCTAAGCCTGGGAGGAGAAAATTTGCTCCCCTCAGAGGTGGTCCGCAACTTGGGGGTCCTCCTGGATCTGCAGCTGACGTTGGAACATCATCTGTCGGCTGTGACCAGGTGGGCCTTTGCCCAGGTTCGCCTGGTGCACCAGTTGCAGCCCTATTTGGACCGGGAGGCACTGCAAACAGTCACTCACACCCTCGTCACCTCAAGAATGGATTACTGTAATGTGCTCTACATGGGGCTGTCCCTGAAAAGTGTTCAGAGACTACAATTAGTCCAGAATGCAGCCGCATGAGTGATACATTACACCTATCCTCCGTGAGCTGCACTGGCTTCCTATTGGTCTCCGAGCACGATTCAAAGTGCTGGTTATCACCTTTAAAGCCCAACATGGCCTAGAATCCGGATATCTTCGAGACCATCTTCTGCTGCACACCTCCCTAAGACCGATAAGATCGCACAGGATGGGCCTTCTCCAGGTGCCATCAGCTGGACAATACCGGCTGGCGACGCCTCGGAGTAGGGCCTTCTCTGTTGCCGCTCCGGCCCTATGGAATGATCTACCCCCAGAGATCCAGACCCTACCCACTCTCATGGCCTTCCGAAAAGCTATTAAAACCTGGCTATTTCGGCAGGCCTGGGGCTGTTGACCTCTGGATTGAGGTCCAGCCCGCTTAGATTGGGTGCATGTTGTGTCTTTTTAAATTTGTCGTGTTTTTATCTGTTTTTAATTTTTCTTAATGTCTGTTTCTGTAAGCCGCCCGGAATCCTCCGGGATTGGGCAGCCTATAAATTAAATAAACAGTTAAACAGTTAAACAGTTGTTAATGTATATGGCTCCCCATTTCACGAAAAGTAACCCTGGCCGATATACAACAATCCAGTACTATTTTGCCCTACTACCATCTCCCATCCTACATCATAAGCCAACAGCCCACTATAGTTAACTTATTCAGAAATTATAACTACAGGAAAATATGGAGACCAGTGATCTGGTGACACCATTCAAATTGACACTCCATGTAGTTTACTACCCCTTGCCCTCTATGCAACCAATATCCTGAAAGACTTTGGGCAGTCTCTTCATCTCAGATTGGGAGAATCTGTTCTATACTCCATATTAGCTCACCACCATATATCCTTCTGATCTTGAGATAGGAAAAACTTTCCATTAGGAAGAGAGTATGGCTGACAATCAGTGTCAGCCCCACTAGATAGTGCAAATCAGAAAATCAATTCTACTGGAAGACTAGTCACTAGAACTATGCTTTATTAATGTAGACTGCAAAACAGAATCTTCTAATTATACTTTACCTATCAGCCATCCTAATTTTTGAACAATCTTCCCTCTACTTGGTGCAGTAAAGCATGTAGTATAGTGCCACATAGTTCCCAGCTTTGCCTTCCTTGTTCTAAATCTGCTGGAAAGAAGAAATAATTTTTAAAGTCCCCACAAATTCAACCACCAGTCCAAACGTCTCCCGTCACCACCTCTGATCACTGATTCAGCAAATCAGTTCTGTTGGTGATAGGCCTTCTAGTTGGTAGATCAGTACTCCGAACTCACTGTCCATGCTGCAGTGGATCCCTCCATGTTAATCGCTTCATGTTGAGGTTTTTGAAGTAATAAATTATTTAAACTTGCTTCCAATAATACTTTTGTAGCCTCATTTGGTTCATAACCTGCCCAAATTCTTTGTACATTTTCTAATCTCATAACTAAATATATTTCTTAATAGCAACAGATAAGCTTGTTCCGACCATACCACAGCAAAACCCTTACATCTTTAACTAAAGTGACCAGTCACCAAACAATATGGGAAAACATTGTATATAACATTAGATGATCTAAATGGCCTGTTCCAATTTAATGATCGTAACATAGGTTTTGAACATAACACTGTCAACTGTACGCTGAATTAAAATCAGAATTACTCAGTACATTTATTAATTTGCAGTAGAAGGAAGTTCACCTAAATAATTAACTGTAGACTGTTACGTCCTCCCGGGCCAGCCGACGGGAGGGGCCGGAGCAGCCACAAGCTGATTGGCTGCGACGCACCAGCCAGCTGGAGATAGACGCGGCCCTTTAGTGGCACCTATTCGTTTAAAGGCCAGAAGGGTTCTGTTGGCCCTGAGGGCTCGCGTGGACGCTGAGCTCTACAAGCTCGTGGCCCAGGGAGTCCTAGAGCCAGTTGACCACGCCCCTTGGGAAACACCTATAGTCCTGCCTCTAAAAGCCGATGGCTCACTGAGGGTGTGCGCGGACTATAAGGCCACACTCAACAAGGCCTTACAAGCACACCCTTATCCTGTCCCCGTAGTTCAACACGTCTTACATTCCTTGGGCCAGGGCCAGATCTTCGCAAAGCTGGACCTGGCCCAAGCATATCAGCAACTACCAGTAGACGAAGCATCCGCAATGGCACAGACCATTGTCATGCACCGGGGCGCGTTCAAATGTCGCCGCCTCCAATTTGGAGTTAGCGTCGCCCCAGGTATTTTCCAGGGCCTTATGGAGCGAGTGCTCCACAGTATCCCCAGGGTCATCCCTTATTTTGACGACATCCTGATCGCCGCAAAGGACCGATCAGGACTCGTCAAGATGTTAAGGGACGTCCTCGCAAGGTTCCGCACGGCCGGATTGCACTTAAAACGTTCAAAGTGCAGATTCGGCGTGCCTTCAGTGGAATTTTTAGGATTTTGGGTGGATGCCAAAGGAATCCACCCCACTCCCTCCAAGGTGGAAGCCATCACGGCCGCCCCCACCCCTAACAACAAACAGGAACTCCAAGATTTTCTCGGCCTCCTAAATTTTTATTCACCATTCATCCCGCATAAAGCAACAGTTGCGGAGCCACTGCACCGCCTCCTTGATATTTCAACTCCATGGGCCTGGACAGACCACGAAGACCAAGCGCTCGTGGCTGTCAAGGCACTGTTAACCAATGCACCGGTGCTAATTCAGTACGATGAGCACCGTCCCCTAGTACTGGCCTGTGACGCGTCCCCCTACGGGATCGGAGCAGTCCTCAGCCATGCATACCCGGATGGAACCGAGCTTCCCATCGCCGCCGTAGTGGGAGTAAAAAGGTTCCACTATTATTTATACGGCCGAAATTTCACCCTAGTAACGGATCACAAGCCGTTGCTGGGCATAATCGCGGGAGACCGCCCCACCCCAATCATCCTGCCACCTAGGATGGGCCGGTGGTCTGAGTTTCTCGCCGCTTACTCATACAGCCTGATATACAGACCAGGCAAACAGCTAGGGCACGCGGATGCCCTTAGCCGCTGCCCCCTGCCTACACCGGTGACCGATCCAGCTCCAGCGGCATCGATATTTACGCTAACTGAAGAAGTCCCATGTCCCCTGTCAGCCACAGACATAGCACATGCCACGCGTTCCGATCACATTCTCCAAAGAATATTGGACGCAGTGAGTCGCGGTTGGACGGAGGAAACTCGCACATTCCATTCTACCGCCGAAGGGATGAGCTGTCAGTGTCCCACGACTGTCTGCTGTGGGGTGCCAGAGTGGTCATACCCGCTGCCCTCCGCTCACTAGTCCTCACCAGCCTCCATGAGGGACACCCAGGCATAGTCAGAATGAAGGCTCTCGGCTGCAGCTATGCCTGGTGGCCCTCCATGGATGCAGACATAGCGGCTTGGGTTCAACAGTGTTCCCCCTGTCAAGCAGTGCGACCAGCTCCCCCAGCAGCACCCGCACAGACCTGGGAAAAACCTCTCTCTCCCTGGAGCCGGATACACCTCGACTTCTTCGGGCCGGTAGAAGGTCGCACCTTCCTGATTATAGTAGACGCACTGTCAAAGTGGGTCGAAATATTCCACATGGCCTCAACAACCGCGGGCGCCACTGTCCAAGTCCTACAATCCCTATTTACGACACATGGCTTACCAGACGTCATTGTATCCGATAACGGGCCCCAGTTCCAATCCTCCACTTTCCTAACCTTCTTAGCTTCACTAGGCATCCGCCATGCACCTATAGCACCATACCATCCCATGGCAAATGGCCTGGCTGAGAGAGCTGTAAGGTCAGCAAAAGAAGCTCTAGCCAGACTACAACACCTTCCTTGGCCACAACGACTTCGTACGTATTTATTGGCTCAACACGCAACCCCAAATCAAACAATGGGAAAAAGCCCAGCCGAACTATTAATGGGTCGCAGATTAAGGACCACCCTTGACAGGATGCACCCTGCCTTCTCGCAGACGACCCCAAATGCCGCACAACCCCCTAGAAATTTTCTGGTGGGTGAGGGGGTATATGCTCAAAACTACGCAGGGGAGCCAAAGTGGTTAGCCGGGATTGTGACCGAGATAACCGGCCCCTGCTCTTACAGGGTTCTGCTGGCCGATGGAAGACTATGGAGGCGCCATGTGAACCAGCTGAGGCGCCGGGCACCGGCAGCAACTGACGGGGGCAACCCAGGTAACCCACAACAACCACCACCAGGGTCCACTTGCTCCGGGGCCATCCAGCCCCCACAACCCGGTCAACAAGTTCCACACAGAACGCAGCCAGGGCTTGCTTGCCGAGGGGCTGATCAACCTGCCCAGCCGCGTCACGCCGCGGCTCTGCCAGCTACCCCCGACCACACAGACCGTACACTCAACCCCTTACGTTACACAGTCTTACCTCGGCCCATTCCCTTGGGCTCCCGGCCCAGGCCAGCCTCTCAGATACGTCACTGCAGCCAGGCACCACCAGGGTCGTTGGAGGCCGCGCCCGCACTGAGGAGATCCCAGTGCGTGCGCAGGCAGCCCGCTTACCTGAGAGACTACACATGTGCCATCGGGGGGAAGGAGTGTTACGTCCTCCCGGGCCAGCCGACGGGAGGGGCCGGAGCAGCCGCAAGCTGATTGGCTGCGACGCACCAGCCAGCTGGAGATAGACGCGGCGGGCGTCTATTGGCTGGCCAACTGACAGCTCTCGTATATAAAGAACTGTCAGTTGGCCGGGAGCTGTCCACGTTCTGAATCCTGCTAGTTACCAGACCTGTGTTAAATAAAGCTGCGAAAACCGTTACTGAAGCTTCTAGCCTGGTTATTTAAAACAGACTGCAGTAGTCAGTTTTATGGTTAATATATGAAAGGTACAAATAATTTCAAACTTCCGACCTTGAGAAAAGTCTGACTCTGGAACTCACTCACTTTGTAATAGAAAAGCAGAACTTTTTTAACTTCTCTATTTAGCCTTCTTGCATCATATCCATCTTGTTTTATTTTTCAAATTTTCTTTTCTCCCTTTCCTAGTGTACACCTCTGCTTCCCCTTATTCTTACTCTATCCTCTCTTCCTTCTCCAGTTTTAACATAATTAACATCAATTAATTATGTAAGTGAGCTATTTTATTTTACTAATTAACTTTAGTCAGTTTTATAATTTTATTTAACTACTTTGTTTTGCCCAGTTCTCATCCTCTTTTGATATGTGGCTTCTGGCATTATACCACACATATGCACTATACTTGCTTATATGGACACATGTGTCAGATGCATATAATTATGCAAAGAAGAAAATCTCCACGATTTGTTTCAGCTGAAATTGACAACCAAGGTTGACAAGTTATAGAAGCTGAGTATTGTGAAGACTTTCTGTCAAAATAAAAAAATGTATTTGGGATGAGATCATTTTCAGCAGTTATTTTTGTGTAAATATAATATAAATTATTTCCTCTATACAGTATTGCAAAATACCTGGAAATGATGCCAGTATTAATGTAGGCATGATAAATACAGGTAAACAAAAAAGAATAGCCAGATTTCTTTTGGTTTAATCATTCAACAGTATTTAGTAAATTAAGGTATTTTATAACTTATAGTATAGTATATGTTGTTAACTTACAGCTAGTATTTGAAGAATAGCAACAAAAGCTTATTCAGAAGTTTGATAACATCATGGAACTGAAATGGCTCATTTAAGTCATCAGGCCCTACCTTTACTTAATGTAGAATACATATGCAAATGTTTATCTAACCTCTGCTTGAATATCTTTAACAAAGGAACTCAAGAACTCCGTGTTTCTCGATGGGAATGTTTTTCTGAGCATTCCATTGAAATTTCCTTGTAAGACAAGTTATGGCTTGCTTCTCTGGCAAGATTCTCAATTAGAACTGGGATGGAAGTACTATATCCATCCTAGCTATCCATAGCCGCTTAATGAGTGGTCATTAAACAAGACCACTTGTCTAGATACATTAACTATCAGCAGTCTACAGTTACATCTGGAAGCAAACTGTTAACCAGTGCATTGTAATGATACCCAGTTATAAATCTCTAGGCTACCAGGTGATGCTATGAAGATTATTTTTTCAGTGTCTGGATAGAGAAAAAGAAGACTGGTTCTATCTGAGCAAGATCAAGTGTTTGTGGACTCTTTGATTCCCTGATACTGCATGGGATTCTATTCCCTTAGACTGATTTGGTGTGCAGTTTGGTAATCCTCTTGGACTCTCAGGACCTACAGGAAGAGCAAATGGTAGCCATGACCAGGAGAACTTTTGCACAAATCCATATTATGCATCAGTCTGCTAATTCCTAAATTGGATGGCCTTCTTGATACTCGGGTCCTGTGCACCTATATGTACTAGTACAATATAATGTATATGGGGGTATCCTTCAAAACCTCCTGGAAACTGCATTTGGTTCAGAATGTACTAAAATAGTACAAGTGGTTATAAGTCCACTTTGGTATGACCCTGCAGCACTATTGCTTTACAAGCTAAACTGGTTAGTTTCAGCACCTGCACACAATATTTTTGACAGATATGTTAATCAAAGAGGATTGATATAATCCCTTCGTTCTTATCTAAAACAGCTGGTATCTAATATAGCATTCAGATTGTTAGTTCAAGCAAGGAAAGTATTTACAAGAACATTTTGTTACCGAACAACCCCTCCCCCCAAAAGGATCGTAGTGTATTTTCTCTCTTAATTGCCTTGGATTCTGGTTGGTAAGAATTCTGATGCAAAGCTGATAGTCACTCATCTAAATACTTCAGAGAAAAATCCACATGGCTATCATGGTGCTGCAGCTCACCCCTCCCAATGTGACCCTCTTCAGATGTATTGGGGCTACAGTTCTTGAAAACAAGCCTGTGGGTGATCAAAAGCTGTATAATTCTAAATAGCATCTACTTTGTTATAATACACTGTATACATCAGTACTGTTTTAGTACTTGCATTTATCTAGATGTAAGAATGGAATTACCAAGCATAAAGTAACTGACAAAATGCTTATAGTGCTCATGAAAGTGCTAAGAACCCTGCATCAATGTTTACATTTAGCCTGAGAAACTAGATAATGCCACAAATACAGGAAAGCCTCTTGCAATAGCAGTTACAGGAAATAAATTGATGACTTTCAAAAGTCCAGGTTCCGCTTTCTCACCCTGCCCCACTCCCAATTTCTCTCTGATATGTTATAAAACTAGGATGATATTGTGTGAGGTGGGTGGTAGGAAGAAGTAGAGATTATTTACCAGCCTTCTGGGATTATAGCCAACAGACACTGGCAAGCAGTGTGCTGGGGTGGGAGCCGCAGGCTTAAAAGAGATTGGACCAGATGAAAAGGCTTTGGGGCCAAGTGTTTTCATAGAGAGCTAACAAAGCAGGGTTAGGAAAAAAAAAACTGATTTCTTTACAAATAAGCAGCTGGTGGAGAGGGATCTTTGATGCTGGATTGTATTCCCGTAGTTGGTAAATAAATCATGTTTTTTTTAAAAGCATGAATATATAGCATGTGTTTGACCAGCATTTTTGTATGAAAAACTGTGTGTGTGTGCATGTGTGTGTGTTTTTCTTTTGGGATGCCCATTGGCCAAAGTTAAGCTGTTTACTTGGAGGGCCTCCAGTAGGTATAAATGAAGAGAGGGAAGAGGGTGGTATTAGCATATAGCACTCAGCAATCTACAATATCCTTCATAGATCTTTCTACTGTTTAGCTGTTGATCAAAACATTGCTCTGCAACAGACTTGCCTATTCTGGAATCCCCCAGAATCATGCTTGGAACTACCTTGTCTTTTTGAATCAAAGTAATGTCACTTTTATCCTTCTGAAACTTTTAATAAACCTTGTTTATGCAACAAAGGGATTTTTAAATTAATCTCATTTCTGATATTATAGTTTCTACTAAACTTGGCTGTTTAATTATTTGTCCAACCTATTGAAGTTTTACTGGTTAAGACTGAAACTGATCTGAAAGTGGATTTAAAAGTGACACGTTACAAGAATGGGAAAAGAGGCTACACTGCACATACAAAGGAAACTGGCTAATATTTTAATAATTAAAAAGGATATACAAATAACAAGCCGAAAGAGTGACCAGAATAACTTTCTTATTGGATTTATAAATGAGACTTGTCGAAGAGTTGTATGGGAAGAGATCAATAAACATAGAAATCAATTATTTAAAGAGACTAAAAATAAGGTTTATTAAAAATGAATATAAAATTGGTTTATATTTTTAAGGTTAAGAGTAGATATATTATCTCTCATAACCCTTAAAAGGACTTTTGTTGATTAGGAATGAACAATGAGGCTTGAAGAATTTCTTTACACAGGTAATCCTTGACTTTCAATCTTTTGTTTAGTGATCGAAGCACTGAAAAAAGTGACTTACAAACCCTGCTCACACTTAACCACCATCACAACATCTCCATAGCCATATAATCAAAATTAAGGCACTTAACAACTAGCATGTATTTCAGATGGTTGTAACCTCCCGAAGTCACAGAATCGCCATTTGTGACTTTCTAGCTGTCTTTCATCAAGCAATGGTGAATCCAGATTTACTTAATGACTGTATAACACAATGATTTGCTTAACAATTGTGTCAAAAAAATAACGTAAAATTGGGCCTGATCCACTTGCTTAACAGTGGAAATTCCAGTCCCAACTATGGCGGTAAATCAATGACTACTTGTAGATAATAGTTGGGATGTGGGGGGGGGGGGAGATCATTAGTTGTATTTTAAGAGAAGTTATTGAAATTGTTTATACTTTAATGAAGGAGAAGGTCATTTAAACACACACGCTTACACTATATTTTTTCTTTCTATTTTTTTTCTTTTTTCCACATTCTATTTTTAGGTTGAATGTGTATCTTTTTAATTGTAATTTTTTATAAAATTACTATTTTAAAAAGTACACACATGGTGTACCACAGTTCTGAGATGTCAGTGCTTTCCATTTGTTGTCAAGTGAAATATACTGAGTGAGAAATTGATGTGTTTAAATGGTTGTGTGCCTGTAAATCTTACGTGTTAAATTCATATCTCAAACACCAACAATTTCATGTTTTTCCCTCCCAGATGTTATCACAATAACCCAATATCTATATCCTTGTTTTTATTTTGGAACCTACATGGATTCTGAAGCAAGTTGTGCCTCACTGGTTACAGGATTATGGAATGTGAAATCAAGCAGCTTCAGAGTGCAGCAGTCTGAGGAACATTGCTTTCTTAAATTTGTCTAATGTAGAATTACCTGAAACATTATCCACATAGCTCAGCATTTTGGAAATAATGAGACAGTAGCAAAGCTATATTTAAATATTTTATTTTGTAGTAGTATGTGGGTATAATCTGCCTGATTCAGAATAGTTTGGTCTAGTTATTTTGTTGAGCCTTCCAAAGACCAAACCATTGGATAGTTACAGGCAAAACAGAATTATAATTTGTTGCCATGTTTTTTAGATTAAATTTGGGATTGTCCGTTTTTATGCACTTCAGTCATAATGATCGTTAGTTCGGTATCGTAATACAATTGATCTCTTGTTTCCCTATCTGGTGCAGGCACAATGCCATCAATCCCTGCTGAAACTGAAATGGATACAGTGACTTGCACTCCTGTTTCGGTTGACTGCATACCCAATGGAATCTTGGAGAAGGAATCTTGTAATTCAACAGAAAAAGAGAGAAAGTGGATCCGGCCTGATGCTGTCAGCAAGTGTACCTGGGAGCTTGGAAAATCTCCTTCTGAATCTCCCCATCACCATGCTACATTGTAAGTGGTCGTTCAGTCAATAGACTTGTGGAGGAAAGGCCTGTTTGGAAGGTAGCTTTTATTGTAAGCTGGCCATTCAGTTTGATCCATTCTGATATTAGTTGGGGATAATGAACTTTAGGATTGTTTGCTAATAATATTGTATATCTTTTTCTTTCTGATTCAGAACAAAGACTCCAAAAATTATGCCAGATATCCTGAAAAACATTGGAGATACTCCCATGGTGCGTATCAACAAAATTGGAAAGCTCTGTGGCCTCAAATGTGAACTCTGTGAGTATTTGTTATAGTGATGGTTATTTGGAATTGTAAACATAAACACGTGCATTCTCACCATCAGTATTATCAATAAAGGGGCCCTTAATTTCAAAGGACTAAATCATTTAGGAATTTAGTAGACTTTGTGACTTTCTGTTATTTTTGAACAATGAAGCTGTTTATGATATTACTGTGCTTTAAGTACAGCAGTTGGAAACTGACCTACAATCACCTCCTTCTCCAGTCTGTATTGCTAGTGAGGCTTAGAACCCTAAATTGTATAAAATGTTGCATGAGGAGCGTATTGGGTAGAAAGAAAACTTCTTGGGAAAGAAGAAAGAGAAATATTGTATTGGTAAGACCACATTTGGAATGCTGCATCCAATTTTGGTGGCCACAATGTAAAAAAGATGTTGAGACTCTAAAAAGTGCAGAGAAGAGCAGCAAAGGAGATTAGGGGACGGAAGGCTAAAAAATATAAAGAATGTTTTGCTGGAATTGGACATGTCTAGTTTAATGAAAAGAAGGACTAGGGGAGACATGATAGCAGTGTTCCAATATTTGAGGGGCTGCCAGAAAGAAGAGGGAGGCAACTTGTTTTCCAAAACACCAGAAGGCAGGACAAGAAACAACGGATGGAAACCAATCAAGGAGAGAAGCAACCTAGAATAAGGAGAAATTTCTTGACAGAACAATTAATCAGTGGAAGAACTTGCCTCCAGAAGTTGTGAATATTCCCACACTGGAAGTTTTTAAGAAAAGATTGTACAACCATTGTCTGAAATGGTATAAGGCTTCCTGCTTGAGCAGGGGGTTGGACTAGAAGGGCTCTAAGGTCCCTTCCAGCTTTGTTACGCTGTTCTTGGTTTTTCAGAATGAAAAAAGTTCTGTATATGTCTGGTTTGGGATCTGAGCTTACAGAAGAGGAGTGTCCAACTATGTGATTGCTTATGGAAGGTACAGGATATTGGGCTAATACAAATCCATCTTCAGAATTGATTCATTAGAGGCTATTTGTTTAGTTCAATATTCAATTAGTATATGCTATCTTATCGTATCTATAAATATGATACCTATAGATATCTATGTATACGTAGATATTGGTGCACATGTTCACATATGCTTTTTCTTAGAATATGGATAGATGAAATGGCACTTGCCAAATCCCTTGTGAAAGTTGATGAACATCTTTTTCTTGATTCATGTAAAACATATCCTACTTTAATTGTGGTATTCAGTGGCCAAATGCGAGTTTTTCAATGCTGGAGGAAGTGTGAAAGACCGAATCAGTTTACGAATGGTGGAAGATGCTGAAAGGGACGGGATTCTGAAGCCAGGAGATACCATTATTGAACCAACTTCAGGAAATACAGGTAAATAAATCCGTTTGAACGATGGTATCAAGAAGTGAGTTGAATGGGATGCACTTTGCTGAATAGAGTCACTCTTCTCCTACCTCTGGCCTCATCAGAAAATAAGACTAATAAGAGTTTTTAAAACTGTAAGGAAATGACTGGATACTGATATAAGCAGGCATTAATTAAAAATGAAGAATGCAAGTCTCAATTCTAACAAAACAATACTAAACACCGTTGGATCAAGTTGTACAAATACTCAGGAGGAGAATAATTGTTTTGTTTACCAGTTTTTAAACAGTATACATTTCCTATCTGAGCAATGGGATCTAGCTGGTTCATAATGGCAGGACATAAAGCATAAACCCTGGAATACAAGCTCTTTGGCAGCATTATCATATATTGTTAGGCTAGTCATTTTATACATTAGTCTTTCTCCCTATAATACCATATTTAACTCAACCCCCCCCCCCCCCCGCTTCCCTTTTTGAGTTGTGAGCCGCCCTGAGTCCCCTTAGGGAAAAGGGCGGCATACAAATGAAATAAAACTCTAAACTCTAAAACAGGGAGAGCTGCTACCAATGTGTAACTGGGAACAGGTAGAGTGATACCACTTTATACCACTTTATTTGTGGTATAAAATTTCTTTTCAAAAGTTTTATATGATGTATTCAAATACAAATAAAAATACAATAGAGTTGCAAGGGACCTTTGAGGTCTTCTAGTCCAACCCCCTGCCTAGGGAGGAAACCCTATACCATTTCAGACAAATGGTTATCCAACATCTTCTTAAAGACTTCCAGTGTTGGAACATTCACAACCTCTGGAAGCAAGCTGTTCCACTGATTGTTTTAACTGTCAGGAAATTTCTCCTCAGTTCTAAATTGCTTCTCTCCTAGATTATTTTCCACCCATTGCTTCTTGTTCTACCCTCAGGTCCCTTGGAAAATAGTTTGACTCCCTCTTCTTTGTGGCAACCCCTGAGATATTGAAACACTGCTATCATGTCTCCACTAGTCCTTCTAGACATACCCTGTTCCTGCAACTGTTCTCTGGTACTATTCCATTAGTACCAGCCAGAAGGATTAACAGGAAGATTGGGAAATAGCTGGAGGATGTTAGGTTGCTTATTCTTGGTATACATACGTCTTTTTTTAAGTGACATTTTTTTTGGTTGCAGGAATTGGCCTGGCCTTGGCAGCTGCAGTGAAAGGATACCGTTGTATTATTGTAATGCCAGAGAAAATGAGCATGGAAAAGGTCAGAGCTGTTTATCACCAAGTGATCAACACATGGTTGCATTAGTTTACTCAGGCACCTTAAATGAGCAATGGTGTGTGTTAGAAAGCTAGACTCAACTTGCCCTCTTAACATTTCATAAGGTTCTGCATGACTTTTGTTAATGGTGGTAAAATAGTCACTCTGGACCAACATTTGGTTTTGAATTGGCTCCAAACCAGTAACCACTTTAATATTCCACTTGTGTAAGCATTGCCTATGCACAGGCATAAAACTTTTGGCTAATTTTGATTGTTGTTCTTAAATAGGTGGATGTGCTACGTGCTCTTGGAGCTGAAATTGTGAGGACTCCAACAACTGCTAGATTTGATTCTCCAGAATCACACGTTGGAGTGGCATGGAGATTGAAAAATGAAATCCCCAATTCCCATATCCTGGATCAGGTAACTTATTGAACAAGAAAAATGGCTTCACTGTGGAAAATCATTTCTTTTAAGTTATTCATGCACTGCCAAAATAAAGCAGGGGGAAATGCTCATATATTAAGAAATAGAATGAGTGTCAGGGTTCCAAATAGCATCCAAAATTAAATCAGAGTCCAAGCAAAGTAACGCTCAAAGTTCCAATTTATTAAGAGAGTTATTAAGAGGTCTGGGCGGTCTGGGCTATTGGGTTCAATGGTCCGTGGGTGACCCTTTGGCTTTACCGGTGGTAGCAGCCCAAAGCCAATAATCAATTTCCTAACACTGTCCTCCCACTTTATTGTAGGCACCCACTTGTCCAGCCATGCAAGCCCCAAGATAATTGATTCCTGCATTCTTGGAGCTACAATGAATCTGAGGAATTCATAGTGGCGGCCTATCTATAACTTTACCAACTTGGTAATTCTCGTGACTGCCCCCCCCCCCCCATTAACATTCCATCCACCTGCTCAAACCAAATGGGATGGGCTAGGCCTATGCCTAGCTGCTTCACAATAAACATGCTGATTAAACATCAGGTGCAACCAGTGTCCACGATTGCCCTAACCTCCATTTCCACCCCCGTTTCTGGCACTTGGAATTTGGATTTGATGGTAAAGGGGCAGATGGGTGCACTCACCATTGGGTTGTCTTCAGTATTCTCCGAGGTGATAGGGGCTTCCCCAATGGTAGGACTCTCTGTCTCCTTTGGTTGTTCTACCAGACGACTCTTCTCTGATGGCTTTTGGGGATTTTTCTTTGTCACGCTGACAGGTGGTGGGCACGCTTGTGGAGCTGGGGCTGGAGTCAGGCATTCTGATGCTCTGTGGCCAAGCTGACCACATCAGTAGCATTTTATTGCCCCGCCCTTCCAAGGGAAGTGGGGGTGGAGGCTTCTCAAATCGCTGCGACTGCATTCAGTGACCCAAAGGCCTTTTAGCATGTTTTTCTGCCACAGACTTTCAATGAGGATTAAGATCATGGTCCAATATGATTGCAGTGGTGTACCAATTCTGGATTTGTTCTGGGATCCCCCTTATGCTGCAAGTTTGTCTCAATTCGGGATCTAAGGCGTTTTTAAACGTGTGAACTCCCAAACTAACTCCTTCATGGGACGACCAGCCTGTCGCAATCCCTGGATCTGCTCTTCTGCTTCCACGTGTTGGGCCACATCGCTAAATCGGGTGCGCATCAGTTGGATGAACCTGGTTGCATCTTCTAGCTGAGAAACCGCCTCCTCATTGAGCTCTGCTATTCAATGTGCAGCCAACCCTTCATTCATCCCCTCAGCTATTTCTTGGATCAGCTTTCTGTTGGAAGGATATTGTGCTCCAACCTGATCAATGTACGCCCAGACTTGATTCAGGAAATAAGCTAGCTTCTCTGGGGTCCCATCAAATGTTGCCTGAAACCGTGAGGGCGTGGGAGCCAGTGGGGCTGGTGGTTGAAATTGAGCATGCCATTGACTGGCTGCTTTGGGTGGTATGTCCCCTTGTTGAGCTGCTCCCAGCGGCGGAGATTGGGCAAAAGCCTGTTGAGGCATTGCTCGTGGGGCTGGAACTGGTGGGGGCCCCAGTCCCTGTAGCTGCCCTGGCCCAGTTATCTGAAATGGCATCATCTGCTGAGGGAGGGAGAGGCAGGCACCCATTGGTATTGGGCCCATCTATGATCCGGGAAGAAAGCCCACTCAGGTGGTGCTTCATTCACAGGTTGCAGCCCAAACATTGGTGGCTGGCTAAGGGGAGAATGTGCTCCAGATCTCTTTCTGCTGGCTGGATTGAATTCCCCATTTCAGTGGGGGGCCCGTCTGCACTCCTGATGTTGGCTTTACTCCAGCGGCAAGGGGTTGGGTTGACTCACTAGTAGCTGTGTGGAAGGAACCAATACCGCCACTCCAGTGCGTTGCAGAGTCTGCTAGGGAAGGAGAATGTGGGTTGGGCCAGGGCCCATTTAGGTGGTCCGGAGCCAGGGCCCATTTAGGTGGTCCGCAGGTTGATTCCACTCATGTTTAGCTGTCCGAATTGGTCTGGGAGGCCAGTCAAAGAATGACTGCGTGAGGGTGGCTGAGATCTTCATTCATCAGATCTGCTAGCCAGCGTCTGCTCTGACCTTCTCCAGTCATGTGTCGGAGCTTCCCTGGCACCCCCCTGCCTCTCCAGCTGAAATTCCTTAGAGGTGATAAATCCCGAGACTTCGTCTTGCAGAGCTAATTCCATCTGAGGGAGGCGTAGGGGTCGGTTCCTTGCATCTGGCCCCCATCTGGCACTCTCGTCCTACAGCCTCTGTCGCCTCGACTACAGCTCTAGAAGGCTCATAAATGGTCTCGATATAGATAGGTGATCCGTCATTTTTTGCCTTTTAACCTTGGATTCTAGAAAGAAATTTTATTTTGGCTACATAGCATTCCACTCCGTACCATCCCCCCAATAAAAACGACAATTAGAATAATAGAAAATGTGGCAGGCCAAAGATCCAAAAAGGAATATGACTGCAGGCCTGGCAATGAGAGGAAAAGGCACTTATCTTACAGGAAGCAGGTAGTTTATTGTCTTAACTTGGATGGTGGAAACATACTATCTTCTATTATCCATTGATTCTTTGTCTTTCCCTGCAGATTATTGTAGGCCAATCACTGCTTAGATCCTAACAAATTAATAGGGTGAAACTGGTTGCTGTTCATCTGTTCAACTAATTTCAAGTGAACTTTTGTGCAACCTCTTTCTCTCTGATGGAGCTGCTTTATAGGATTTTAGCTATTAAAAAGGAGATACTCTTGGCACCAGGGGTGGGTTCTTGCCAGTTCTAACCGGTTCGCTAGAATAGGTTCCACAAAACTAGTGTGCCATTTAGAACCGATTCCAGCGGTGGAATGCCCACTTGCTCGCTCACCCCCAGGCCCCACCCTGGTCACCGCTCATCTGCTCATTTCCCCTGTCCATCCGCACCATGCCTCTAAGAGCCCTATAGAGAGCCCTTGGCTCTGTATTGCTGCCTGCCAAGGAGGTAAGTAAGCTCTTTGCCAGTGCAACGGCTTTTGGGGCTAATGGGGCTTGGGTTTCCAGCCTGACAGCCCCCGCCACTTCTGGACGTCTATTACAGTTGTGAGGAGCCGAGGAGACCATGGAGAAGAGCGCAAAGATTCTCTGCGCTCTGGAAAGCCGTGAAAGTGGCTGGGAGAGGCGCGGGCCTTGGTTTAGCCTCCCGGGACATCACAGCAGCAGCCTCAAGCACGCCGATCTCAGCGTTTTTCACATCGGGGCGTGCTGCAGGAGGGAGGGAGTGAAGACCTTTTCCAGATTGCTGGTGGTGGAGGTGCAGGTCTCACCCTGCTCAGCAAAGCAAGTCCAGGGAAGTCCTTTGCGCCAGACGGCAAAGGTCTTCAGTCGCTCCCTCTTGCAGCACGCCCCGATGTGAAAAACGCTGAGATTGGCGTGCTTGGGGCTGCTGCGATGTCCAGGGAGGCTAAACAAGCCACGCGCCTCTCCCAGCCGCTTTCACAGCTTCCCAGAAAGCCTTCGCATTCTCCTTGGCTCCTCACGACTACAATGGACGTCCAGAAGCGATGGGAGATGTCGGGCTGGAAACCCAAGCCCCATTAGCCCCAAAAGCTGCTTCTTGACGAAGAAGCCTATGCAAAGGAGGGCTGGGTGGAGGAAGAGGGAAACCCTAGCGAGCACTGCTGGATCTGCATTGCCCCACTGGGTTCAGGGACTTCTGCTTCTCATGCCATGCTTTGCAGCCCCGCGCAAACCTCTTCAGGTTGCTGGGCAACCTGGTTCTGGGGATTCCCCCCCCCCAAAAAAAAAGACCGACTGTGCTGCTGAGGATGGCCACTGGACAGGATGCTGGCGGCGCTGGAGCCAGGCTGCGCGTGGAGGAGCCGGCGGCCGGGGCACCCTGAAGCAGCACCAGCCAGCATGACCCATAAGAAGAGCCCTAAGGGCAAGGCCGGCAGCGCTGCATCCTCCTTCCTGCCCACTGCCCAGCAACGCACCGGTACCAACGCTGCATTCTCCGTCTTTCTCATGAAAAGAGATAGCCTAGCTGAGGCTGCCTGTTTGTGCGGGGGGGCTTTCTTGCATGCCTTCGGAAAGCTCCCTCTGAAATCCCCCCCCCCCCATTGCCTGAACGTGTGTGAATGAAGGAGGCTGCAGGGCAGGGTCATTTGCCTTGGCTAGGCTATCTCCTTTCATTCTCCGTCTGCCTCACGAAACGAGATAGCCTAGCCAAGGCAAATGACCCTGCCCTGCAGCCTCCTTCATTCCTTCCTTCCCTCAGCACCCACCAAAGCGTTCCCAAAGCGTTCTCATATCCCAGATTAAATTCCACTCTGCAATCTCTTGGATGTAACTCTAAGCTTGATTGGCCAGTGGGATGAGTGGATTCCAAAAGGAATCTGTTCATCCATTTAGACCCTGGACAGATAAGATTTATTCCTAAGCAGACATAGTTTTCATAGGGTTAAAACAATCCCCTTAGTTGTATCAAAGAGACTTTTTACCATGAGGTTAATTAATCAGTTTTCTGTCCCAAGATGACATTGAAATTGCAGAGAAGCCAAGTGGAAATGAAGCCACTACAGCTGTTCTTTTCCACCTCCACCCTCAACTATATGAGCATATGACAAAATGAGCAAAACCAAATGGAAAAAGATAGTTGCATTTCTCTTGATAAATCTACCTTAGACTGGGAAAACAGAAGGGTTACTAAGCACAGCAAATATCAGCATAGATAGCTGGGGAGATATATAAGACATGCTTTATTGCAGCTTACTATTCTCTACATGATGGTAAGATATGTGAGATATCACATTTTGCGTTCCCCCTGCTCGGCTGCCGTCGCTGTCGCCACACCCTCTCTGCGTGCCCTCCCGGTGTTCTTTATTCGAAGCTGCTGAGGAATGAGAGGAGGCTTGTGTAACAATCAAGGCTTTATTAACAGAACTAGTTAACTACACAACAATAATATACGCCCCCTGTCTGACAGCTATTTATACTGTTGGCTGTCAGACAGACAGCCAGGTGCTTGTTATTCTCCTGCCAGCCAGCATGCACGCTTCAGCCAATAGGGATCTTCTTAGCTTGCCAGCAACTACACCAGGGCGTAACACTCCTTTCCCCCGGATTGCACAGACGTAGTCCTTTAAATAGGCGGGCCAACTTCGGCTCCGCCCTGAGCGTCTCAATTCCTGGGCAGGAACTGGAAGATCAGGTTGTCGATTGGACTCCTCCATTTCAGGGTGATGGATGTCATTAGCAACCGGAGACTTCCCCCTCGGCGGAGTGTTGGAACTAACAGGTAAGCCACCCGACGAGAATGTATCGGAACATGGCCCGGGTTGAAAAACTGGGTCTTGCCGGTAGGCGGCAACCAAGGTTTGTTTGGGTCGTTGTTGAACGCTATTTGGAAGTAACTCATCTGCAGAGTGGTGTTGCAGGACCTGGCGCCGCAATTGATCTATGTGGCGGTGCCACTGGCACCCATCATCTAGTCAGACCCTATAAGAACAGGGCCCGGTTACATGTGTGATAACTCCGGGCACCCATCTGGGATCCCCCTGGCAGTTGCTGGCATAAACTCTGTCCCTTGGAATGAAACTTCTAGTGTGACCAATTT
Organism: Thamnophis elegans; assembly: GCF_009769535.1. Lineage (NCBI taxonomy): Eukaryota > Metazoa > Chordata > Lepidosauria > Squamata > Natricidae > Thamnophis > Thamnophis elegans. The sequence goes on along the minus strand of NC_045546.1, from coordinate 56,538,083 downwards.
CAACATGCGGGGCGTCTGTTTCATACATGGGGTGCAATCGGTCTAGCGATGTCCATAATCACTGTCCCATTAATAATTCAGCAGGACTTTGCCAGATAATGGACAGGGAGTAGAATGTTGGATTGCTAGGTAGTTAGTTATTTTCTCCGCTAATTTACCAGGGACCATTCTCGACAGTGACTCCTTGGCTGATCGAACTGCCCGCTCAGCCCCTGCCATTGCTGGCCGGATGGTAAGGGGATATGCCTAATACCCAGTCTTGCCAAGAAGGCATGGAGGATTGCTGATGTTAGTTGGGGCCCGTTGTCAGACACCAATGTGTCCGGCAATCCATAGGTAGCGAACAGGCGCTGCAGGGCTCTTACTGTGTTCTCTGAAGTAGTTGATTTAATAGGCACCAATTCTATCCAATGGGAAAATGCGTCCACTACTACTAAGATGGTTTGCCCTTGGACTGGCCCCGCAAAGTCCATGTGGATGCGGGACCATGGTCCACGAGGCAATTACCACTCCCTTGGCGATGCAGTTGGAGGAGCCGGTCAGGATAGCTGACATGGCTGACAGCTGCCGACCCACCTAGCAATTTCCTTATCAAGATTGGGCCACCAGACATAGCTGTGGGCAACGGATTTCATCCGCACTATGCCCGGATGGCCCTCGTGGAGGTATTCTAACACTGTATTGCGGAGCGAAGGCAGAATGATCACCCTGCTGCCCCATAACAAGCAATCTTTCAGTTCCAGAAGTTCCAGATGCCGTCTAAAATACGGAAGGAACTCATCGGACATGTTCTCCCTAGGCCACCCCCTGCATGTCCAATCCAGCACCTTGGAAAGAACTGGGTCTTGCTTAGAGTGAATGGCTATATCAGTGGCCATTAGAGGCAACTCTAAGTCCTCTATTAAGAGGACTGTCATGGCCGGAGCTGGATCGGGGCCTAAGGATGGCAAAGGACAGCGGCATCCGCACACCCCATGCTCTTACCAGGATGGTATTCCAGTTGGTACAAATAAGCCGCCAGAAAAACAGTCCACTGCGACATGCGCGGGGAAAGGATGGTCGGAGTAGGGCGGTCGCCCACTAGAATCCCTAACAAGAGTTTGTGGTCAAGAGGTAGTTATGGAATCGCTTGATTCCAGATACGGCTGCCAAAGCCTCTTTATCTAAATGACTATAATTTTTCTCAGCCTTGGACAAGGTCTGAGAGAAATAAGCAATTGGTGCCTCTTCCCATTAGGGCATCGGTGGTTCAAAACAGCCCCGATACCATAAGGCAGTGTTTTTCAACCACTGTGCCGCGGCACACTAGTGTGCCGTGACATAGTGTAAGGTGTGCCGTGGGAAAATTACTTTATATATAGTCAATATAGGCACAGAGTTAAATTTTTTAAACATTTTCTAATGGTGGTGTGCCTCGTGATTTTTTTCATGAAAAAAGTGTGCCTTTGCACAAAAAAGGTTGAAAAACACTGCCATAAGGGGACACATCACAAGCCAGAATGAAGGGCAATTTATCGTTGTACTGCATAAGGACAGCGGATGATGTAAGCAGCAATTTGACAGCCGCGAACCCATGCACTTCACGGCTGTCCAATTTCCAGGTAGCTGAACAGTCAAGCAGCCTGTGTAATGGCTCTGCAACTGTAACCTTATGCGACAGAAACATTGCGTAAAAATTTAAGAGCCCTAAAAAGGCTTGCAGTTCAGCCTTATTCATAGGGGCAGGGGCATTTTTTATGGCCTCAATTTTTGATGGAGTTGGGTGAATTTCTCAGGCATCTATCAGAAACCATAAGAATTCAACGGATTCTACCCCAATGAAACATTTGGTTTTTTTTCAATTTTAGGCCAGCGCTGCGAAAACACTGAAGGACACTCCTTAATTTAGATAATAATTCCTGACAATTTTATTAAAACATCAAAATAGGGTATTACCCCCAGCAGACATTGGAGTACTCACTCCATTATACTCTGAAAAATGCCCGGAGCCATGCATACTCCAAACTGGAGGCGTCTGCACCGGAAAGCCCCACGGTGAGTTACTATAGTTTGGGCATCAGCTGTTGCATCATCAACAGTCAGTTGTTTATATCTCTGGGCCAGGTCAAGTTTGGCAAACAGCTTACCCTGTCCCAGGGAGTGCAGCAAATGGGGGTTAACTTGAAGGGCCCTATTTATGGTCGTCTTATAGTCTGCACAGATCCTAATGGATCCGTCCGACTTAAGAGGAATAACAATGGGGGTTTCCCAACGGGCATAATCTACAGGCTCTAATATCCCTTGGGCCAACAATTTATCAATTTCAACATCCACCTTAGCTTTCAAGGCAAAAGGAACGCGATGGGCTTTTAATCAGATTGGGCAATGGTAGGGTCTAAGTTAAAGGAGATTGGTGACCCGGTATATTTACCAAGTGTGTCACTAAACACACCCTCGAACTCCCTGGTCAGGGTGGCGTAGTCATCCTCGGAATTCGTGGCGTGGACCCCTGGAATAGAAAAACCTAAAGAATCAAACCAGTCAAGCCCCAGTAATGTAGTCCGGGGATCAGCCACTACAATAACCGGCAGGTGCCCTTTAAAAGGCCCATATTAAATTTCAAAAACCCCATAACCCAAGTAAGCTCAGAATGGGCTAATAAAGGTATTTGGAGCTATAAGTCCTTTACTCCACATACTAATTGCTCTAATAGAGCCTCATCAAGATTCTGGAATTCGCAATGTATGGCTGAATTCCGCAACGTAGCCATGAACTGACTCATAGTCTCGCCTTCACTCCGGAAACACTTTCAGAAAGAATGCCTCCGGGCTATGTGAGACAGGGCTGGAGCGTAATGGGCTCTTAACTTGTTAATTAAGACTTCCCATGGGATAGAGTGCATGGGAACATGCGCTGCAAGAGCCCTAGCCGTGGAAAACATCTCCGGGCCACAGAAACTTAAAAAATAGCGTTGTTTCCTGTCTGAGAAAATGTCAGTAAAATCGTTTGCCTTGAGAAAGCATTCCAACCTCTCAAGCATTCAAACCCCTCAAATGCTTCCCAAGATTCTTTGTTTGGCATAAAAGCGCCAAAGGGGGAATCACTGACATGATGGCGTTGTGAGGAAAAAACATTTTTTCCCTATTTCTTTTTCCTTTTCCTTGTTAATCTCCTCAGTATCTCTAAGCTCTCTGTGGGTGGGTGTTTTAGAAACCCGATCCCACCCTCATCACCAGTTCTTTATTCGAAGCTACTGAGGAACGAGAGGAGGCTTGTGTAACGATCAAAGCTTTATTAACAGAACTAGTTAACTACACAACAGTAATATATTTATACTGTTAGCTGTCAGACAGGCAGCCAATCAGGTGCTTGTTATTCTCCCACCAGCTGGCATGCGCGCTTCAGCCAATAGGGATCTTCTTAGCTTGCCAGCAACTACGCCAGGACGTAACATTCCCCCTGCTCGGCTGCCGTCGCTGTCGCCATACACCCCTGCATGCCCTCCCGAGTGTGGTAGCGAGTGATGGTGGTGGCGGCTACTGCTCCTGGGCTAGCCATGGGTTGCACTGCTCAGCGGGCAGCTCCCCCGCCACCGACGCTGTGCAGCAGCAGCAACACTTCTCACCTGCAGAACCGAGGCGGGGAAGATCGTGAGATGTGGAGCCATAGACTCTCATTCCCAATTTCAGTGGTGAGCCTAAATATTACGTTTGTGAAAACCTGCCCTTTAAAAAAGTAACTTATTCATTTATTTAAAACTATTCATCTTTTTCATCACTTAAACAATACCAAAATATGTTTTTAATTGGTAGGAGCCAGGATTATTTATTCATTTTTATTTATACTCTGCCCTACCTCGTCAGAATACTCAAGGTGGTTTCTAACAAGCAAATGAAAATTAAATAAGAATTAACTCTACCATTTTAATGTTTAATTAAAAAGTAAAAAGTTGTTAAAATATTACAACTCAATTTAATATTCACTTTCAATAAAGTATAGAAAATATTTCTCTGTGTGTGTGTGTGTTTTTAATTTCACAAAGAGTTAAGGCCTTCAATTTTTAGTCCTTTGTTTACTGCATGGTTGACGTGTTCTTACATTTGCTATCTAAATCTTTTTGTGTCTTAAGTAATGAAATTATTTAAAAAAATGAAAATTGGAAAAGAACATCCCCTCACACACACAAATGCAAAACAGTTTCAACTGGCACAGAGCAGAACATATATGTGTAGAGTAGGCTTAGGAGCATAAAAGGGAACATGGAGGTAATCTAGTCCAATCCCTTCCCAAGGCAGGAGTCCTTCCTTCTCTTTGAGAGCTGTCAGTGGCAGATATGAGGGAAATGGTGTGGGTGTGAGAAAGAGAGAGAGAGAGAAAGAAAGAAAGAAAGAATGAGAAAGAAAGAAAGTTGGAGAGATAAGAAAGAAGGAAGAGAAAGAAAATAAGTGGGGGAGAGAGACACAAGAAAGAAGGAAGGAAGGAAGGAAGGAAGGAAGGAAGGAAGGAAGGAAGGAAGCTTATGATCACAATTGAGCCCAAAATTTTGGTTGCTGAGCAAGAGCATTGTTAAGTGAGTTTCACCACATTTTTCACGCCCACCTGGCTCACATGGCCGGTAAGCCACTCCCACCCAGTCACATGGCCAGCAAGCCACTCCCACAAAGGCCACACCTATAGAAGAAGTTCTAAAAAATTTTGAAACCCACCACTGCTTGGCACTTAAGGATCAGCAGAATATATAATATTTCTTCCAATATAATATAACAATGCAATTACTCTGCATATAAAGGAAGGGAAGGAAGGAAGGAAGGAAAAGTGTGTTTGATGTTTGAGTTTAGAATGGTTTTCTTTGTGATATTTAGTACATTAATGTTAAAAGCATTAGTTTATTTTCTGTTTTCTGAGGTACTGATTTTCAATTTTTCCACCAGAAGATTAATATAAATAATAACTCTATAGCAAAACTAAAAATAGCATAGATATAAAAAAATCCAAAGGAAATAAAACAGTAAGCCATTTAAAATTCACTCTAGGGGGAGAGGGATGTTGTCTGTGTGTGTATGTGTGAGTGGTATATCTTGCTTCTGCATGGTTTCTAAGTTGCATCTGCACTGCTACTGAACTGGTCAACCTGTTTGTTGATCCTACATTTTCTCCATTATCTCTCTCTCTTTTTTTTACACAGTATCGCAATGCCAGCAACCCCTTGTCTCATTATGACACAACAGCAGAGGAGATTCTTCAGCAGTGTGAAGGTACATTTTGTGCTTTACAAACACCTGTCATGGAAATGGGAGCTTCTTAGGAAACTGAAGCTATGTTAGGAGAGATTGATTAATACAAACATGAGAGCATTCAGCCTAACAGACTACTTACTTTTGCAGATAATTTGTAGAACTCATCCAGTGGCCAAGTTACTTTCACCTCTTAAAGATGTAAAAAATGCAAACATCTTAGATCTGAAGAATTGTTGAAATTCCTAGATAGTTTAAAACAGATTTAAGAACCATAGATTTTCAAAGTAGAATATGTTCCGCAATCATAATTCCCCAATCCTGCAAAATAGTTGTCTAAAGCCTATACTGAAAATTATCTATACTGCGTGTAATGTTCATTTGTGTATAAATCAACACAAATCTATATCAAAGCAGCTTCTTGCGCACACATACACAATCCACAAATCAAAGTTTAACCATCCTCATTTCTCTGCTAAATGTTATGCGTTCACCCTGAAGAGAGAGTTTTCTTAAACCTCACCTGACCTTGTTAGGCAATATTCAATCGAGTACCTGTGTAGCTGTGTTTTGAACCTCAGCCTGAGTACTCCCATGGTAACAGATGACATTTTTCTGTAACTGGTAGAATTTATTTATGATCTTGCTTTGGGTCAAAGGGGAAGGCTAAGATTCCAATATTGGCATGGCCAATAGACTGGACTGGTTTTGTGGGTGGAGACGCCCCATTCATGCCAGAAGATCTTTCCATTTTTGTCTCATTTATTTTTAAAATAGTATTTGTGTGCAGCAGATTCAGTTGAAGCCTACTTAATGAGATCGTTGCAACAAGTATACATGCTAACCATATATACAGAAGATGTATCTATGATACCCCTATTGCATTATCCAGACTGAAGAGATGGCAGAATACCAAAGAGTGCTGTAGATGCTTTATAGCTAAACAAGAATTTGGATTTGGTTTAAATGAGATACTAAACCCCATACAAATAATATTATAGCTTGGTATGTTGTATGAAACAGGAGCTTGAGTTTCCCATGTGCAGTGGCCAAACATTACTTAAAATAGTGTGAGGACATGGTTGGGGAAGCCCATGCGTATTTTGAACTATGTGACTTTGAGGCAGGGGACGGGACTGGAGACTCAATGTATTTTGGAAAAAAATAATCTAGTTACAGCTACTACTCATTTAATGGGTTAGTGACTATTTACAAATCAACAATAATAAACAGTAATAAAAAACAAATTCCTGACCAATGCCTGTATTTTCAAGCAAATTTCCTGTGTCTTTACTTGTGATCGCCAAATGAAGAGACTGTTACTAGCTGGAAACCAGTAGAGGGAGCTCCCACATAATAAGTTTTCTTTTTTTCCCTTTTGTGTAAGACAGAGCAGAAGATGCTTTGAAAATAAGTCAGAAGCACTTTGAACCTTACACAGGCCCAGAGATCTTTTTCAAGATTTTCACATCTAGAATACTTACCTTAGTTTTAGTACCTGAAATATTGGGAAATTGTTTTAAACTTCATGTTGCAATTTAAATTAAATAAGGCGCATGGAGATGTTTAATAAATGAAATAGATAAGAGGACAGAGACTCAAGTATCTTGGAACAAATCCAGAATAAATTTTGTCGTGTCAGGGAAATGAAATAAATACAGGCTTCTTTTGCAAAACAATTGACCAAGAAATTAGAAGATGGATCTTTGCATCTAATGTTAGCAACTACAGGAACTTTCTAGTTGCAGCCTAAGAGTTTCGTAGCTAAAAGTGAAGAGTCTTATGGCATCTTAAAGATAACCTAATATATTATTGCATATGCTTTTGTGGATCATTATTTCATGAGATGGAAAGGAATATTATACATCCCCAAGCTGTAGCTGTAGAGGAGGAGAGAAAAGGCAGAAATCATGTAAGGAGAGGGTAGTGTTTTGAGTAAGCAAAATATTCATTCTTTTATTTACAAGCTGATTATAAAATGCGATACAATAAGAACTGACCGCTTTATCAATCAATGTTAATATACAAGTAGTCTTCAACTTACAACAGTTCATTTAGTGACTGTTCAAAGTTACAATGGCACTGAAAAAAGTGACTTATGACCATTTTTCACCTTTAGGATTGTTGCAGCATCCTTATGGTTATGTGATTGACATTCTGATGCTTGACAACTGACTCATATTTATGATGGTTGCAGCATTCCAGAATCACGTGATCCCCTTTTGCGACCTTCTGACGAGCAAACTCAATGGAGGAACCAGATTCACTTAGCAACTGTGTTGCAAATTTCAGAACTGCAATGATTCACTTAACAAATGTGGCGAGAAAAGTTGTACAATGGAACAAACTGACTTAACAAATTTCTCACTTAACAATACATTTTGGGCTCTATTGTGGTTGTAAGTTGAGGACTACCTGTAATTGCTATACTTTATATAAGACATATTAAGGAAAGTATGAGCGGAAAAAGAAGTAGGTCAGAATATTCTTATACATAAATATCTAAAACATGAAATGCTCATCAACATTGATAAGCTGATGAAGTATGAGTTGTAGTAAAGTGACAACTACTTCTTTTCCAATGATAGCTTTCAGAATACATAATAGGAACATGAGACATCCATTACTATATCCTCTTTTTCAGAGTCACTAATGAAAAACCATCTTGACTTAAATAAGAGCATTGTAAATGTTTCTTATAGCTCATCTAGATACAGCTTTTTTAATATTGGTAAAATATTTATTTCTGCCTCTTCAATAGGTCAAGTAGACATGATTGTGGCTGGAGCTGGCACAGGAGGCACCATCACTGGTATTGCCCGAAAAATCAAGGAAAAGTGCCCCGGTTGCACAGTAAGTCCCAAAGAAAAACACTGACATAGCACTTATCCAATATGAAATTTCCCATTTATTGAGAACAGTACAGATGGTTATGTTCACTTTTTGAAAAATAAAATAATGCAGAGAATAGGGCCCAATTATTATGAAACAGAGTCTGGTGTTGCCCTATGCAATCCTTTGTTATATATAGTTGCTATTAAAACAATCCCCTTCTGTTTGTTGTTATACCCAATGCTTTGGGAAATGAAATTTTAGCTGCTAGTGTTGTATTGATAAGAGTGGAGTGGCTTAACATATGTCTGTATAAACTACTACTACTCACATTCCAGATAAACATTTAGAAAGGAAAAACTGAATCGGAGTTCCATAAAGGGTGAGGAAAATAAGCGCCTAGGAAAACTTTTGATTAAAAAAAAACAATTCCAGGAAAAGTAAGGTGCTCCATCCCCACTGGATCATGGAATTATACAAATATCAAATTAATAAGGACAATTGATTTTTATTTATTTATGGTTCCAGACTGAAAAATGAAATATGTACTTAAATTTTAAGTGGAAGTACCAAAAGTTGCATTATTCAGCTTAGGCATTTTCCAAGGCATAACTGCAGAGGCACCAGTGATGCAGTAATTTTGATTTAGTCATTTCTGTGACTTTATTTAATTTGTTTTTTTTTTAATATCTGTATATTTAACATAAAAATACTGTTTCAATAACAAATTGCTCTGCAGATTGTAAGTGTTGATCCTGAAGGATCTATCCTAGCGGAGCCTGAAAAATTAAATGTAACTGACAAGACAACTTATGAAGTGGAAGGTATTGGATACGATTTCATACCCACAGTTCTGGATAGATCGGTAAGGAAGGTTTCATATATATGTATATATATGTATATATATATATTTCATTGCTATGATTTTTCAACCATGGCAACTTTGAGATGAATGGACTTCACTTCCCAGAATTCCACACCTCTTTAAATTGTCACAGTTGAGAAACACTGCTTTAGTGTGATCCTCATTGAAATCCCTATCTTTCTTAATTGCAGTAGTAATCTTTTCTCCTTCTTATATGTCTGATTCAGACTTAGCCTTTAATCTTTGTGATATTCAAGTTTTATTTTGATTCCTAAGCTTTAACAGATCTGATCCTACTTTTGTCAATTTCTGAATTTTGAAAGATAAATTATTATTTTTATTATTTTTAATTATTATTGTTGTTGTTGTTGTTGTTGTTATTATTATTATTATTATTATTACAGGAATTTTCCAATATTTATAACAGGACTTATTCATAGTAAAACATGACTTGGGTGCTCTTTATTAAGAGCAGTCTGCTTGCTTTATATAGCTTGTGTAGATTGGTTAGACTTCCTGGAAGTGAATAGCACAGAAAAAATGGAAGATTCAGAAAGATAGTGCAAGGTACTTAAATGGAAATATTTGAGGATTCATGAGATGCTCTGTCAACATAAGGGGAAAACCCTAGACTACTGTATTTTAATTGTACTGTAATTTAATTGTATTATTGGATCCATAGAAAGTTTTCTCTTGAAATTTGTGTCAGTGGACCTAAAAACCCACTGCTAAATCCATTCCTCCTTTCCATATTTTCTGACATATCTAATACATTCTGGTCATCCCAAATGAGATTGAGACAGTAGCAACCAGCAGATTTTCGACAGAATAGCTTGCTTTCTAGGGTTGTGCTTCATCACTGGAGGTTCTCAAAAATAGACTGGGCAACCACTTGACCAGGATGGTATAAGATCTCCTGCCTTGAGCAGGAGGTTGGACTAGAAGACCTCAGGTCCCTTTCAGTTCAAGTTCTAGTACCAATGGATGACTTGTATGAAACAACAGGTCTAGAATAATGTTTTTGTATCCTTTCTTCCTTCTAGGTGGTAGACAAATGGTATAAGTGTAACGATGAGGAATCTTTTGCCTTCTCACGCATGCTAATCAGAGAAGAAGGACTGCTATGTGGTAAACACAGTATAATTTGTAGTCAAGACAATAATAGAATTTGGCCATCTTTTTGCTCTTGATATCAGTTGCTGCATTTTACTTCCATACTAGACAGTCTTTATGAAAAATGCAAACTCTGAATTTGGATCTCATGGATTTTACTGAAGTCTACTTCTGCAAATCATCCAATATGTGTCATATCATTTAAAGCAGTTCTTATAAGCAGAGAGCTATAGAGTATGCAAAATGCAGCTTACACCATTAGATCTCTTGACTGAGGAAGATTTAGTCAAAAATAATATTAGTGACTTCAGATATTAGAAGGAAAGTATCATCCCAGAATATAAGCTCTTCCAAGTGAAGCTGCCTTTTGCAGTTGATTGATGGTGATTTTGTCAGTGCTATTGGTGTTCAAGTAGTGCTCCAGATGTTTTGGGATGGCACCAAAGTCGCCTATTATTGCTACTACCTTTGCTTTCTTTTGCCACAGTCATTCTACTTCTATTTGTAGGTCTTCGTAGTTTGTGATTTTCTCCAGTTCCCTTCTATTCTGCTGTCTCCAGGTACTGCCACATCCCCTGTCCAGACTTTTTTTTCTCTCATCTATATTTGTTAAATGCGAGGTGCTTTGTGGCAAGTGCTTGTCTGTTTGAATTCTAAAGTCCTAGACTATTTTCTATGACTATGTCTATTTTTGGGTCCCATCAGTTCATGCTTCCAGGCAAATGATATTTTACTTACAGATGTTCCAATGCATCATTTTTGATAATTTACCATGCCATTGTTTACAGTCTGTGTGATTTTCTTGTAGCAGCTAACTAGATGTTCCAACTGTTTCTTCATCTTGTTTGCAGAGAAGGCATTTGCTGTCTCTTGCTTATTATTATAACACAATAATGTGAAACCACAGCTGCCAGTTCTTTAGCTGGTATTGTACTTCATTCACATCAAGGTCTTTCCAAGACCAAGGATGTCATAATATATTGGCATAGAATTTGTGTGGGTCCAAGTGGTGTGGCCTTTTCAATTGACAAATGGAAATGCTGTCAATGCGGAGATTTCCTAAGTGCTGTCCAGATTTGCAGGAGAAGAATATCAGTCTATTTCCTACTTGTAAGCACTTCAGAGGCATCTTCATGGCCAGTGTAAGAGACAAAATGCTGGACTAAGATAGCCTGGATATTATATTCCTATGTTATTGAATAATTCCTGCCAGTAAAAGAACATTTTTTGATTATGATAGAACTTTTCTAAGAAACTATTACAGTGCTTTAAACAAATTTTCAAAGTGTGCTTAAATTACTAATTAAGAGGCTTTGGCCTCACCCTCTCTTTCCTTTTACTTTCCTCTTCAGACTGTGCATTCCAATATACTTGAATTTTGAGACTCTCCTGTGTCTTTTGACAGGTGGCAGCTCAGGTAGTGCCATGTCTGTTGCCGTCAAGGCAGCCCAAGAGCTAAAAGAAGGTCAGCGTTGTGTTGTCATCCTTCCTGACTCTGTCAGGAACTACATGTAGGTACCCTGCCTTATATGCCTCTTTCTTCCCTACACTGATTGAGATACGGCTGTCCAACAATCCAAAGTCAAAGAAGGGGAAAAGGTGATTTGTAACTCCTTAGATATGCACATCTCACCTGTCTGCAACTCCTTAAAGTAGCTGTACCTTTTTCTGGGCTCATAGGCATAATTCTACGAAAACAGATTTGGTTGCAGGAGGTATGACGTGCAGGAATGATATGCTCATGTATGCAGGCTCCAGATCATCCTTTTGATTTTGAATTCAAATTGTTTTACATGCCAACCCTACTCTAAGGGAAAGATTCTGCTCATATATTTTTTTTTGAGATCTCTAAAAACCTATTTTACTAGAACTTACAGGTTCATTCATAACTTGGATGGGTTGGTTGGTTTTGGCCTAACACCTATAATCCACTGCTAAAAACACACAAAGAGCACGTGTTTGAAATCTGTCTCTCTTACATGCTTTCTTAAAAGATACTTTATTTTACATACTGAAATAGCCTGCAGGTAGTTCTCCATTTACCTTCACTAATTCAGTGCCTGATCAAAGTTATGCGAGAGCTTTGAAAATGGGCATACAGTATATAAGGTCATTGAAATTCCAGTTGTTGCAGCACTGCTGCAAATTACATGATTGTAATCTAGGTGCTTGGGTGCCCATCTCGCAATTATGACATTGCACAGAACAGTGGTCACATGCTTGCCATTTGTGACCATTTTCACACAGGCAAAGTCAAAAGGTAAACTGGTGGGGACAACCTACATTGGACTTCCCAAGCTGTTCCCAGCCTCCCTTGATTCACAGGTGGCCTGCACGGCACCTCCCAAACCTTTCAGTCACTCCACCCCCTGCCATTGTACCCCCCCCCCCCCCGCTGCATGCTCTTACCTGGGATTCCTGTCAGATTATGATGACTGCTAGGATTACTGTTACTAAACTATGCTGTCATATGACTGCATTGCTTGGCAATGGCAGTCCCAATCCCATTTGCTATAATAATCGAAGAACTACCTATATTTACATTTAGAGAAAGCCCTTGAGGCAAGGACATTCATGAAGGGGAGTCAAACTTTTACGATGGCAACTGACTGATTGACCAAAGTCCTGTTCCTTTTTTCCATGCATCACACATTAAAAATTTCTAGTTTTTGATTACACAGTCATAGATACTATCTTGACTTTTTAACCCCCCATGTGAGAGCTGTGGGTTTGACATTGCAAGTGAGATCAGCTCCTTGTGCATTCTAATGTGGCTGTTGCTTTTTCTCAACTATGGCAACAAGAGGTTGCTACTGCTCCATTCTACTTTGCAGTCTAAAATCAAGCTTTTCAACATTTCAGCCTACCCTCCCATTGATGCTTTTAGATGCTTTTGACTATCAGAGAGTAGCAGTAGTAAAGGAAACAGTCTTGTAAAAAGCTTGTTTGATCTATGAGAGAATCCACCAATAAAGCTTTTCTGCTAGCTACATGTTTAAATATACTTTTATCATTTTCTATGACATTGTATCTCACATTATCCTTATTGCTTGTTTACATTTAAAGCAGATATTACCTAAATTGATGTTCATGACTTACTTTCTTGATGATTTTAGGTCTAAGTTTTTAAGTGACAAATGGATGATCCAAAGAGGATTCATGAAAGAAGAGGATGATGATATTAAGAAGCCTTGGTGAGATGATAAGATCTATCATAGTTTAATGAAATGTGTCACATTTCCCCAGTTTTAAAGCTAATGGAACCATCTTGTTGCCTTTTTTTTCTTCCTTTCTCCAAGTATATGGGTATACTTTATTTTTTCTTTTCTCTCAACCTGGATCTGTGCATACCAGTTGAAGGCAACATTTCACAGGACTGAGAAAGTAGACTCTAATAAAGTGTTAGTTTTTAAGCAAGAAGGAGCCTTTTAAAAATATTGATAGTTAATCCTTTCAAATAAGATGTAAAATCCAAGCCAATAATTGATTCATAGATTGAAGCTTCTTAATGGCTAATTCAGAGGTATACATGTTTCCATTCCAGTTGCTAGAGAACATGAACAGGAAAGTGCTGTTGTGAAAGCTCTTGACTGTGAACTTCCCCATAGCATCTAAATGGCAACAATGGGAACCAGAATGGGTCTTTGGTCTGAACCAGGGTTCAACTTATGTTTGGTGGATGCCAGGAAACATGCTTTTTCTGCCATGGTACCCACCTTGCGGTACATCCTTCCCTCCAAAGTTAGATTAGCTCCATTCCTTTTGATATTCTGAAAGACTGTCAAGTCTTGGTAATGTTATCAGGTCTGGAACTCTCAGGATGCTGGAGACTTGTTGAGATGGTTTCCATTGTTGAGTTGGCCATTTTTATTCCTCTCATTACCTACAGTTTATCTGCAGCTTTTTGCATTGTTGTTTTATCTTATGGTTGTGTACTACCCGTGGCTACTTTTGCCTCTATAGCGAAGGACACATCTGAGAATGTAGGAAACTCTCTTTAAAAAGTATCATTTTTATTTCTCTCTATTTCTTTAATGTCAGCAGGAATAAGCTGTCCATACATATTATGCAACTTCCTTTTTGGCTCACTGTAGCACTTCTCTCAGTGATATGGTGATGGTATACACAAAATGCAAATAGAAAGGATATCAGTTTAAATACCTTTCCTGGAAGTCAGTCAGGGATTAGCTGCTCCATTTACTCTCAAATGCAATATTCCACCATATAGTCCTTTAGAAAAGCTTAAGTATGCAAAAATGCAGTTTGTTCTTCAGTACCTGAACTGTTATGATATTTGCATATTTCCTAGGTGGTGGCATGTGAAAGTTCAGGAATTATGCCTGTCTGCCCCCCTAACTGTACTGCCAAGCGTTACCTGCGAAAAGACTATTGAAATACTCAAAGAGAAAGGATTTGACCAAGTGCCAGTTGTGGATGAATCTGGGTATGTATAGTCTTCAATATTTTCTTCCTTTGTCCCAAATTAATCCACTTTCTGAAGAGTATATTGCCTGTCTCTGTCCGTTGGGAAGTTATTTATCTTTTCACAATATTGCATCTTTTCACAATATTCTAATTTTCTGTGATTGTGGATTTGGGGTTTTCATGAGCTGTAAGCCATAATCAACACAATTATGACAAATCACGGCTTGAACTATCTTGCATGTAATGAGTCTATCTCATAAATTAGTTTCCTCTTTTAAGTTGTGTTACTGAAATAAATGAACTTTTGCATGATATTCCAATTTTTCAAGTTTCACCTCTGGATGTTGCTCCTTCGGCGCTCTGCTAATTGAATTTGCATTCAGTTAGCAGAACATAAGAGCCCAATTGTCAGCACTCCTTCATTTGGATAATCAGGAAAGAAAACCACAAGACTCCATTGATAGAAATCAAGTGTACTTTTACTAATTATAAATGAACAGAAGCGTAGCAAAGCGAAGACTGATTATTTAGGCGTGAAAGCAAATGATATATAGAATAACCCATTCCCCACCCCTTGGCATCCCAGTCACAATCCAATCATAATTCTCCCAAGTGTCAGGTGCGAGATAACTTCGAAAGGCATCACCAAGATGGAATGTCGGTGCCATTGGCCTTGGCGGGAAACCTCCTCCGCATGCGCAGTAAGGCAGGCAGTAGAAACTCCAGAATCTTCCTCCAGCACAAGTAGTAGTCCCCTCCCAAATACTATGCCCCCCCTCCCCATTTCAATGGCAGCCGAGCAGCAGCAAAGCAGAGGCTGACATCAGTATGGGTAAAGGTTAGAGCCTTTGGCATAAATGAAATGGACTAATCAGCTGAAACAACAGATTCTCCAACCCTATTGTGTCAAGTCACAAGGACTGCATGATAGAATGGCACTTCCTTAAGTTTAAGGGGAAAGTGGAGCTAAGGTTGCTGCTTTTAAAATCTGCTTTTAAAGTTGTGACATGGTTTATTATTTTTTAAGATAATTGTCATCTCCTAAAAATGGCCCATAAAATGATTAACTGAGTTCTTATTGCATAGCCAGGTAAATAAAAAGGCAGTGGGATTGCCAACCTGACCAGAACAAATTGTGATCTGAGCAGGTTTGTTCCCAAAGTTCACTCCAGTTTAATAAACAAGGTTTGTTTAGTAAGTCTCTCATATATTCTGTGCTAATAGTAGCTCAGATGTAAGAGGTCCTGTATTGTCTGACCCAGACAGTATAAATTGTAATGAATGGTAAACAATGAGGAAGATGTAACAAAAAAAGAAATATCATTATACTCTCACCTAGTCTGGCAGATCTATTTCAAATTATCAAAAGCTAACTTCTCCAAAGCTTTAGGAGCTATGCAAACACTAGTTAGTCATAAACTTTAATTTAAAATAAGAGTGCCCAACCTCGGCAGCTTTAAGACCTGTGGACTTTAACTCCCAGAATTCCTCAAGCCACATTTGTTTGCTACAGTTTTATCCTGAAAAGATTCAAATACATGTTTTTTAGAGGGCAGCAATTTAAGTGGAGCAGGTCAAGGTGGAGAAGGGTCAATTTCCAGGTAATTGGGAATTTCAAAGTTCCCCTCTCCCTTCTGAAAATGGGGATGGGTTAGTAAAAGAAAATAACAGTGTGAGATCAGTGTACTTGTCAACACTGTTCCCTCTAAGGTGCGCGGGTGCGCAGCCGCGCACATGGCAACAAAACACTGCACAGCAGTTTCCAACTGCCGCCCAGTGGTTTTTGTGAGACGCCTTCCACAATAATAGGAGGGGAGAGCCAGCCTGGAGACAGCAATCACGGCAGGAAGTAACTGAGAGAAGGGGTGTGGGGGTTGGGAGAAGGCATGGGACCGGCTCGGATTTGCCATTTGAGAGAGAGAGAGAGAGAGGAAGGGAGGGAGGAGGAGGGGAGGGAGGGAGTGAAGGAGAGCGTGAGCGTGTGTATCCCTCCTTCCTTCAGCCCAACACTCTTCGCTGGCATCCCGGCCAGACAAGAAGGACTGCAGAGGGTCTCCTCGAGTCTAGGGCAGCGAGTCATTCGATGGGAAACGTGCCTCTTGGAAGGAATGACCCGGATTGGCTTCCGCTTTTGATCTGCCGCTCAAAGACTGAATGGAGAAGCAAAGAGGCAGGAGAGACAAAGCAGGAGAGATGAAGTGAGAGCCAATCCGGGTCATTCCTTCCAAGAGGCAACTTTCCCATCGAATGACTTGCTGCCCTAGACTCGAGGAGGTGAGTTGGTGGGCAGACTTAGCACTTTGTTAAGTTTGTTTCTCTGTGTGTTGTGTATATATGCATGTCTCAATGGGTGCAATTGTGCAAGCATTTTTTTCCTCTTTAAAAGAATTTTTGGATTTCTCCTCACCAAACCTTTAAGACTGAAAGAGTTAGAGTTGAAATATAAAGAGATTGTCAATCGCCATTCTGTTAGATTGATAGGCAATTAAGGACTATCTTGATTATATCCTCCTTAGAAAGAATATGCTACTGTATGGTTGAGAAAAAGATCAAACTTCATTCCATGGAAACCCAACAAAGTTCATAGGGAGCGTTTCTTTCTATGATGGGCTTTTTAGGTCAATGTGAATATCAGTTATCAAAAATGTAGGTAGAAAATTAAGCAGGCAATAGGCAATTACAAAAAGGGAAGCCAACTTTCTGAATCTGTTTCTTTGCACTTAGTGACGTATAAATAGACTAATGTTCTGAAAACCCGACCTAAATTACTATATATTTTAAATAGCTGTAAAGCTATGCTGAAAAAGTTGTTCTCATGGTATTGTGATAAATTCAATAAAAAGAAGGGAATTCTTAATGAACCTAAGGAGAAATGAGAGTATTGGATGGTAAATGGACAAATAAAATTACCAATCAAAGAGAATATTTGCACTTCAGGGTTGAAATGAGATGTTCTCTCTTACTCTTTCCTCTTCCTCTCTTCTCTCTCTGTCTCTCTCATCCTCTTTCTCTTTGTCTCTCTTTTCTTTCTCTCCCTCTTTTCCATTCTTCTGTCACTTTCTCCTTCTCCCTTCTCTCTCCTCTTTGTCTCTTTCTGTCTCTTTCACCCTCTTTCGCTTTGTCTCTCTTTCTCTCTCCTTCTTTCCCACTCTTCTGTCACTTTCTCTGTCCTTCTCTGTCTCTTTCTGTCTCTCTTCCCTCATTTTTTCTTCCTCTCTCCCATTCTTTTATCACTTTCTCTCTACTGCCCAACCTGTCCCCATACTTATCTTCGATTGATCATGTTTGCAATAATTTACTTTCTTTCCTAAATAGGCGCAGTTCTCTTACTGGATCCCTCGCTCGCTCACTCAAACACACACACACACACACGCACAAAACCATTTTTCTCCATTCCAACTCGGATCCTATAAATCAATTGCTCTGTGAAACATCTGTGGAAAAAATTCAGGTGCTCAGGCATGAAAATGTGCTGCTCAAATACTATACTTTTCCGCACACACTGAAAAAAAATTAGAGGGAACATTACTTGTCATCTGAATTAGTGGAAATGTTGATGTAAAGCTTTTAAGTGGAAAAAAAATGTTGATACAACTCATTCAGTGCTCTCCTTGGGGTGTCCCCTTTTTAGACTGATTCTGGGGATGGTTACTCTCGGCAATATGCTCTCTTCAGTGCTTGCTGGTAAAGTACAGCCTTTGGATAAAGTCAACAAAGTAATCTACAAGCAGTTCAAAACGGTATTGTGCCTTCTATATATGTGTTTGTTTCTATTTCCTCCCCCACCTGCAAAGTATGTAGAAAGAGTTTCTGAAAATCTCACAGGTTAAGGAAATCATACACACCTCAGTCAGAGCAAAATTCAAACAGGATATTTACATGCTTCAAGTACTGGGGACTGAAAAGAAGTCGTAGTGGTACCAGTCAACAGAGTGTTGAGTATTCAGCTTCTAAAGCCGGATGAAAACAACATTTCAGTTACTGGAATATCTTTTCTGTACACTGAAAATACCTTTAGATTGAGGTTTTAAAATTATTAACAATACTATGGGGAATGTAAAGAAGCAAAATACATGTACATTTAAGGGGCAGAAACAGGATAGTAGTAGTCATTGTTTTTGTTGTACTTAATAAATTGAAATTACATGAAATAAAACCAAAATCCTCCTTGTAAAAAATGTATCTTTGTACTTTTTAATGTGCAAATGTTAAGACCTTCCATGTATAGTCTCATCCTGCCTTCACTATGAAGTTACAACACTAATGTAGATAGGTATTTTATTGCTGGAATGATAGCTGGTTGATGCCATAAATCGTTATTGTGGAGGTCTGTGCAATGTCCCTAGTGGACAAAATGCTTAAATATGAAACCCACAGGGCTGAGAGTATTAATTAATGTATATCCTGAAGTTATTTTTTTCATTTTTCCTGATTTGCCCAGAAAAACCACTTTATGAACATTCAGTACTTGTGAATTTTTAAACATAGCTAATGAACACATTCTCTTTTTTACAAAATCTTGTGGGAAAAGATGGAATGAGGATCAGAGTTCTTATCTAAATGTGAATGGCATGTATTGTCTTTTAAAATCATGCAACTTTCTATTACAGATTCATTTGCAGGACAACTTAGGAAAGCTGTCCCATATTTTGGAAATAGATCATTTTGCTCTGGTGATACATGAACAGATTCAATGTGAGTATAAGGTTATTATTTAGTATTCAGTTTCTGCCTTTTTAACTAGCATGTTTAGGACTGTAAGTTACTGATTTTCTAGTAAATTATAATGATTTAACATTTTCCGTTAAATAGATTCAAATAAGCCCATAGACATGAAATAATGCTACTTCCAGCTTCTCCAATCCAGTGGGTTGAGCTTTTTTAAATCTTGGGTTGGACTGAAAAGAGTACTCTATAAAATGTAACATCTATATTAATAGTAATACGACCAAAACTTTAACTGAAGGGTGTTTTTTTAACTTGAGCAGTGGTATTGATTCTGATGCTGCCCTCATTACAATGCTACACCAGCCTGTCATTTATTTTTAGAGAAAATGGATTGTGCACTGATTTTTATCTGTCTTCCATAACAGTTATCATAATTTCTATAATTATCTATTTATATGTATGTTCTGAAGTATGAAAAACCTCTAAGCTCCCAATTTAAATCATGGCATGAATCTAGATTTTTTTTTCAAGCTGCTTTCCATGATTAATACATAGCATTAGAAGTTAATGGGTGAGCAACTCAAGACAAGGAAAATTAGGGTCTCTAACTGATGTATATATAAAGAAACAAGAGCATTAGAAGTAGTCTGCTCTTTCTTCAAAGTAACCCATATAATTACTAAGTGACTTTATCTTCAAGGTCATTGTTAATGTATAACTATCTATTCAATACATTTTTCCTAAGAACTCATAACTGCACTTTACATTTAATTGATGTTTTTCAAATATAAAAGCATATGCTGGAACTACATAAATAATTCCTTTGCTATTAATTGTTTGCTGAATTTTCCTAGAAATGTTGCAGTGAAAATAACACAATTCTTAAGAATAGCTAATTTATTATCATTTAAACTTTATCATAAAAGTTTGTATATACTGGCTAGTTCTTAAGATCTCAGGAAATTCTCTCTTATGGCACTTTTTGCCACTGTTGATCCTTGGTTTATTTATTAGTTTACTTTAATTTTTAATTTTTATTTATTTATATAATATAAAAATGCTTTCACGCAGTTATTACTTGAGATTCAGAAACTCTCCATCTATCTCCATGTATTTACTATCCTTTTGGCAGAGTTAGGCAGAAAGCCTACCTTTAAAATATATGTGAGCTGTGTATCTTTATGTGTGTGTAAGGAGCCATTGTCCTTGTTCGTTTAACCTAGAGTTCCTAAAGGTTTTTGCCATCCAATGGAAGGACACAGGAATCTTTTCATTAGATAAAAGAAACCTTTTTTCATTCATTTCATTTCATTTTACTTTATTTGTATGCCGCCCTTTTCCCTGAAAGGGACTCAGGGCGGCTCACAACTCAAGGGAGGGGAAAAACAGACAAAGTTACAAAACATAAAGACCATACACAGTTAAAAAAAGCACAACAATCATACCATTCGAAGTGGGGCTGCAAGTCTTTAGCCCCAGGCCTGTCGGAACAGCCAGGTTTTAAGGGCTATGCGGAAGGCCTGGAGGGTGGTGAGGGTACGAATCTCCACGGGGAGTTCGTTCCAGAGGGTCGGAGCAGCTACAGAGAAGGCCCTCCTCCGGGTAGTTGCCAGTCAACACTGGCCGGCTGATGGAATTCGGAGGAGGCCTAGTCTGTGGGATCTTATTGGTCTAGTGGAGGTAATTGGCAGTAGGCGGTCTCTCAAGTACCCAGATCCAATACCATGAAGGGCTTTGTAGGTGACGACTAGCACCTTGAAGCATACCCGGAGATCAACAGGCAGCCAGTGCAGCTCGCGGAGGATAGGTGTTACGTGGGTGAATCGAGGCGCACCCACGATCGCTCGCGCGGCTGCATTCTGGACAAGCTGAAGTCGCCGAATACTCTTCAAGGGCAGCCCCATGTAGAGCACGTTGCAGTACTCCAGCCTAGAGGTCACAAGGGCACGAGTGACTGTTGTGAGAGCTCCCGGTTCAGGTAGGGACGCAACTGGTGCACCAGGCGAACCTGGGCAAATGCCCCCCTGGTCACAGCTGACAAATGGTGTTCAAAAGTCAGCTGTGGGTCCAGGAGGACTCCCAAGTTGCGGACCCTATCTGAGGGGTGTACTATTTGACCCCCCAGCCTGAGAGATGGAACACTTGGCCAATTAGTAGGAGGGAAGCACAGCAGCCACTCGGTCTTATCTGGATTGAGTACAAGCTTGTTAACCCCCATCCAGTCCCTAACAGCCTCGAGGCCCTGGCTCATCACGTCCATCACTTCATTGAGTTGGCACGGGGCGGACAGATACAGCTGTGTATCGTCCGCATACTGGTAGTATTTTATCCCGTGCCGTCGAATGATCTCACCCAGCGGTTTCATGTAGATATTAAAGAGGAGGGGGGACAGGACCGAACCCTGCGACACCCCATACGTTAGGGGCCTAGGGGTCAATCTCTGCCCTCCAACTAACACCGACTGCGACCTGTCTGAGAGGTAAGAGGAGAACCACTGTAAGACAGTGCCTCCCACCTCCACCTCCCGCAGTCGTCGCAGAAGGATACCATGGTCGATGGTATCGAAAGCCGCAGAGAGGTCAAGGAGTACTAGGATGGAGGCATGACCTCCATCCCTGGCTCTCCAGAGATCATCGATCAATGCGACCAAAGCGGTTTCCGTGCTGTAGCCAGGCCTGAAGCCCGACTGGAAGGGATCTAGATAACTGTTTTCCTCCAAGGACCGCTGGAGCTGAAAGGCCACCACCTTCTCAACAACCTTCCCCACAAAGGGGAGGTTGGAGACTGGACGATAGTTGTTTAGGACGGCTGGATCCGAAGATGATTTCTTCAGGAGGGGTCTCACCACCGCCGCCTTTAATGCGGGGGGAAAGACCCCCTCCCGAAGGGAGGCGGCAACAACCGCCTGGATCCAGCCCCATGTCACCTCCCTGCTGTTAACAACCAGCCAGAAGGGGCACGGGTCCAGTACACATGTGGAGGCACCTACAGCTCTCATGGCCTTGTCCACGTCCTCTGGGGTAACAGCTTGAAAATCAATCCAGTGATGTCCTACCAGATTATCCCTTGGTGCCTCAGCTGGTTCTGCGGGATTGGAGTCCAGGTCCGCCCGAAACTGAGCAACTTTATCCGTGAGGAATTGGACGTAGTCCTCAGCTCTGCCCTGCAAAGGATCGCTCGTATCCCTCCTATGAATCCAATTGTTAAATTTTGGAACTGCTTCAAATGTTCAGTCAGAAGGACCAACTTTGTTAACAGGGTTGCACTTAATGTTTATATTTTTGAGGGAGTAGAATTGAGGTCTACAATAAATGGAGCAATATGAAAATTGGGCTTATGTCCTGCCATGGACGTGGGCAGAGCCAGGGTTTTCTGCATTCCCTTTCCCAATGTTTTGTGTTAAATCTTGTCTTTTGCTATTGTTGTTGTTAAAAATGCTCTAAATTTATATTAAAATATTTCTGGGTCTTCCTCCTCAAAATAGCAGGAAACCAGAACCTGGGGTGGAGAGGGGAGGCTAGGTGGAAAGGTATGCAGAAAATCAGAAGTCACATGTAGTCTTTAATCATTATTTGTGTAGCCTGATTTTACAGCGACAAAAAGTCACAAATATAAAATTCAAAGAATAGACAATATTACTCAATCTCAACAACTTTAAGACATGTGGACCTCGGCTCCCAGAATTTCCCAGTTGAAGTTCACAAAACTTTAAAGTTGCCCAGTATGAGAAACATTAGAATAAACAACTCACAACAGAAAATGCCCCATTTTAAATCCTACGTTTTAGAGTTTTCGCAGCCACTGTTAACAATATGTTCTTTATTATTTTAAAGTGGCTTTTATCTTTCAAATTAAGGCTGTGGCTACCACAGAATAAGCCAAAGCTGGCAATGCTACACCCAAAAGAATGCTTTTCTGGATAGCAGGTTCTGCAGAGCCTTGGCCAGTTTACCTTCAGAAAGACCTTTATTGCACTTTGTGCAGAATATGGAACTGAAAATAATGCAAGGTCATTTTTTTTTAAAAAAAGGTGTATTAAGATTTGCACTGAATGGAAGCAGACACCTATCAATAGCATAAATAGGGCCAAAGCCCAAAAGCAGAACAAGGAAACGAGGCAATTGCTAAGTTGCTATCATCTTGGAATACTTTTTTGTTTCTTTTTTGTTTTGTTTTTTGTACACAGGATATTCTGACTAGCAGCTCTAGTAGATACTCAACTAAGACATTAGGAAGGCATTTGGTTGGGGAAATCTAATGTTAGATAACTATATGTATGTATAATTTATCTGTCTGTAAGATAGGAATTTTATGTTTTAAAGTGCTCATTAGAAACAGTTTCACAAAATCAGACTTACTGCATTCTCTTTTGTCTTCTAGATCACAGTGATGGTGAATCTAGTAAAAAGCAAATGGTGTTTGGTGTTGTTACGGCAATTGACTTGCTGAATTTTGTGACTGCTCAGGAACAGAAGAGAAACACAACCTAAGTTCAAGAAACACATCAATAGGGCTCATTTCATTGGCTTTTCACATTAAAAAAAGTCTCTCTTCTTCTTTGCTTCTTTTGTTAGAAAAATCTAGAAAAAATCCTTTTGGTCAAAATGAATACCATCAGAGTCATTATAAACAATTGTTAGCTTTTAAAATGTTGTAATTTCTAGAATGTAGCAATCACATTGAAATATAAGGACATTGGGAAGTTTTAGGATTAATAGCTTCAGGAAAGAATTGCTTTGTTTGCACATACAAGTTTTATATTATGAAAGCACAGCTGAGCTGGAGGACTAAGGCCTGAATGATCAAGCCATCTCAATAGGATGGCTATGTGACAGCTTTCCAAAACCCACTGCTGGTCCTGCTTCCACATTATGGTTGTGGTCTAGAAACTCTTCCGTTTCTTACACTACACTGTTTTGCAACCTAGAATGCTATTAGATATCTTAATTTTTAATCCTATTAGAGCTTGACTAGTATCAAACCTACTGGCTGTCTTCTAGTGCACAGAAAAAAATACAACTACTTCCTAACCTAATCTTAATAAAGGAATTGTCTTCAGATGTATCAAGGGGTTGAAATATAAACATACATAAGCAATAGGAAGACTATTTTAACTTTATTTACAGATGCTTGTTTGTTTATCCAAATGTTTCTGCTGAATTCCATATCCCACCCATTTTTCCAATGCTCAACTATAAGGTGACAAAACATTCCTTAGCCCTCCAATTCACAGATTTCACTTCCTGAATGCTTAATAACAATGGCCTTCTTTATTCTGGTTAAATTATGGGTGCAAGGGGAAGTAAAAAATTGCTTTGCCAGTTAGTAAAAAAAAAAAAAATGAGAGAAAAAGCTCTTTAACTAGTACATGCAGTTTCCATTCCTCTATGCACATTGTGTGTAATCAAAGATAATTTTGTCTACTTGACACACTACCAGCTCATAGCATGACCTATGCCAGCATCAGAAAATGCTGTATTTTCTCTACTGTTAAGTATTCTAATGTTCTATTAAATCTATGTTGGCTAACTTGACTGCTAATATATTTGTTCCACAAAGAACAAATCAGAATATTTAATAACTTAAAATATGATTCTATCTGCACATTGTTTTAACTGTCTAGCATCTCGTTGGCCAAGTAATTGTTACCTCTGCTTTGTTCATGGGTATGCTATGTTATTTAAAATGATACTTGTTTAGCTGGTCATAATAGTCTTAATGGGGAATAACTGCAAACAAACTTAGCTATTTTCTGATTTTTTGGGTAGTCTCCTTTGATGCAGGATTTTCTTTTCTTTCCTTGTTTACTTTAACTTCTTCTGGAAGTTTTAAAGAAGTGTGCTATTATTACTGTACTTTTTCCAGTCACAGCAGTACTTGTTTCATGCCAAAAAAAATCTTGACACAAATCAAGGACCAAGTTATCTGTACAGAAGGTTCCTGCATGTATATGGAATTCAGATTATGATATAAAACCACTAAAAGGCTGCTGTAATATAATAAATGAGGAATTACTATTTGGTCTCAAAAATATTGCTCAGTATTCAACATTCCAGTAAGCATTTCTGGTTCTTTAGGAGAACTCTCTGTTTTAAAGTTTGGATTCTATGTCATGTTTATTCCAAATTTACTACAAAGCATTAAATAAATGTCTTGATAAGCTAGTAATGCTGGAGTCTATCTAGTTTGTCTTAGAAATAATTCTGATGTGTAGGGGATGGGGGACATGTTTATGTATTAGTTAATAGCTATTAAATTGTTTTAAAGGTAGATAGTGATATAAAAGACAAAAGAAAAAGTGAAAGCTAAAACTGCAAAAATGAAAGAAAAATAGGAAAAGATATAATCTTTACAGCAGCTTTATTTTATTTAGAACAGTGGTTTTCAACCTTCCCAATGTCGCAACCCTTTAATACAGTTCCTCATGTTGTTGTGACCCTCAACCATAAAATTGGTGTCTTGGTTCCTAAGACCATCGAAAATATGTGTTTTCCGATGGTCTTAGGCGACCGCTGTGAAAGGGTCGTTTGACCCCCAAAGGGGTCCCGACCCACAGGTTGAGAACCACTAGAACCACCAACATAACTCTTCTTTCTATAATCCTGTCTACTCATAAAAACTATAAATAAGTTCATTTTTTCTAACAAAATTCATGAGGGGTTTCGGCTCAGTAATAAATACAGATATTGTAAATATTGTTTTTTTGTGGATAGTGGGTAGTGTCAAATCTTTCCATTTTTGTATATATAACTATATTACTGCAGTTGTCATATACAAAAATGAAGCCCCATGACTTTTCCAGTTATTTGTCCATCAGTCATAAAGATAAACCTTTGGTCTTACTTGTTTCAAATCCTCTGAATCTGGTTTGTAAGTGAATAAAAAAATAGCTTCTTTACATGTCAACAAAACATAATAAATGTCCTTTTCACATTTTCAGCATGAATTTGAAATGCTTTTATATATTCTGGACCATTTTTCTGGTGATATATAGCACTGGTAAACCATTTTCTTCTCAGTTTCTTTGAGGTCATAATATAATTATATATTTATATAGAAATTCCCACAACTTCTGGGCAAAATTCAGTTGGATTATTTGCTGTTTAAAAGTAAAGTAAAAATCATACCTTCTCATTTAAAATGGGATCTTTTTTTTTTTTGCTTTAATCTTTCAGTCAAAAAAAATCTCTTGCAAGATACTAATAGGAATGTTTCTAAGAACAATTACATCTATTATCAATCTTCAATCTTCTCTTAAAATGCTGCTGCAAAACTTTCTCCCCTGTCTTCCTGACAAAAGTGCACCAAGTCACCTTTTGGAATTTAATATTCTCACAAACCTTGTATTTATTCAGCATAATTTATCAATTTTTGCATCTATTCTCCCCAACACTATCCAAAAAATATGATGGAATGTTCAGCTAGAGAAGCACTGTGTGTGGGAGACTTCTGTCTTAGTCTCCAAAATTTCTACTTTGTCATTAGTTTTACATCTTGTTTTTTAGGACTTTCCATATTTTATCTCATCTTCAACTTTACAAGTCTTTTATCTGTTCTTTTTCCAAAAGCATACAATTTAGCATAAAGTGATTCAGCTATATCTTTCTACTCGGTTGCCTAAACATTTTCTGAAACAAATCTGCCTGCTCCCTTAATAATACATCTCAAATGACACTCTATACGTATGGTCAGTGTCATAGTATCTCTGTAGTTAAAATCAACACCACAGTCTGGCTCATATTACCTTTATCTTTCATTTTGTAAAATCCAATTATCCGCACACTTTAGAGAAAACATCAATGTCAGTCTGTTTGCCTGTTTTAATTCCAATGTGTTCAAAAGCACATGTTTGTTCTGTGCTGAGGCCAAAAAAAAATTACATAAATCATGGGAGTTTCCCTAAGGACCAGATAGTATCTGATAGATTTCTTTTTCTGGGAACAGGGATACCCATTATGTCTGGAGAGGCTGCCTTATTCATGGAATGGAATAGGGAATAGGGATTTGTCTCCAGTGTATAACCTCAGTGTAAATACAAACAACAAAGTAACACAAGATACCAATAGAAAATAGTAAAAAAGATGAGAAGGATAATAGTAATACAGCCCTACTAAATATCCTTTCATAGGACAGTGCTGTGGTAATTAGGTACTATGAATATTTTGAATACTATTGTCAGGCGTACCTTCTTCAATAACCAAGAAAGAAAAATCCAAACTCCATTTTTGTAGAGATAAAGATACTTTTACTGCTTATGAAAAGAAAGCAGCGAAAGGAAAGCAAGATCTGAGTCAAAAAGGCATGAAAATGTACATATCAAATGTTTGCCCAACACCCTCCCCCCCCCAATCACCCCAACCCAATGACCAATCTGCAACTCCCTAAGGTGTCCTGTGGGGTTCATCTTCAAAAAGCCTCATTCAGTTGGTATGCAGAGACGGTTGACCTTGACCAAGTCCAAACACAGGCCATCAGCATGCACAGAAGATGGTGATTAGGTTAGGTTTAGGTTTATTAGATTTATATGCCGCCCTTCTCCCAAGGACTCAGGGCGGCGTACAACATTAAAAGAAACATAATACAAAAGTTAAAAAAATAGAATATTCCAAACAAACCCAATTAAAATTGACAATAACATTTTTTTTTTAAAAAAAATCAAATTAAAGTTAATGATCAATAATTTATTTTGTTTTGTTCAGGCCAGGCTGGCTTGCTGGAAAAGCCAACTTTTTAGGGCGCGTCGAAAGGACCGGAGGTCGGGGATTATACGAAGCTCCGTGGGCAGCTCATTCCAGAGGGAAGGCGCTCCCACAGAAAAGGCTCTCCCCCTGGGGGTTGCTAGCCGACACTGTCTGGCGGCACCCTGAAGAGGCCAACTCTGTGGGATTGCACTGGACGGTGGGAGGCTGCCGGTGGCAGTAGGTGGTCTCGCAGATACCCTGGGCCTAAGCCATGGAGCGCTTTAAAGGTCATAATTAGTACCTTGAATTGCACCCGGAAAACAACCGGCAACCAGTGCAGGCTGCCTAAAAGGGGTGTAACATGAGAGCACCTAGGTGCCCCCATGATAACCCGCGTAGCCCCATTCTGGACCAGTTGAAGCCTCCGGGTGCTCTTCAAGAGCAGCCCCATGTAGAGAGGGTTACAGTAGTCCAGGCAAGAAAGGACGAGGGCATGAGTGACTGTGCACAGAGCATCCCAATCCAGGAAGGGCAATTCGCAATTTAATGAGTTTATATGCCGCCCAATCCCGAAGGACTCTGGGCGGCTTACAAATACGAAATGAAATAAAGTAACACATAGGGGGGAAGAACAAAAACAGTTTAAAAAAACACAACATACATTTGGCTTATCTGGGGGTTTGGACCTGATTTAAAATCAGCAACCCCAGGCCTGTCAGAACAGCCAGGTTTTGGTGGCTTTTTGGAAGGCCACGAGAGTGGGGAGGGTCCGGATCTCTGCTGGTAACTCGTTCCACAGAGCCAGAGCAGCTACAGAAAAGGCTCTCCCCCGAGTGGTCGCCAGCCGGAATTGTCCGGTCGACGGCACCCGGAGGAGGCCTAGCCTGTGGGTTCTAATCGGACGTTGGGAGGTGTGTAGCAGGAGACGGTCTCTCAGATATCCAGGTCCAATGCCATGTAGGGCTTTAAAGGTAATCACCAGCACTTTGTAGCGCGTCCGGAGACCAATAGGGAGCCAGTGCAGCTCGCGGAGGATAGGTGTTACATGGGTGTACCGAGGTACACCCAATATCGCTCGCGCGGCTGCATTCTGGACCAACTGTAGTCTCCGAACACTCTTCAAGGGCAGCCCCATGTAGACTGCATTGCAGTAATCGAGCCTTGAGGTGACAAGGGCATGAGTGACCATTTGAAGTGCCTCCCAGTCCAGATAGGGCTGCAACTGGTGCACCAGGCGAACCTGGGCAAAAGCCCCTCTGGTCACAGCCGACAAATTGTGTTCTAAAGTAAGCTGCGGATCCAGGAGGACACCCAAGTTGCGGGCCCTCTCTGAGGTGTGCAAACTTTCACCTCCCAGGCTAATCGATGGAAAATCTGGACTGTCCTTGGGAGGAAACATCAATAGCCACTCGGTCTTGTCTGGATTGAGTGCCAGCTTGTTTACGCCCATCCAGACCCTAACAGCCTCCAGCTACTGGCACATCACTTCCACTGCTTTGCTGAGTTGGCACGGGGCGGACAGATACAATTGAGTATCGTCCGCATATTGGTGGTACTTAATCCCGTGCCGGCGAATGATCTCGCCCAGCAGCTTCATATAGATGTTAAATAGGAGGGGGGACAGGACCAAGCCCTGCGGCACCCCATATTTGAGGGGCCTAGGGGTCGACCTCTGTCCTCCGACCAACACTGACTACGACCTGTCAGAGAGGTAAGAGGAGAACCACCGTA
The DNA here is from genome assembly GCF_009769535.1 of Thamnophis elegans. Taxonomy (NCBI): domain Eukaryota; kingdom Metazoa; phylum Chordata; class Lepidosauria; order Squamata; family Natricidae; genus Thamnophis; species Thamnophis elegans. Next base: position 56,508,555 of record NC_045546.1, on the reverse strand, counting down.
AGACGGTGCCTCTCACGCCCACCTCCCCCAGTCGTCGCAGAAGGATACCATGGTCGATGGTATCAAAGGCCGCTGAGAGGTCAAGAAGCACCAGGATAGAGGATTATCCTCTATCCCTGGCCTGCCAGAGATCATAGGTCAGCGCGACCAAAGCAGTTTCGGTGGAGTAACCAGGCTTGAAACCCGACTGGAAGGGATCAAGATAATCAGCTTCATCCAAGGTCCGTCGGAGTTGAAAGGCCACCACCTTCTCAACAACCTTCCCAACAAAGGGTAGGTTGGAGACTGGACGATAGTTTTTAAGAATAGCTGGATCCAGAGAAGGTTTCTTAAGGAGGGGTCTCACCACCGCAACCTTTAGGGGCTGTAGGAAAGATCCCTCCCGTAAAGAGGTGTTAATAATTCTCTGGAACCAGCCTCGTGTAACCTCCTTGCTGGCGGAAACCAGCCAGGAGGGACACGGGTCCAGTAAGCAGGTGGAGGCACTTACCGCTCCCATGGCCTTGTCCACTTCCTCAGGAGCAACAGGTTGGAACTTACTCCAAGAAATCCGATCAAGGCCCACCCCCAGCATCTCGGCAGGAACTGCTCAAGTGGAGTCCAGGTCCGTCCGAATCTGGGCGACTTTTTCCGACAGAAACTGAACAAATTCCTCAGCTCTTCCCTGCAAGGGTTCCTCCGCATCCCTCCCCTTCAGGAGGGAGCGAGTAATCCTAAACAGGGCAGCCGGGCGAGATTCTGCGGACGCAATAAGAGCGGAAAAATGCACACATTTTGCCGCCCGTATCGCCACGAGATAAGTCCTAATAAAGGCTCTTAGCAGTGCTCGGTCAGATTCGGAGTTACTAGCCCTCCAGCATCGCTCTAGGCGTCTCTTTTGGTGCTTCATCTCCCGGAGTTCCTCAGTGAACCAAGGAGTCCTCCTGGATCCACTGCCGCGGAGAGGCCACAAAGGTGCAATCTGATCAAGAGCCCCAGCCTCCGCTATATTCCAAGCAGCGACCAAGGACTCTGTCGGGCTGCGGGCAAGGGAGTCAGGTATATCCCCAAGCTCCGTTTGAAATCCCAAAGGGTCCTTCAGGCACCTGGGGCGGAACCACTTAATCAGCTCCACCTCCCTGCAGTGGGGGAGTGGTTTACGAAAGTCCAGCCTCAGTAGGAAGTGATCTGACCATGACAGGGGCGAGATCTCAATGCCCTCCAATTTCAGATCACGTCTCCACTGCCCCGAGAGAAACACGAGGTCAAGCGTGTGTCCCGCTGTATGAGTTGGGCCCAGAATTACCTGGGTCAAGTCCATGGTTGTCATGGAAGCCATGAACTCTTGCGCCCCATCAGAGCGTTCGCCGAGAGAAGGCAGGTTGAAATCCCCCAATACTATAAGTTTGGGGAACTCAACCGCCAGTCCGGCTACTGACTCCAGGAGTGCAGGCAGGGCTGTTGCAACGCAGCTGGGAGGTAGGTACGTTAGCAACAGGCCCATTTGACCCCCAAGGTCCAGCTTCACCAGCAGAGGCTCACATCCAACAATCTCCAGAGCAAGAATCCTATGAGGAACCAGTGACCTTCGGATGATGACAGCCACTCCCACCCCTTCTGTGATGTCATGGTTGTTGGTGGAGCACCTGAAACCCTTCAGGGCACATTTCAGAGAGGGGGACTCCTCCCTCGTGGCCCAACCAGGTTTCAGTAATACATGCCAGATCTGCCCCCTCGTCTAATATCAGGTCCCGGATTCTGGACCAGTTGAAGCCTCCGGGTGCTCTTCAAGGGCAACCCCATGTAGAGAGCATTACAGTAATCCAGGCGAGAAAGGATGAGGGCATGAGTGACTGTTCACAGAGCATCCCTTTCCAGGAAGCAGCACAACTGACGTACCAGGCAAACCTGGTAAAAGGCCCCCCTGGTCACGGCCGTCAGGTGTTCTTCTAAACTAAGCCGTGTATCCAGGAGGACGCCCAGGTTGCGGGCCCTCTCTGAGGGGGCTAAAATTTCTCCCCCTATCATCAAAGATGAAACAAGATGCACAAATCGGGATGACGGAAACCACAGCCACTCAGTCTTGGAGGGATTGAGCTTGAGCCTGTTCCTCCCCATCCAGATCCGCACAGCCCCCAGGCATCGGGACATCACGTCAAGGGCATCATTTGGGTGGTTTAGGATAGAGATGAAAACTTGGGTATCATCAGCATATTGATGATACCGTACCCGAAAACCACGGATGATCTCACCAGTGGTTTCATATATATGTTGAACAGGAGGGGTGAGAGAACTGACCCCTGGGGCACCCCACAAGTGACACGTCTCGGGGTCGATCCCTGCCCTCCAGTCAACACAAACTGCAACCAAACCGACAGGTAGGAGGAGAACCACTGTAAAACGGTGCCCCCCCCCACTCCCAACCCCCTGAGTCGTTGCAGTAGGATACCATGGTCGATGGTATCGAAAGCCACTGAGAGGTCTAATAGGACCAGGACAGAGGAGCAGCCCCTGTCTTGGGCCCACCAGAGATCATCAACCAACACGACCAATGTCATCTCCGTGCTGTATCCGGGCCTGAAACCCAACTGAAACGGATCCAGGTAGACAGCTTCATCCAGAGACTGGGGAAGCTGACGTGCTACCGCACTCTCGACAACCTTCGCTACAAAGTGAAGGTTGGAGACCGGACGATAGTTGGCTAAAGAAGCTGGGTCCAGGGAAGGTTTCTTAAGGAAGGGCCTCACCACCACCTCCTTCAAGGTGGTGGGAAAGAACCCCTTTCTCAACGAAGCGTTGGTATCGCCTGGAGCCAGCCTCTTGTCACCTTCCAGGAAGCCGAGACTAACCAAGAGGGACACGGGTCCAGCACACAAGTGGCAACACTGAGTCTCCCCATAATCCTGTCCACGCACTTGGGGGTCACAGGATCAAACTCATCCCAGATGGTCTCCACAATATTCATCCCCGTTGACTCTCCCGAATCTATCCAATCAGAGTCCAAGCCTGTTCGGATCTGGGCGATTTTATCCTGCAGATACTGAACAAATTCTTCAGCCCTACCCTGCAGAGGTTCTTTCCCAGCTCCTTGGTTAAGTAAGGAGCGGGTCACCCTAAACAGGGCAGCTGGGCAGTTATCTGCAGATGCGATAAGAGCGGAAAAATGTTGCCCTTTTGCCGCTTTTATTGCCACTAAGTAGGATTTAATATGAATTCTTACTAGTGTTCGATCAGATTCAGACCGGCTGGCCCACCAACCACTCTGTAGGCGTCTTTTCCGGCATTTCATTTCCCAGAGCTCCTCGGTAAACCAGGGAGCTACCCGGGATCGACACTGGGTCAGAGGCCGCAAAAGCACAGCACGATCCAAAGCCCCAGTGGCCGCCCTATCCCAGGCTTCCACTAGGGCTTCGGTCGAGTTGTGAGCAAGGGATTCAGGAAAAGTCCTAAGCTCCATCAGGAACCTTTCAGGGTCCACCAGGCACCTGGGGCCGAACCATCTAGTCAGTTCTGCCTTCCTGCGGTGAGGGGTAGCAGTATGGAAGTCAAGCCTGATGAGGAAATGATCCGACCATGACAAGGGTTGGATAGAAATATCCCCTAAATCTAGATCAATCATCCACTGCCCAGAGACAAAAATCAGTTTGAGCGTGTGTCCCCCATTATGGGTGGGGTCTTGAATTAACTGAGTTAGGTCCATAGCTGTCATGGAAGCCATGAACTCCCGAGCTGACTCGGATGTCTTGCCAATGGAAGGCAGATTGAAATCCCCCAGGATCATAAGCCTGGGGAAATCAACCGCAATTCCAGCTAACACATTTAGCAGCTCCGGCAGGGGCGATGAAACGTAGCAGGGAGACAGGTACATAACAAAAAGGCCCACCTGAACTCCAAGGCCCCATTTCACAAAAAGGGACTCACACCCACCTATCAGAGGCACAGTGACCTCCTGAGGTCTGAGACTTTCCCTAATATCCACTGCTGCCCCCCACCCCCTGTCCTGGGCTCTCGGCTGGTGAAACTCCCGGAAGCCTGATGAGCATAATTCACTAAGGGGAACACCCCCTCATGGCTCAACCAGGTCTCTGTAATGCACGCAAGGTCCGCTCTACCCTCTTGTATGAGGTCGTAAATAAGGGGAGGGGAGTCTTATGCACCACGGACCTGGCGTTAAGCGACACCAGTCAGAGACCAGGGTAATCCCGAGCACCCAGGGGGGTGAGAAGGGTGATGAGGGTCAGAACATGCGATCGCTCTTAAACAGCGGACCCGCATTCCCCAAACTTAATTTGGCCCTCAGCACCCACCATATCTGCCTCTCCCACAAACAGTAGAGATGGTGAATCCCCCAATGGAATGGCTTAATGTCTCCCCCAGAATCCCAACCCTTCCCAGCACTCCCGACCTGCGCCCATTAGTTAGTTCTGGCCTGTGCCCTGGCAGACTCCCCCGCAAGCCTGACTGAGCAATCCGTATCAACCCCACCACCACCCTCAAAATTTGATTTAAAAAGCTCTGTAAAAAATCCTAAGAAGTATCTTCTTCGCATGCTCCAAACTCCCTCCTGTACCATAAATTCCTCATCTCAAACAACTCAAGCCCCCTCCCTCCATGTTTCTATGGCTGCCGAAAGCAAGCAAAGTAGAGGCTGACATTCGGCCCTCCTTCAGAAAGGACATCACCCCTGGAGAAAAAGATAAAAACGGAAAACAACAATAACAACCAATATATGCATCACAATTAGGGTTTATCAGGGTACTTAGAATAGAATTGTCGTAAAAGTTTGGGAGCCCTGACATCAGACTTATTCACTCACTCAGTCTGGGATGGGTGAAAATGTTTCCAGGACACCAAATACTGGATACGTCCCCTTTGTTTTCTGGAATCCAAGATTTCTTTAACTTCAAAATGTTCTCCTTCAATAAGGAGGGGAACAGGGGGTGAGGGTTGGGATGAACACATAGAAGATGTGTATTCCAGCTTTAGTAGGTTTATATGAAACAGGATGGATTCTCCTAAGAGTTTTTGGCAATTCCAATTGCACTGACAAGGATTCACAATTTTGACAATGGGGAAAGGACCCACATATTTCAGGCCTAGTTTCTTCAATTTCTGGGTAGTTTGAAGAAACTTGGTGGACAAGAATACTCTATCCCCAACCTGGTACTCTTTTGGCTTTGCCCTTTTTTATCAGCTTGTTTTTTGTGTGCTTGGTGAGCCGCATCTAAGGTCCTGCTGTCATAGGCCAGAAACATTGAAGCTGGTCCCTCCACTTGGACAAGGACAAATTCTGTGGCTTCTCTGGAGGCAATTCAGGAATGGGTACAAAATCCTGGCCAAGCACTACTTTAAAAGGAGTCATTCTAGTACTGCTATGTACTGAATTGTTGTATGCCACCTCTGCATGGGGCAAGAGATCAGCCCAATTATCTTGCTGATAATTGACATGCACCTAAGAGACTGCTCTAGAACTGGGTTAGCCCTTTCACAAGCCCCATTAGTCTGAGGATGGTGGGCAGAGCTTAGCCCCTGGGTGGAGCCTATTAACTTTAGGAACTCTTTCCAAAATAGAAAGGTGAATTGGACCCCCCTATCTGAAATAATACGTTTAGGAACCCCATGTAACCTATACACATGTAAAATAAACAGTTTAGCTAATGTCTTTGCGGATGGGATCTTGGAATAAGGTACAAAATGCACTTGTTTAGAGAACAAATAGGTGATCACCCAGATGACAGTATTTCCAAGACTTTCTGACAGCTCAACAATAAAATCCATTGATATCTCCTTCCACAGTGCACCAGGACGGGCAACACTCTGAAGTAGTCCTTGTGGCTTTCCTGATGGTCTTGCTGCTGCATAATTGGACAGCTAGCTATGTAGGATTATAGGTCTTTTTTCATGGAAGGCCACCAAAACTGCCTTTTCACCAAATGCAAGGTTTTCACAAAACCAAAGTGTTCCGCCACTCTTTTTTTTTTTTAATATATTTTTTATTCATTTTCACATTCAATTTTACAATCACTTATATACTGGATATTTGCTATAAGAAAAGAAATAAAATAAAATAAAAAATAAAAAAGAAAGAAAACACGATTCATCATCATTCAGCATAAGACAAAACCCCACCTGACACTTCCAACCTCCATACACCCCATCTTCCCCCTCCAACTTTCCTTTCCTCCCTCTAACACTCCCCTTTCCTACTTCCCTTTCCCCTCAAACCTTCCTTCTTACACCCTCCTTACATTCCCCTCTCACTCCCTCCTTGCTCCTCCCTCTTCTTTCCTTCTACCTCTCCCCTTGGTGTATTCCTTTATTCAACTCTTATTTATTAATATTGAACTATAAAGATAGAAAATAGGAAACAAAATATGATAAAAAGAGAAAGAAAAAAAAAGCCAAGGAAAAAAATATAAAGAAAAAAAAGAAAAGACAACCGTATACAAGTGCATTCTTCTTCTTATTGAAACTATATTACCACCCACCCACCCACCCCCCATAGGTCCCCCTCCCTAGTCCCCCCCCCGACTTCCCAGGGCCCACACCTGGCATTGTCCTCTGTCAAACCCCTTCTAAAGTATCTTGTGATCCTATGAATTAAAAATAAAAGTAATATAAGAAAAAAATTGATACAAAAAAAATTACAAATTATAAAAAGGAAAAGAAAAGAAAAAAAAAGAAAAAAGAAAAAAAAACTCTTTGTATTAAGCTCAGCCCCCCATCTTTATTAATGTTTAAGCAGTATAAATCATTCTATATATATTTTATTCTCGTCTCTTGCTTCTTTGTTATTTACCCGAACTTCCTGTAGACTCCCCAGTTCATCTTCCTTAACCTTATATTCAAATAAAAATTTATGCAAATTTATGCAGACATCAGTTTTCGATCTAGCTCAAAATAATCTCACCAAACTTTCCTTTCTAGTAGGATTTAAACAGCGTGGATCATTCCACCTATTCAAATAATAATTTACCCAAGAATCAGTTTACATTCTGTCTCGAGATAATCTCACCAAGCTTTCCCTTCTAATAGAGTTTAAACAACGTAGATCATTCTGCATGAATTTTACCCTCATCCCTTGCTTCTCTGATATTTACCACTATTTCCTGTAGTCACTCCAACTAATCTTTCTTAACCTTATTTTCGAATAATAATTTACACAAGAGTCAGTTTGCCTTTTAACTCAAAGTAATCTGATCAAGCTTTCGCCACTCTTGAGTCATGGGCCTATTGAAGGACAACATTTTTCAAGCTAGCAGGAACATACAAATTAGCTCCTACCCATGCAAGGCTTTCTTGCATAGTGCACTCATTGGAGCACTGCTTGAACCAGTCATCAGATGCGAGATCTTCCTTCAGTTTTCCAATCAAATTAGTGGTACCTCTAAATCCACTGTTCCCTGGCTCCTGGTGACAATTGGGGCAGCTAGGTGTTTAGCTGGGATGACAGGATAATTTGATACTTGTACTGGGGAAGCCTGGACAAGGCATCGGTCATAAAGTTTTTTTCCCCAGGGATTTATTTTAGAGTAAACTGAAATCGGTTAAAATGTTGTGCCCAGTAAACTTGTTTTGGTGACAGTTTTCATGGTTTTTATAATCAGTCCATATCTCAAATGGGTGTTTAGCCCCCTCAAGGAAATGCCACCAGATTAGCAGGGCCTACCAAACAGCAAAAGCTTCCTTTTCCCATATTGCCCATCTTCATTCCATTTTTTTCAGGAAGTGTAGACGCAAGTTTGCAGATTTTCATCTGCGTTTGTTTGGAGCAACTTTGCAGTTGCTTGCAAGTGTGAGGAGCTGCCCATTCAGTAACAGCCCAGACTTTCTCCAGATCCATTTCAATGCCCTCATGAGAGATACAATACCCCAAGTAATCACTTTTCTCTTGCTGGAATTCACACTTAGTCAATTTGGCAAAAGGTTCAGTGGCTCGGAGTTTTTTCAGGACTTCACATGTTCCTCATGTGTTTCTGTGTAGATGAGGATGTCATCTAAACTAACATCCCCTTGTACAGGTGCTTATTCAGCACCTCATTAATTAATTGCATGAAAATAGCTGGTGCCCCCTGTAAACCGAATGGGGATACTCTAAACTGGAAACATCCCAGAGGGCAGTTAAATGCAGTCATTCACTCATCTCCCTCTTTTATTCGGACTCTGTAGTAGGCCTCTCTTCAATAACCAAGAAAGAAAAATCTAAACTCCATTTTTGTAGAGATAAAGATACTTTTACTGGTTATGAAAAGAAAGCAGTGAAAGGAAAGCAAGATCTGAGCCAAAAAGGACGAACATGTACATATCAAATGTTTGCCCAGCACCCTCCCCTCAATTACCCCAACCCAATGGCCAATCTACAACTCCCTAAGGTGTCATGTGGGGGTGCATCTTCAAAAAGCCTCATTCAGTTGGTATGCAGAGACGGTTGATCTTGATCAAGTCCAAACACAGGCCATCAGTATGCACCGAAGATGGTGAGAACCAAGCTCCCTCCTGATAACTCTGCAGCACCATAAATTCCTCATCTCAAACAACTCAAGTGCCCTCCCTCCAAGTTTCTATGGCAGCCGAAAGCAAGCAAGCAAACAAAGTAGAGGCTGACAACAACTATGAATATGAATATATGATTCAGAATGCCAGGAATTATATCATCTCATTAGCTGGCAAGGCTTAGTTGCTTCCCAGTGGGATTGGTATGACAGTTAAAAACAAATTGCAGGGCAGGGGAAGGGGAAGGGGAAGGGAAGAAAGAGAAAAGTGGAATGATGATCTACCTGATAATGGAAAAAAATGGCTGTTCTTCCTTGGCTTCCCTTCCTCCTGCATCCAGTTGGTGACCTTTTGTGGCCTAAGAAGCAGATGCAAATAGAACCATTGATTCAGACTGCCCTCTTTCACCCCTACTGCAAGTGGCTGAGCTCAGCATGTTCCATTCAGAACTTGAATGATAGATAAATAAAGGACTTCAATCCAGTGCATTACTTTCATAATAAGTAATAAATACCCCTCAAGGTCATAAAAAATTAGCACAGCATAAAATTATTATAAAGAGAATCAATAGTTCTGTCTTTACTTTTCAGTAACTGGGTTAACTAGAGAACCAGAGCTCAAAAACATTACAACTTTTTTGTCACACACCATCAGAAAAACTTACAAGTAGGCTTAAAACCAATCTGTTGTGCAGCAAACATTAAAACACACATTCCTATATTACTCTTTCACACTGGAAATTTGTGAAGAAAATTGTGCCATTTTGGGGAAATGAAAGTCAGAATGATACTTGCACTGTGTATAGAACTATTTGTGGATCTTTGATGAGATGTTAAACAGAACTCTATCACAACCCAGTTTTCATTTCTTGATGAGTCTCCCTTCATTTGACGTAATTAAGATTATTCAAGACGTAATTAAGATTATTCAACATCATCAATATTGAAGTAAGTTTCAGATGCCTTCAGTATCATTTTGGCCTTTGTCCAAGTATAAAAATATCTTGGATTAACCCTGCATTCGCCTTAAACTGCTTGGGAAGAGAAGTCCCAGAGAACTTGTGAGGAATTATCCAATTGGAATCACATCATTTAATTGCAATTATAGGATGGTTTCTGTTCAGGAAAACTTTTTTTTAAGTATCTTGAACAGAAATAATTTAATATGGGTTATCTTTTATTTATTTGGAAAATAAACTTTTGCCTTCTTGGTTACTTGGAAATATGCACCTTATAGAAGTTTTGACGTTTAGAATGTGCCTTGATGCTTTGAACACCTGGATAGGCAACTAAAAGTGCAATAGGTGACACCCCTCTGTGCCTGATTACCTGGAATAAGTATTTCACTTTTGAGACTTTTGCCTGTCCAGCTGTCTGGATTAGTCCCTGCAATTTCCTTGGTGACATTTTTCAGAAGATGTTTGCTATTGCTTCCTTTCTAGGGCTGAGAAAGTGACTGGCTCAGAGTCACCCAATTGTCTTTGCCAAAGATGGGACTAGAATTCATGCTATCCTGGTTTCTAGCCTGAACCACTAACACCAAACTGGCTCTTGTGACTGACATGAGGATTATGTCTCTAAATGAGTACGCTACCCAAGACATCTCAAGGAATGGCTAAAATTCAGCCCAGTCTCCAGAGGGCAATGGCAGAATGTGTGGCATTTTATTTTTCTGATCTTCTGTCTTCTTCCCTTGCCACCAGATCAGTACTATTTTCATTGCATATCATAAAATTGGATGTGTACCCAAAAGATAACAGTTTTATAATATAATAGCACTATTTGCACAATTAAAGTCCTTGAGTTGGCATGAACTGTCTCTGAGGCTGGGATAGATGTTTTAGACTTAAAATGCCCTTTTATATCTATTTGCCTTTCTTGGCAGCCAATGAAAGAAGCAAATTGACAGAGTGAAACAAAGCTAGTTTTAACATGACTATCACAAGTCTAGGTTTTATGGAAGGGCTTTATGATTTTTATATTCATTATGGTTTCATTGACTTTTATGATTATGATATAGTTGACTTGAGTTTGACAATATATGGGAGAAAGGAAAGATGGTGGGAAGGGGTTAAAGGTCTTAAATGGAATTACAGTTGGGATTGTCTTAATTTCCCTTACTTTCTGTAAGTCCTATGTCCTAGAACCGGGATGGTGAACCTATGGCACACATACCACAGGTGGCACACGGAGCCATTTGTCAGGGCACGCAAGGCATGCGCCTGCTGGCCAGCTGAGTTCACCCTTTTTAAAGCCATTTTTCGCCCTCCTCAGGCTCCAGAGGCTTTATAGGAGCCTGGGGAGGGCGAAAAGAGCCTCCCTCATCCTGTGGAGGCCCTCCAGAGGCTTCATGAGCTTCCCTGAAGCCTCCAGAACACAAAAAATGGCCCTATGGGCAAACTGGAAGTTTGGGGACGGACTTCCGGTTTGCTCAGAGGGTCATTTTAAGTGCTCCGGAAACTTCAGGGAAGCCTCCTGAAGGTCCCTGAAGCCTCCAGAGGGCCTCCTGGGTGGGGGGGGTCACCCTTCCTAGGCTCCTATAAAGCCTCTGGAGCCTGGGGAGGGCGAAAAAAGGATGGGAAAAAATGGGGGGTCCCCGCCTGTAGTGCACGCATGCACACTGGGGGGGGGGTCGTGCATTGCATTATGGGTGCAGCACGGCCACACACGACCCCCATGAGCTCCCCCCACTTATGGCAAATGAGCTAAAAAAGGTTCGCCATCGCTGTCCTAGAATTTAGGAACAAAGTCTTTGTAGTATGAAATTGTGCCTAATTATACTGCAGAGTCACTTCTGAGGGATCTGGAAGTCATAGCATATTAATACTTTACTGTATTGGTTGTTAGAAATGAAGTCGTGAAAATATAAATACATTTTCCTATTGCCAACATCTGAAGTAAAAAGCTCAGTGTAATGATGCATTGCTCACTTGCTCTTTTGCTATAAGTAGCATCAGGCATTCAGCTCTGATTTTGAAAGGGGACATGCCCTTTTGCCAGGAAAAGACATAATGATGACAGGTTTGATTACATTCGTACACTATTTGCAATCAAAAAATATCATAGAGCAGGGGAGATATTTCCCTGCAGATATGCTCCAGTGGTGTTATTCAGCAGGTTCTGACCAGTTCTGGAGAAGCGGAAATTTTAAGTAGTTCAGAGAATTGGTAAATAACACCTCTGACTGACTCCCCATCTATTCTCTGTCTCCCGCGTCCAAGTTGATCAGGAGGAAATGGAGATTTTACAGTATCCTTCCCCTGCCACACCCATCAAGCCATGCCACGCCCACCAAACCACCCCCACAGAACCAGTAGTAAAAAAAAAATTGAATCCCATCACTGATATGCTCACTTGTAAGATTATTTACAAACCTCAAGTTTGATAAATCCATTTATATCCCATCATTATTTTTATAAACAATTCAAGATGATGAATTTATCCAATAAACTTTCCTGTTCCTTTTCACCCCACAGCAACAACCCTACAAGATGAGAGAGAATGGTGGTCACAATCATCTGCTGGTTCTCATCCCTAAAATGGGATTAGAACTCAGCTCCAGCTTTCTAACTTAGTGCCTAAATCAAATTGGCAGTAACAAATTGCAGCTTCCTACCATCTGAAGTGAGATGGTATAGTGTTCTCTATTAGCATGACATTCAGTTGATACTTACGCAAACTTTGTGGCACTACAAAGTGTGTGGCAAAATTATATATGATATCATTAAGAATAAATAAAATCCATGAGTATTAGTAGTGCTCATTAGCCTCTGGAGTGTGTTTGGTTGTATTGATTCAAAAGTAGCAGGCAGAATAAAAATAAAATGTTCTGAGTATTGATCTGAGCTTGTTCCTTTGGGAACTCTTGTTCTTTTATAACCCAGATAGAGTGGATTTTAATTTATACATGTGCTACAAATTGCTCTGCTTTACCTGTATCTGTTTTTATATACAAATCTGCAATGTAGTGTATACATTTTAAGAAAACTTCCTCTAAATTTTTCATTTAAGATATAATAATTCCTTTTATCACTTCCTTTAAGTGCAGAGCGCTCTAAACAGTATGTTCACCAAATATTTGAACAGACAAAGAATGACATGAATAATTGGAAAGAAGGATACATGGGGGGAATAGAGAACACATTAACTGTTTTAACTTTCATGGCAGCTATAACAAAAATTACAGCATAAAAACTGTGACAAATTGAAATCCACTCCATGTGTATGAAATTACTTTTTGTAGCATCAGAAAAACTAGTTTTTCAGTGTTAGTATTTTTCCAACAAATATTTATTTTCACGAACATACAATCGTATAGAATCAGCAAAGGCGACTCTTTTAAATTTCATCAGAGAAAAGTGTGACAGATCGTGTGATCTCTAGACTAAAGTGATCATAGATTTGAAGACTGGATTGAAATTGATTGCTGGAATCATGTGAATTAAGTATGTATTGCTGACATGGCCTTTTTATGTAAAAGAAAAAAATGCACTTATGATTTATGACTTTGATTATTAGATAAGATAAAGAAAGAGGAAAGTCATGTTGCAACTGTGGAGTAAATTGTAAAATTCTAATTTATAACTGCACTTATAACTGCTATAAAAAATATCGGAAGCTTTTTTCTTTCTATTTTTCTCTCACTTTTCCCTTCCTTGCTTTCATTTTGATTTCTTTCTTTTTCTTCTCTTTCTCCTATTTTGTATTAGTTTTAAAATTATTATTTTTTTTAAAAAATAGTTGTTGACTGAAAGGGTAAAGAAAGAAGCAGGCAATTTATAATACATGAAAGTTTGAATGAAATTTTGTGAAAACAGTCCTCCCCATAAACCAAGACACTCAAAAGCCACACAATATTTGATTCTAAGGCTATGCCTGTTGGATGGAAGATGGGAGGACAAAAAGTAGGGCACAGGCTTCTTTTGTCAGATGTCTGGTAGCTACTCTAGTTGCACTGGGTTAACTGTGTACTGGGTACTGCACTGGGTTAACTGGGTCAGTCAGTACTTCAGTTTAGACACAAGGTAAAGCCACAGAAGGGCTCATGAAGTAAAAGTAGGAAATAAAAACGTAGAAACCACAGTTTCTAAAATAGCCCATTAATGTTTCCATAGTCCAGCTATGTAATGGTATGTGGGAATGACCTTGGGAGACTGGAGAAAGATCCAGTGTGTGGTTAGATAAGAGGCAGAAGAGTCACAGAAAGAAGGTGGGTGTGGCAAACATCTCAGAAGGGACCTTCGATAGTTTCCTGGGCTATAAAAGTGGAAGGGGATAAATATAGATATATAATTTTACAATTAAGTAGAATTAGTTCACCTGGTTGTGCTTCCTGCCTGAACTATCTTGCAAGGCTGACAAACTAAGAGTCCACACCTCTTACTCAGGCAGTCAATCAGGTAACCACACTCTGCCATGGAAGATCACATTAATTTAGTAGACTAGACTAGACCCTTCACATCCTGGACATAATCTATTTCAACTTCTTCCCTCAGGATGCCACTATAGAGCAGGGGTGTCAAAATCATGGTGTCACATCATCATGTGACATATTGTAACTTTTCCCCCTTCTCTAAAATGGCATGGGCGTGGGCAGTGCGTGACACATCTGACCCACGGGCTTCAAGTTTGACACCGCTGCTATAGAGCATTGCATACCAAAACAACTTGACATAATGATAGGGTTTTTTTCTCATGCCATCACTTGGCTGAATACTTAATTCCCATAGCACTGTCTTTCGACTTTTCTCATCGTATTGGTTTCTTCTTCTTTTTTTTTCAATTATTGCTTGTAACTTATAATTAATAAGTGTGACTATGATTATGATCTATTACTGGCTATTTATATGTACACTTTGAGCTTATGCCCCAGAGACAAATTCCTTGGCCAATAAAGAACTTTAGTTCTGTTCTGTTCTGTTCTGCTCTGCTCTGCTCCGCTCTGCTATATCCCTGCCTCTGCCCCTGCTCTTACCTCTTATCCTATCCTATGCTATCCTATCCTATCCTAGATTGGAATGTTGGGAGAAAAAATATTCTGGCACGAGACAAAGAAAAGTCATTTGATATTGTTGCCAAGAAAATCTACATGGAATTAGGTTCAATTTGAAGGAGAGGAATGCTTAAGTGACACAACCAGAATAACAGAGTTGGAAGGGACCTTTGAGGTTTTCTAATCCAATCCCCTTCTCAAGCAGGAAAAATATTTCAGACAGATGGTTGTCTGATCTTAAAATCCTCCAGTGTTGGAGCCTCCACATCATCTTCCGGAGGCAAGTCATTCCACTGATTAACTGTTCCATCAAGAAATTTCTCCTTCTAGGTTGCTTCTCTCCTTGATTAGTTTTCATCCATTGCTTCTTGTTCTGCCTTCGGGTGTTTTGGAGGGTAGGTTCACCCACTCTTCTTTGTGGCAGTCCCTTAGAAATTGGAACATTGCTAACATGTCACCCCACCCCCTAGTTCTTTTCATTCCTTCAACTGTTCTTCATATGTTTTAGCCTCCATACTCCTATTTTTGTTGCTGTTCTCTGCACTCTTTCTAGAGTCTCAACATCTTTTTTATATTGTGGTGACCAAAACTAGATGCAATATTCCAAATCTGGTCTTACCAAGGCATTATAAAATGGTATTAATACTTCATATGATCTTGATTTTATTCCTCTGTTAATGAACCCCAGGACTATGTTGGCTTTTTTTGGCAGCTGCAGCACACTGCTGGTTCATTTTAAGGGATTTCCATTAGGATCCAATATCTTTCTCACAGTTACTACAGGTACCACCTATTCTATATCTGTGCATTTTTTTTCTTGCCTAAATGTAGGACCTCACTTTTCTCACCACTGAATTTTATTTTGATAGATAGGACCCAGTATTCAAGTTTGTCAAGATCCTTCTTTATCTTAAGCTTATCTTCCGGAGTGTTGGCTATTCCTTGTCAGCTTGGGGTCATGTTCCCTCAGTTTGTACTTATTTCTCTCATATTTATAGTGGCATGTTCATTTTCCACTCACTATGTCACATTGTAGATGGGTGTGACACAATAATTCTGAACGCCTGTTCACACAGTTCCAAAATGGATTATTTTCTTCAGACACACCTCTTTGCCAAGTGGTTTCTGG
Source organism: Thamnophis elegans (assembly GCF_009769535.1). Classification (NCBI taxonomy): domain Eukaryota; kingdom Metazoa; phylum Chordata; class Lepidosauria; order Squamata; family Natricidae; genus Thamnophis; species Thamnophis elegans. The sequence goes on along the minus strand of NC_045546.1, from coordinate 56,492,963 downwards.
CTACATCCGAGAAACAATATTAAAAAAAGGTTAACATTTTGGAAACTGATTGTATACTTTACTTTAAACATTTGTAGATATGGCAGTGAAATTATTTGATAGAATATATTTTTTATTATAAGATAGAAAAAGATGTTTCATCACCTCTCAAACTGTGATCTAAAAGACCACTTTATGAGTCTGTGAGAAATTAAATCATCATTATAGATATATTAATTTGTTATGATTGGAATATTAGCAAAATGATTTAAAGAAACCTTCCATCCAGATTTTGCAGAATGAGGGTACCATTCATGTGTGAATATGTATATCATGAATTGTTCTTCACCAAATCTCAGAACCGTCTATAAAAATCTATCCCTTGAACTCTGCCTTTTTATTTGAACCCAATTAAGATATTTTTAACAAAGTGCCAGAATTAAACAGATAAATCCGTATCCCCCTTACAGCAGGACTTTTGCCTCTTTGAAAGTGATTGTACTTCAAGTCTGAAAAAACAGCCTAAAAGAAGCTGGAGGGTCAAGAGAGCCAACTGCCATCCCACGTGCCTTGCTCCAAGGTAGTTTATTGGTTTCTGGAATCATAAAGCATGGATATAAGTGAGCAGAAAAGGCTTTGGGGCAATTGTAACAAGCAAGCTGATGAGAAGGTGAGCATTTCTGCAGTTAATGACTCATTACATTTCTTTGCTCTTTAGCAGGTTTGATAACGTATGTGCAGACTTGGCATTTAGATCTGACTACTGTTTACTGATGAATTTGAAAAGGAGACTTTAAGATAAGCATTTAACATAGTGCAGGAGTTACAGCAATGACAGATTATTACACTTGAAAAAGTCAGTATCTTAAATTATCCGTAAAATTATCTAAAGATTAACAGAGTCTATCTGTGAAATAACCTTACGCTTTCTGCTGATTGACTATGCAATTCAATCTCTTTGTTTTTCTATTAACTGATTATATTTGAAAAGATGCTTTATGTAATGTGTTTTTAGGTATGTTTGCTTAAAAGGATAACATGTATTTAGCAGAGGAAAGAGTCATTTAAACAGTTATTGTAAATGCAGACCAATAGATTGTAGCACAAAAATGCCAACTTCATTATATTTATCTCCTATTAGATATCAACAATATATTATTCATTTAACCTCTCTGAGATAGCAGTTGACTTCACATGGGGAAGTACTATATTATAAAACTTGCCTTTCTGTCATTCTTTCCTCTTGTTGTGTTGTGCTAGTTGTGTCTTCTTTGTAAATTCTGTGACCTCCTCCAATACTTCTGTTGGTAGAAGTGATTTCAGCTCTTGGAGTTTGCATACCACTCTCTTTTTCAAAACCTCAATTGTAAAATTAATTTGTTTTATTCTTTCATTGAAAAGCTGGAGGTGTGTTTTTTGCAGGATATTTTCTGCCCTGGGCCTTTCACAGTTGAACATAGGCGCAGGCTGTTGGGGATGAGTCTGTGTTTTCTGCATCTCAAATTGAATTGGTTCCTGTAATCTGCAAGTTTTCTTCAATGAAGAAACCCCCCCCAAAAAGTCCAGTTGCCATTTGAAAAGCACCTTTGGAACAACTGTGACCTGGATGATTGAGAATCTCCATAGATATTGTATAGGCTTCCTGACTATAAGCTATCAACTCACTAGTGAAGTGATAAATTCTTCTTTGCTGGAGGTCTTCAAACTGAGACTAGATATCAAAGATGCTTGGGTGATCCTATACAGAGCAGAGGGTTGGACTAGATGACCATCAAGGTCATCTCTCTTTCTATGAGAGGACATGTTCTGATATGGCTAAAAGGGCTGCAGTGGTATGACTGCAAAATTAATTACTGTCCCACCAACTCTGCGGGAGAGTCTGAAATGAGAAGCAATTGAGTAATGGAACATGTACTTGTTGATAACAAGTCTGTTAGGAAACTGCAAAATATAATCATAAAAGTTTCATGTGATGCAGTAGGGAATTATGTGTGTAGCTGTATGCTTTGGTTTGTAGAGCAACAGGCTGTCTTAAAAAAGCAATTCAAAAAGCTCTCCATTGAAATTGGTTTTCAAAAATCATACAAACAGGACATGTTACTTCAGTTTATCCTGATCTACTATTTGCTTAAACTGTAAAAGTTCTTGAAGTAGCACTAAGTTACTATTATAACTATTTCCATTAACATTTATTTCCAAGGAAACAGCTACAGTTTTATCCTGAAAGAAAGATTTATCTTATTCTACATCTAACATGCCAGCGTTTTTGTCACTGATTCACCCAAGCCATATTTGCACTAATGCAAATTTAAGAGACTCATTAATTTTGGTGGGATGACAAGGGCCCATCAATTTTTGGACTACACCTTTTTTCAAAAGCCTGGTCAAACTACAAAAGACATACTGAAAAATAGCATGATAAGCAGGCTGGCATTTACTTAAATTTTGAAGTTGTATAATATGATGAGGATGCTACCACATCAGCAAGTACCACTCCTTGTTGTTCCAAGCTTGCTCAGAGAGCAACAAACGTTAAAACAAGTTGACCTTAGATAACCTCAATAAAGTTCAATGGGGAGAAAAAAAACACCAAAGGCAACAAGGTTCATTCATATAAAAGGGCTGTAAAGATTACCAGTACATTGAGATTTCCTTGGAAATGGGTAAAAATAAATAAAGTTTTGGCAATGGGCATAGTAAATCCCTAGACAAAAATGAAAAAAAATGCATTTCATGTGTGTCTAGAAGGGCAAAAGCTATTGTTGGAAAATTCTGGTTTCTTCCTGGATTCTGTGCCTTTAGCTGAAAAAGGCAAACTTTTTTGAAAACTTCAGATATAGCAAATCTTTTGACAAGTAGTATTCATGCTGGTTAAATATATGGGGAATGAAAACACCGGAAAGTGTGGGGAAGGTATAAAAAAATTAAAACACCATCTCATTATGTTATTTTGTTCCTGGGTCAGTCTTAATTTCTGGAGACTGCCTAGACAAGTCCCAGATATTTTCTTGGCAAGATTTCAGAAGTGGTTTGTCCTTGTCTCCTTCCTAGGGCTGAGAGGGAGTGACTGGCCCAAGTTTGATTTTGTGCCAAAAGCAGAACTCACACACCCCCAACACACAGTTTGTATCTCACTGCTTTTAAACCCAACACCAAACTGGCCCTCATTTAATAAAACAGATTAATGTTATGTACTTTACATTTTTTTATTTTTTTAAATGAGCAAAAATAATTGTTCATGAGATTATACCACTCCAAAATAGCTGAGTAACCAAAGTAGCTGACTAACCAACATAATGTAGAAGTGTAATCAGAAGCACATCAGGAAAGAAGTTTTTTTAAAGAGGGGGGAGGGAAGGACATGGGAAAAAGAGAAGGGAGAGAGGGAAAGGATGGGATGGGAAGGGAAGGAAAATCAAAAAATTTGGTTAACTGTGCAAGTCATGAAAGCTGCCATTCAAAGCCAATCTCACAGTGGAAGTAGTTATGAAGATTACATTTCAAAGCTGCTCTTCACTCAGAAAGCACTGATATTGGGCAGGAACCTCTCTTCGGAGAATGATTATTGCTTTCCTTAAAAAAAGGAAAGTATAATTCACAGCTTCAACCTTAAACTGTCTACCATGGACCTCACCCCATTCCTAAGAGGTTTGTAAAGGGGGTGTATATAAGCGCATCAGCATGCCTATTGTTCCTGTCCTACTGTTCACATTTATTTGTATTCATTTCCTTCATTCATGTCCATGTTCATATTTATATTGGCTATCTTGTACAAACAAATAAATAAATAAATAAATAAATAAATAAATAATATCCCTCTCCACACTTTCCCCAGTATAGATAGTTATCTGGCTAATTTTATATCTACTTTGGCTCATAGTTTTGTTTTTTTTTAGAGTTTTGTCTTTGGCACTTTGGCATTTCTCAAAAACCAAAAGAAGAGAAATATTTATTTCAGTATAATAAATAAAAAATAAGTATTTTTTCAAATGGTACACATCAATAATAATGGATTATAGGTCATTAGAAAAATATTCAAATAAAATTGTGTGTGTGTGTGTGTGTATTTGTTATTTTCTTAGATAAAATGCAGCTGAAAACAGTTTTAAAATTTGAAATACGTTTGTAGCTTCAAAATAATACGTTAACTGGGGAAGTGTTCTGACTTTGCTGAGTGAGTGATTCCTTGCAGGATGTCAGTGATAATACTATACAATTGTTTGCTTGTACCTTGATCCTGTTGAACTCATTGTTCAGGAAGTACTTTGAATTGTAATTAAAGTTGGAGATCTTTCTTAAGTAAACTTTGAACTCAGGTTAAAATGAATAATGGAAAATGCAAGGTAATAACTTTAAAGACAGCTTGGAATAATGGGATGTTTTACTATTGCTAAAATGTATCCCTACATTATGATTGTGAGAAATATTCCCTCAGCTTCAACAAAAATTTCCATGGTGCCAGACTGGGGAAGCATACCAGAATGAGTATTGACTCTGGAAGTACAGGGAGAATTCACAGGGAAAATTGTAGCTCTTGAGACTTCTGGAGGAAGAAATGGCAGATTGAAGGCAGCCCCATAAAAAGCGGAGCTAATGATCATAGTGAAGAATGAAGAGTCAGTGAAATGGACTGACTCTTTGAACTTCTCCAGACAAAGAGAGGATGGGAGATCACCCATGGTGCTCCAGACCGCTGCTATTCCCAAAGAGGCTGCAAGACTGGCGGGTTTTCAGCACTGAGAGATGAAGGAATAGCCATCTTGCTTAAATTGCAGTAGTGCCTTTAAAAGACACTAAGTTCATATAGTTCCTTTTCTAATCACATTTGGAAATTGCTTATGAGGAATGTGAAAATATGAGGTGAGTCTGCCTTCAATTCTTAATGAAAGAAACATCTGACTACAAGTGTAGGAGCTGAATTAAAAAAAAATAAACAAAAAAAAGGTTGATTAAGATGTTGGTTTTAGAAAGCTACAAATCCAGATAAATTTGAAACACAAATTTAGAATTAATTATAAAAAATCCTTGCTATGGAAAATGTTTTCTTTTTTTAAAAAAAACACAGCATTTTAAAATTAGAATATTAAAAGGGTTTAAAGATTGGAAATAAAGGAGAAGAACACATACGTATGATGAATTGTTACGGAATGGCACAAAATGTTCTAATGCTGCAAATATTGAAGTATACTTTCAAAATGGGAGTCAGAAATTAATATTGACACTGTCAACATCAATATCTGCCTCTATAGCTAGATTTTTTAAGGACATATGTTACGTGACAAGACAGATACTGAGTTGAAAGTGGACTCATTCTTGCACATGAATGACAAACTAAATAAAATAAATAAATAAATACAAGTTACAGATTACAAAGTTGATATGAAAAAAATGTTACACTGGCCTTATAAAAGAAATTGGCTAATATTTTAATAATTAAAAGTTTATACCAACAATAAACCAAGAGAATGATAATTTTTCTTACAAAAGAGAATTTTGTGAGAAGGGACAAAGAACTGAAATCTAGTCCTAGATCATAATTTGAATGAACTAAATATTAAGATTGTTAGGAGTAAACAGAAGGAATATAAAATTGATTTATTTAATCAAGATTAGATTAGATAAATTCATATTTCTGGTAACCCTTAATGGTCTTTTATTGAAACTTGGGAGTCACTTCTTTATATATTTCTTTTATTTTTCTTCACTATGTTTTTACTTTTATTTCTTTTCTTTTTCTAGTATTTATTTCTTTTCTAAGTTTTCTCTTTGCACCTTTTATTCTTTCTTTCTTCTTTTATATATTTTAGTTTGTATTATCTTGTAATATTCTAATTATTTAATAAAATTATTTTTTGAAATAGAAAATTGTAGCTCGCTATTTATTATCTCACACAACAGCAAAGAACATGGTTGATAGTAGCCCTGTAGAGATGATTGTCAAATACACATGGAACCCTCAAAGCAAGTTGATTTCCAGAAAGGAAGAGAGGAATGAATTCATGGCCTATGGATGATGGAGATGAATATTCTGCCCTTTACTTGCACTGATGTCATCATATAACTGACATCCTTTAATCTTGGGCTGCCCCCCAAAAAATCAGCTATAAAATGCTGTCTGTTGCAAAAAGTAGCAATACCTTTTATAATACATAAAACATATATATGTTTTTCCAGAACGTGGCTGTGAACTGGACTCCACAGTCTGAAATGATCCCCTTGGGCTCCCCATGCAGGTGATAAATGTGTTTCACAAACATTTTTGCTAATTTCTTTGCGGACAGCAACCCTGAGCAAGCGATGAAGTGTGCCTGCTTGGAAACCAAATTTGTTTTGTTTTGCCTTTATTTGTATGCCGCCCTTTTCCCTGGGGGGACTCAGGGCGGCTCACAATTCAGAAGAGGGAGGGGGAGAAGACAAACAATAGACAATACAGCATGTTAAAAAGAAAACACAACAATCGCACAATTCGAGTGGGGCTACAATCTTAACCCCAGGCCAGCCGGGACAGCCAGATCTTTAAAGTGGCGCGGAAGGACTGGAGGGTGGTGAGGGTCCGAATCTCCATGGGGAGTTCGTTCCAAAGGGACAGAGCAGCCACCGAGAAGGCTCTCCTCCGGGTAGTTGCCAGTTTGCACTGGCTAGAAGATGGGATTCGGAGGAGGCCTAATCGATGCGATCGAATCGGTCTAGTGGAGGTAATTGGCAGTAGGCGGTCTCTCAAGTACCCAGGCCCACTACCATGAAGGGCTTTATAGGTGATAAGTAGCACCTTGAAGCGCACCCGGAGATCAACAGGTAGCCAGTGCAGCTCGCGGAGGATAGGTGTTACGTGGGTGAACCGAGGTGCACCCACAATCGCTCGCGCGGCAGCATTCTGGACTAGCTGGAGTCACCGAATGCTCTTCAAGGGCAGCCCCATGTAGAGCACATTGCAATATTCCAGCCTAGAGGTCACAAGGGCACGAGTGACTGTTGTGAGTGCCTCCCGGTTCAGGTAGGGACGCAACTGGTGTACCAGGCGAACCTGGGCAAATGCCCCCCTGGTCACAGCTGACAAATGATGTTCGAAGGTCAGCTGTGGGTCCAGGAGGACTCCCAAGTTGCGAACCCTGTCTGAGGGGTGTATAATTTGACCCCCCAGCCTGAGAGATGGAGTACTTGGCCAATTCATGGGAGGGAAGCACAACAGCCACTCGGTCTTTTCTGGATTGAGCACAAGCTTGTTGACCCCCATCCAGTCTTTAACAGCATCCAGCCCCTGGCTCATCACATCCATCGCTTCGTTGAGTTGGCACGGGGCGGACAGATACAACTGAGTATCGTCCGCATATTGATGGTACTTTATCTGTGTGTGTGTGTGTGTGTTTGTGTGTGTGTCTGTGTGTCTGTGTGTACATATATCAGTGGTGGGTTACAATCGGTATGCCCCGGTACAGGCGTACTGGTGCCTGCGGGAGCACTGGTTACATTTCCGGTACGGTGCTCCAGAGGGCCCACCCGCCTGCCCGTGATCCTTACCGGTCTTTGAGCTCACACTTCCGCGCACACACACGGAGCATACAGTGCCTGCGCGACACTCCGCTGAGCAGCTGGAGCATCACAGACGCATCGCAGGAGGTAAGGACGCATGCACAAATTGCCTGTGTGCGCGCGTGTGCTGCGCACATTCATGTGGTGGATGCCGAGCCCTGTTGCACCGGACCGGTTAAACCAGGATCCAAAATGTGTGTGTGTGTGTGTGTGTGTGCGCGCATATGAAAAACATGGTAGATTCTTTTCACTAGGTATGTTTTGTTTTACTGGAGTTCAATCTTTTGTTGAAATGCTTGTTTTTCTATATTTCCTTTTTAGCTTATGATGGCTTCTGTTTATACTTCAAATAAAACAATCAGAGTTTGTCCTTTCCTCAATGGCGATGTGGAAAACCCAGAAGCCAAAACCAGTATTGCCTGGATTAGTCCCAATTTGCCTAGCAGATGCACTTGGAAACCAGGAAAATCTATCTCAGAATCACCTCATCGCTATGTGCCTCAGTAAGTAGCAACTTAAAGTAATGCCTGCTTTACAGCTGTATCTGAAATAGGAAACAAAGAAAATTTGGCTCACAGGCAATATGATGTGCTAAGAATTTGCTTCTGATAGAAGAGAATTCAATCCCCTAAATTTCCCTGTCTTCTAACACTTTACTGTACATAAATTTATACAGGGTATTTCTTCATTTCAGTTTTTATTATGAAAGTAGAAATAAATTAAAATCTCAAGAATTCTGAAATGAGAGATATAGACAGCTATGACCTGTTCCAGCTTAGCACTAGCTTCAGTATATTCCAGGAAATTTATGCAACTTTTTGTTATTTCCATATATTGAATGGTGTGATCAACCCTTGTTAAATTAATGACATTAGACTTTGAATTTATATAACAACAGATTAGAAATAATCCAAGCAAAACTTTAAATGTATGTTTAATTTAAAGAACTAATTAAGGAGTGTTGAAAGAGCATGCACAGACATTGAAAAGAAATGAATGATGAGTACAAACCTTTGATAGTAACGTATATCAGAAATACTGTAAGTTACCAATTCTGTTCGAAAACCCATCTGTCAGTAAAGGTGCAGATTAGTGAATACCTTAATATGCTGCTCACTCTGGCTTCACCTACCTGTTGAGCAGTATTGGAAATGATTTTGCATGTACAGATCCCCTGCATAAGATTCCTTAATTTGGTGACCTATAGTATCCATATAGTATCCATTTCAGTGTGAGGCCAGTTGGACTTCAGCCCCTCACATGTGCTTTCAATGTCTAAAGTGGTTCACAACTTACTAGTGTACTTAAGAAAATAATATTTTAATGGAAGGTAACCTTTATAATTCTTCTCTATTGCTAATATTAATGACATCTGCCATATTAGCATTGATTTGAACAATGACAGGTTACAGTCAGAGCCCAGGGTTGCTATGCAATTGAGGAATGGAGAATGCCTCATCCATAGAGTCTCATGGAAGTTTTTTCCCTTTCCAAATCTTTATAGAGCCTGCAAACTGGAAGGAAAGATGGTAGCCATCCTTTATTAGTACAATAGCTAATCAGAAACAAGTTGTTCTACCTCTTCAAAAAAAAAATCCTTTTTGATCAGTAGATTCATGGATTCTGGGGTGGGGATCTAAGTCATGATAGTAGCCACAGCTATATGATCAAACACACTCTTTTTTAAGTCGGCCAAGGACCATATAAAAAGGTTTTGATCACATGGTAGTGGCCACCGTAACTTTTCTTGCTGTCAGTAGACAGCAAGAAACAGCTGCTGCTGTTGTTGATTTAAAAAAACCGCCTTCAGAAATGCCCTATTTGGAAATACTAGGCGATCTTTTCAAGGGATGCCCTTCTGAAGAACTAAACCCTATTATGTTACTTTTGGACACATGGAATATAATACAAAAATAATCTGATGGACCACTAGACAAAAGATTTTGATTTTTCTCACTATCTTTCCTCCTGTCCACTGTTAAAAATAAATCAAAGCCAGGCTGTACTTTAGTACATCGGTTCTCATTGGAGTCAATAATGCATTTCGGGGTTATTTTGGTTTTATTCTTTTTCCTTGTCAGGCAAAAAGAACCAAAGATTTTGTCAAATATCTTAGAGAAAATTGGACACACTCCTCTGATCCGAATCAACAAAATTTCAAAAGCTTATGGTCTCAAGTGTGAACTTTGTGAGTATTTCTTTGCCAAAGTAGTCTGAAATGGTGTTGAATTTAGGCTAGGAATGAAAAGAATTTTTTTTCATTCCAGTATATAGATGGGGGCTGTGCAATGGATTTTACAGCTGACACCCATCAAGGTGGCATAATGTGAATGGAGTCCAAACGATGTGTGGGACAATGTATGGGTAAAACTGGGACAAAATGAAATATGAGCCAATTGATGGTTGTTGGTAATATTTTGTATTTTCTGCCACATTAATAACAATCATTGAGTGAAGATTTTTAGAGGGATCTCACATTGGGCATTGTGATCTAACTGACACTTAATTAGAAATACTGAGTATAGAAGTACAAAGAGATGAGGAATGATGGACAGTTATTAGAAGACAAAACTCATAAATCCTGGTCCCAAAGGTGTTTTTTCAACTGGACTTTCTTGTTTCTTTTTTTTCTTTGAACACATTTCACTTCTCATCTAAGAAGCTTCTTCAGCTCTGACAGGATAGTGGGGAATGGAAGGATTTATATTCCTTACAGACAGCTGGTAATTTGCATCCTTTTAGAGTGTCATTGAAGCATTTGGAGATATATCTGTGTCCTCAAGGTCACCTGAGTAGTGCTCCTGTTTCCTGTAGTCTGCAATTTTTTTCTCTGGAAATCCATTCCTACTCCCACACCAGTGGTGGGTTTCAAAAATTTTTAGAACCGCTTCTGTAAGTGTGGCCTGCTTTGTGAGAGTGGCTTGCCAGACATGTGACTGGGTGGGAGTGGCTTGCCAGCCATTTGACTGGGTGGGAATGGCTTGCCAGCCATGTGACCAGGTGGGAGTGGCTTGCCAGCCATGTGACCAACTTGTAAAATATGGTGAAATTCACTTAACTCACAACATTCTTGCTTAGCAACCAAAATGGTGGCTCAGAAATTCTGGCATTTGAAGCACGCAAGTCTTAAAGCTGTCAAGTTACAAGACTCTTGCACCCCTAACCCTTTAGAAAAAAAAACCCCAGGGGTGTTCAAACTTGACAGTTTTAAGATTTGTGGACTTCTACTCCCAGAATTCCTCCTCTCGCTCTTCATCTTGATGATGTGCAGATGGGCAGGGGTTGGGGAGGAGAGCTGGAACCGGTTCTAAACAGCACTGTAGATTTGTGGAATCTCTTCTATAGAAGAGGTTAGAACTGGCAGGAACCCACCCCTGTCCCACACCATTCAGAGGGTGTTCATCCAAATTGAAGCTTTTGGGATGAGAAGTGAAACATCTTCAAAGAAAAAGCAAGGAAGTCCAGTTGCCACCTGAAAAAGTACCTTTGGGACAACCATGACCTGGATGACTGAGAATCTCTACAGACTCTTAAATTACATGATTAGGTAATGTCATAAGTGCTGGTGAGCATGGTGTTTGCTCCTTTTTACATAAGATAGCTTGGGGGTGTGGTTTCCCCCCTTGGTAGCTTGCAGATTAGGGTATTGTGAGGGTGGAGGTTCATTCTCTGAACTTGTACGTTGGGTATTGCTCTCTGCTTAATTGTTTGTCTGATGTTAATCCATATTTATCTAGGTTTTGGCTGCTGGAAAGGATGTTTTCTAATCTCTCTTTTTTTGTTGTCTTTTTTAATTCTCTCTTTTGAATGGTGTGTAATTGTGATTTATTTCTATATGTGCATTGATGGCTGATTTGTCTGAATGCCAAGATTCCATATTTCCCTAGCATTTTTGGATTTAACTTAGTCTAGGATGTTCATAGTTCCCTAGTTCAAACTATGTTGGGTCTGTTCATGTGTTGTGAGATTATTACTGAAGGATAAAGAAACCTACTTCCCATAAACACCAACCCAATATAAAAACTGTGCAACCTGATGAACCCACTCACTTAAGCCAAGACCAATGTGCTGAATGTCTAATATATAAAATACTGGAATATAATTTCACTAGTATAAATGGTTAAAAGTGATTAATTTGTCTATCTTTAAAATCATTTCCACAATATTAGAATTGTTTTTTTTTAAAAAAAATTTGGCAAACATAACAGAGATTTTGACTTTAAGTTCAGATTTGTTCTTGTTCTGAAATTGCAGTGGCCAAGTGTGAATATTTCAATGCTGGAGGGAGTGTAAAAGATCGAATCACTTTACGGATGATAGAGGATGCAGAAAAAGCTGGTATCATAAAACCAGGAGACACTCTCATTGAACCTACATCAGGAAATACAGGTATAAAATATGAGTAAGGTAGAATAGTTTAAAAAAAACAAAAACTAGCCTCAGTGTCAAAAAACGGTTGTTATCCATTCCACAACTTGGCATTTTTCAGATATTTAGGATTCATAATATTGTTTGGCAGTTTTGGGAGTTACAGTGCTAACATATCTAAAGTGCCCAAGGCTGAGGAGCCGATTTAGATCAAATGCAACAGCTTACATATGTATATATATACTTATTGTTCAGTCCCTTTTTAGGGAAAGTTAATGTGATGGAAAGTAGAGAAAAAAGTAATACTGTTCACTTTAAATTTTCATAAATTTCTATTCTTGAAACCATCCAAACACCAATTAATACACTTCCTTTTTTTCTTTGAACTTTTTGAGAATCTCATCAGCTTCAGTCAACCATGACTTTCCCTGTCATTCTTTTAATCTTGACCTGATCATTCTTCCTTCATATGTTTCATTTTGCAATTTAGAACTCATTCATTCTTTCTATGAAGTGCTGCTTAATGCGCTTTTCTTGTACTGGCTACTTTCTCTTGAATTTGGTCCACATTTTTCATCACCCATTCTTTCTTCATCTTCAATATGTATTTCTTCCTGCTTTGCCACACATTTTTAAATAATTCCATTTCTACTGTGCACACCTTTTATGCTACTAACATACATAAAACTCATTTCTGTGTGACAAAGTGAGGATAAAAACTTGCTTTTATATGCAGCCATTTTTTGCAAATATTTCTTGCAACATGACCACAGCATTCATTATCTTTGTCTCCACCCATTTTTAAAAACTTTAGTAAACAATCTTCCAAGGCATTCAACTTCATTCACCTATTTTATTTTTGATATTTATATCATTTGCAGCCATTGTCTTCATTTTTCACTTCAAAAAAATAATTACCTTGATCATTAATCAAATACATCTTCCTTTCACATCATCTAATCTAACATTTATTACAAATGGCCTTTATAGTAGAATTGGCAGAGAAGGAACAGTTATTTGGGTCATAATAGGCCTATTTTCTAAACAAGCTCATTTTATTCCTTGTCAGATTCCCAGGTGACAACAAATCATGGTCTATATAAGAGACTAAAAGAAACAGAGGTGACTAGTGAAGGGAGGGCAGGGGTAGATAGGGAAAAATCCTAAAAGGTTTTCTAACTTTTCCTATGGGCATGGCTAGGTGGGTGGGGCATGTGACTGAGTGGGCATGGTCAATGAGACATCACTCATGGCCACACCCATGCCCACTCAGTCACATGCCCCCCACTTAGCCATGCCCACAGGAAAAGGTAGGAATTTTTTAAGGATTTTTCCTTATCTACCCCTGCCCTCCCTTCACTAGTTGCCCCCATTTCCCTGCTTCCTCCCCACCCCACCTCTTTGGTTGCTTATCTTCTGCAGTGGCTGGTTTAGTCTGGAAGACAAGCTGACCAGGGTTTTCAGCAGCCCCCAGCCAGCTGCTGCTGCTTCTAGGAGGCAGCTGGCAGGCAAAGAAGCCTCCTAGCCTTTTTGCATACCAGCTCTCAAAGAGGCCAGAGACTGGCCACAGGCCACTGCAAAGTCCTCTGGTTGCAAGGCAATGGGATGTGCATGTGCGAGGCAGCACTTTTTCACCAACTGGAGGACTTTTCAGCAGCCTGCGGCCAGTCGCCAGCCTCTTTGAAAGCTGGTATGCAAAGAGGCAGCACAAGTGAGCAGTGACTGGATGGGCGGGGTGAGCAACCAGTGACAGGGATTGGTTCAGGGGCATGGCCAGCCGGCCATCACTACCAATCCACCAAACTGGGAAAAAATTCTGCCACTGGTTCGGGCAAACTGGTGCGAACCGGTTGAATACCACCTCTGGTATAGTGTTCCCTGCTTCAGCAGCGGATTGAAGTAGAAGACCTCCAAGGGCCTTCCAAATCTGTTATTCTGCTATTCCATTATCTTCAAACTGAATATGCAGGAACATTCATTCTCCCCCATTTTTTTTTAAAGTGAAAATCTGAGAGCTGCTCCGTTTAGAAAATGGAGGAGAGAGAAGACCTGGAGGTTTAATTAACTTGTAGTTATAATTTCTACTTGCCTTATTTCTTCTTCTTTTCACCACCAGGGATTGGACTGGCTCTTGTAGCTGCAATGAAGGGTTATCGCTGTGTCATTGTCATGCCAGAGAAAATGAGTATGGAAAAGGTGAGAGTCATCTAAGTGGCTCAGCAGAAACTCATAGTCTAGTCATTTTTCTTTTCTTCACTTTCCTCCCATTAGCACAAAACCTGTCTCCTGGGCAACTGAATTCATGAAGTGGGGATGATTTGTTAATCTCCCAGAACACAGAATTTTCATCATTCTTCTTGTGGAAAGCTACAGCAATTACATAAGAGCCATTTATTTTCTTTATTTCCATGGGGGGTAAGGAGGGGTGAAGGGAGTTGAGTGCTCCGGGATGTGTTGTGGCTCAGACAAGTCAGATCATACCTGGTTGATGAACTCTGCCCTGGAAATGAGCATTGATCGGCTTATGGAGTTGCCTGCATGTTTTTAGAATTCCAAAGGCAGCAGAAGTAAAGGTCACAGGTTGACTTCAGATTGCTTTGTCAGAGTTTGGGGAATGGAAATAATGTGGTTTGGAAATACCTATTAGTAGAGGATCATTTGAATAGCTGATAAGAATCCACAAATGAATGACTAGAGGTAAGTAATAGTTTGCTAGGAATTATGGAGTTTGTCTTAAACATGTAAAAGGTACCTGAATAGAAATAGCGACAATAAACTCTAAGGTCTTAATTTTAGTAATGTGCTTAGTTTTGTCCCAACCTTTGTGAAAGAAGAATTGTCAACTTAGTTATGCATGTGCATGGCATATACAGAATATCAGACAACCTTTTTGTTCAGCTAAAGGTGCATATACGTGTGGTTGTTTTAAAATTTCAATCATGGAAGCAAAACTATGTACATATTCCTTTGTGTGGACAATCTGCAACTGTTTTCCTGTTCACTCTTCCCTGGGATATACCACACCAAGTCTAGTGAGTCTTAGCTCAGATCAAATAGGCAATAAGACAGCATAAATGTTAATTTTCTGGTTTTTAATGGCCACAGATAAGCAGTCATATTATTAAGTCATGCTGTGTATTCCACTTGTTTTTAATTAACTTAAAAAAAAATTGAACCACCAGGAGTCAGTTGGATTTGGATAGTATCAAAATTGAATAAATAAATATTTTGTGAGCTGGACTACTTCATTTATTTATATAAAGCATTTATATATTTATCTCAGTTTATATTAACTAATACAGTGCAGATAATTAATTTAATTTATGGTTTCTACATCATCCTTCTAGGTAGATGTTCTGAGAGCACTTGGGGTTGAAATAATAAGAACTCCCTGCACCAAGTTTGATGATCCAGAATCCAATGTTCGTGTTGCGTGGAAACTGAAAAACGAAATTCCAAATTCACATATTTTGGATCAGGTATAGATTCCTACTTCTGGTTTAGAATGGATCAATATATTCTGAATTATTTTCCATCCAGTTGCTTTACTCAACCTGGGATACAAAACTATCTGTATAGTATTGGTTTGAAAAAAGCTAACCTTCTTCAGAAGTCTTACAAAAGGAGGGAAGAAGGGGCATAAGAGATTTTGAGCATAAAATTAGGACAGAACTGCCAACATTCTGATCTTCAGCACCAAACAGACCTGCAGTGGCCCCAACCCTAAGTACACAATCATTGATTTCTAATTACTTTTTTCACCTGGAACAAAGGAGGTTGGGAGGAAAGTGATAGTTTTCCAGTCTCCTCTGCAGCATCTGAGTGGTTTAAAGCAGGGGTTTCCTCAGAATGGCTGGCTGAGGAGGTTTGGGCATTGAAGTCCACAAATCTTAAAGTTGCCAAGGTTGGAGAACCCTGGTTTTAAAAAATGTCTATTGCATGGCCAAATTACTTATTCTGTGCCATGTGCTGCCAACACAGAAAGGTGTATATATTAATTGGAGGGAGGGAGGGATCTTTCATGCTGGTTAACAAACCGTTCAGATATTCTCCATCAGATTACTAGGAAGCAAGGGGTGGTGTGTCATCATATTTACCCCAAAGTTCATTAAATTTACTAAATGGATATACAGATTAAAAAAATATCTATATTATATCTGTTTAACACAAAATATAGAGAGTTTTAAGAAGTAAAAGAACAAGAAGATGAAACAATTGTTTAAATGAAACTTTTTTATGATAATGAGTTTGGAAAGAAAGCTGCAATTTTATACGCTGGTAGGTGACCATTTCAGAAAAAGAGGAACCAGGTGGCATGTTGGTTTCTTGGCTGAGTTGATAGGGTGGGCAATGCTGCTTTTTGGTCTGCAGCCAGAGCTATTTTTATTTTATTACACTTATGTAGCAGGAAATAAATATTAAAATATACCCTCATTACTCTAGTTAATACCTGCTGAGTCTCAGCTGAACTATTTTATACCTTATTTTCAAAGGCAACATTGCATGTAACTAAAGTGACCAGATTTTAAAATTGGTTAAGCAGGACACCATTGACGGGGGGGTGGGTGTTTTTGATTAAACTTTTTGCCGCCCGGCTCTGCGGCTGGGGTGAAGCTGCCAAAGCTCCCGCTGGCACCTCCACCCGTGGCAGCAGTGGTGTCGCCTCCCCCTCCGCTCAGAGCACCTGAGCTGGGCACCGCATTACTCCTGCCACCGCCTCTTCCTCCTCCGCCATGCTTTTGAGAAGCCATGGGGCTTTTTGTTTCCTGCTCCCGCCCCCTCCACCGCCTTCCTACTGGCTCCCGTGGCCTCATGGCTCCTCAAAAGCATGGTGGAGGAAGAGGTCAGAGATCATCGATCAGTGCAACCAAAGCAGTTTCGGTGCCGTAACTAGGCCTGAAACCCGACTGAAAGGGATCCAGATAATCTGTTTCATCCAAGGTCCATCAGAATTGAAAGGCCACCACCTTCTCAACAACCTTCCCTACGAATGGGAGGTTGGAGACTGGGCAATAGTTGTTCAAAATGGCTGGATCCAGGGAAGGTTTCTTCAGGAGGGGTCCCACCACCACATCCTTTAGGGGGTGCAGGAAGGATCCTTCCCGAAGAGAGGTGTTAACAATCCTCTGGAGCCAGCCACGTGTCACCTCCCTGCTGGTCGAGACCAACCAGGAGGGACACGGGTCCAGTAAACAGGTGGAGACACTCACCGCTTCCATGGCCTTGTCCACTTCCTCAGGAGCGACAAGTTGAAACTCGCTCCATAAAATCCGATCAAGACCTTCCCCCAGCACCTCGGGTGGTATCGTCCAAGTGGAGTCCAGGTCCGTCCGAATCCGAATCCGAGAAAAGACCGAGTGGCTGTTGTGTTTCCCTCCCAAAGATTTGGCTACTGTTCCACCACTCAGGCTGGGGGGTCAAATTTTATACCCCTCAGAGAGGGTTCGCAACTTGGGAGTCCTCCTGGATCCACAGCTGTCATTTGACCACCACTTAACGGCTGTGACCAGGGGGGCGTTCGCCCAGGTTCGCCTGGTGCGCCAGTTGCGACCCTACCTGAATCGGGAGGCTCTCACAACAGTCACTCGGGCCCTTGTGACCTCCAGGCTGGAATACTGCAATGTGCTCTACATGGGGCTGCCCTTGAAGAGCATCCGGCGACTTCAGCTAGTGCAGAATGCAGCCGCGCGAGTGATTGCGGGTGCACCCCGATTCACCCGCATTACACCTATCCTCCGCGAGCTGCGCTGGCTACCTGTTGATCTCCGGATGCGCTTCAAGGTGCTATTAATCACCCATAAAGCCCTACATGGCAGTGGATCTGGATACTTGAGAGACCGCCTTCTGCCAATTACATCCCTGCGACCGATAAGATCCCATAGATTAGGCCTCCTCCGCATTCCATCGGCCAGCCAGTGTCGGCTGGCAACTACAAGGAGGAGGGCCTTCTCAGCAGTAGCCCCGACCCTTTGGAACGAGCTCCCCGTGGAGATTCGTACCCTCTCCACCGTCCAGGCCTTCCGCATAGCCTTGAAGAACTGGCTCGCCCGTCAGGCCTGGGGATAGGATAGTTGCCCCTCCCGAATGATGAATGTATGTTGTTTGCTATTTTATTACATGTTGTCCTACTGTCTGTATTCCCCCCCTTCCCAGTTTTTGTGTGAGCCGCCCTGAGTCCCCTCAGGGAAAAGGGCGGCCTACAAATTCTAATAAAATTCTAAAAAAAAAAAAAAAAAATTCTAAAAATTTTATCCGACAGAAACTGAACAAATTCCTCAGCTCTACCCTGTAGAGGTTCGTCCGCATCCCTCCCTTTCAAGAGGGAGCGGGCTATCCTAAACAGGGTGGCTGGGCGCGATTCTGCGAATGCAATAAGAGTGGAAAGAGCGCACATTTTGCCGCCCGTATCGTCACTAGATAAGTCCTAATAAAGACTCTTAATTGTGTTTGGTCGGATTCAGAGTTACTAGCCCTCCAGTGTCGCTCTAGGCGTCTCTTTTGGCGCTTCATCTCCCGGAGTTCCTCGGTAAACCAAGGAGCTCTCCTGGATCCATTGCCGTGGAGAGGCCGTAAAGGCGCAATCCGGTTTAGAGCCTCCGCCGCCGCCGTATTCCAATCAGCGACCAAGGACTCCGCCAGACTGTGGGCCAGAGAGTCAGGTATCTCACCAAGCGCTGTCTGAAATTCCATAGGGTCCATTAGGCGCCTGGGGCGGAACCACCTAATCGGTTCCACCTCCCTACAGTGGGGGATTGGTTTCCAAAAGTCGAGCCTCCATAGGAAATGATCTGACCATGACAAGGGCAAGATCTTAATGCCCCTCAAATCTAGATCATGTCTCCACTGCTCCGAGAGAAACACAAGGTCGAGCGTGTGACCCGCTGTATGAGTCAGACCCTGAATTACCTGGGTCAAGTCCATGGCTGTCATGAACTCCTGTGCTCCATCAGAGCATTCGCCGAGCAACGGCAGGTTGAAATCCCCCAACACTATAACTCTGGGAAACTCAACCGCCAGCTTGGCTACTGACTTGAGGAGCACAGGCAGGGCTGTTGTAACGCAGTTAGGAGGTAGGTACGTTAGTAAAACCCCACTTGACCCCCAAGGTCCAACTTCACCAGAAGGGACTCACACCCAACAATCTCCAGAGCAGGGATCCTACGAGGAACTAAAGACTCTCGGATGATGACTGCCACTCCCCCACCCCTTCCCTCATGTCGCGACTGGTGGAGCACCCAAAACCCTTCTGGGCACATTTCAGTGAGGGGGACTCCTCCCTCATGGCCCAGCCAGGTTTCAGTAATACATGCCAGGTCTGCCCCCTCGTCTAACATTAGGTCCCGGACGAGGGGAGCTTTATGAACCACAGACCTGGCATTTAGCAACAGCAGCCTGAGACCAGGGCCCTGACAACTCTCGCCATCTGGTCCTGGAGTGGAGCTAACAGGGCCGGAAGGGGGGATCGCTGTAACGTAGCGAACCCTCCTTCCCCGGTAATGGCTAGCCCTATAGCTCCCATCAAATCTGCCTCTCCCAACTATGACCGGGATGCACCAGCCCATCCCCGCACCCATAGGCCCCACTTCCCCTCCCATGGCCTCCGTTCTCCCCAGCAGGCCATTCATACCACACATTCTGGGATGAGAGGCGGATCTGCTTCTGCTTCTGCACTCAGTGGAAGGGGCACCAGGCCGCACTCTCAATCCCCCCATACATACCAACCTAACATTCTCCGCATGCATACCCCACTAATATTAAAATATACAGAGATACAGTAAAATTTACGATAAATTAAAAAGCGTGGGACCACTCAACACATACATACCACATACATTCCACACACATTCCACATACAAAATTTGTGCAGCTGTTGCTGTTGTGTGGCGTCTATACACGGGTTTGTAAAGAGTTCGCAAGGAGTTCAGGTGATGGAGTTTTAACGGTGATATAAAGAGGGATAGTTCGACTTCTCTCTGTCCTGTAGAATAAGATGGAATAAGATGGTATGGCAGGGGGGCCAGAAATCCAAAGTGGCCTCCTAAGCATCGACGGGCAGCAGTGGTCGCACCAATTTGGTAGGTCGTAAGTCCAAAGTCGAGGTCGTGAATCCAAGTGAATCCAAAGTCCAGCAGCCATGAGCGGGGGGGGGGGGGACGATGATAGAAAGGAAAAAACCTGGTAGTTTTGAGGACAGGCAGAGGAGAGGCCACACAGCAGGGAAGGCCAAGTCCAGTGGTACGGAGGGGGAGCGCCCAAAAGGCCGTGGCAATGATAATGTAGCCAGCTGCCTGATCTTATTGAGCGCCATGTCAGGCTAACCACCCCCTCTCTGGAATAGTCTAATATAGTCCGAGGGTCACCAAAACAAGAGCAGAAGATGTCAGCAAAGATGTTAGAAAAGATATTAAAGACGCCAGAGACGTCGCATGTTGTAAACCGATGGAAACGGGGAGGGGGGGTGTCCAGGGAGGCTACGGCAGCGGCAAACAGACCAGCTGTCCGACCCCATCCAGCGCCGCTCTACACTGACCACCCCCTCTCTGTCAGCAGTAACACTCCAGCAGTCCAATGTGTTCCAGGGCCCCTCCCAGTCAGAAGGAGAATCAGGGCCTGGACAGTGAAAGTCCATCGGAGACGGTGCCGTCAGTGCGGCGCCACCATTTTCCCTCTTCTTCTCGCCGCCGAACACTATAAAGGTTGTCCCGGGTGTCCATGTGGGCTGGGAGCCGCCTGATAGCGGCGACCCCCCAGATAGGCGCCTGCTCGGATCCACCAGGTTTCGCTCTACCGGTGAGACCCCTTCCCGCATGCTCTCTGTGCTGAAGTTTAGATGGGACTTCGCTGGCATTTGCAAAGCAGCCTTCCCCCGATTGCCTTCCCCCAATGCCTCCCAACCCTTTCAAAAGCCACCCCCATCGCCAGCCTCTCCCAACCGGATCCCTGCCTGCCTCCCCTCGGCTCACCCGGACCAGGTTGCTGACGTTGGCTTGCACGGCATGGCTGCAGGGAGAGTGGCGCCCGAGAGAAGTGGGCAAAAAAAAAAAACTTCCGACAGCTGAGCTACTTGGCCCGGGACCGAGCCTCCTCCTCACCGTGCTGCCACTGCCGCAAGCCGCCGCTCTCCCTGCAGAAAAACAGCACGCGTTGGCGCGTGCACACGCAGTAGGGGAGGGAGCCTCGCCCCTCGTCGGGCGCTGCGAGCAAGCCGAGCGGAGAGAGGGAAACCACTGCCCTCTAAAGGCCACATCGGGAATGACACTTCAGAGAAATAAAAACTTTTTTTTTAACGGCGTCCTTTTTAAAATTGATGATTCGACGTCTTTTCTTTCTTTTGGAAAATTGGGACTTTTTGAACACGCTGCGGGACACGGGACAAATTATTAAAAATTGTGACTGTCTGGCCAAAAGTGGGACGTCTGGTCACCTTACATGTAACACATTTTTTTTCTCACTGTATTTCACTGGAGCCTGGGTAACCATTCCATATATCTTCAGTAGCAAGTAAACAATACTTTATAAATAAATCTTTATTTATCTATAAAGAAAGAATACTTGTATAATAACAATACTTCTCTATTGTGATACTTTTAGAGGTATATTGCTTAATACACACATACACATTACCATCTAGAAACCTACAATTGGTTCCACCAATTTGAGCATCAGATTTTTTTCTTTTGTCTCCGTTTCTTTCCCACAATAGTATCGAAATCCAAGTAATCCATTGGCACACTATGATACCACAGCTGAAGAGCTCTTGGAGCAGTGTGATGGTATGATTAATAATTCTTTGATCAATATAATGTGCACATTTCCTTTACATAAAAGAAAACATATTCTACTCAATTTATTAGAAATCTTGATTGTGAGTTGCCATTTCTTACTCCTGATTTTTTTCCTGCCATATCAGGATTTCTTCATATCAGACAACCACTAGTACAAGCTACAATTTATGATTATTACAATAAAATGTATTAGAGCTGTAAATGTAGTTCCACTTGTGTCTCTGCCCCTGCAAATCCATTATCCTCTTACTCTGCTTGTTTATTTGAAGCCCACATTATTTCAAGTAATAATTAAATAATTATTTTTGGAGTAAATATATAGTAAAATATTAATCCTTCTCTATTACCTGGTAATAGGCAATGTAAATATACATTATTAAAAAGAAGCTGTTCCCAAAATATATTAAGAATTCACTATATGAAACAGCAGAATGTTCTGACTGCTGTAGAAGATTTGGCTGAAAGGTAACTAAATTTAAAGCTTCCTTCAAGTTAAGCTTGATCTCGGCGTGATTACACAGACATTCCCATTTACAGTGGTACCTTGGTACTCATTGTTAATTGGGTCTGGGAGATACGCTGAGTACCAAAAACGATGAGTACCAACACGTTTTTTTCCATAAGGAATATGTAGTGACTCACAAGGCAGTCAACATCAACAAGTTCTAGTCAGTGCATTGAGTATCAAATAAATGATGAATAGCAGGACAAAATGCGTTTAGTATCATATTCGATGAATTTCAAAGCAGTTGAATAACAAAGTACCACTCTATAATTATCTTTGGCAATAATATGAAAGTGACCTCCCACTGTATTCTTCTGTGATGTTACTGTAGCTTATTGTTCTTGTTTGCTTCCAGCCTGGCTTTTAGTCCAGGATTCTGGTGATCTTAGTATTAACCAGATTTGTTTTGTTTTTTTTCCAAATTTATATAATTGCCCATCTCATAAAATAAACTACTCTGGGTGACAGAGATATTGTCATACTTTTCAAGATCAGCAAAAGTCAGTCAAGTGCTGCTGCCTGCTAGATATAAAAGATAGATGCAGGTCATTAAAAATAGATGTAAGTAAAAATTGGAGTAAATTACATATAGCTAATAGTGGTTAAACGATTGAATTTTATATTAGTGTGAACTCTTGCAATATAGTTACATGCTTTTTGTTTGATTGTTTTGTTTTTCTTAAAAACAGGAAAAATTGATATGTTTGTGGCTGGAGCTGGTACAGGTGGTACCATCACGGGTATTGCCAGAAAGTTGAAGGAGAAATGCCCTGCATGCAAAGTACGTAGGTCTGGCTTAGCTATTTCGGCCTGGATCAGCCATTCGGTTCTTTGAGACTCAGTCCCCAACTTGGCCTTGGGAGCTGCTTCTATTTTTGAAGCTCTGGTGGTGCATTTTCTGGAATATTGCTGGGAATGATAATAGTGCTAAGTTTCCCAATGGCTGTCATGTGCCAGGTGGGCCATCACTAACATAGGTGGGTTATGTCAAAGTGCGACCTTCTGACAAACAAGTCATTGGGGAAGCCAGAGTCACTTAACAACTGTGTTATAAATGTAACTGCATTGATTCAGTTAACTATGGCAAGGAAGGTTGTAAAGTGGGGCAAACTCACTGAACAACTACCTTGCTTAGCAGCAGGAATTTTTCAGCTCAATTGTGATAAGTTGAGAACTATATGTATTAGGCTTCATAAGACTCCAATGATTTGCCTCCAATGAAAGTTATCTTTGTAAAAACTCTCTTAACTTCCTACTACTTCTACATTATTCTAAAAATAATTGTTTGAAGAAATGAATGGCATTAAACAGTTTATCTTCCTTCGCAGATTGTTGGAGTAGATCCCGAAGGCTCCATTGTTGCTTTGCCCAGCTCATTAAATACAGTCTCAGCCAAGGATACAACAATGGAAGTGGAAGGGATTGGTCACGACTTTATCCCAACCGTCCTTGATAGATCCGTAAGTCCCAGTGTGACAAATGCCACCAGACATAGGAATGAAGTATGTGACACTAAGAATAAGCAGCTTCAGGATCCACACAAGATTCATTTGAAATCATTTACTGAAGTTGATATATTTATACATCGGCACAGGAACAATCTACAGATCTATATTATATATATTTACTGTATATTTTCAAACATATAAACACTCACTCCCTTGTTTAGCGGTCAAGTTCTGTTCCAATGACCAAGTCATTAAACAAAATGGTTGCTAAGTGAACAGGTGACTAGCGTGCTGTGAAGATCGCTTTATGCTTCCTCTCATTTGTTCTCTCATACAGCTACAGCTAGTATTACTTTCACTCGAGCATATGTTGTCAGGCACATGAAATTTGATCATAAATGCACATATTGATTTGAAAATATTTTTTAAAAAAACATTTATTACTGCAATATTTGCAGTAATGGACACTAATTGAAATAGTTGCTAAATGGGGTAGGTGTATTCATTTATTCATTGTTTTGGAAGCTGTTAATTCAAAGAAAATATATATGTATTTGGAAATGATGATGAATATGATGACAATGATGATGATGATGATACAAAACGTAAGAAAAAAATTATACAAAAGGAATTCCATGTAGTTGTTCAGAGGGATAATTTGAAAAATTATCAATATATGGATATGAAGTAAAATAAGTGTAAGATTAACCTTTTTGCATATGTTTGATTTCTGCCTATGGGATGCATTCATCTTGTCATCCCAAGAGTTTCCCAGCATCAACTGTATAGGGAGAATCAAGGAATTATGGTCCAAATCCGAAGCCAGGCAAAAACCTCATGTCAGCTGTAACCAAAGAAATGTTCACCCTCTGAAACATCTTGTCACTTGTCTTTTACTATGCAACCCTTTATGATGCATTTGTTGCTAAAGTGGGTGAAAAAGATTTGCCCATTATTATTGAAAAATGCTGAAATCCATTTTTTTCCTTTTGTATTCTTGGTAGGTAATAGATCAATGGTGCAAAAGCAATGATAAAGAATCCTTCCTTATGGCTCGTAGATTAATTAAAGAGGAGGGCTTGCTTTGTGGTAAGTATTGCACAGTGATAAACATCAGAAAAAATTAATTCCTAAGCATAAAAATAAACCAAAATTTAAAAATATAAGGACCACACAGTTCTCATAGTGATGGAATAATTATGTAGGCATTAATTGTTTATTTGCAGTGGCAGGGGAGAGTGGGACACAACGTATAGCAGACAATCTTGGAGGTATCCAGGCCCAGAACCATGTAGGATTTTATAGGCGACAACCCAAACTTTGGATCTCATCTGCCAGGCAATGCAGCTCCCATAATAGTTGTGATGTGTGTGAGTAAAATGAATGTGTCCATAACTTTGCAACTGCTGCACGTTGTAGCAGTGGAAATTTCTGAATGATTACTGTCATGTTGAATGATTTGGAAAAATTCTGCCATGAGACGACAAAGGCATGAGTGACATGACAAAGCCTCCTCTTTCGAAATGGATGCCACTGGCATACAAGATGTAGTTGTGCAAAGTTCCTCTTAAAACCTCAAACTCTTACTTCACATTATAAAGGTAAAGATTCCCCTTGCACTTATGTGCTAGTCATTCCCGACTCTAGGGGGCGGTGCTCATCTCCATTTCAAAACCGAAGAGCCAGCGTTGTCCAAAGAGGTCTCCGTGATCATGTGGCTGGCATGACTAAATGTTGAAGAAATGCTGTTCCCACCAAAGGTGGTTCCTATTTTTCTACTTGCATTTTTATGTGCTTTCGAACTGCTAGGTTGGCAGAAGCTGGGACAAGTAACAGGAGGTTACTCAATTACGCGGCACTAGTAATTTGAACTGCCAAACTGCCAAACTTACTGATGGACAAACTCAGAGTCTTAGCTATTGAGCCACCATGTCCCTACTTCAAATTTTAGAGTAGGCTTATATATTGAATGTTTTGCATCTCTATCTGTGTGTATCTTGTCCTCTATCTGTGTACCATAGAGAAAAATAATTTAGACATTACATTAAAAAGGAGTGAATACTGACAAGGCTAACTATTTAACTTAACTGAGCAGTGATTAGAATATGGTATCGCAGGCTAACTCTGCTCATTGCCAGCAGTTCAATCCCGAACAGTTCAAGGTTGACTCAAGGTTGACTCAGTCTTCCATCATTCCAAAGTTGGTAAAATGAGACCCAGATTGTTGGGGGCAATAAGGTGTAAACTGTTTAGAGAGGGTTGTAAAGCAGTATGAAGCAATATATACAATAATTCTAAGTGCTATTGCTATTAACTTATAGTAATGCCCATCGTTTTTACAAACTTTTAATCGAAGTATCTACTAGATATGAAAACTGTT
Organism: Thamnophis elegans; assembly: GCF_009769535.1. NCBI lineage: Eukaryota > Metazoa > Chordata > Lepidosauria > Squamata > Natricidae > Thamnophis > Thamnophis elegans. The sequence goes on along the minus strand of NC_045546.1, from coordinate 56,466,968 downwards.
TATTATTTTCCTATTCAGGGAAGTTTTTTAAATGGAATCACATCTAAACAATCTATAACTGAGTCCCACAACATTAGGATATGAACAATTCTGCTTATTCCTATAGCTAGGAAGGAGATTCAGAATCCACAAATCTCCATTGCTGGATTCTTAGATCAATACAAGAATATCATGTCAGAATAGAAAAAGTCATTACTCAATGCAGTACCACTCAACATGCCCTTTTGCTGTAAAAACGTGGTTAAACGGGCAAGGCTGCATTAATGGAATTCAGTTTACTGATGTAAAATCAAGATTGCTTTGACAAAGTTTTAAAGGCTTCAAAAGAATTATGCTTGAGATGTTGCAATACTGAAAGCATCAGAATGAGTAAGCATTAAGGTGAATATTTTTGGGGAAAACTTTACAAGGCTCAAGTTCACATTCCCTTATTCTCTTTATGTTCAGTGTTTTTGCTATTATTTTTCCTTGTTTTCTTTTCCTTGTTGAGTAATGTATCATTTGGCTTCTATAATAGGAGGCAGTGCAGGCAGTGCGATGTCTGCAGCTGTGAAAGCTGCCAAGCAACTAAAAGAAGGTCAACGCTGTGTTGTCCTCTTACCTGATTCTGTGAGGAACTACATGTAAGAGAATGTTTTTTTGGTTTTTTTATGATGCATTCATTTGAATCCCTTTCAGGGATTCTGTTGATTAAACTGCCTGCCAAAAGAGTGCCTAAAGATGGCTGAATTCTACCCTCTTCCTGAAACTTCACACTTCTGAGAAAGGGATTGGGATCCTTTCCTTCCTGGGGAAAGGGATTATTGCCTCTTTCTCTTTGCTCGAAGAGGCATGAAGGGATTTAATTGCACTAGCAGGATATGGATTTTCTGGCAGAGGAAGAGACCACTGCTTGGCCTTAAGGAGAGGACTTGCAAGTTTGTTTTCTACCAGCATGCCAGAGGTGGGTTGCTGCTGGTTCGGCCCGGATTGTCCGAACCAGTAGTAGCTGTGGTGGAAGGCTCCGCTCACCTGCTCAGACACTTCTGTGCATGCACAGAAGCTTCGCATGCGTGGGAGTGCACCCGAACCAGTAGTTCAGCAACCCACCTCTGCAGCATGCCCTTTAATTTTAAGTATAGTTTAGAGAAAGGTGCAATATTAGCAGCTGTTTCTGATTTTTAAATATGATATCAAGGTTTCTATGTCATCAATAGGTCATGGAAAGATTGGATTCGCTGGTAGAGCTCTAGGATTTGCAGTAATGTTTTCTAATTCCTAATAATATTACTAACAACAAATGTACCCAACATTTTGCATTAAAATATCTGTTTTATGGTATTTCAGAAGTTGGTTTGTAACTGTACCAATGATGTCTTAATAAATGAGGTATTTGACTTCATTCTACCTCTTTCCTTGACAAATACTGTTTGTAGCTGAATTATATTAAACAAAGCCAAACCAAAACATTGTGTTGTTGGCTAAAGCCACCCAGAGTTAGTTGGAAGATGGATGGCTATATAAGTATTTTAAATAAATAAATAAAGCAGAAAAATAACTGTGTTTGTTCAAGTCAAATGCATTACATCCAGTAGTGTCCTTGTTAGGAGTAAAAATAAAATAATACATAAAACAGGTAACTCTCTCCTGCCTTTTCATCACATCCCCAAATAGCTAACTGTTGCATTGTATTTTATTATTTTATTTTTTGTTTTAATTTTATTTATTGACTGACCATCTTACTACAGGGTAACCCTAGGTGGTTTGCAATATCAAAGTTAAAGTTGCCTAACAGTAAAGCCAGCTATTATTTTATACAAGTTTTCAACTTTATCACCAACTTCTTAATAAATCCATTCCACAGTTGCCTCCAAAAATGTATTCTATCTTATTCCCTCCCCCGCCCCAACTATAGCTAATTTATTGATTGGAACCCAACTTTAAAGATTATTGTAGTTTAAAGATTTAAAATGTAGTTATATAATTGGTTCAGTAATAGATGCAGCAGTATCAGCAAGGAAGCCTCAAAACAGCCAAGATGACAAATGTGGTGTTAAATGCAAGCAGATGCCCCTTTGTAGCAGTGTTGACATCAGATGTGTGTACAAAAGCAGCAAGGCTTAGATTGTGATGCCAGGTTCCTCTTTTGAACTCCTGAATTAGGACACCTCAAGGTTTAACACAATGCCTTCATTCTTTTTTCATTGTTTCCAGGTCTAAGTTTTTGAATGACAAATGGATGGCCCAGAATGGATTTCTAAAAGATGTTCAGGAACATTATCCTTGGTAAGTTCAAAGTACTTGACCTGTTTTGATACTTTCCCCACCACTGTCACCCAATATAGGCCTATATTAAATGGCTTTTATTTGCAGCAGAGTGGAAATCCAATTGACCTTCCCAGTCCTTCAATATTCATTCTGTGCCAAAGAGGAGATGGCATCGACCAACCGAAAGACTCCATAATCCTTAGAGAAAAATTAAACTGAAAAGGAAAAATTAAATAGAGAGATTTCAAATGAAGTGTTACATTTTTTTAAAAATCCCCTTCTGTCTTGAAAACAGTCACACAGAATATATTCGGATCTTTTCCCATGTAAGATTGAGAGTATCTGGGCGACTCGCCATCTTCAGGCTGGTGCCTTCGGCTTTGTGCTTGTGCGAGCAAAGTGTGATTGGAGCTGCCATCTTTCTATAAATATTGGTTTGTGTGTGTGTGGAGTGCTGGCTTTGTTGCTGTAAGCGGATTGGTTGGCTGTGTTGTTACATCTTAAATAGTTGATAGAGTTGATGTATGCAGATTAGTCGGCTGTTTCGTAACATCCTGTGTGGCTGAGGTACTAGCTGTGTGCCCATTAGTCTTTTGTGTTGTAACAACCTGGGTAATGGGCTGTGTGATGACATCCTGAGCTCTAGTGTAGTGATATCCTGAGTCCTGTACTGCAACATCCTGGGAGGTTGGCTGCGTTGTAACATCCTGAGCCTTTGCATTGTAACCTCCTGAGTTCTGTGATATAATGTCCTGAGCAGATGGCTGTGATGTAACATCCTGGGCTTTGGTTTGGCTCCGAGTTTGCGGTCTGGCCATGTGTTCATGGTGTGTGTCAATTTGCTTTGTGTGGGGGTTGGAGAGGGGTGCAGCAGTTGGTGATGCCGCCATGGTTTGGCTTCTGGATGGTGGTTGCATTTCATCTATGGAATGGGTTCGGGTTTGAGTCTGGTGAGGGTGATTGGTGGTGGCGTCCTGTGTTGTTCTGGGTCCAGTGTCATTTTTCGTGGCTGGGACTCATTTGTTTCCAGATGTCTGGTAGGTGGGAGGTATTGTCACATTTATTCATGTTGTGGGGTTGTTTCTCTATTTTGATGGCTTCAGTAATTATTCTCTTGTTGAAGTGTTCAACTTTGGAGATTAATTTGGTTCCTTCAAAATCAATTTCATGTCCTGTTGCTTTAAGGTGCTGGAAAAGGGGGGAAGTTTTTTCTTCTTTTCTGACTGCGTTCTTGTGTTCTGCGACGCGTGCATTTATTCTCCTATTAGTTTGCCCAATGTATGTGACTAGGAAGATTTTGCATGGTATTTCATAACTCCTCGGTTTTCTAGCTGGATCTTGTCTTTGGGGTTTCTTAAGATGTTGGCTATTTTTTGGTCACTGCCGAAGGCTGTCTTGCTATTGTGCTTGTGGAGAACTTTGCTGATTTTATTTGTGGTGCCTTTGATGTAAGTGCCAGCCCTTATTCATTCAAAAATCAGGAAAGCAAACCACAGGACTCCATTGATAGAAATCAAGTGTACTTTTACTAATTATAAATGAATAGAAGCTAAGCTAAGCGAAGTCTGATTATTTAGGCGCAAAAGCGAATAATATATTGTATAATTCATTCCCCTCCCCTTGGCATCCCGTGCACAGTTCAATCATAATTCTTCCAATTGTCAGGTGTGAGATAACTTCGAAAGGCATCACCAGGATGGAACACTGGTTCCATTGGCCTTGGCGGGAAACACTCCTCCTCCACATGCGCAGTAAGGTGGACAGTTCAAACTTTAGAATCTTCCTCCAGCACAACAATGAGTCCCCTCCCAAATACCATGCCCCCCCTCCCCGTTTCAATGGCAGCCGAAGCAGCAGCAAAGCGGAGGCTGACAGTAAGGGAGGAGGGCGATGCCGTTGTCCTGTTCTGTGTCTCGATTCTTGGGGGTTGTCTCCTTTTGGATTAGGTTGGTAATTGTTTTTCTTTGGAATCTGTTGGAAATTAATACGTTTGTGAGAGTGTATAATTCAGTTTTCAGGTGGTCTTTGTCGGCTAGGGGTTTGGTTCTGGAGATGAGGGTCTTGGCTACGGAGTTGATCTGCACAGAGTGGTGATGGGATTGTGCATTTAATAGTGGTTGGTGTGTTGTTGTTTTTCCGGTAGATGGTGTGTCCTAGGGAGCCATTGGGTTTTTTGTAGATTAAGACGTCCAGAAAGGGAAGTTGGTTGTTAGCTTCTATTTCCATAGTGAATTGTATTTTGGGGTGTAGGCTGTTGAGATGTGTGAGGAAGTTCTCCAGTTTTTCTTTCCCGTGTGGCCAAATTCCAAAAGTGTCATCTACATATCTAAGCCAGAGTTTGTGTTTGTGTTCAGATTTATCTAAGGTGTTGGTTTCAAAATGTTCCATATATAGGTTTGCAATGACGGGTGAGAGGGGTGATCCCATAGGTGCTCCTTCTATCTATTTGTAACTTTGTCCATTGTGGATGAAGTATGTGTTGGTTAGGCAGTGGTTGGTCAGATCTAGGATGTGCTTAGAGGGGTTGTATTTGTTTTGGATAACTGTCAAGTCTTCTTTAATAGGCATTTGGGTGAAGTGGGATATGACATCGAAGCTCATGAGTAGGTCGCTGGGTTGTAGATTATGTTTCTTTATTGTTTCTATGAAGTGGAGTGAGTTTTGTACATGTGAGGTGATGGATTCTGTGTAGGGCTGAAGTTGTTTGGCAAGAAATTTGGCAAGATTCTGTAGAGGTGAGCCTATGGAGCTAACTATGGGTCTGAGTGGTGTTCCTTCTTTGTGTATTTTGGGGAGGCCATAGAGTTTGGAAGATTTCTCTCTAGGGATGATTCTTTGGTGGATCTCTTTACTGATGGGAGACGCTTTTATTTTGGATTTGGTGGTTTTTTCCAGGTAGGTGGTGGGGTCTGTGTTTAGAGGTTTGTAAGTGGGGACTTGGAGTAGGTTGGATAGTTTGGCTTGGTAGTCAGATATGTTCATCACCACAGTGACGTTACCTTTGTCTGCTGGGAGAATGATTCTGTTGTTGTCTTTCCTCAAGTTGGTGAGTGCTTTTTGTTCTTCTTTATGTAAGTTGCTTTTAGGTGGATTGCTGGAGCAGAGGACATTGGTGACTTCAAATCTGATTTTATTGGCTTCATCTGGGTTGATTTTGGTTAAGGTAGCTTCAACTCTGCATATGATGTTTTCAGTGGGGATGCGTTTGGGGGCAACTGCAAAGTTGAATCCTTTGGAAAGGACATTGGTTTCTGCTATAGTGAGGGTCCTGTCTGATATGTTATGTACTGTTTGTTTCATGAGTTGCTGTGGAAGAGGGTTGAGCTTCTGGTGTTTTTCTAGTCTGTGGAGTTTGTTGGTGTGTGGGAGGTTTCTGTTTCGGCTCTCCAGAGGGCTAGTTGTTTGGATTTGTCCCAGAATGCTGGGTTTTGTTACTGAGTTTGAGGTGAAGAGTGAGTAGGTCCCTGTTGGTTTGGTCTAGTAGGAATCTTTTCCTGTGGAATTCGTTCCTAATCTACAAAAAACCCAATGGCTCCCTAGGACACACCATCTACTGAAAAAAAACACAAACCAACCGCTACTTAAAAGCACAATCCCATCACCATCCTGCACAGATCAACTCCATAGCCAAGACCCTCATCTCCAGAACCAAACCCCTAGCCATTTTCAGGTGGTCTTTGTCGGCTAGGAGTTTGGTTCTGGAGATGAGAAAGACGGCAGCTCCGATCACGCTTTGTTCGCACAAGCATGAAGCTGAAGGCACCAGCCTGTAGATGGCGAGTGGGACTTCATCGAAATGTCACCAAGATATTCTCAATCTTACACGGGAAAAGACCCAAAAACGCTAAGACGTCCCCTTCCAAATTTCTTTTGATACCTGTAATGCTTCTAAGGATGGGAATCAATTAAATACAGTTAATTTATAAGAACTTCTTCCAGTTTGGGTATTGTTTATGAAACTTGTTGCCATAAACTATGTGGGTTTATATGTGTGTTTTAATTAATAATAGTTACAGTGATGAATGTTTTATATTACTTCTTATAAAGAGGCATACTGAAAAGAAAAACATGGAATTATTTTTACAGGAAATGGCATGCTAAGGACAAATCTTTTATCTCATGTCTAAATTAATTAAATAAATCCCTTATATCTATCTCAGTCTTCTTTCATTTAAGCTGTATACATAGAACAATAATCAAGGAAGATCAAAACAGATTCTGACTGCAGAGCAGAAACAATATATACTACTCTTTTTTCTCTGACAGGTGGTGGAATATTAAAGTCCAGAAGCTGAATCTTTCTGCTCCTCTGATTCTTCTCTCAGATATGAACTGTCAAAAATCAGTTGAAATCCTGCAAGAAAAGTCGTGCAATCAAGCACCAGTTGTTGCAGAATCAGGGTATCTTTCTTTTTAGTGTGAACATGTGCAACTGATGTTGGGAGGGTTGAGTCTCCATTTTTCCAAGAGTCCATTTTAAAAGTTCTTTTAGAACTTTATGGAGCAAAATAACCATTACATCCTGAAGAAGTTCAATGTAATCATTTAACAACTTCTGGGGAAGCAAAAGTAAAAATACAAAAAAGTACCACCAAATGCCAATAGCACAATGTTTCTTTGGGGGTGGGGCTACCAACTGGGAGCTAGGAGTTATCTACTTCTGCCTTGTTTCAGCAGTCACTTCTTTTCAAGATAGTATTTCATAAACGTTTATGCCTAAAGCAGTAAAGTGTTGTCCATTATTCCCTTAAGAGGATCCTTAAATAGATATTAAGAATGCTAGACTCAATATGGATTCAGTCCCTGCACATGGAGAATTTGGTAGGATTCTACTTAGTCTTCCATGTCTGAATGTAAAAAAAAATGTTTCTTTTCTTGAAGTGTCATCATGGGAATTGTAACTATTACCAACATCCTCTCCTTGATCCTGGCAGGAGATGCACAGTTCTCAGATCCAATCATAAAAGTCACTCATCAACAATTTTCAAAGGTATTTATCTTTACCTTGTTGAAAAATTCATAACGCATCAGTGATTGCATCATCCATAAAAGTGCCTAATGAACAGAAGGAAGAGGCATAGATTATGGATACAATTTGAGAGCCAAAGAGGTTATGTGAGAGAAAGGGCTTTACCTCGTAAGTAATGTGATATATCACTAAGACCTTGTCACCTTCATCTTGTGTTTATGGTGCCTTGCTTACCAAATGCATTAACCGTATGCTAATTTGTATGCTAGTCAGATTGGTGATTGATCAATGTCTGATGTATATCATGGCTAGTATATCCCAATAGTCTACTAACTAAAAAAAGGGGCATGAGCTCTTTCTTCTCACATGCTCAAGCCACACTTCTGTACGCAGGTCACCTGAGCTCACCATTTTTAAAATAGGTGATGATTCAGATTTTTGTACTTGTAGTTGTTAAATCTTGTCAGTTTACAGAAAAAAATGGTTTTGGTGTTGCAGTATTATTAAGAGTGAACCAAAGATTACAAAATATTGCTGTAAATTTCAAGTGAGGAAAGGTCAAGGGGAGAGGAACGGGATGTCCATCCTATTGCATAAAGGCACTTTTTACATATCAGTAGGAAGACAAGGATACAGCTCTTTTCTTGAGATTTCTCAAAATAATATATTCTCTGGATGCAAAAAAAAAACACCTTTCACACCTGTTATTCCTTGACTTGATGGATATTTAAGTTGGTTCATATGGACATGAAAGAATTATGAATATAGAGTACAGTACATACAGTTTTAAAAATGCTTTTAGTAACAATACAAAAAGAGCAAGCAGAAAAATGCATAAAGTTATGAGGAAAGAAATAAAACTTTAAGGAATAAGCCTAGTTGAGTAAGCATGTGTAAATATAGTTGAAGTACCTGAGTTTAGGGACACAGAACACACTTATGAGTATGTAGGATGTAAATTAGATTTCAAGACAGAATCTTTCCTTGGTTTTGAGAATTTCATCACCAGAGCTTCATATAAATAGGGTTCTCCATGCCATAATCTTATTTGCACCATTCCCCACCCTTTTCTCAGGAAACTAGGGAAGTGCTAGGTGTTGCTGCAGCAAAATGGTGGGTTCCGGCCCCAGCATCACCCACATGAATGTGTGTGGCACGTGTGCATACATGCACACTGTGCGCATGCATCGTACTTGCCTACGACGCTTCTGCAAGCCTCCGCAACACTCCAGCTGCTCGGCAGAGCGTCGCACAGGCACAGTATGTGCCATGTGCATGTGTGGAAGTGCCAAAGACTTAAAGGACAGGTAAGGAGCTCAGGAGGGCGGGTGGACCCTCCAGAGCACCCTATCAGAACGGGACCCGGTGCTCCGGACAGGCTCTGGTACACCCGTACCAGGGCGTACCGCCTGCAACCCACCACTGCTGCAGCAGCAAAAGGATTCCCTGTGTGAGATTTAGTTTGTAACAGGACAATGTGAGGGACAAATTTTGAATGGTGAACTTGGTCTTGGGCTCCTAGTAACCATTTGATTCACTTGATTATTTGGGATGCACAGATTAATCTAGATGATACCCTGGGAAAGCTTTCACGTGTCCTGGAAACTGAACAATTTGCTGTTATAGTGCATGAAGTGGAGCAATGTAAGTACCAAGGGAGGGGTTTATATGGCATTGAGGGTTTTCAGTCAGTATTCTGGGTTCATTCTCACACCACTCTCACTTCAGCATGAACATGCCTCAGTAACTATTTTTATATGATGTGTCTTTATGATGTTGACCTTGTCTCATCCCCAGACTATATCTGAGGCACTTTAAGATTGTCTTTAGCTCTTTCATGCTTGAATTATTGTTTTCTTTCTTCTCTTGACACACCTTGGACTCTGGATATCATCTAGCATGTTTCACTGCTGATGTGGCAAACAATATAGTCAAATGTGGGATCTCCTTGGTATCGAATGGTCATTTTATGCTACTGCAAGCATGCAGTCTTCAGACATGCACCCAGATTCTAGACTAGAATCTTCATTGTTACTTTTGTTTGAATTGCAAGAAAGAAACCAGACTCCTGGCTTTCCTTAGTGCCTCTGCCTTATTGACCTGTGCTTTCTGAAGTCACAGTCTGGTCTTATGTGGACACAGATTGGGGGGGGGGGGGGAATCATCTGGATTTTCACAGTCTGGATATCTATCCTTGTGATAATCATTGTAATGGTCACCTTAACAGCAATGTCTGTCCCTAATGGTCAGTGATCTGGAGATGAAGGAAGAAATTAAGCTTTCCATTCCAAACCTTTTGTGTCCCTTGGAGCACAAAAAGATATAATATGTAATATAATAAGGCTTCCTGCCCCCACCACCCCAAATTTGGCAAGAATGAGGGTGAGGTCTGAGGGACTACATAGAATCAATGAGACATGTTGATCTGTATGTTTTAAGTCAAAAGTTAGTATTAAGTAAGGGTATATCATTGAATGCTTTATTTCATTCTTATTTGGAAATACATTCCTCTTTCTGTTCCAGACAAGGCAAAGGGGTCTTCCTTGATGAAACAGATGGTATTTGGTGTGGCCACAGCTGTTGATCTGCTCAACTTTATTACACCAAAGAACAAACCTCAAGATCTAAATGCATCACTCACATCTGTTTAGCATGCCTGAAAGGACTTTTCCAGAATTGGGAAAAAATAACTATGATGTTTAACTTAATGGTTTACAATATGGCAGGGCTGTCTGCACGGGTAGTCAAAAAAGTTAAGATGGCAGCTGTGATGTGGTGACACACATATACCCCAAGAGGAGTTTCAATCACTCTATCAGGGCTGCCATCTTGATTTCTTTACTATATCTTGCTGACACCTTTGCAATACATGACATTTTTTATATATATAAATGTGCCTAGTACTTCTTGATCTACTTGATGTCCCTCTGAATAACAATTTTGCCAATAATCTGAGATTAAGATGATCTGAGAATAATTTTTAACAAACTCGTATTCTGAGACATTTTCAAAATAAGATTCTTGGAGATAACATAGTACTTAATGAATCTCCCAAAGAGGTCTTGCTGTTCTGATTTCTTTTGACCTTTTTTTTGTATTTTAACTTTGATTGATAAATGCATTTCAAAATCTGTTGGCAGAAGAATTAAGTAAAAGTACCTGAATGACATCCAGAACATTGACAAAGCAGGGGCCTGAAGTGCTGGCAATGAGGTGAAGTTGCGTCAGATATTTTTTTTTCTCCAGAGAAAAAAATATTTTACCTATACAGAGGGACTGCAAGTTGTATCAGTTAATACTGATCAATGCAACCTTAATCTTCCACATTTTTCAGTAAGAAAGGTTTCTAGGTTGAGAAATCCATTTCCTCTTGATTTCAGTGGGCTGGCAGCGATGCAACTGAAGATAAGATTTGAGGAAATTTGAGAGCCTTTTTACAGAGTCAAAATATAAATATCTCTGCCATTAGCTTTTCTATTTAAATTCTCATTTTAATCACTGGAAACAAATCATTGCATGCAGAACACAGATATTCTTTAATTTATGACCACAATTGAGCTTAAAATTTCTGTTGCTAAGCAAATCATTTGTCAAGTGATTTTTCACCCCCATTTTATGGCCTTGCCACTGTTGTTAAGTGAATCACTGCAACTTTAAATGGTTGTTAAATGAAACTGGCTTCCCCATTGACTTTGCTTGTCAGAATGTCACAAAAGCTGATCACATGACCCCAGAACACCACAACCTTCATAAACACATGACAGTGCTAAGCATCTGAATTTTGATCACATGGCCATGGGGGATGCTGCAATGGTTGTGTGAAAAATGGACATAAGTCATATTTTACCTCTGTTGTAACATCTTCAAACAGTCATTAAACAAGTGGTTGGAAGTTGAGGACTAGCTGTAGTGCAAGTCTATTTAACTCTACATAATTTTGCGAAAAGAGGACAGTAGGAGTAAAAAAGAGAGCCTTGCCTGAAATAACAGAGAAAGCAGATGGAAGAGATATTAGTGTTAATCATAAATAATGTGATAATCAATTCAATTGCATCTGAATTAAAAAAAAAACATATTAAAACAAGGGAAAGCATTTTCTTTATGGTGAGAGATAACGAGAGATAACATCTGGGATTTGGGAACAATGCTTGCTGTTATTGTTTTTATGTGTAATCATTAAACTGCCTAACAAAGAAACAGACAAAAGAAAACCTGCAGCCTATCCATAATGCAAATTTTAAAAGAGTAGCATTTACACTGCAACGTAATGATATACATTTCATCATTCTTCCCACCTGTGAGGGGTGGGAAGAATGGGGTGAGGACAGGTTTCCAATAAAATGGATAAATCTGCTCAAAATTAATATTAACATTCTAAGTAATATTCATTTTTACCCTATTTATTCTTTCCCTAATCTCATAATAAGCATTAACCATCTATTTATATAAAAAGCCAAATGATATCAGATTAAATATTTACATTAAATCTCTTTATTTTTCTAGGAGTAATTATCCCTATATATTTAAATCAATTAATACAATAAAGACTCCACCCCAGCCATTTTTCATCAAAAAAAACCACCTGTCAGCATCCTTCCATTATATAATTAGGAAAGAAAGACCAAGAGATTCCATGTGTTGGAAATCAAAAGTACTTTTACTAATTACAAATGGTTAGCGAGCAGTTGCGAAGCGAAGTCTGTTTAATTAGGCGCGAAAGCAATTGATATATAGAATAGTCCATTCCCCACCCCTTGGGATCATAGCCTTAGGCCAATCATAAGTCCTTCAAGTGTCAGGTGTGAGATAACTTCAAAAGGCATCACGAAGATGGAATGTCGGGGCCGATGGTCCAGGCGGGAAGCACCCACGCATGCGTAGTCCAACCACCCAGTAAATACTAGAACATTCCTCCAGCACATCGAATAACCCCTCCCAAATACCAAACCCTCCCTCCCCGTTTCATGACAGCTGAAGCAGTAGCAAGGCAGAAGCTGACATCTGGCCGTCCCCCGGAAAAAGGCTGTCAGGCCTAGAAAAAAAAACAAATGAACAGACAAACAACAAAACAGGAAAAGAAGAAGGGAGGGGGTGAGAAAAAGTTAAGGCTTGTCAGGGTATGCAGCATAAAACTTCCGAAGCAGTCTGGGAGCACGAACATGGGATTTATCAACCCATTCCGTGTGGGAGGGAGGAAAATGCTTCCAAGCCACCAGGTATTGGATGCGATTACGGCGCTTGCGGGAATCAAGAATTTCACGAACTTCAAAGTGACGTTCCCCATCGATGAGCAAAGGAGCAGGCGGAGGGTCATCAGGGGGACGCAAGTGGGAAACACGAACAGGTTTTATGAGGTTAATGTGGAACACCGGGTGGACCCAGTTGAGGTGTTTGGGCAATTGTAAACGAACAGAGACAGGATTGATGACCTTCACTATGGGGAACAGCCCCACATATTTGGGCCCCAACTTCTTTGACCTCTGCGTCGTGTGCAGGAACTTTGTCGACAAATAAACCAAATCACCAGTCCGGTATTCATACGGCTGAGAGCGTTTCTTATCCGCCTGTTTCTTATGGGCCCGATGCGCAGCGTCCAAAGTGGAGAGGGTCAATGGCCAAACACGACTGAGACGCTCACTCCAGTCCGCGACTGACAGAACTTCGGCTGGTCCTGAGGCAATTCAGGGATAGGAACAAAATCTTGACCATAAACGACCCGGAAAGGGGTGAAACCCGTGCTGGAATGGACAGAGTTGTTGTAGGCCACCTCAGCGTGTGGTAACAAGTCTACCCAATCATCCTGTTGATAATTGATGAAACAACGTAAATATTGTTCAAGAACAGAATTAGTCCGTTCACAGCCGCCATTAGTCTGAGGATGGTAGGCGGAGCTAAGGCCCTGGGCGGAGCCAATACGTTTGAGAAATTCTTTCCAGAAAACAGATGTGAATTGGACACCACGATCAGAGATGATGCGATCGGGCACTCCATGCAAGCGGTAAATGTAGGAAATGAAGAGTTTAGCCAGCACCTTAGCGGAAGGAATTTTGTGGCAAGGCACGAAATGAACTTGCTTGGAAAACAAGTCCGTGACAACCCATATGACAGTGTGCCCCTGGCTTTCGGGGAGCTCAACAATAAAATCCATAGAAATCGCCTTCCAAGGGACAACCGGGCGGGCAACAGACTGGAGCAGCCCTTGTGGTTTCCCTGGTGGCCGTTTAGCGGTCGCACAAACCGGGCAACTGGCCACATAAAGTTCAATGTCCTTCTTTAAAGAGGGCCACCAGAATTGCCTCTTCACTAGATGCAAAGTTTTCACAAATCCAAAATGACCCGCCAATCTGGAGTCATGTGTGCGACGAAGGACCACCAGGCATAGGGAGGCGGGGATGTACAATTTGGCGCCGATCCACGGCAGATCATCCCTCATAGTGCACTTGTCCCGATGGTTCAGGAACCGGTCGTCATGAGGAAGCGCTAGCTTGAGGTCAGAAAGAAGATCTTGAGGCACATCCTTTTTGCCGCGGGCCTGTTGGCGCGTGACCACTGGAGCCGCTAGGAGCGGTTGGACGATGCTCAGTTTAGAGCAATTATATTGAGGCAGTCTGGACAAGGCATCTGCCATGAAATTCTTTCCACCCGGGATATATTTAAGTGTGAAATTGAAATGGTTGAAATATTGGGCCCACCGCATTTGTTTGGGGGAGAGACGGCGTGGCGTTCTCAAAGCTTCCAAATTCTTGTGGTCAGTCCACACCTCAAACGGGTGCTTAGCGCCCTCCAGGAAATGGCGCCACGTGGTCAGGGCCCAACGGACCGCGAAAGCCTCTTTCTCCCAAACTGCCCAACGTCTCTCTGTGTCCGTGAGCTTCCGGGAGGTGTACGCGCAAGGTTGTAGGTTACCTTGGTCGTTGGCTTGCAACAAGATGGCCCCAACGGTGACGTCGCTGGCGTCAGCCTGGACGACGAAAGGCCTGTCCAGGTCAGGATGCTTTAGCACCGGCTCAGCGGCAAATAGACGTTTAAGCTTTTCGAAAGCCGCTTGGCATTCCATGGTCCAGTCCAGAGGCTTGTTAGGCTTAGGTTTCGGCTCCCCCTTGGATTTGAGCAAATTAGTTATAGGAAGCGCAATTTTAGCAAAAGAAGGAATGAACTGACGGTAGAAATTAGCAAAGCCCAAAAATTTTTGTAACTGTTTACGAGTTTTGGGCGCGTCCCATTCAGTGACCGCCCTCACCTTCTCAGGGTCCATCTCAATGCCGGCAGGAGAGATGCGATATCCAAGGTAGTCAATTTTAGTTTGGTGAAATTCACACTTAGACAATTTGGCATAAAGATCAGCGGCTCGGAGTTTTTTCAAAACAGTGCGCACAAGAGCGACGTGTTGGTCATAAGTGCGAGTATAGATAAGGATATTGTCCAAATATACGATAACTCCTTTGTAGAGATGGTCATGCAAGATCTCATTGATTAATTGCATGAAGACTGCAGAGGCCCCCTGCAGGCCAAAAGGCATGACCCGGAACTTTTAACTCTATGGGGATTAGCAAGGGCCCTTTGTTTGAACTCACCCAGTGAGGCGATGTTTCATCATCGGAGTCCTCAGAAGAGGAGGAGTGGGCGGCTGCGTCTGCGTCTCCCTCCAAAGCCTGGCCGAAAAGGGGGGGCCTGGAGTCCACAGCGAAGGCAGCTTCTTTCTTCCTCTTGTCGGAGGCTCTGCCAGACTTCTCCTCTCGCTTGGGTGGGGGTTGGGCGGTGATGGGCAATTTAGCACGGCAGTCGGGGGCGCGATGTCCCAATTTCCCGCAACGGAAGCATGTTACGGGTCTGGAGTTCACTGAGGGGGCCCCTCTCCCCTCGCCCCTCCCTCTGAACTGGGCTTTGCGGCCTGGAGGGGGGGTGCTTTTTGCAGCTTTCTCCTTCTTTTTCTTTCTTTCCTCTTTGGCACAACGAAGCCTGTTTAAGTCGAGTTCAGCGTCAGCTGCGTGTTCAAACCAAGTGGTCAAACGTCTGGGCAGATTGCGATTGACACACTGCTGATAAATGTCTTCATCTAAGCCCAAAGCAAATTTGTCCAAAAGGGCGTCCTCGCCCCACCCTCTCATGTATTGGGACAGGCGCTGAAAGTCCTGGATATATTGGGCTACAGGCCTATCGTCCTGCTCGAGGGTTATAAATTTCAATTTGCTTCGCTTCTCAGTCAAGGGGTCATCAAAGCGCCGTCTGAAAGCCTCCATAAACCGATTGAAATTCCTCAGGAGGGGGGAAGCAGACATATGCAATGCAGTTGACCAGGTAGCCGCTTCGCCGTCCAAAGATAGGAGAATCATCCTCACTCTCATAGTGTCCGTCTCAAAATCACGGCCATAAATCTCCATGTAATTGAAAACTTGCATAATAAAAGAGGCCAGGCTGGCAGAATCTCCATTGTATCTCACAGGCAGGGGAGGGATTTTGGCCATTCTGTGCCTTCGGGGAGGTGGGGCCCCCGGTCCGGCAAAACCCCCAGCCGCAGGGGGTGAAGCAGGCCGAGGGGGGGGTGAAGCAGCGCGTGGGTACTCTCGCTCCCAGCCCCTCCAATCTTCCTCATCTTCCCCACCTCTTTCCCCAAAGTACCTTTGTCCCCCGTAATCAGGCAAATCTCTCCTCTGGGGTTTTCTTACGGCTCCCGTCTCCAGCGGTCTTTGTCGGGGTTGCCTTCGGGTAACCCCTGCATCCCAGCTTGCCCCTTCCTCTCTTTGTCCTACCGAAGTGGACCATCGTGGGGAGGGGGGGGTCAGGCTGGCTGGATATCTGCAGTTGACAAATCTTCATGAAGCGAGAGGTCGGGAGGTCCAGCCTCGTGAAGCGAAAGTTCGGGAGGACCGGCCTCGCTGGGATCCACATCACAAGCGGCCTCCTCTTCTTCTCTGACCGGCGAAGACATTTCCTCCCTTCACGGTAGACGTAAGTCTTGATTACTAGGGGGGAAATGATATGATGCAGGATATGGTCAAATAAAGGAGGGATGATGATAATAACACGTGTGTGTGTGTGTGTGTGTGTGTGTGTGTGTGTGTGTGTGTGTGTAAAATATAAGTAAATGAGATGTAAATTGTAAACAATGATTTGGAAAGAAGGATAGAAATTTTTGTTATTAAATATTATGGATGTTTAGCTAGAATAGGATATAAGGATTTAGTGTCATTGGAGGATTTTAGAAATAGTAAATGAAATGCCAGTATGTGGTTATGTATTAAATCTTGGGATATTTTATGATGAAGGACATTTAAACAACTATAGTCAAATGAAAATGGAGGTATGATGATGGTAACATGTATAAATATCTGAGTTAAAATACTTGAGTTAATAGCAATAGCAATAGCAGTAGACTTATATACCGCTTCATAGGGCTTTCAGCCCTCTCTAAGCGGTTTACAGAGAGTCAGCATATTGCCCCCAACAATCCGGGTCCTCATTTTACCCACCTCGGAAGGATGGAAGGCTGAGTCAACCCTGAGCCGGTGAGATTTGAACCGCTGAACTGCTGATCTAGCAGTAGCCTGCAGTGCTGCATTTAACCACTGCGCCACCTCGGCTCTTCATAATATGAATTATGCTTGATGACTGTGGAAGAGATGCACGAAAGTCTTTTGTAACCAACTGATACACTTACTACAGTATGTAAGAAAGGAAGATTTTATGTGTTGTGTTTGTTTTGAAAAAAACAACGTATTAAAAAAAATTATTTATTTATTTATTTATTTATTATTAAAACTTGTGTGCTGCCCACTCTCAGAAGATTCAGGGCGGCTTACAAATATGAAGGGGGGGATATAAAAATAAAAATAACAATTAAAAATTCAAGAACATTCATAACTCAGGATGGGGCTGGATAATTCAACAGCCCCAGGCCTGCCAGAACAGCCAGGTCTTGGTCGCTTTGCGGAAGGCCAGAAGGGTAGTAAGGGTCCAGCTCTCAACGGGGAGATCGTTCCATAGGGCCGGAGCAGCTACAGAGAAGGGCCTCCCCCGGGCGGTCGCCAGCCGACATTGGCCGGCAGATGGAATCCGGAGGAAGCCTAGTCTGTGCGATCTAATAGGTCTTTGGGAGGTGATTGGCAGGAGGCGGTCTCTCAGGTAGCCAGGTCCGATACCATGTAGGGCTTTAAAAGTAACAACTAGCACCTTGAAGCGTGTCCGGAGACCAATGGGAAGCCAGTGCAGCTCGCGGAGGATAGGTGTAACGTTGGTGTACCTAGGTGCACCCACAATCGCTCGTGCGGCTGCATTCTGGACTAACTGAAGTCTTCGAACACTCTTCAGGGGCAGCCCCATGTAGACCGACTTACAGTAATCAAGTCTTGAGGTGACGAGGGCGTGAGTGACTATCCGAAGGGCCTCCCGGTCCAGATAGGGTTGCAATTGGTGCACCAGGCGAACCTGGGCAAAGGCCCCCCTGTTCACAGCCGACAGATGATGTTCTAGTGTCAGCTGCAGATCCAGGATGACTCCCAAATTGCGAGCCCTCTCTGAGGGGCGTATAATTTCACCCCCCAGGCTAAGAGATGGAATAGCTGGACCATCCTTGGGATGGAGCATCAATAGCCACTCAGTCTTGTTGAGATTGAGTGCAAGCTTGTTCGTTCCCATCCAGACCCTGACAGCCTCCAGGCACTGGCACATCACTTCTACTGCTTCACTGAGTTGGCATGGGGCAGACAGATACAATTGTGTATCGTCCGCATATTAATGGTATTTAATCCCGTGCCGACGTATGATCTCACCCAGCGGCTTCATGTAGGTGTTAAATAGGAGGGGGGACAGGACCGAACCCTGCGGCACCCCATAATTGAGGGCCCTAGGGGTAGATCTCTGCCCTCCAACCAACACCGACTGCGACCTGTCCGAGATGTAGGAGGAGAACCACTGAAGAACGGTGCCTCCCACTCCCACCTCCCGCAACCGTCGCAGAAGAATACCATGGTCGATGGTATCGAAGGCCGCTGAGAGGTCAAGAAGCACAAGGATAGAGGAGTGACTCCTATCCCTCGCTCGCCAGAGATCATCGATCAGCGTGACCAAAGCAGTTTCCGTGCTGTAACCAGGCCTGAAACCAGACTGAAAGGAGTCCAGATAATCGGTTTCATCCAAGAACCGCCGGAGTTGAAAGGCCACCACTTTCTCAACAACCTTCCCAACAAAGGGGAGGTTGGAGACAGGATGATAGTTACTCAAAATGGCTGGATCCAGAGAAGGTTTCTTCAGGAGGGGTCTCCCGGAGAGAGGAGGGGTCTCCCAGAGAGAGGTGTTAACTATCGTCTGGATACAGCCACGTGTCACCTCCCTGCTGGTCGAGACCAGCCAGGAGGGACACGGGTCCAGTATACAAGTGAAGGCACTCATCGCTCCCATGGCCTTGTCCACTTCCTCAGAAGCGACAAGTTGAAACTCACTCCATAAAATCCACTCAAGACCTTCCCCCGGTACCTCTTCTGGTACCGTGCAATTGGAGTCCAGATCTGTCCGAATCCGAGCAACTTTATCCATTAGAAACTGAACAAATTCCTCAGCTCTACCCTGTAAAGGGTCGTCCGCATCCCTCCCTTTCAAGAGGGAGCGGGCTATTCTAAACAGGGCGGCTGGGCGCGATTCAGCGGATGCAATAAGAGTGGCAAAATGCGCACATTTCGCCGCCCGTATTGCCACGAGATAGGTCCTGATATAGGCTCTCATCAGTGCTCGGTCTGACTCAGAGTTACTGGCCCTCCAGCAGCGCTCTAGGCATCTCTTTTGGCGCTTCATCTCCTGGAGTTCCTCAGTAAACCAAGGGGCCCTCCTGGATCCACTACCTCGGAGAGGCCATAAAGGCGCAATCCGGTTTAGAGCCCCCACTGCCGCTGTATTCCAAGCAGCAACCAAGGACTCCACCGGACTGTGGACGAGAGCGTCAGGTGTTCTGTCCCCCCCTTCATGGCTCTTAACACACGGCAAGACAGGCAAACTTAAAAGGACTTTTCTTTATCAGTTCACAGTTCAAACTGGCTTTGAGTCCAAAAAATAACATAAATACAAGTCTTTGACCAGATAACATAAGGAAAACAAATCTTTCTTACGGCAACTCAATTTGAAGAAAACGAAAGCAAAACACTTCTTCCAAAAGTCTCTATGAATCAGGGTTACAGACATACAGAGCACTTATCCAAGTGAATCTTACATCAAGCAATGCACTTCTCCAGTGTAGCCTTGAATCAGGGTTACAAGAAACAGAAAGCACTTATCCAAGTGTAACAAGCAATGTTGTACAAACCAAGAAACCCACGAAGGAACGACGTTGACTCCAGCGACTGGGGCGTGGCAGCATCCGTCCTTTTATCTCCAAACCTGCCTCCCACAAGCCCCAGCTGCATACTGAATCTTGTATTCAGAAAAAACTCACAGCAGAACTGCTGAGTCACAACAGTCAGGTATTTTTCCAAGCGCCGTCTGAAATCCCATAGGGTCCATCAGGCGCCTGGGGCGGAACCACCTAATCGGTTCCTCCTCCCTACAGTGGGGGATTGGTTTCCGAAAGTCAAGCCTCAGTAGGAAGTGATCAGACCATGACAAGGGCAAGATCTTAACGCCCCTCAAATCTAGATCACGTCTCCACTGCTCCGAGAGGAATACGAGATCAAATGTGTGACCTGCTGAGTGAGTCGGGCCCCGAATTACTTGGGTCAAGTCCATGGCTGTCATGGACGCCATGAACTCCTGTGCCCCATCAGAGTGTTCACCAAGCGAAGGCAGGTTGAAATCCCCCAGCACCATAAGCCTGGGGAACTCTACCGCCAGCTCGGCTACTGACTCGAGGAGCGAGGGGAGGGCTGTTGCAACGCTGTTGGGAGGAAGGTATGTTAACAACAAGCCCACTTGACCCTCAAGGTCCAACTTCACCAACAAGGACTCACACCTGACAAGCTCCAGAGCAGGGATCCTACGAGGAACTAATGACCCTCGGATGATGACAGCCACTCCCCCACCCCTTCCCTGGATGGAGCACCTGAAACCCTTCTGGGCACATTTCAGTGAGGGGGACTCTTCCCTCCGGGCCCAGCCAGGTTTCAGTAATACATGCCAGGTCTGCCCCCTCGTCTAATATTAGGTCCCGGACAAGGGGAGCCTTGTGAACCACAGACCTGGCATTTAGCAACAACAGCCTGAGACCAGGGCTCTGACCACTCTCGCCACCTGGTCCTGGAGTGGAACTAACAGGGCCGGAAGGAGGTATCGCTGTGACGTAGCGAACCCTCCTTCCCTGGTAATGGCTAGCCCTGAAGTTCCCATCGTACCTCCCCCTCCCTGTCATGACCATAATGTTCCGGCCCACTCCCGTACCCATGGACCCCATTTCCCCCCCCCCCCATGGCCTCCGCACTCTCCGGCAGGCCATTTATATCATCCATTCTAGGACGGGAGATAGGCCTGGGCCCCCAACCACTTCTGCAATAGCACTCAGTGGAGGAGGCACCCGGCTGTACTCCCAGTCCTCTCATACATAGACAGCCACTCACCCATACAATCCCCACATAAATCAATTAAAATACAAAATATAATAATAAATGTGGGTTCATACATTAACATTCACACACACTCACTCCTCATACAGAAACACAATTGCACAAATCTTAGATCTTAAATAGTGTGCAGTATAAGTCTAAAGGTCCGGAAATAGGGGAGCAATTGGGGGTCGGCAATGGTAATGATAAGAGAAGGTGTCAAGTAGTTGGGACAAATCAAGATGAAAAGGGGAGGGTTCAAAAGTCCTTAACAAGTGTGTAAGTCTTCTCACATGCCATAAACACCTCCAAATGACCACAGTCCGTAGCATCGTAATAAGAAGACTCAGATGGAGCAGGAAGGCGCTATCCAAGTTGGTAGTCCAGGGGTCGTAATGGGGGGGGGGGGGTAATAAAGATGATTATGCTGGTAATCCACGGGCCATTGAAGATAGTAAAGGTGGCAATAATTAGGGCTGAGAGACCAAGTCCAACAGCCCTAAAATTCTCATACCTGGTCATAAGTGGTTTTTGGGAAGGCTGTTGTAACTTCAAATGGTCACTAAGTGACCAGTTGTAAGTCAAGGCCTCTTTATATTAGTGACAAGTAAGAAGATACTATTGCAGTCATATTCTGTTTGTAAGCTTCCTAGAAATGTCTGACTGATCTCCTTAGCAGAACATTGGAGTAAATTGGCTTTTGTCCTAATTTACCATAGCTCCTTTGTCCTTAAATGAAAAGTTAAGAGTTAAAGCATCATGATTTTGGCATTCTATTTCTTTTGTCCCAGTGTGCACTCAATGTGATATCTAGCTTTAAAGACTGCTTAAGATCTATCTCAGACAAAAGGTTTGCTGTGTACCTTTTCTTGTACAATTAGAATTTATCCTTGGTTTTTTTAAGAGTAGTTGAGGGAGATGGCAACTGTGCCACGGGAATGATACTGAATCTTTCTTTATATGTGTAGTAAATGCAAGAAGGAGCAGCTGTTCTAATCTTAAACAAAGCATAGGTAATGAATTGAGAACCTGTACCAACAGATCCAGCTGTTACTTCCCACAGTATTCGTTACAATACAAAGATGAATTCGACAAGGGCAAACCATGATAAATGTCGAATCAACTTTGGCCCTAGTTATATGACAGACTCTCAGTGCTTCCTCATTCATGCAGTGTTTTGTGATTATCTTCCTTCTGACCACAGTAGGGAAACATAAAATAAAGCCCTAGGAATTTAGCTATTAAAATCTAAGCTAGTTTGGCAGGTCTGCTTGCATTTTTGTCAACATTAAGAGACTGTAAGACTTTTCTCATTAGTAATGTTTTGAGTTGGATCTATATCTTCTTGTGATAGCAAAAAGAACTTCTGGTATAGTGATGAGTTCCATGATAAGGGCCATCCATGGAGAGGGAGTCAATGTCAAAAAAAATGTCAAAACAATTGCCACGACTACATAAACGAAACTGTCCTTTCAACAGGCTTTGATTGCACAGCCAGAACTGACAGCTTCTCCGTTTTCATCTCAATCCTTGGATAACCTTCATTTCAATTCTATTATTCTCTAGGTTCTCTGCCTAGCAAGTGAATCAGATGTTGCTTCTTAAAGCCTGATGTAGAGGGCAAAGCACAACAGAGCTAGCATTATAACAACACAGGATAAAATTGGGGTTGCCAAAGTGTTCCAATAAAGCTGTAAAATAACTCCCAAATCAATGCGCCCTTTCTTAATATACCCTTTTATTACCCTTAATTATTACAAAATTATCCATAAATTAATAGGTTTTTATTTCTCTCTGTATCTTGCAATTGCAGTATTTTGATCAGTAGGACCAGAATGATGTCAGAAATGCAGAATTTAAAAAGAGAAAACTTTAATATGGCTTCATATGCGTAATTCGAGATTTTTTTCCCCATGAGTAACTGCAAAAATGAAGCAAAGAGTTCCATTAATGAAAGATCTCACTTGTAAAACCAATGAAAAATAGCTACTATTTCTTATATAGGTGCTGTCTCCATTACACCTGGAGTTACAGGAGCCATTACAGAATTACCACAATGCATGATAATTATTTCTGGGTGCCTTGAATTTAAGAGGGCAATTCTGTTGACAATAGTTTAATGTAGTTGTATCTTTTTTGCCCTGGGAGAAGATACATGTGGCTTAGAAAATTCCCAGGACATCCTGCATACATGTCCATTCAAACTTTGGACCACTTTTTCCCTTTCAAATCCAAAGTGCTGCATAACTCACTTAGCTGCTGTAAGAAACCTGTATATGTACAAATGTAGTATTTTGTAGAAAAAACTTTCGATTATGGATGGACCACATTTTTTTCACTCTGTTTGGGTCTATATTGCCTTAAGGATGATGAATTAATGAGCATACAAGATATTATTTTTCTTTCTCATACTTCTTCCTTTTTCTGGTATATTCCAGAGGTGGGTTCCTACCGATTAGGACTGGTTTGGCTGAACCGGTAGTGGTTTGCCAGCCTGGGTCACTGGAACCGGCAGCAACCCAGGCCTGCCACACCTCTGAACCAGTTCCCTAGTCGGCGCAGCATTTTATTTTTCATTTTTAAATCTTCTGCGCATGCACAGACCTATTTATGGGCAACTGTGCATGTGTGCAAAGCACACGTCTGGCGTATGTACGAGCACAAAATTGCATGTGCACTGAACCGGCAGTAATGCCGGCAGCAACCCACCCCTGCTATACTCTTTTTATTTCTCTCAAGCAGCAGGAAAGATGGGCTCTTCTACACCATCACAGTGTCTACACCTTGTCTCTTAAAAAAGAGTTTCAAATAATATGTGGCCATAATTACTTGCAATGGTGTCAAGACCCTGCTGTGAGAGCTGCAAAACTGCCAAGTTGCTATTCCTCTATTCCAGGGGTGTCAAACTCGATTTCCTTGAGAGACACATCTGGGTTGTGTTTGACCTTGGGGTGCAGGGTTGGCATGGCTGCATGTGGTCCCCCCAAGCTCCGTTTTCACTGACAGAGGGCTGCAGGAGGCAGACCTGGCTGAAAACAGAGCCTGAAAACAAACTCCATTTTCACTGGCAAAGGCACTGTGGGCCGGTCCTTTGCTGTTTCCAGGACAGTCCCGTGGGCCAGATCTAAGCACCCCATGGGCCAGATTTGGCCTGTGGGCCTTGAGTTTGACACCCCTGCTCTATTGCAATAAGAAGATCCTATGAAATAGTGCTTGGGAAGTGAGTGAAGGAAGAATATCTACTAATGAATAAACACCTTGTCTACAAACTGAGCAAAATTATAGCATTACAAAGTCCATTTGATATGACCTCAAGTGCAGCTGTGTGAAAAAGTCCTACATGCTTTACAGTTTATGCTTTATGGTTTACAATTTATGACATTTTTTGGATAGGCCATTGATTTTATGATATTTTATGCTAGGCGCTATGCAAATATTGTTATATTTAAATAAACACTGGTGGTTTTTAAGTGAAAAGCATAAGCTTTTTGCAATTTGGTGCTGTTTGGATGGGGATTGTGAATTTTCTTGCATGTTTACAATGCATGCTTACAATGACTATGAAAACAGATTAACTGATGCATACCCATGCAATTACTAAGGTGGATGCTAGTGTTTTGTTAACATTTTTCTTGTTTGTGGCCCTGAAAAGGATCGTTTAGGTCAGTGTTTTTCAACCTTTTTTGTGCAAAGGCACACTTTTTTCATGAAAAAAATCACGAGGCACACCACCATTAGAAAATGTTAATTTTTTTTAACTCTGTGCCTATATTGACTATAGGCAGGTGTTTTTCCCATGGCACACCTTACACTATGTCACGGCACACTAGTGTGCCGCGGCACAGTGGTTGAAAAACACTGGTTTAGGTAAACAAAAATGGTTACTAATATGAAATTGGCCAACCCTTATTGCTTATCACTAGGCGGCATCGCTTCAGCATAGACTTTATAAGCCTTTGCATGTGATCTTGGATTTGGATTTGGATTTGGATTTATTAGACATTTATAGGCCGCCCTTTTCCCTGAGGGGACTCAGGGCGGCTTACAATCAAAAAGGAAGGGGAGTGTAGGACAATACAAAGGAAATGTGCACAAAAATAAATTAGACAGTAAAACTCAACATTCACTCAGCATTCGGGAGGGGCAAAAATAAGATTATCCCCAGGCCTGACGGGCTAGCCAGTTCTTGAGGGCTGTGCGGAAGGCCTGGACGGTGGTGAGGGTACGAATCTCCACGGGGAGATTGTTCCATAGTGTCGGAGCCGCAACAGAGAAGGCTCTCCTCCGAGTAGTCGCCAGTCGGCACTGACTGGCGGATGGAATACGGAGGAGGCCAACTCTATGCGATCTGATGGGACGCAGGGAGGTAATTGGCAGAAGGCGGTCTCTCAAATAGCCAGATCCACTACCATGGAGCGCTTTATAGGTGGTGAGAAGGACCTTGAAGTGCACCCGGAGACCAACAGGTAGCCAGTGCAGCTCACGGAGGATCGGTGTTATGTGGGTGAACCGTGGTGCGCCCACGATCACTCGCGCGGCCGCATTCTGGACTAGCTGAAGTCTTCGGATGCTCTTCAAGGGCAGCCCCATGTAGAGCACATTACAGTATTCCAGCCTGGAGATCACAAGGGCTCGAGTGACTGTTGTGAGGGCCTCCCGATTCAGGTAGGGCCGCAACTGGCGCACCAGGCGAACCTGGGCAAATGCCCCCCTGGTCACAGCTGAGAGATGGTGGTCAAAAGTTAGCTGTGGGTCCAGGAGGACTCCCAAGTTGCGGGCCCTTTCTGAGGGGTGTAAGTTTTGTCCCCCCAGCCTGAGTGATGGTATGTTGGTCAAATTTTTGGGAGGGAAACACAACAGCCACTCGGTCTTGTCTGGGTTGAGTATCAGCTTGTTTGCTCTCATCCAGTCTTTAACGGCTTCCAGACCCCGGTTCATCACGTCCACCGCTTCATTGAGTTGGCACGGGGCGGACAGATACAACTGTGTATCGTCCGCATATTGGTGGTATTTTATCCCGTGCCTTCGGATGATCTCGCCCAGCGGTTTCATGTAAATGTTAAATAGTAGGGGGGATAAGACCGACCCCTGTGGCACCCCATAAGTTAGGGGTCTCAGGGACGATCTCTGCCCCCCCACCAACACCGACTGCGACCTGTCTGAGAGATAGGAGGAGAACCACTGCAAGACAGTGCCGCCCACCCCTATCTCCCGCAGTCGTCGCAGAAGGATACCATGGTCGATGGTATCGAAAGCCGCTGAGAGGTCCAGGAGAACTAGGATGGAAGCATGGCCTCCATCCCTAGCTCTCCAGAGATCATCAGTCAATGCGACCAAAGCGGTTTCTGTGCTGTAACCGGGTCTGAAGCCAGACTGGAAGGGGTCAAGATAGTTAGCTTCCTCCAAGGTACGCTGAAGCTGGAGAGCCACCACCTTCTCAACAACCTTCCCTACAAAGGGGAGGTTGGAGACTGGACGATAGTTATTAAGAACAGCTGGATCCAGAGACGGTTTCTTCAGGAGGGGTCTTACCACTGCTGTCTTGAGCGCGGTGGGAAAGTACCCCTCCCGAAGAGAAGCGGTAACAACCGCCTGGATCCAGCCTCGTGTCACCTCACTGCTGTTGGCAACCAGCCAGGAGGGACACGGGTCCAGTATGCAGGTGGAGGCACTCACAGCTCGCATAGCCTTGTCCACATCCCCAGAGGCAACTTCCTGAAACTCAACCCAGAGATGGTTTACCAAGTCTTCTCCTTGTGTCTCGGCTGGATCTACTGGGGTGGAGTCCAGGTCCGCTTGAAACTGGGCAACTTTGTCCGCCAAGAACTGGACATACTCCTCAGCCTTACCCTGTAGGGAGTCCCCCGTCTCCCTCCTATTTAGGAGGGAGCGGGTTATCCTAAACAGGGCGGCTGGGCGGGACTCGGCGGACGCTACCAAGGAGGCAATGTATGTTCTTTTTGCTGTTCTTAAGGTCCGAATATACTCCTTGGTGCATGCTGTTAAAAGTGCCCATTTCGACTCGGACCTATCGGACCTCCACGAGTGCTCTAGGCGTCTCCTCCGGCGCTTTACCTCCCGGAGCTCCTCAGTGAACCAAGGAGGCCTCCGGGGGCCACTGACCCGGAGGGGCCGTAGCGGCGCAATCCGGTCTAGAGACTCCGAAGCTTCCGAGTGCCAGGCAGCGACGAGGGTCTCCGCCGAACTGTGGGCGAGGGTATCAGGAATAACCCCAAGCTCCGTCTGGAACCTAACAGGATCCATCAGTCGCTTGGGGCGGAACCAGCTGGTCGGTTCCTCCTCCCTACGGTGGGGGTTTGGCCTCCGGAAGTCTAGCCTCAGTAGGTAGTGGTCTGACCACGACAGGGGTATGATCTCATTACCCCTCAGACCAAGATCGTAACTCCACTGCTCCGAGAGGAATACGAGGTCAAGCGTGTGACCCGCTGAGTGAGTTGGGCCTCAAATTACTTGAGTCAAGCCCATGGCTGTCATGGAAGCCATGAACTCCTGCGCTCCATCAGAGAGTTCACCGAGCGAAGGCAAGTTAAAGTCCCCCAGAACAATAAGTCTAGGGAACTCAACCGCTAGCTCGGCTACTGACTCGAGGAGCGAGGGGAGGGCTGCTGCAACGTAGTTGGGAGGCAGGTACGTAAGCAGCAGACCCACTTGACCCTTGAGGTCCAGCTTCACTAGCAGGGACTCACACCCGACAAGCTCCGGAGCAGGGATCCTACGAGGTACTAAAGACTCCCGGACTACAATAGCCACACCGCCACCCCTTCCCTGGGCTCTCGGCTGGTGTAGCACCTGAAATCCGGCTGGGCACATCTCAACGAGGGGGACTCCTCCCTCCGGGCCCAGCCATGTTTCAGTAATACATGCCAGGTCTGCGCCCTCATCAGTTATCAAGTCCCAGATGAGGGGGGCCTTATGAACAACAGACCTGGCATTTAGCGACAGCAGCCTGAGACCAGGGTCCTGAGTACTCGCGCCATCTGACCTTGGAGTGGGACTCCTAGGGCCGGAAGGAGGGATCTCTATGACACAGCGAGCCCTCCTTCCCCGATGATGGCCTGCCCTAAAGTCCCCGCCATATCTGCCTCTCCCTGTTATGACCGCAATGCTCCGACCCTCTCCCGTGGTTGTGGTCCCCCCAACCACCCCGGTGACTCCCGCATACCCCGGCAGGTCCTCCGAATCAGTCATACCCAAACTCTCACTCAAGCAGTCCTCACGAAATAATTAAAACACAAAGTTACAACAGTAATAGTAATAAAAGTGAGATCATTCATATCATCTCAAACAATCCCATGCACTCAACATACCATATTAAAATAAAATTAAAATTTAAAAATTTAAAAATTGCACGGGCTCACAGACACAGTGTTCAGTTTATGGTAGTCCAAAGATGTCTTCTGCCCTCTCCTGAGGGAGGGCCTACCTTGAGGGGGGGCTCTTCTGAAAAGTTCAGTGTAGTCCAGGGGGGGGAGGGGCTGGGGGGTAAAGTGAGTTCGAGAATCAGCTGCAATAATGAGAACCGGGGAGTTAACCATAGTAGCAAGAAGTCTGGTAAGTGTGTTCATTTCAACAGCTTCTCTTGGTGTCATTTCCAGGATCAGAAGAGTCCAAAGAGGGAGAGAGGGAAGCTTATCTCCGATAGAAGGGGAGGGGGGGGACGCTCCATTCAATAATCGGGCCCGACGTTCTTAGGGCCCAGCGCGTCAAAAAACAAGTCCAAGGTGGTCAATTTCATTAGCCAACAATGTTGGCGTCCATCGAGGCTGGCAGCTCGGAGAATTAAAGTTTACCGGTCCGTTGCCAGCTCCGAATCACAGGACACTCCGCACTCCCTCAACTCTGTCCCAGGGGCCAATTTCCCCCTCACCAACTCTCCCTTAGTTCTCCTTAATCTCCGCGGTCTCCGCCAGTTCCTTCTGTTCAAGCCGCGATGTTAGGCGGCGTCAGATGGCAACCATGGCCGGCAATGTCGGTGGCCAGCGGCAAGCAGCGTCCCTCATCTTTCGTGACAATGTGGTGCCAGGCTGCAGTAATGGATTCAATCAGCTCTGCTTGGTCTTCGGATACTTCTTGCCTATTTCGTAACCAATCTTGGCCCAAAAGTTCTCAATTGGGGCCGGACTTGGCTCAATGACGAGGAGAGTTGTCATCCTGAAAGTAAAAGTCCTTCCCTACAAGTTGCTAAGCTGAAGGAAGCATGGTCTTTTCCAGGACTTTAACATACTGCTTGGAATTCATGATTCCCTGCACGATTTGTATCCAACCAATACCAGAAGCAGCAATACAGCCCCAGATCATCATGTGCAATGGATGCTTCACAGATAGATTCAGGCAGTACAGCCTAAATTCTTCAGCTGGAAATCTTCTGACATACTTATTGCACTGATTCCCAGTCACTGAAGATGACCTTGGCCCACTGTTCGTTGGTCCACTTAGCGTACTTCTTGGCCCATGCACGTTGATGAGAGCGGTGACTGTCTATGAGCAAAGGTTTACTTTGACCCCTGCAACGTTTGAGCCCTCTGGCAAGCAGTCTGCGACACATTGTGCTTGTGCACATTTTTACATCACATGTTTCTTGTAATCTGAGGTGAGGTGAGATTCCTGTCAGCCATCGAAATGCATTGCAGAGTCCGAGCTTGCTGTTTTGTCAACTTTCTTGGTCTTCCAGAGCGGAGCTTGTCATCAACTGAACCAGTTATTTGGGATTTTTCAACCACTTTGCTCATTGTGGTGCGATGGCATTTCACTCTCTTGGCTATTTCTGTACAGGAGTAACCCTCTTCATGAAGTACAATGATGTGATGCCACTGCTCAGTACTGGTGAACACAAAGGCCTGTATCCTTGCCCGAAGCCAGAGCTAAATTAAATTTTCATGCCTATTTATAGTCAGAGAATATGACAACATTGATTGGCTCATATATTTAACCTCTGTGCATTTTGATTGGTCACCCAAAGCTCACTAATGATTAGCTACTTTCGATTCTAACATTCTCGAAAATTCCAGTTGTGTTTGTTTTAGCACATAAACTCACTCAAAGCCTTAAAAGACTTTGGTTATATTAATAAAAATTATGCATCTCAATCTGACTACAGAAATTTTCATCAAAGTACTAATTTTGCGTAGTTTCTATGAGTGAAAAGTTGATTAAACATTTAAATACAGCTTAAAACTGAAAGTGTGCAGGACTTTTTCACACAGCTGTACACCACTGAACCATAATAATTGGCTCAGCTATCAAACCCAACAAACTTGGAAATCAGGCAAGTGTGGATATGATGCAAAGTCTTCATTTTGAAGTGCCACAGAATTCTAAATTTCTTGCAGTGGAGGGTTGAAATTAGGCTGTGAGATTAATACAATCTTGGCGTCTCAAGCTATATAAATGACAGCAGAAATCAGTTAGGAATGTTATAAAATAAACTAAATATTCACTTTGAGAGTTTAAACACTAATATATAGATTCAGAAAAGTTTTAAAGAGGGAAAAGTCAACTCTTTGCATATTACTTGTGAGAAATCCTGGAGAATTGACAATAAACCAGAAAGCTGAAGGACAATAACTACTGACTTTCTTATCAAAAAGAATGAAAAGGAGGGTCCAGTTGGTCTAACATCTGTGCCTGACTATAAAATAATCAATCTGTAGGCACTTTATAAAGTATGTAGTAAATACCAAAAATCAGCATGAAATGAATATATGATGTGTATGTATGTACGTACAGTGTATACTGTACATACAGTGCAAGGTGAATTGAGTTTGAGTTTGAGTTTATTATATTTCTATGCCGCCCTATTCCCCGGAGGGGACTCAGGGCGGCTCACAACCAAGTTGGGGGGGGTGGGGTGTCTGAGGTATGCACTGTGTTTGTGTATATACAGTATATATACACACACACATGAAACCACAGAGAGATCAGTCGTCTGGGTTCTGAGATCATACTTAACCATTCCTTAACATTAAGGTGACCAGATTTTCAGATTGGTAAAAAGGGACACCATTGACCGGGGGGGGGGGGGGTTTGATTAAAAATTTTATATTTTGTCAAAAGGTCACCCCAGGACACTGAAACCAGCATAAATACGAATCTGTTGCCAAACCAAATTTTGATCACGTGACCATGAGGATGCTGCAATGGTCGCTAAGTGTGAAAAATGGTCGCAACGGTCGCTAAGTGTGAAAAATGGTCATCAGTCACTTTTTTCAATGCCATTGTAACTTTGGTCACTAAATGTTTTGCCCCTCCTCGAGACACCTCACTTCTTCCTTCATTCCTCTTGCTTATCTACCTTCACCTTATCTGTCTTCTGCTCTTTCCCTCTCTTCCTTCCTTTCTCCTTCCATCTTCTCTTCTTTCTTCACTCACTCCCTTCCTCCTTTTCTCTTCCTTCCTCCTTCCATTCTTTCAGCTTCATTTCTTTTGCCTATCTACCTTCTCTGTCTTTCTACTCTTTCCATTTCTCTCTTCCTCTTCGCTTCTGTTCCTTCCTCCTTCCATCCTTTCACCTTCCCTCCTTCCTATTTCTTCCTTCTTCCTTCCTTCTGCCTATCTACCTTCACCTTCTCTGTCTTTCTGCTCTTTCCCTGTCTTCCCCTTTCCTCCCTCCCTCCCTTCTTTCCTTTGTAGTTCCATCTTTTCTTCTTTCCTCTCTCCCTCCCTTTTTCTTTCTTCCTTCCTTCCTCCTTCCTCTTGCCTATCAACTTCATCCTCTTTGTCTTTCTGCTCTTTCCCTCTCTTCCCTCTCTACCCCTTTTCTTCCTACCTCCTTCGTTCTTTTCTCCCTCCCTTCTTCTTTTTCTTCCTTTCTTCTTCCATCTTTCTCCTTCTCCTTCCATTCTTTCTCCTTCCATCCATCTTTTCTCCTTCCATCTTCTCCCCCCCTCCCTTCTTCTTTTCCTTCCCCCCTCCCTCCTTCCTTCCTCTCCTTCCCACTCCTTGCAACTGCAATCAGAACCGCAGACAGGGAAGAAGAAGAGGAGGAAGCAGCGGTGAAATCATAGTGATCGAAGGGTTTGATGGCTGGCACAATGAGGTCTTCTTCATCTCCTTGACCTCTGCAGAGTCTTCCATTTTCCTCCCCTCCCCTACCCGTGGAGCCTCTTCCCCTCCCCTCCCTCCCCTCCCGCTACAAGGGATCTATATGGCTCTCTGGCTGGAGGGAGCCGTGCAGGGGGGGAAATGGGCATCTGTCAAAACACCGAATCCCGTCTCGGCCTTGGTGTGGCTGCGGCAGAAGCAGCGAGCGTGGGGGCGACGCTTCACCGGGAGCGACCTCTCTTTCCCCGCTGCATAGGGATGTGGGGAAAGGGCTCGAGTGCCCCCTTTTCTCTCCCCCCCTTCTTTCCTTCTCTCTCCTCGGGCGCTTTTGTCTCGGTGCCCCAACGCCGGGCATGGAATAGCGCGAAATAAGGGCCACTTTGGAAGGTTCCTCCGGCGGATCGTCTTCCCCGCACTGCCCTCGCTCTGGGAAAGGAGCAGCGCTCCGGTGAACCCCGAGAGATTCCCCCATTCTCTATCTCTCTTGCTCTCCTGGCCCTTCCAAGCCAAGGCGGTGGGGGCGGGAAGAGGAGTCCGAGGGGGAGGGAGGGAGGAAGGGGAGGCTGCCCGACCAGCCTGGCGTGCCACTGCAGGGAAGAGATGCGGCGGGGCTGGGTGTGGCGCATGCTGCTCTTTACCTCCGCGCCCGGGTCCTCTCCATTTCCCAAGCAGCCCCGGCTGGGCGATGGCCAGCAGCGGCCGAAGCGGGTGGAGGGAGAGCGAGCGCAGGTTTTGGCAAGGCGGCTGGGCAGCAAAGCTGAGATGTTAAGCTTTGCTGCCCAGCGCTGGCACCTGCTCTGAGCAGAGGGGGAGCCGCCCCCTCTGCCAGCGCTGGGCAGCAAAGCTGAGATGTTAAGCTTTGCTGCCCAGCTCTGGCAGAGGGGGCGGCTCCCCCTCTGCTCGGAGCACCTGAGCTGGGCACCGTGTTACCCCTGCCCTGCCTACTCAGACCAGCTGAGCCTCCCTGGACGTCGCAGCAGCAGCAGCCCCAAGTGCGCCGATCTCGGCGTTTTTCGCATCGGGGCATGCTGCAAGAAGAGGGAGTGAGTGAAGACCTTTTCTAGCCGACACAAAGGACTTCCCAAGACTTGCTTTGCAGCAATCCAGACTCACTCCCTCCCTCTTGCAGCCTGCCCCATTTGCGCCCACTAGAAAAGGTGTTTCCCATGGCTTGTCCGGGTGGAAGTGGGGCTGGAAAGGCAAGCTGCTCCCCTGCCCATCCGCCCACTCACTCGCTACACTACCCCGCCCATGCGAGCAGCAGCGGATGGGCGGGGGAGCGAGCGATCAAAGAAGGCACCAAAATTAAAGCGGTATCTTTTGACAATGGCCCGGGATGCAGGAAAAATTATGAAGAAGCGTGCCTGTCCCGCCAAATGCGGGACATCTGGTCACCTTACTTAACATGGTTCATGAAAGCCTTCATTGGCTGGGATTGCACAATTTGCTAAACAATA
Organism: Thamnophis elegans; assembly: GCF_009769535.1. Lineage (NCBI taxonomy): Eukaryota > Metazoa > Chordata > Lepidosauria > Squamata > Natricidae > Thamnophis > Thamnophis elegans. The sequence continues at coordinate 56,433,714 of NC_045546.1, read as the reverse complement.
AACTACAGAATATGTATTAGTCTTATAGATCAGCACAAACCTCGATCTCATTGAAGGAGCTGCAGTTATGAATGGGTTGCATGGATGTGAAAATTCAATAGGGTTCACAAATTGTTTAGAACAACTGTAATTGCTCTCTCTATGCAACTCTCCTTCCCCCAGACAACCACAGCAACAAAGTCTGATTAGAGTGCAAGTCTAAAATGTGTTAAGATACTAAATATTAAATGGAATTGATAGGATACATCACTGTTCATTTTCCTTGCACACCTTCCCCAAACATTGTTTAAGGTTTGGTAGTGTTTAAAACAAACATATCTGAGGAAGTGGACTTCTGCATCTTAACAGCTTTAGATGCTTCAAAACTGTTGTGTCAGCCCCCGTTGCCTACTTTTACGCAACTGCAGGCAACCTTCACAATCAAAATGGATTTCTTCATCTTCGTCTTTTAGCTCCTCCCAGCAGCTCTTTTTAGATGCTTCTCTTTCTGGGTATCCATATAAATAGAGATCTTTCTAGCTGGACTTGCACAACTACTCAGGAAGAAAACTGCTGTGGAACAAACACTGCTGCACAAATTACCTGAAGCTTACCCAGGTAATGTTAATTTTCCTAGCACAATTAAGGATTTGGCTGAACTTTACATTATCATTCTAAAAGCAAATGAGAAATGCCAACAATGAATATTATGAATACTCTTTTTTCCTTTTCTTTCTATTTACAAGCTAGAAAAAGGTTGAGGAAAGAACTATGTTTCCACCCTCCCTTCCTCTGCGGTATAAAATCGTCATTGTAACACATTAGAATTGTTGAGCTGAAGGCTGTACAGAAATGTTTCAAATAAATTTAATGAATGTGCTGTGTGCAGGAAGTACAAGTTGAATGGGCATGTTGTGATCAATTTCAATTGTGCTCGCCAGCCCTCTCCCTTCTATATCTTGGCTGTATACATTTACTTCGGAATATATCTTATTTAGATAAATTGGTTTTACTTCTAAGTAAACATAAGATTATATAATTACAGTGAGTAGAATTAAATGCAACCGGCTATGTAAATGATGTTGACATCAGTGAGAGAAAATGCTATATAAAGTAATGAAATTATTTCAGTGTAGATTCATCAGTAGTATACTGTATGTATTAAAATCTTAATAAACTGAATCTTTTTGTTTTGATATAGAATGATCAATCTTGAATGCACCTTTTGCCTTCTGGTGGGCTGCTGCTTTTTCCAAAACATCAACTGTAAGCATATAAAACTAGACTGTTCTGCCGTAAGCTGCCTAGCCTGTCCTAAACATCACAAAGCTGTGACTGTCAAACATGAATGCTGTCCTCGTTGCATCCCTCAGTGTTTGTGTCCTGCCTTTCTGATGGATGACTGCCTTACCCAAGGCTATAAAGATAAGATTCTTCTCTTGGAACAATCTGTGTACTTTGAAACCAGGGTGTGTACATGTAAATCAGTTCAGAACATTATATGCCATTCAATTTGCCCTGAAATTCCTTCAGAATGCGAGCATATAAAAAGACCTTTGAATGGTTGTCCGTTTTGTGCTTGAACCTCAGGAAATTACAATGGGATACTTGCTGAAAATACTATTATTGAAAAATGTAAGATTTGTAAGTGTCAACCGGAAGGTGGGAAGTTGTGGTACATTTTCAAATGTTAGGTAAACATTTGAGCACAGTAAATATAAGAATATTTAGGCATATGGAGATCCATGTACTGAATTAATAAACTTGATCTCTTGAAAACTGTCACATTTTGTGTAAGTCTTCTGTTACGCTTCAAATATATTGGATTTCAACTCCCATAATCCTTCCTTTCCATAATCAGAGTAATATATTCGAGGGTATCATGCTAGAAAGACTTCTCTTCACTACAGTCAGCATTTTTTCCCTACATAGCTGGAGAAACTAAAAGATCTTTCTTTAGTAGCATTCCTAAGTGAATAAACTTTTATCTGTTAATAGAAAGACCAGCTCACATAGTGATACATGGTCCAGACTTTGCCCAGATGGCTGTTGGATGCTGTTTGCAATATAGAAAGCAGCATAAGTCTGCATAAAATGGTCCATTGATAAGATAACTCATTGTGGTGACAGAGAATAAAACTAGGATTTATATATTCCAATGAAACTACACCTTCACCTTAAAAAAAGACTTAGGGGATCGTGTGAGAAATGTTAGAAACACGTAGCATGAGAGATTTTAAGTATAGGTTTTCAATTCAGTTAGCAGGAAAATCTGTTAGGAAACCCCACTACAGTTTTTTTTTTCTAGATACCATGCTGTATTCTCTACAAGTTTAAGACGAGAGTGTCACTTTATTGAGCACAGAACAGGAAGATATTAGCCACAGTTGAATATTTTATTTGTTATTTCTCTGCAGGGCAAAAATTGGTGCATTAAAATAGGTAGAAAGAGTAGTATTTATGTAAATCTAAAAATAAATTAGGAATTAGTATATTATGCATATTATGATTTTAATCAGTTTGATGAAACAATTCTAGCACTAAGCCAAACCCAGACAAACTCTATTATACCTTAGTAGATATAGTACCTTTTTTAATGAAAATTATCAGTACTTTTGATCAGTGACATCATCAAAGTAAACAAACCCACGTGCTGATTACGTCACCAGATCATGGCCCTAAGCGGAAGTGACGTGCACAGCCCCCACCCTCCGGATGTGACGTGCATAGCCCTCCTCCTCGGCTGTGGTGTGCATAATTGACCCCACGTGGTGCAGGTTTCACAAGATCATAATCCTAGCCGAATATGTTGTAATGGCCTAAGCCCATCATGCTGAGTAGCCCTAACAGATAAGGTGTTGTGCAATATCCTAGCCCTATTTTTTTCAGATAAGATGTGTTGAAACTTACCCCATCAAGAAAGATGCCAAGACTCTGTGTACATGATTAGTTTAACCCTAGATTAATTCTATGGAAATTCAAGGGTGGTGGGAGGGGGGGTTGTGAAATAAAACAAATGTTTTTTATTTGTAATCAATCTCCTAAGGGCTGCATTTAAATCCACTTTTTTCCCTAGAAAGTATTTATTTCTAGGCAATGTTGATTTTAATTTTTGTTGAGACATGGGTTCTGCACTTAACCATTTTTTTCTCTAAAAGGTATTTATTTCTAGGTAGATTGAAGCCCACCAACAGGAAAAGACAAGGAATATTAACAGGAATTAAAATGTTCACAAAAGGCAACCCCGTCAGGTTGCATGCAGTGGATAAGCCTGTTCATTCATGCCTGGGATATGCCCGGACATGCCTTACTCGCCCACCCACCCCATTCCTCTGTGATTCTGGGCATGCACAAGAGACATGTGTGGGGCATGTCCGGACATGCCATACCCGCCCCACCCACCCCTTCCCCTGTAATTCTGGGCATGCACAAGACGCACTTGTCATTACAAGAGCTGGTTAGTTTGCCTTAATTTCAGCAGTCTCTTGAAGATGGCAACCTCTGATTCCAAAGATGTTTTTAAAACAACAGCAAAAGCCAGCATCGAATGCTCTGACACAAGACCCCTGCCACCAGAATGCAACAAACCCTGTATGGCAACCTCAGAAGGGGATTTGTTTGATATAAATTTGACCCCCCAAACCTCCCAAGCATGGGCGTAGAATAAGAAAAAGACCTGGCTTCATTGAAGAGAATGAACATATAAAGCTTTGTTATTGCAGATTCTGCAAAATAGCTAATGGTAAGTCAATATAAAAATTAAGAAAACAGTATTTTGATTAGTTGAAATACCCCAATCTAATTCTACCTTATTTCCTGTTTTAGAAATGGTGGAGCCTCAAAATGTCAGCATGCTGCAGGTTCTGAAAGCGTGTGTTATTAAAATAATACATCATTGTTTAATGGGATGTTTAAAATCAGAAGATAATGTGGATGGAAACAGTGAAACAGAACTTATTAACAGCTTATGTATTCAGCTTTCTATGCCACATGTTCTCTGCGTCATCATCAGTATTACTGACAAAGTGAATAAATTATATTTCACCCGGGATACATTTGACGATCTCAAGACATTCATACAGTGTATCGAGAAGAGTCATAAACCGCTGTCATTAATGTCAAAGATTGAAACTGAATTGCCATTGGCTCTGAAGAGGATCATATGCCAGAATGTAACAGAAATTAATTATAAGAAACTGTTAAAGCTATGAAATTTATAATAAAATGTGATTTACAAAACATATGAAAGGTGTATTATGTTTTTTTTCTTTTGCTGACCCTTCTGTTTAAACTTGTCAGATGTTAAACACAGAGATACAGTTTAATTAACGCTCATGTGATATTATTCATTCGGGATTTCCTATGCTGGTTGGGGGGACCTGGTCAGTGTTTGCAAAAGGTGTGAAGAACTCATCAACTCTGATGCGATTAATTTGCTACATTAGCTTCTATTCAAATGCATCTTCCGGGTAGGCTGGGTGGACAGTTTTTGCAAAAGGTGTGAAGAACTCCCCTTTTCTGATGTGATTAATTTGTGATGTCACTAGGGTGTATAAAAGTAGGAGACTATACTTATCTAGTCATGTTTACTGGTTTCTGGCATAACCATTCCTCTGGAGCAATTTGAACTGCTAAGAAGACCCCTATTCAGAATGGAATCTACTATTGTAAGTAATTTTATGCCTAATTTTGAAACACTTAGATGCAAAATGGTTTTTATAGAGTTCTTGTCTGTCTGCCTGCTTATTTGTTTGATTGAATTTTTTTTCCCCACTAGTATGAATTGACAGACTCAGAAAGTTTGATGGGTGTTACAATTGTAAGTAGATTTATGGCTAATATTTTTTTTAATGCACTGACCCCTTGTTAGATGTAAAAAGTGTTTATAACATTCTTGCCTTCTTGCTTGTTTGTTTGACTGTTTGTTTGGTTTTTTCACTAGAATGAATTGACAGATTCAGAATGTTTGAGGGCATATGAAGGTATTTATCTTTCATACTTTCATATATTTAGGTTCTTATAAACATTCTGCAACAATTCTGACTATTGGGGGGGGTTCTTTTCCTCCAGAATGGCTGGACGATCAGGCATTCGTGGATCTCACTATTCCTGCAGAACCCCAGGGGTCCCAGCATAACATGACCCCTCAGCCTTCCACAAGCTGCACAGCACGAATGCCATTAGGAAGTATAATATCTAGCATTTTATCCAACTATAACTCTATTAGTATTATTTTTTAGAAACTAAGTGTGTGTGTGTGTGTGTGTGTGTGTGTTTGTGCGTGTTTATTAGGAATGTTGGTGATAACTTTTTGTTTCTTTGCTTGCTTGTTTAATCAAAGCCGTCCTGCAAAAAAGCAAAAATGCATGGCGCCGAACTTCCTGAATCCCCAGCAGACAGTGTTAGTTGTGATTCTATGATTGTCTCTCAACCAGAATATACACAATTCTATGTCCCAGCTACAATCTCCTAGCTCTGTAAACTCTCAGAATGTGAACAATGTTTATCTGGATATGGTGCAGGCATGGGAAAATCCTATCCAGAATTTCAGAGCTGTGGAATACTATCAGCGATACAGATTTGTTAATCTTGACCAAATCCGATCTTTTGTAGTTGCTATAGAGGCCATTCATAATGTGTTACAGATTCTTTTGAATAATGTAGCTATGAACATCGGCCCAAATGATTTTGTTCAACTCCGGTTGGATGCAGAGGGGTTAAACCATCCTCTCTTTTCTCATAGGAGGTGTATGATTTAAATGCTGATGATTTTCTGACCAGTGTTGAAAATCTGCTTCAAAGTAAGGCTGAGATATTGGGGGGGGGGGGGAATTGCAATTAGTGGTTACCATCGTGAAGAACAAGGAGGGAGGAGGGCTTAGGAAGTTAAATATTTTGCTGCTCACCAGAGTACTGGAGAAAAAAAGACAGCATCTAGTAGATTTCAATGTGGAAGGCGAATTTCTTTGTTTTGCTAGCTGTTTGCTCTGTCTGATTGGTTCTGATGGTAGAAATCAAGAAATTATTACCAGGGCCAGGGAACTTCACAGCAGACAGGATATTTCCACAGGAAACAGGATTGACTTTTCTCAGGTACACATCTTTGAAAAACATTTACGGGTCACTATAAAGATCTTGTTTTACATGCAGGACAGGTGGCGGTTTTTTGTTACAGGTCACCCGCAGCAAGAAAAAATAGTATTTATATTATTACACGACAAGCATTACTATGGCATCAAAAATATCAAGGGCTTTCTGGGCAAACGCTATTTCTGTAAATTCTGCCACATGGCTTACCACCACAAATTTAGTCATGGGTGTCAATATATTTGCAGAGCATTCCTAAAGTAAGAATGTCAGCAGGTTGAGGTGGAGAAGGTGCTGTGCTGTAGGTGCAAAGTGCCTTGTTGGTCTAAGGAATGTGCTGAAAGACACACACAATTCGCTAAGGAGGGAAAAGTTGACTGTAAGACTAAAGAATATTGTGAAACGTGTAGGGTTTATGTCTTTACTCCACACAAAAAGTGCAAGGAAGTCAAATGTGGGCAGTGCTCTGAGAAGGTTGAAAGCTTGGAAGGTCATTTGTGCTTTCTAAAATCATTGGACTGACCACGAATTGGCGAAAGATACATTATTTATGATTTTGAATGCTGCCAAGAAACAGGCACCCATATACCTAATTATACATGTGCCAGGGATATGTTGAAGGATGAGGATGATAAAGATGTTGTGAGGTGGGATTATTATGGTGTTAGATGCCTGGAGCAGTTTGTAAAGAAATTTATAAATCATAAGTTTAAAGGATGTACTTTTATTGCACACAACTCCAAAGGTTATGATGGGTACCTTGTACTGAGGCAGCTGATCCATGAAAAGGTTAGAGTTCAACTTATAAGTTAGGGGGGGAAACTACTGTGTATTACCCTTCCAGACTATAAGATTTGGTTTATTGATAGCCTCTCATTTTTACCACTTAAATTATTCAAATTACCCAAAGCTATGGGGTTTCAAGGCTGCAAAGGATATTACCCTCACTTGTTCAATACAATGGCCAATCAAGACTATGTGGGACCACTCCCTGAAACCAAGTATTACAGCCCAGAAACTATGATGCCCGGGGAGAGAGAAGAATTCCTGAAATGGCACACTGCTAATAGAGGTACTGTGTTTAAACTAAAGAAGGCTCTGGCTTACTATTGCAGACAGGATGTAGATATATTAAGAGAGGCCTGTATTCGATTTAGGGATCAGGTGATGAAAATGACTGAGCGTGAGTACCACAGTGGGGTCGGGTTGGATATTGTTGAGGAGATTCAATGCATTGACCCCTTCCAATATATCACATTGGCATCTGTATGCATGGCGCAGTACCTGTTCATGTATTTGAAAAGCAATACCATTGCTTTAGATCCTTTGGACAATTATCACAATAAACAGAAAAGGTATTCAGCTCCAGCGATTCAATGGTTGTTATATATAGAGCATACTGAGAAGCTCAATATTCAACATGCTCTGAAGGGCGGTGAAAAGAAAGTGGGCAAATATTTTTTGGATGGTTTTGCGGTCATAAATGGAACCCCACAGCTTTTGAATTTCACGGGTGTTTTTTTCATGGGTGCCCTGTCTGCTAATCTGAAAAAGACTTCAACAAATTACTTGATTCAAGATATGGTAGCCTGCACAGTCGTACTAGGATTAAAGAAGAATACTTCAGGGCACAGGGTTATGCTGTGCGCTGCATCTGGGAACATGAGTGGCGTGCCATGGTGGAGGATGACACCTCTTTGAAGCAGTTTCTAGTTGAGAATAAGCTCCCAACTCCTTTGAATCCTCGAGATGCTTTTTTGGTGGTAGAACAAATGCTACATGCCTGTACTACAAACCAAAACCTGGTGAACAAATCTTATACTACGATTTCACCAGTTTGTACCCTTTTGTGAATAAGACCAAGGAGTATCCAATTGGGCACCCTCAAATCATCTATCAAAACTTTGGGGACCTAAAGCAATATTTTGGGCTAGTCAAAGTCAAAGTGTACCCGCCAAGGAATCTCTATTTCCCAGTCCTACCTCACAAATCAGGAGGCAAATTAATGGTTAGTTTGTGCGCAACCTGCACAGAAAAACTGCAAACCTCTCCCTGTAAACACAGTGATGAGGAAAGAGCTCTGACCAGAACATGGTGTACTGTTGAATTGAATGTAGCCTTAGAAAAAGGTTACAGAATTGTTGAAATCTATGAGATCTGGCATTTTGAAAGAACTTCAAATGAGCTATTTTCAGGATATATGAACATGCATCTCAGACAGAAACAGGAGGCCAGTGGTTATCCTGAATGGTGCAAAACAGATCAGGATAAAGAGCGATATATTCAGGATTACAAAAAGATGGAAGGTGTCCGTTTACGACATGACCACATTGAAGTAAATCCTGCCAAAAGACAGATTGCCAAACTCTTTTTAAATTCATTGTGGGGCAAGTTTGGCCAGAGCACCAATCACCTGACCACATCAGTGGTGACAAACCCTGAGGAATTATTCAAATATCTTTTCGTGTCCTATTATGATGTTTCTTCATGTGAGTTTGTGGATACAGAGACAGCTGTCGTGACATGGAAAACAGCCAAGAACCAACCCACCAAATCCTCATGTACTAATGTATTTATTGCCAGCTTTACGACCGCTTATGCATGGCTAGAATTATACTGACTACTGGAGGGGCTGGGTGATAGGTGTCTGTACTATGACACCAATTCAGTCATCTTTGTAAGTAGAGAGGGGGCGTGGACACCCCCTTTGGGTGATTATTTAGGACAACTGACAAGCGAAATTCCACCAAACACTACGATAACAGAGTTTGTTGCGGCCGGCCCCAAAACATATGCTTATGCTTTGTCCAATAGTGAAGCGATGGTAAAAGTGAAGGGGATCATGCTAAATTGTGGTAATAGCAGTAAAGTTAACTTTGACAGTTTGAAAGATTTGGTAGATGATTATTGTCTGATGCAGAGAGAGAAAAAGAGATCAGGATAGAACAGTTGGGAATTGTCAGGGTTAAGAAACAGTGGACCCTAGAAACGAGGGTCCTCTGAAAAACTCTAAAAGTAGTGTATAATAAAAGGTTATTAAAGAGTGAGGATTACTGTACACTGCCTTACGGTTATTAAGGATTATGGAAAACATTGCATACCCTTTTTACTGTATTATAAGTGGGCCGTCCAATTCTGGCAAATCTTTTTTTATCAAACAAATGTTAGAACATGGCAATGGGGTATTGTCTCAAAGTCCTCAAAATATTGTATGGTTTTATAGCTGTTGGCAACCTCTGTACAAAGAACTGCTTAATAAATTCCCTTATATTAAGTTTATGGAAGGTCTTCCGTCTTTTTTTGAAGATGATGTTTTGTTTCCACCAAATCAAATAACTCTAGCTGTGATAGATGATCTCATGGCATCTGCCGGTGACAGCGACCAAATAGAGAAGGCTTTTACACAGTACGTTCATCACAGAAACCTGAGCATTATTCTCATACTACAAAACCTGTTTTTTTCAAGGTAAGAAAATGAGGACAATAGTTCTGAATTCCAAATATTTGGTTTTATTCAGAAGTCCCCGTGATCAAATGCAAATTGTCACACTGGCCAGGCAGATGTATCCCACTAACACAAAGTATTTTTTAGAAGTATTCCAAGATGCCACTCACAAACCACACAGGTACCTATTAGTAGATTTGCCAGCCACCACTCCAGAATCCTATAGGCTAAGAACGGGACTCTTCCCCCCTGATTGGCCTACTGTTTACACAATGAAAAAGAAGAGTAAAAAGTTGTAGCCCAGTTACCTTAGCACTAGTTCATTTAAGATGTCAGAGAGGTTACGTAGAAATTGGGGGCTTTTAAAAATCTTAGTAAAGTCCGGACCAAGACAGAGAAAAGCCATCTTATGCAATGCTAATAATGACCTGGTGGGGTCAATAGCAGAAATAGCACTGAACACCCTAAAAGGAAATCTTCCTCTGAAACCTTCACAATTCCGGTCTCTAAAGAGTAAGAAGGGTGTCATTAAAAAGTTGAGTGATAGAAAGGTTTCACTCAAAAAGAAGAAACAGATCATACTTCAGTCGGGTGGTTTTATAGGTCCCTTGCTAGGGGCTGCTATTCCTCTGTTGACTAGCCTGTTAGCAGGGTAAACCATGGACCATGCAGAGAAAATGTATCTGGTGTCACGTCATCAGATGGAGCAGCTACAGGGCAGGACGCCTACTATAGGGACTACAGCCACTAACCAGTTGGATGATGAGATGCGCAACATACTTCAGAGACATGATTTGAGTGAGGATGACAAGATTAAGCTCTACAATTCTGTACTGCAGAGGTATCTAAGACTGACCAGGCAAAATGAGTCTGAAAAGGACAAACTGAATCTCATTTACCCACCGGGGGAGCCTCA